>NC_086324.1:110761751-111509251 GCF_036172605.1 Pelobates fuscus | reverse complement strand
ATGATTTTCCCGATTCGCCGACGGAGCTCTCAGCTCGTGTGACTGCTTGCCTCGGAAGTCAGACCGGAAGCCCCACAAGTTTTAGATTCTATTCAATGGAAAAAAGATTACCACTTGGTCACAAGCGACGTTGCATCTCTGTATAGTATTATCCCGCATGAGATAGGGATAAAAGCAGTGAAACATTTTTTATCTCAAGCCGATTTTAAAGATGAACAAATTGAGTTCATTTTAGAAGGAATCTACTTAATTTTAACGAATAACTTTTTTGGTATCATGATACGTTTTATCTGCAGATCAGAGGCACGGTGATGGGCACCAAATTCGCACCCAGTTACGCAAATCTTTTTATGGCTTATAGGGAGGAACACTACATCTATTCAGTCCACCCCTGGGTGTCGAATTTGGTGTCCTATCGCCGATACATAGATGACATATTTTTTTTTAATTTGGGATGGTGCCCCAGACCTTTTGGAAATGTTCAAACACTTTTTAAATGATTACGATTGGGGGATAATCCTGACGACCTCTCAAAGTCAGAAGGAAATCCAATTCTTAGACCTCCATATTTTTATACAGAACGAACAAATTAAAACAAAAAATGTTTTTAAGGCAGTGGATGCAAACGGATATATTGAAAAATCCAATTGTCACCATAGACCATGGCTTAATAATGCACCAAAGGGACAATTCTTGAGGATAAGGCGGAATTGTACCAATGGTGAAGACTACATGTTGCAGGCAGGAAGGATAAAAGAACAGTTCAAAGAAAAAGGATATGAAGAAACTGAACTAGATAAGGCGATGGAAGAAGTGAGAAAAGCATCAAGGAAAGAATTACTAACTTACAAACCCAAAAATATACAATCAAAACATACCCAAGAAATTCCTTTTATCTGCAATTTTAATGGCAATCATAAGAAAGTAAATAGGGCCATTAAGAAATACTGGTATATTTTACAGGAAGACCCCGTTTTAAAATATATACTGCCAACCCAACCACGCATTATTTATAGAGGCGCAACTAATTTAAAAAAAAACTTTAGTTAGAAGTAGTGAAGGCCCTACAAAAATAGAACATTTTTAAAACTAAAATAAAGGATTTTTCGGTTGTGGGACCTGCCTAGCGTGCAGAACCACTAAGAGTAGAAAAAGACACTTAAATATGAAAGATTATATTAATAGGGAATTTAAGATTAAGGAACAATTAACATGTTTTTCAAAAGGAGTTATATAACTGAGCTATATATATATAACATATATATATAACTGAGTTATATAACTAACTGAGCGCTGGAACCACGAGGGAGAGGATTTAATCTGACTGCACCTACTGCTGGTTCGCTTCAGTGGACCACCAGCGAATCGCTTAAATTGAATATGCTGGTGTCCCCAACTTGTGAGCTGTGTTGGCCACCGGGCACCTCTGTTGTCATGGCACCCTGCGTGACCGCACAGCGCGCACACCCCAACGGCTGACCCTGCTGACACACACTGACGTTACTACTTAGACATCCCTCAATATTAATACAGACATCAGAGGTAACACCAATAAACTGTGGAGAGCGGACCCCCCCAAATTTATAAAGATTTGCTTACTGGATTTGTTTTAAGATTAAATCATGCCTCCTCCTCTCTTTCTCCCATGCGCTGCTCTGTAGGCTGGGAGGAAGTGAAGAGTAATCACATTCTCCCAGCACAGCGCCACCTGTGGCTGCATGGGGAACAGCTGTTTAACCTCCCTGGCGGTATTCCCGAGCGTGACTCGGGGTTAATTTTCGCTGCCAGAAGCGGTAACCCCGAGTCACGCTCGGGGTAGATAACAGAGCCCCCGGAAGGTAAGATGTACTTACCTCCGCCTCACAGCCCAGGCAGCCCTCCCACGGCAAATCAGGCCCCCGGGGGCCATGTGATCGCTCTCAAAGAGCGATCACATGGCCCTCTATAGCTGGCTGTGGATCTGCCAGCAGGGGGACTGTTTGAAATATCAGACAGTCCCCCTGCTGGTGGGAAAGTATAAAAAAAAAAAAAAAGACAAGTGTAAAAATAAATTAAATATATTTTTTATATATATATATAATATGTATATATATTATCTATATAATATATATACATATTATATATATGTAACGTCATACAAAGTGTATTTTAATATTAATATAAGTATATATATTAATATTAAAATACACTTAGAATGACGTTACATATATATAATATGTATGTATATTATATATATAATAGATGTACATATATATATTATATATAAATACGTATAATTAAAATAATAAATAAAATAATAAAATAAATAAATAAAATATTGAAACAAAATTTAATATAAATTATATATGCATATGTAATTTCATTCTAACTGTATTTTGTTATTAATATATATATATATCGGTAACAAAATACACTTAGAATGACATTCTATATATATCTATATATATATAAAATACAAATAACCACAAATATATATATATAGATAAATACATATAATTACATAAAAGATTACATTAGTATACACGTAGAATTTAAATCCTATAAATGCATATATATTAAAATTCTACATGTATATTTAAATAATCTTTTAACGTAATTATGTGATTTGATTAATTAAAATTTGATTGACATGCCTGACATGGGGGCGGAACTGGGCGGGTAATTCAAATGCAAAAAAATGGTACCGCTTTTGGTACAAAATTCCTCACATAATCATACCGCCAGGGAGGTTAATGTAATGCTTGCAGGACGGCCAGCTGCCGCAGAACCTCTTTGTTCCATTTCTGCAAAGGGCTCCAGGCACTGCTTGCTGTGAGTGTGAGCCACTGTAAATTAGGGGCAGAGGGCACTTGCACTGCGGTAAGGACTGACCTGGGCAGGAGGAGAGTGCTGTGCAATCAGTGCACTCCCCTCCTGTGGGTCACCAGTAGACTGGTGCACCTGCCCAGGATCAGAACCGGTGCAAGGATTTTTGCCGCCCTAGGCAAAAGAAAAATGTGCCGCCCCCATGTGACATCACAATGCCCCACCTATATGATCTGCCATATGAACTAATGCCAATTCTGCACACAGCGTGTGTTTACATTAAAAAGCCTGCAGGGACCGGCTATAGACACCAGAACCACTTCATTAGTCCCTTTAATGTGAGGTAAATTATAGATTAGTGTCACTAATTGTTACAAATGGCTATTTGTAACTGGCCCTTTAAATGAAAAATTGCCCTGCTTCCCTGGATTGTGGAGAAGCCTATTTGCCAGCCTCCTTCCTTATGACTATGGCCCTGTGTGAGCGGTGATACCCCAGATGGCTATGCCATGGAGCCTATTCATATAATGAAAGACTATGGGAAAGACTTTAGCTCCGTGGCAATTGAACTGTGTGAATAGGATCTGCGCGCTATTTGGTAGTTTTGTGCGCTCAGATCCCAGCTATCTGGGGATATGTGAAATGTCTGTGTGTTATGTGTAAAATGTGACTTTATGTATTTTAAAGTGTTTTATGTTGTTTTGCAACCATGTGGTTAATGGAGTCTGCCTCTAGTCCTGGATAATTGAATTACTTCCCCCCATTGTCTCCAGGATAGAGGGCCCTGTAAAACCATGCTTCCAGAAGGTCAAATGCACATTTGTACTAACTTCTGAACCCCTGGTCCAATTCGTATGATTTTTGAGTATGTTGTTCCCCTGAATGGATTGATTGTGAATATGTATTTTTATGCGAATGTGATGTATATTTTGGGAGTTATGAATGTTGTGTAAAAACTGTATTTTTACTGTCTGTGATAATTATGTTAATCCCTTGTGTAGCATAATTATATCACAGACATAGGGGAGGATTTTGTGTGTAATTACTGGGAGTGGTTTTAATGATGTACGTGTATGATTGGTTGTTTTGTCCCGCCCTGTGGGTGGTCCTGTATTTTCAAAATGGTAATAAAAACCAGGCTGGGTGTTCCAGCACCTCAGACCTCTTCTGACCCTCTAACTTGCAGCCTCGACTCATGTTTGTAGGGGACAGCTATAATCACTACAGGGATTGCTATGCTCTTCATACTCCCTTAGCTACTGAGCTCTTGTAAGAGCTCTTGTTCCTGATCCTGCTTCGCTCTACAGAAGGAAGAGGTTCGCCTATTGGAACCTGGAGCCTGGTCGTAGGTCCAGGGCGCAGAGCAGACGGCGAGATACCAGCCCAGCAGCGGTGGTTCGTGGGGTCTGCAGTGCTTATGGTGGCTGCGGTGCTGATGGTCCTTTGGTGAGCGCTAGGAGCATCCTTTTCTACGGTCCAACTTCCAGCCAGCCTGGAGGCAACCGTAACATTTGGTGGCAGCGGTGGGATGGCGTCCTAGCGTAAGGAGCAGCACCCCAACAGCACTGGTATCGTATGAGAGTTAGTGAGGGCAACGCCAGTACCCGTACAGCGTCCCCACCAGCAGTCATGTTCTATCGATATGAAGGCGTAGATTTTGTTACTGAGGTACTGAGAAGAATAGCCAAATATGGCCCGAATCCCCGGAAGGAGATTGTTGATGCAGCTGTGCAGCAACTGCTTCAAGAGAACCAGAGGTCACGTGATCTTGAGTACGATTTCATCCTGTTAATGGTGAGTCGTGGTCAAGGAGATGAGGTAGCCGATATCCTCCTCCAACACAAACCAGAGAAACCCAAAGTAGAGGACTACATGGAGTGGTACTGGAAAGACCCCCAGCAGGCAGGTGGAGATGGGACCGAGGTCTCTCTACCGGCCCTACAGGGATGCTGGGCAGGCGGCCCAGATCCCCAACCCCAGGGTGAGTTACAGGGAGCGGAGAGCAACGACCTCCCTCCCCAGCGGCAGCCTGAGTTACAGGGAGAGGAGAGCAGCGACCTCCCTCCCCAGCGGCAGTGCACCGTGCAGAGGGAAGAGCCAACCGGTCTCCTTCCCCAACCCCAACCAGAGATACCCGAGGCAGCAGGCCTCACAGACTGGTCCTGGGAGGACCCCCAACAGGCAGGTGGAGATGGGACCGCAGTCTCTCTACCGGCCCTACAGGGATGCTGGGCAGGCGGCCCAGATCCCCAACCCCAGGGTGAGTTACAGGGAGCGGAGAGCAACGACCTCCCTCCCCAGCGGCAGCCTGAGTTACAGGGAGAGGAGAGCAGCGACCTCCCTCCCCAGCGGCAGTATACCGTGCAATGGGAAGAGACAACCGGTCTCCTTCCCCAACCCCAACCAGAGATACCCGAGGCAGCAGGCCTCATAGACTGGTCCTGGGAGGACCCCCAGCAGGCAGGTGGAGATGGGACCGCAGTCTCTCTACCGGCCCTACAGGGATGCTGGGCAGCCGGCCCAGATCCCCAGCCACAGACCCAGCTACAGGGAGGGGAGAGCATCGACCTCCCTCCCCAGCCGGAGTGTGCCTTCCAGGGAGAGGAGACAACCGGTCTCTCTCCCCAGCCGCAGCATGTTCCACAAGAAGCGGAGAGCATCGACTTCCCTTCCCAACGGCCGCAGGAGTATCAGGAGGAGGAGGTAAGCCAATTCCCCCCTCCTCAGCTAACTCCTAACTGGGGCCCAGGGTTAACAGTGGAGATGTTAACCCCCACTGACCCCCACGTTCCCTTTGCCCCCGGGCAGGACTATGCCCTAATTTCCCCAGCAGAAGAGCTGGCAGCTGGGCAGAGTGCAGTTGGCCTCTGCCCTCCCTTTGACCCTTGCGCAGAGATTGACATTCTGCCAGCTATCCCAGCGGAAGAGCTGGCATCAGGACAGAGCGCCGCTGGCCTCTGCCCTACAGACCCCCTTGCTACAGGACTGGCCTGCAAAACCCCCACTCCAGCAGAAACGCTGGCACCAGGGCAGAGTGCCGCTGGCCCCTGCCCCCCAAGTACCACCAGCTATTTGCTCAGCTGCGCCAGGAAGGCAGCGGGTACTGCATTGTTACCCTACAACCTGGGACCTACAGGCCAGTACTATTTATTGTGGGGGGGCTACTTTGCTGTTAATGTTTATTTGTGGGTGGGCTGCGAGACTAACTTAGGCACTGACCGACAGAAGGTCAGGTGCCTGGTTAGTCTCCCTCCAAAAGGGGAGATATGTTACAAATGGCTATTTGTAACTGGCCCTTTAAATGAAAAATTGCCCTGCTTCCCTGGATTGTGGAGAAGCCTATTTGCCAGCCTCCTTCCTTATGACTATGGCCCTGTGTGAGCGGTGATACCCCAGATGGCTATGCCATGGAGCCTATTCATATAATGAAAGACTATGGGAAAGACTTTAGCTCCGTGGCAATTGAACTGTGTGAATAGGATCTGCGCGCTATTTGGTAGTTTTGTGCGCTCAGATCCCAGCTATCTGGGGATATGTGAAATGTCTGTGTGTTATGTGTAAAATGTGACTTTATGTATTTTAAAGTGTTTTATGTTGTTTTGCAACCATGTGGTTAATGGAGTCTGCCTCTAGTCCTGGATAATTGAATTACTTCCCCCCATTGTCTCCAGGATAGAGGGCCCTGTAAAACCATGCTTCCAGAAGGTCAAATGCACATTTGTACTAACTTCTGAACCCCTGGTCCAATTCGTATGATTTTTGAGTATGTTGTTCCCCTGAATGGATTGATTGTGAATATGTATTTTTATGCGAATGTGATGTATATTTTGGGAGTTATGAATGTTGTGTAAAAACTGTATTTTTACTGTCTGTGATAATTATGTTAATCCCTTGTGTAGCATAATTATATCACAGACATAGGGGAGGATTTTGTGTGTAATTACTGGGAGTGGTTTTAATGATGTACGTGTATGATTGGTTGTTTTGTCCCGCCCTGTGGGTGGTCCTGTATTTTCAAAATGGTAATAAAAACCAGGCTGGGTGTTCCAGCACCTCAGACCTCTTCTGACCCTCTAACTTGCAGCCTCGACTCATGTTTGTAGGGGACAGCTATAATCACTACAGGGATTGCTATGCTCTTCATACTCCCTTAGCTACTGAGCTCTTGTAAGAGCTCTTGTTCCTGATCCTGCTTCGCTCTACAGAAGGAAGAGGTTCGCCTATTGGAACCTGGAGCCTGGTCGTAGGTCCAGGGCGCAGAGCAGACGGCGAGATACCAGCCCAGCAGCGGTGGTTCGTGGGGTCTGCAGTGCTTATGGTGGCTGCGGTGCTGATGGTCCTTTGGTGAGCGCTAGGAGCATCCTTTTCTACGGTCCAACTTCCAGCCAGCCTGGAGGCAACCGTAACACTAATAATATACTAGTTTGCCTACTTACAGCCAGATGAGGATGATGATGGGCTGCAGTTTGGCTCCACTGGTCTGGTGTAGAACAGGATCTCTGGAGGCTGTTTGCAACTGTGGTCACAAAATTCAAAGTTCTAGTAGAATGGGAAGCAGCTCCATTTTTTGGGGGCCCCTTACACAGCTCAAGGTCTAGGCCCCAGGCCCTGACGGTGAGTATGCCCATAAGACCCACCTAAAAGTCCACCTACATGTTCCACCCATGAGTTCGCTCACATGGAGTGGAGTGTGTAGGGGATGTGTTACGTGTTATTGTAGAGGATCTAATGTGTGTGCTTATGGTATGTAGTGTATAGCAGTTTGTGTAGGTGATGCAGTGTATTTGTTTGTTTTGGAAGCAGTGTGTGTTTGTGTATAAGGGATGTATTGTGTGAATCTGTGTTTGTATGCATAAGGGATGCAAGGTGTGTGCATTGAGTGTGTATAAGAAATGCATTGTATTTCTGTGTATATGTAAGAGAAGCAGTGTGTGTGTTTGCATGTGTGTGAAAGGGTTTGCATTGTGTGTTTCTGTGTATGTGTGCAAAGGATGCATAGTCTTTGTGTGTAATGGATGCATTGTGTGTTTCTCTGTGTGTAAGGGAAGCATGTTGTGTTTCTGTGTGTGTAGGGATGCATTGTTTGTTTCTGTGTATGTATAGGGATGCATTGTGTGTGTGTTTGTGTATGTGTGCGTAGTGTGAAAGAGCTCCCTGTCCTATAGAGTTGTCCCTTAGAGCTCTCACCTTTGTCCCTTAGAGCTCTCCCCTGCCCCTTAGTGGTCTCTCCTCCCCCCCTTCTCCTCACTCCCCCCGTGTTCTCCTCACCTCCCCCCCATGTGTTCTCCTCACTCCCCCCATGTGTTCTCACCCCCCAGTGTTCTCCTCACTCCCCCGCCCACCCTGTGTTCTTCTCACTCCCCCACCCTCCCTGTGTTCTTCTCACCTCCCCCTCCCTGTGTTCTCCTCATCTCCCCCCTCCTCCCTGTGTTCTTCTTACTCTCCCCCTCCTCTGTGTTCTTCTTAACCCCTGTGTTCTTCTTACTCCTCCTCTGTTCGTCTTAATCCCCCCTCCCTGTTCTTCTTAATCCCCCACCCCCTGTTCTTCTTAATCTCCCCACTCCCCCTGTTATTCTTAATCCCCTCACCCCCCTGTTCTTCTTAACCCCCCTGTTCTTCTTATTCTCCCCACTCCCCCTGTTCTTCTTAATCACCCCTCCCTGTTCTTCTTAATCACCCCACCCCCCCTGTTCTTCTTAATCTCCCCACCGCCCTGTTCTTCTTAATCCCCCCACCCTCCCCCCGTTCTACTTAATCCCCCACCCCCTTCTTCTTAATTCCCCCACCCCACCCCCTTCTTCTTAATTCCCCCACCCCTTCTTCTTAATCAATCCACCCCCCCCCCCTCAATCTCCCCGTAGCGTGGCCGAGCTCCTCTCTGGTCCGCTATGCCCGGCCGGAGTGATAGAAAGGTGCACACTGAGCACCATCCTATCACTCTGGCCGGGCACCGCAGACCGGAGAGGAGCTCGGCCACGCTACAGGGAAGGGGAGGGAAGGGGAGAAGCTGCAGCCGCCTGAGGCTCTTTACAGAGCCGTCAGGCGGTTGAAGCATTAGGACTGGCCCACCATGGACGGTTTTAAAACTATTCAGGGCGGCCTGGGGGGCAGTTGCCTCCCAGCCCTCCGGCCCAGCCCGCCCCTGGCTACCTAACTTAATGTAACAAGTTAGTAACCGTAGTCTACGTAAGGCACATAAAAGGAGGTAAAGGGAAGTGAGATATGACACACAAAAGTGAACAAATAAATTCAATAAACTGGGCTGACTGGATATATTTTAGGTACATATATATTCAGTCAGCCCAGTTTATTGAATTTATTTGTTATGTGCCTTACGTAGACTACTAACTTGTTACATTGAGGTTAGGGTTTGCGTCACCAATATATGTGAGTCTTTTTCTGTTTAATAAATTATATTAATAATATTTTATAATTATATATTATAATTATATTTTGAACCCTTTTTGGTCAACTATTCTTTACTTATCTATCCCTGTATTTAGCACCATCCATCTTTCCCTCAACTCTGACCAGTTTCCCAGCCTGGCTGCTGAAAAACATCCCCACAGCATGATGCTGCCACCACCATGTTTCATTGTGGGGATGGTGTTCTTTGGGTGATGTGTTGGGTTTGTGCCAGACAAAGCCTTTTTCTTTAATGGCTGAAAAATTCAATTTTAGTCTCATCAGACCACCTTCCTCCATACATTTTGGGAGTCTCCCACATGCCTTTTCGCAAACTCAAAACGTGCCATTTTGTTTTTTGCTGAAAGTAATGGCTTTCTTCTGGCCACTCTGCCATAAAGCCCAACTCTATGGAACGTAGATGTACAGATACTCCAGTCTCTGCTGTGAAACTCTGCAGCTCCTCCAGGGTTACCTTAGGTCTTTGTGCTGCCTCTCTGATTAATGCCCTCATTGCCCGGTCCGTGACTTCTGGTGTTCTTTCCATTTGGTTATGATAGATTTGATGGTGCTCCTGGGGATCATCAAAGATTTGGATATTTTTTTATAACCTAACCCTGACTTGTACTTCTCAACAACATTGTCCCTTACTTGTTTGGAGAGTTCCTTGGTCTCCGTGGCAGTGTTTGGTTAGTGGTGCCTCTTGCTTAGGTGTTGCTTAGGTCTTGCTGCCTCTTGCAGCCTCTGGGGCATTTCAAAAAAGGTGTGTATATGTAATGACAGATCATGTGACACTTAGATTGCACACAGGTGGACATCATTTCACTAATTATGTGACTTCTGAAGGTAATTGGTTGCACCAAAGCTTTTTATGGGCGAATATATACGCACATGCCAAGGTTCTGTTTTCTATTTCTAAAAAATTGTTTTATGTTTATATTTTTCTCATTTCACTTTACCAACTTGGCATGTGTTCTGATCCATCACATAAAATTCAGATTAATAAAACATTGAACTTAAGGCTGTAATGTAACAAATTGGAAAAAATAAAGAGGATGAATAATTTTGCAAGGCACTGTAAAGAAGGGCAACCAATGTAATAGAGCAGCAGGAAATGCTAGCAGAATGCTTGGTTGTATAGGGAGAGGTATTAGTTGTAGAAAGAGGGAAGTGCTCATGTCATTGTACAGAATACTGGGGAGACCACACTTGGAGTATTGTATGCAGTACTGGAGACCAAATATCCAGAATATATAATATACCGTATATACTCGAGTATAAGCCGAGTTTTTCAGCAAGCCAACTCGGCTTATACTCGAGTCAATAGTCTGTATTATGGCAATTTGTATTGCCATAATACAGACTGGGGCTGCAGAGATGTTACTTACCTCTCCTTACTCAGCTCCTGTCAGCTCCCTTCTCCTCTGCGCCGTACGTTCAGCACCTCGGTCAGCTCCCAGTGTAAATCTTACAGTGGGAGCTGACAGAAGAGCTGAACGGACGGCGCGGAGGAGGAGGGAGCTGACAGGAGCTGCAGGAGAGGTAAGTAACATCTCTGCCAGCCCCCCCCTCCCACTGAACTGCCAATGCCACTGGACCACCAGGGAAGGAGAGCCCCCCTCCCTGCCATGTATCAAGCAGGGAGGGGGGACGAAAAAAATATATATAATAATAATAAAAAAATAATAATAATTCAATTTAATAATAAGAAATAATAATAAAAAATATATAATAAAAATAAAATTGCCCATCCCCCACGACTCTGCAACACACACGCACTCATACACACACACTGCACTCATACACACACACTGCACTCATACACACACACTGCACTCATACACATACACTGCTTACACACACACTGCACTCATACAGACACTGCACTCATATACACACACACTGCACTCATATACACACACGCTACACTCATATACACACACGCTGCACTCATATACACACACACTGCATTCATGCGCACACACTGCATTCATATGCACACACTGCACTCATACGCACACTGCACTCATACGCACACTGCACTCATACGCACACTGCACTCATACACACACTGCACTCATACACACACTGCACTCATACACACACGCTGCACTCATACACACACGCTGCACTCATACACACACGCTGCACTCATACACACACGCTGCACTCATACACACGCTGCACTCATACACATGCTGCATTCATACACACACTGCTCTCATACACACACTGCATTCATACACACACTGCTCTCATACACACACTGCACTCATACACACACTGCACTCATACACAAACGCTGCACTAATACACACACGCTGCACTCACACACACGCTGCACTCACACACACGCTGCACTCACACACACGCTGCATTCATACACACACGCTGCATTCATACACACACGCTGCATTCATACACACACACTGCATTCATATACACACTGTAAAATAAATATTCAATTAATATATTTTTTTTAGGATCTAATTTTATTTAGAAATTTACCAGTAGCTCCTGCATTTCCCACCCTAGTCTTATACTCGAGTCCCACCCTAGTCTTATACTCGAGTGGCCTCGGCTTATATTCGGGTCGGCTTATACTCGAGTATATACGGTATATATAAGAATATTGATACTTTAGAGAGAGTTCAGAGAAGGGCTACTAAACTGGTTAATGGATTGCAGATTAAAACTTACAAGGAAAG
This sequence comes from Pelobates fuscus, assembly GCF_036172605.1. Lineage (NCBI taxonomy): Eukaryota > Metazoa > Chordata > Amphibia > Anura > Pelobatidae > Pelobates > Pelobates fuscus. Next base: position 111,497,333 of record NC_086324.1, on the reverse strand, counting down.
GTTAAAGGAACTTAACATGTATAGCTTGAAGGAAAGACGAGACAAGGGGGATATGATAGAAACATTTAAATACATAAAGGGAATCAACAAAGTAAAGGAGGAGGAAAAAGGAAGGAATAAGGGTGCGCCTAAAACAAGTGGAAATAACAAATAATAATATAAAAGTAGGTTTAGCAGCAATAACAGAAACGTCCGAAAAATTTCCAAATATAATATAGAAAATTGGAATAACAACAGGTACCTATTAGTCCGAATATAAAATATCCAAATGTGCAAATGGTGGTCCTAGTAGTCCATCAGAAGGGTATGTAGCGTCCAGATGTATATTTGTAGTTTGGAGATAAATATGCGGGAAGAACAGAAGAGAGAAAAACTTCAATGGTGTAGTATAAAAACAAAATATGGATATTCTGTAAATAACAGTGGAACTACTCACAATATTCAGAGCTTAAATCCAGGTCTGGTATGGATTGCGTGAAGTGGAATAATCCCCACTCAAGGATATGTGGTGCTCCTCTTTGGTCCTTTGGTGAAAAGATGGAGTAGTCTAACTCGGGATAAGAAAAAATAAAAATATAGTGCTCACTGTATAAATGATGAAACAATTAAAATGAGATAAAATATGCTCACGGTATATAGAGCAGACGTACTGCTCGGTGGATGGCGTATGGGTGGTATAATCCCCACCTGAAGGATTCTTTGGTAGTCCAATATGGTCGGAATCAATGGTGGTTAGGTCTGGATAAAATAAACTTGCATAGAATAAAATAGCAAATAATATAATATAAAAGTGAAAGAAGGAATGTGGCAAACCAGTGTATAATAGCCAAATATTCCTTTAATAACACTTTGATTTATATATGTTTCTACTTGATGAAGCCTATTGTGGCGAAACGCGTATAGAAACTTTTTTCTTTTATAAATCAAAGTGTTTTTCTATTTTCTTACCGTTGGGACCACGGCTTTTTTTTACATTTCTGTGGTGTTTGTGTTTAGCTGTAATTTTCCTCTTACTCATTTACTGTACCCACACATATTATATACTGTTTTTCTTGCCATTAAATGGTCTTTCTAAAGACCTTTTTTGTATCACATCATATATATAATTTACTATAAATCTTTTTATTAAATATGATGAAAAAAACTGGAAAAAAAAACAATTTTTTTTTAACTTTGACACCCAAAATCTGTTACGCATCTACAACTGCCCCGAAACACCCGTGCTAAATAGTTTTTAAATTTTGCATTCTACGAAGAAGTAAGTAGAAGTATAGATCAGGGTGTTGCAGTGGATGTGATCTATTTGGATTTTGCCAAGGCATTTGATACAGTTTCTCACAGAAGATTAGTGTTCAAACTCAAGGAAATCGGTCTAGATGAAAATGCTTGTTCTTGGGTAGAACATTGGCTTAACCCCTTAAGGACACATGACATGTGTGACATGTCATGATTCCCTTTTATTCCAGAAGTTTGGTCCTTAAGGGGTTAAAAACAGAGTACAAAGAGTTGTCGTTAATGGTAAATTTTCAAGCTGGACAGAGGTGGCATGTGGTGTCCCTCAGGTGTCTTTTCTGGGACCCCTTCTATTTAACATGTTTATAAATGATCTTGAAGACAGCATTGAAAGTCATGTTTCAGTGTTTGCAGATGACACAAAACTTTGTAAAATAATACAATGTGAGCAAGATATTACTTTGCTGCAGAGGGATTTAGATAGACTGGAGGACTGGGCACTCAAATGGCAGATGAAATTTAATGTTGAAAAATGCAAAGTTATGCACTTCGGCGTAAAGAATACACAAGCAACTTATACTCTTAATGGAAGAATTAGGGATAACAACACACGAAAAGGACTTGGGAATTGTTATAGACAACAAACTATGCAACAATGTGCAATGTCAATCAGCAGTGGCCAAGGCCAGTAGGGTATTGTCATGCATCAAAAAGGGCATTCATTGTCGGGACGAGAATATCATTTTGCCTCTTTATAAATCACTGGTAAGACCACACATTAAATATGCTGTGCAATTTTGGGCACCTGTTCTAAAGAAGGATATTATTGCACTAGAAAAAGTGCAAAGGCGGGCTACAAAATTATTAAAAGGAATGGAACATATCAGCTATGAAGAAAGGTTAACAAATTTAAACCTATTTAGTTTAGAAAAATGTTGCCTGAAAGGGGATATGATAACATTATACAAATATATTCGGGGCCAATACAAACCATTGTGTGGAAATCTATTCACAAACCGGACTTTACATAGGACACGAGGCCATGCATTTAGACTGGAAGAAAGAAGATTTAGTCTAAGGCAAAGGAAAGTTTTTTTTGTTTTTTTTACTGTAAGAGCAATCAGCATGTGGAATTTTCTGCCTGAAGAAGTGGTTTTATCAGAGTCCATACAGATGTTCAAACAGCTACTAGATGCATACTTGCAAAAAGAGAATATTCAAGGATAGCTTTCAATGTAGGGTAATAACTGCCTGATCCAAGGATAAATCTGACTGCCATTCTGAGGTCAAAAAGGAATTCTTTTCCTAGCTTGTTGCAAAATTGTGCTTCAAACTGTTTTTTTTTTTTTGCCTTCTTTTGGATCAACAGCAAAAAACAAATGTGAGGAAGGCTGAACTTGATGGACGCAAGTCTCTTTTTAGCTATGTAACTATGTAACTATGTAAGATGGCCGCGTAAAGCTTTGCTCCGGCGCATGGGCTCCATAAACCTTAGATAATACCAAACAGAAACGACTTATAAAAACATCAGAGACCGCAGAATTGGAATGGTGCAGTCCAAGCACAAGAAAACGGCCGCAAAGGCAGATAAAATGAGCTTCATCGGCCAAAAAGGAACAACGGCACCTGAGGTCGCACGGCTAACCACCCAAGATGGCGCTGAAAACTACAACGCTGAAGGCGCCTCTCACATAGATTAAGAACACCAAGCACCGGAGTGCCTCACGAGGGACTACTTTGAGAGGGCCATGGAGGCCATGTCAGCAAAATTAATTACTACCTGGAAAACGACGGCGGATTAAATCAAGCAAGAAATGCAAGATCTCTCCTCCAGAACCTCCCACGTGGAGCGGCAGTGCCAGGACATAACATCTAAACAAACAGAAACGACGGAACACCTGCACAGCCTGCAACAACAAACGGAAGCAATGGCGGACTATGAAGACAGGGCACAACGAAACAACCTAAGACTACCAGGAGTTCCAGAGTCAGTACTACCAGATGACCTACAGGTCTATGTAAGGGGTCTTCTACATACCTGTGCACCTGGCATACCAGCAGACATGCTCCTCGTTGACAGGGTGCACAGAGTTCCAAAGCCCAGAAATCTGCCAGACTCCGCTCTGTGCGATGTCCTACTCCGTGCACACGACTTCCACATCAAAGAGCTAGTACTCAGAACGCACCGCAGCAATCCGGACCCGCACGATGATTATCCCACGGTGCGCATCATGGCAGACCTCTCCGCGGCAACACTCAGACCTAGACGGGAGTTCCAACAGATCACAACAATGTTACGGAACCAAGGAATCTGATACAGATGGGGCTACCCAACTAAAATTATTCTAACACGCAACGGAGAAAAAAAATCCTTCTCCACCCCGGAGGAAGGCCTAAAGCTGCTCACGGAATGGGGAATATCCGCATCGACATCGAAAGGAACACAAATCTGCCTTCAGACAGACCCGCAGGCCCCAAGTGGACTAACCAGACGAACTGTCTGAGATGAGACACAAAATACTGCAAGCATTCTACAATAAGTACCCTACGATAAGTAGCTTTACTCACGTTAATGTTTAAATTTTGTTTGAATTAACAACTGTTTAAGGTGCAAATACCCTTGACAATGCCTCACATAGGTACCCTAATGACTATAATGTGCCAATAAGAATGTATAGCATTACTATCTTGCCATAGAAATAATCTGGGCTTTAACACGCCGCCACAGGAGCACACACGGGCAATAATGTAAAAAATTAAGTGTGATAGAGATAATGTGGCCCTTGATCAGCACCCGCCATACCTAGCACATAAACAGGCTGATTGCAGGCCTACTAAGATACCACTAGATACCAAAAAAGTGTGCTGATGACTTTCAGATGGACGGGTGAATAAGCGAGATACCCGGCAAATAGCAAACTGCACGGCATATAGTTTAACTTGAAAGTACATGACATTGTCTAAATGATTTATGCACTACCACTAATGACAACAAAGCATGCCTATCGTACTGAATGTTTGCATATTGTGTTAGGTACAATGATTTACGCTCTACAATATAAACGTATACGTTTCTGTTCTAATCGCCAACCAAAAATGGAGCCCAAACAGCCAACGTTTGGTAGTTTAGACTCCCATCCCCCAGGTGTGACTGACACACCGGACCTCATAAGGTCCACAGCACCCACTCAATCTAACCCCCGGCAACATCCCCAGCCTTGACCTCACCTACAGTAAGAATAAGGCTAAACCTTTGTAACCCCCCTCCCCCCCTCACGATACGGCCCAGACAACCGACATGAAAATATATCCACACAACGTCAAGGGGCTAAACACACCCCATAAGAGATGCATATTACTGGATGACCTAAAACCCACCAAAGCAGACATAGTCTGCATACAAGAAACGCATTCTGTTACAAACCTCACCCCTACATTCGCCATGAGGGATTACCCCCACCAATTCCATGCAACCCACACCTCCAAATCTAGAGGAGTCTCTATCCTCCTTCATAGCTCCCTCACAGTAGAACCTCTCCAAACCAATATTGACAGCCAAGGGTGATTCATTATAATACACTGCCTACTAAACAACCAGCCCTTTCTGCTGGTAGGCCTGTATAGCCCAAACAACCATCAACACAACTTCCTACAAAAACTTCTCACTAAATTGCTGACTAACATTAATGCCCCAGTGCTGATATGTGGGAACCTGAACCATACTATAGACTCATGTATAGATTCCTCAGTCCCTGCCACCTCAAGCAGACACCGCACACTCAAGCGAAATAACAAAGCAGTCGCAAAACTATTGCAAAACCATGGCCTATATGACGTCGGAGGACACTTAACCCAATGGCCAGGGAATATACATTCTACTCACGAGTCCACAAAACACATTCTAGAATCGATCACATTCTCTCATCGGGACCCCTCCTCCAGCAAACCATAGATTGTTCCATAGGAAGCATAGTGTGGTCGGACCATGCACCCATCTCAATGACCCTGCACGACCAATACCAACACAGGGGCAAACCCCTCTGGCGTCTCAACGACACGCTATTGAATGATACCACATTTGTAAAACAACTCAATCACCAATTGCAAGAATATTTCAAGCTAAACGACACTCCAGAAGTCTCTACTGCATCATTTTGGCAAGCTCATAAAGCGGTCATGAGGGGAACGCTGGTCAGTTGAGCATCCTATCTAAAACGAAAACAAGAAAAAGAGTATATAGACATCATGAGAAGACTCCGAGACACAACGAACCCAACTCACTTACTGAACCCAACTGATGCCTAAGCCAAAACCATTGAAAACATAACCAACCAAATCAATCACTTAACCCTCGATAAAACAACCTACATGCTCACCAAACTTAAAATGAAAACATACACACAAGGTAATAAAGCAGGGAAACACTTAGCAATGATGCTTAAACAAAAACAAGCAAACTCCAAAACCCCATACCTGGTCACAAAGACAGGGGAGAAATGTCACAACCCACAGGATGTCAACGATGAGATGGCTGATTATTATCAAAAACTGTACAATCTCAAAAATGACCCCGCTGTGCATCAACCTACGGACCACGAAATATAGACAACTTTCTCCAACGGACAACACTACCCACGCTGTCCACAACCCAAATGCAAACCATACAAAACCCAATTGCCACACAAGAAATTTTAGAGGCAATCCAGGCACTGCCACCCGGAAAATCACTGGGCCCAGATGGTCTAACCAATTCATACTATAAGCAATTTGCGCCAACATTAGCCCCCTACCTACAGAAGCTTTTCACCCGCATTCTCAACACAGGCAGCATGCCGCAGGAAATGCTAATGGCACATGTTGCCACCATCCCTGAGCCGGGAAAACCATCAGACAGAAGTCAGAATCTTCGCCCAATATCTTTGCTGAATACGGATGTAAAGTTCATCGCCAAAATTCTCTCAAACCGACTGGCACCCGTTATTCCAACACTAATCAAAGAAGACCAGGTGGGGTTTGTTGGGGGCAGACAAGAAGCAGATGGCACACACAAAATTCTCAACCAGCTCCATGGGCTGCAGGGAGGAAGGGTCCCCGCAGTACTACTCTCTCTGGACGCAGAAAAAGCTTTTGATAGGCTTCACTGGCCCTTTCTCCTTGCGGTTCTTCGGAAATGTGACTTCCCACCCCAGTTTCTCTCCCTAGTCACAGCACTATACTCGACCCCAACGGCCAGAGTGGTAAATGGGGGATTCATATCCAAACCATTCTCTATATCAAACGGTTCTAGACAGGGCTGCCCACTTTCACCTTTACTTTACATCTTAGTGTTGGAACCCCTGACACAACTAATTAGAGATGACCCAAACATCCACAGAATCAAACTCAAGGGACAAGAATACAAGCTGTCCCTGTTCGCAGACAACATCCTTCTCACTTTAGAACAACCCCATATACCCCTTCCGAACTTCCACAAATTCCTCACCCAATATAGTTGCTGCTCCTACTATAAACTAAATATTGCAAAAACCCTGGCCCTAGGGATCAATGCCCCAGCACAAGACATGGCACAATTATAGACCAACTTCACATATGACTGGACCACATAAAGTTTCTGGGAGTCAACTTCACACCCACACCAGACACGCTATTCAAAGCAAACTATCTCAAGCTAGTTGGGGAGATCTGGACACTTCTGCATAGTTGGAGAGGAAAATCCATCTCATGGGCAGGCCGAATTGCTTCAGTGAAAATGGTTGCTCTACCTAAAATCCAAGACTTATTCCGAACATTACCAATTCGACTCCCGCATAAGTACATTCAGGACCTGCAAAACTTCCTAAATGACTACGTATGGGAAGACAAAAGGCCCCGCGTAACGAAAACCACCATGCACAGATCATTTGCCAAAGGCGGGATGGGAATGCCAGACATCATGGGATACTACAGAGCCCGCATAGCACCTCTATTGGCAATATCGCACCAATGCGAACCACTGGCATGGACCGAGAGAAAAAAAACATGCGAATGTCCTCCCCTTATCAGTATTGGCCTGGCTGCCTAAATCTCAAAGGCCGAAAACCACAGAACTGCTACCCATAACCAAGCTTACTCTCTCCATATGGGACAACTACCGAAAGTGCATGGGCAACGCTTCCCCAATCTCACTAGCCCTCCCGCTAGAATCAATAAAACTACTCATCCCAGATTTCAATTACAAGCTTTGGCACAGACACGACATAAAAACTTTATCACAGCTAATGCAGGGTCTCACACTACCCATAACAGCCATGTTCTCTTATACACAACTACAACCCTGGTTCGCCCTACAACCGAAACAAGCACTCTCTAGCAAACCTGACCCAAGTTGGCAAAATATAGAACGAATCTGCACAACAGCCAAACCAACCAAAAAACTCATCTCCATATTCTACTCATCAGACCACCTTAAACCCCAATGGCACCCCCCCCTCCTTAGTATCAGCATGGGAAAAAGACATTGGACACCAAATTTTGGAAGCTCAATGGCAAACCATCTTCAAGGCACACAAACAACTAACACTCTGCACGGCCCACTTGGAACTAACCCGCAAAATACTATACAGATGGAACCTGGTCCCCACATGCCTCAAACATAGCTTCCCCGCCACATCTGATATCTGATGGAGATGTCAACAAGACATGGGCACCATGATGCATTTATGGTGGCAACGCACGGAGCTCCGGCAGTTCTGGAAACAAGTAGCGGATCTAGTCACCAAGTGCACCAGCATGCAACTACCCTTCAAACCTGAAACATTCCTACTCTTCCTGCAACCACGGACACCACACAAACACCAGAGATACCTTGCCTACCATATCATCATTGCCGCACTTACCATCATCAGTAGGAAATGGAAGCAAACCTCCCCCCCAACAATCACCCAATGCATTGCTGCTCTAGACGCTAACAAGATCTACGAAAAATGGCTAGACGCACACAAAAAACAGCTCCATACTGGCCCAGATGCATATCAAAACCTCCCTGACTAGAGGCAAAAAACAAAACAAAATCCACTGCACCCCTTGGTCCCCGAATTGAACATAGGTAGATCATAACACCCAGCCACACTATCACTAGCCTACTCCGCTACATCCCCCCTCTGCCCACCCTAAACCCGTCAAGACTTAACAAAGTTAACAACGCAAACCATAGCATATGACCAATGTGCCCCCTTGAAAGACGAGGCAGAGAGGGGACACAGGCACGAGGTTACATGGGCCACAATGTTGCATCTAGAGTTGTAATGTTGCAGTCAACGCAATAAGTGCACTACAAAAAATGTATTAATCTAAAAAAAAAAAATCTAAAAAAAAAAAAAAACCTAATCTAGGCAAAAACGTCAGTGTACCCCATCTTTGCCAGGTCCTACTCTAACAGCCTAATGTCTGCTCTTATGAGATTAACCCACTTACTTGAGGAAAAAATTACATCTATGGCTCTCTGCAGTACAAGGCTAAAAAGGGCCCTGGGATGAGGCACCTGTGACAGGGAGGGGTGCAAAACCAAGGAGTTGGCTAGACTCGTATATATATATAGTATGTGTGTGTAATGGAACTCCCCGTACTCCAACCGAGTACCTTCCGTTTATGGACGCTTCCTAGCTTGTGTCGAGGACTACAAGCACTGCACTGGACACCACAACCACTGCAGACTCCACAACCGCAGTAGCTTAACTGGAGTCTCGCCGTCTTCTGTCCACTCTGGTTTAGCTTCTGTCCTCCAGGACCATGTGGGAAAGACCTCTCCTCCAGGAGAGCGTATCGGGAACAAGCTCTTAAAAGAGCTAAGTGATTAAAGCTCAGGGAAGTATGCAGAGCATAGCAATCCCCAGTGTGAATATAGCTGTCCCCTCCAATCACGAGACAAGACTACTGTCAGGATACCTGAAGTCTCTACCTCTGAGAGAGGTAGAGACTTAGACGTTTATCCATCCGGACGGCCTGTTTCCCCTGTTCCTCGCGGTCCACCCGGTCACATAAACGCCGGCCGCGAGGGAGTCACTTCCTTTTCTAGCATGACGTCCGGAAGTCGACGTCATGACGCCAACCCGGAACGACCTGTCACTCAATTGGTTGGAGACGAATCAGGACTCGTCGGAGGCGTGTCTACCCTTCTGAACCAGGGTATTTAACAGTGCTTCTCTCAATTGCTCATTGCCCTGTCGTGGTTCTAGCCTGCCTAGTCACACAGTGCTCTGGTGTTTTCAGTTATCCCTTTGGTTCCGACCCGGCTTGTTTGACTTACTCTGTTTATCTCTGTTATCCTTGACCCGGCTTGTTCCTCGCTTACCTGTCCTCTCGTTCCCTCGACCTCGGCTTGTCTCTGACCATTCTCTATACTCTCCGTGCGTTAGTCCGGCCATTCTAAGGTCCGGTATACGTATCCTGTACCTGTTTGTACTCTGCGTGTTGGATCCCTGTCCCGATCCTGACAACTACGTCAAGAAGATCTGTGTTTAATTAGCACCAAAGGGCTTTCTTTTATGCAGGTTTTCCCTACATAGGACCACCCACAGGATTTTGCAGAGCAACCAATTAACACGTAGTATACAGTACAAACACTCCCATCAATTACACACAAAATCCTCCCCTCTGCCTGTGATATGATTACTGCACACAATGGGTTAATGTTATTATCACAGGCAGGAAAAATATACTTTTTACACATGTACTATACATCCAATCTTCATAAATCACATATTATTAATCAGCATACTTGAAATATGAACATACTCAAACATCATGCAAATACCTTCCATTAGTTCAAAAGCTAGTCGGAAGTCCTTTGTGACCGACCGCAAGCACATTTTCCTGCCCAAAACAGTTCCATAAATTTGGGCTGTGCGGTCGGTCAATTTCACACTGAAAAAATGACTAAGTCCCATTCGAACGTGCATTCGAATCTTCGAACGGGACTTAGTCTCTGTAGTTGAAAACTCACCGGAGTTCGTTGAAATGTGTAGCCGATTTCAGTTCCATGGATTTGGCCACACATACCGCCGACCTTTTTCAAATGAACAAAGATGGCTGCCGCCACGTGTTTGTTTGTCGAATGGCAGCCACTTCGATTGCATCCAAAGTGCCAATTTAAAGCTGCAGAACTGCTCCAATACAATTTAAAGGGGCAGCAAGAGTCTTTTAAAATCCAATCTGCTAAAATAGTCTTTAACAGGCAATATCTTTCAGTGGCCATAGTCTTAAAGGGGCATTGTTCACCAAAGTCAAAATGTGCCCACAGACTGTTTTTAATGGGCCATACACAGTCCAATAAAAGTCCATAAGCCCAAATGCTGTTCTTGAAGGGCCACACACACCCGGGCCATAGTCGCAGGGCAGGAGGCTGGCAAACAGGCCTCTCCAGGACCAAGTGGCAAAGGGCACTTTGTCACAATATATATAACGGGGGGGGGGGGGGGAGGAAAGATTCACTCACCTGAACATGCATAATTGGGGTGCTGCCGGGGGCCAAATTATACAATACACAAGATCCAGCGCACTCACCTATCCACTAAACGGCAACTTCAATGTGGACAGATGTTATTAGTTTTTTTTGTTTGTTTTTTTAAAACACCTAATTTAGGTTGTTGCAGGCTTATGCAATGTATGATCATATAATGTAACTAAACGCCCATTATTTTTGCCTAGATTAGGTGTTTTTTTAAAAAAAAAAAATATCTGTCAACATTGAAGTTGCTGTTTAGTGGATAGGTGAGTGTGCTGGATCTTGTGTATTGTATAATTTGGCCCCCAGCAGCACCCCACATTTTTTTGTATACAACTTTTTTTAGTATACAAAACATATAGGTAGTAACATACATATATCAGATACATTTCTATAAAAAAATAATTAGATCAAATTCTATGTTTAAGTCGCCTGGATGAATGGTATCCAGGCGGTATACCCATTCCATTTCCAATTTTCCCAGATTCCTAATATTGTGCCCTCCTCTCCAGTGTGGTTTATACTTGGCAATGCCTGTACATTTTAATTGGCTAGGGTCTTTGTTATGCTTGATAAAATGTGCTGATATAGAATGATTTTTAAATCTCTTTTCAATATTGTGATAGTGTTCACTTATCCTAGTTTTTAATGGTCTGATTGTCCTGCCCACGTATTGCAATCCACAGGGACATTCTAGAAAGTTGATGACATTGTTACTATTACATGTCATGGCCCCCTCCCGACTCCACTACATCTAATTGACCCCCTGGCCACCCCCAAATGCCCCTAAGCCACTTTATTTTCTGCCCGGACCTAGGTTCTGGGCGCCGCCATCTTTGTGTGGGTAGATGGAGGCCCTGTTGGACACGTCATCTGCCCACACTCGATAGGGCTATGAAATTCCTGCACATGCCCAGTTAAACACTTGGGCATGCGAATGAGAATTTCATCTATTCATTCATTCTGTGGGGATATTTATGGGATGATATTATACATTTGAGAATTGCCCACTATTTCAATTCTCTTAGATCTTAGAGATCGTTATCATGTAAGTGAAATGTATTCCATACAAATAAAATCACAATTTATTTGAAAAATAGATATAATTTATTGTGACAAAATAATAATAATATTAGGCAGCATGCATGATAATAATCAGTGAATATTTAGTATAACGTTGTGTACAATGACAATGGCTAAACACAGTACAAAGTTACAGCATCAATTGTCAAGACTTACAAGATTTATGAGGGTACATTACAGACACAGAAAGCTAAACTTCAGCGAAAAGCCATAAAACCTTGGCTAACAGTTAGATCAACTGAGTAACCCTTTCAATGCTGAATAGATCCTCCTAGGCATATAATATCCTATTCTCGTGTAATTTTCAATTAAAATAACATTCAAACCAGCTCATTAATCATTTCCTGGAACCATCCAATAAGAATAATCTACCAGATTTTTACAAAAGCCAAATTTAACTCTACCTAAGATATACGATCTTATTTCAGAGCAAATCAATACACATGGATAAAAACAGCTGTATGCTAACACGTGGTAAGATACCAGTACTATGTAATTATCTGACTCCACCTGCGAATGGAGTGCTATAACTACATATTCCTTAGTTAACTAAGATTTCTCAATTATTGGAATCTGACCGTGATTTATCCAGTCATATATCATGCTATTAGTAAATTTTTAATTCATTTAAATTAATTAAATAAAACCAGCATAATTACCAGTTAAGTAGATGTTCTCATCAGATGAGTAGGTAGTCCCAAGAACTTGAATGCGAGTATGATTGGTTGTATGGAGGTGTGTAAGTAATAGAGAAAAGTGATGTTGGTTAGAAAGTGATAGTAAAATTCTCAAGTGTCAATGAGTGTTTCTTGAGCTGTGTCCAAGAGAGTTTGAGAGTTGAGTGTTAGTCCCAGAGTGTCCTGAATATCTGTCCTGGATCTCTCTGAATGTCCAAATCTGAAAGCCCACACTAACCTCTCTCTTCCCTTTGTCCTAACTTTTTAAAGAGAAAGATTCCCTGTACGTCATTAGTTGGTAGACTAAATTGCCTAATTAAACTTTCCTATCCAGGAAAGAGTTAACTTTTCTTGATGACGATTTTGACGTCATTTGGCTTATCTAAAATGACTACCATAACTTAAATTTGCTGTCAGTTCAAAGTGCCTCAGTGGCAACAACTTTGATCGTAATTTCTAGGATTGACCTGTCTAAACTCAATTTCACCCCTTACTTACAATGGGACCTTGTAAAATGTATAAAGTAAAATTAATTACTTAGTCTTCTCTGTCACTAGTGCCTGTGTTTAAAATTGTTTCTATTCCATTAACATTTAAACAGAGCATTCCATCCCCCTGCTTCATTGCTTATCACTTGGATTGTTTACATAATGCATTCCTTAGCTCAGGCTAGTGGCAAGTTACAGAAAGGAAAGTGACTGTTCTGAGTGACTCTGGCAATATACACTTTTAATTTCTATCTTTGCACAAAATGTCTGCCGATATAAATATCCTGACAATTCACCAGAAAGACAAATGAATGAATAGAAATGTCATATTGGTGTTCGTTTGTTCAGTCCATTACAAGTAGGGAGCTACCGGCGCGCAGCTCCCTCCTTGTAAAACTTAAAAATAGAAGCGGCAAGGAGCAGTGCTCCCCACAACTTCCTAAGCGCCCCCCATGTCTTTCCTCACTCTATGGAGGTCAATATCACCCCCATATTAGCATAAGGGAGATTGAAATCTCCCAAATGCCCCTACTCGCTATGCCGCAAGTAGGGGCATGTCTACTAAACAGTGAGCAGCCTGTGGCTGCTCACTGTTTGTTTTTTTTGTTTTTCTTTTTTATTCTTTATTTTTGCAGGTGTTGCATTATAAGTCAGTAGGAAATACAAAGCGTAAAATACATATAACTTAGTTGGTATCTAGGTTTGCATATTATAGACGAGTCTCAAACTGGTTGTCGAGTCTTTGGTATCAGGCTTTCCTAACATCTGTCGTTTTGCCCTCAGTAGGGGTTTGTGGTCGAGTAACTGGAGCCCGTCCGGTTGCACCAGGGCCTAAGTGACCCTCGTGTTTGTCTAGGCGTGTTGTCTCTCATGTGTACACGAGTGGTGTGTACAGTATACTCTTACACACGTAACTTATTCCTACAATGTCTCTATAGGTGATACTGGCAAGTGCCAGTTGTTGGCGCTAGCATCTAGTCAGTGTGTGTAGGTTGTGTCTTGGTCCCTAACCGTAGGGGACGTCGGGGGTGGGGAGGGGAGGTGTGTGTGGAATAGTCGGTGGTGGGTGAACTCTGTTATGAGTGTCTCTATGGTTACGACTGTCTAGGTACACAGACTTCTTGGGAGCATTCATCAGATTAACACGTGTGATTTCAATTACCGGATAAAGACAACTGAAAGAGCTAAACGCAAAATATTAATTATAAAAATGTAGCGCTGCAGCATGATTAGAGGTGGCCTGTTATGTCACGGCCTCCTGTCCACTCTGCGGGGTGAACGGTGTTATATTGTCCACATCCCATGTCTCTTTAGCAACTCTGGCCCTCTGTTGCTGTGGGGCGTCATTGATGCCTACTGCTGCTAGAAAGGTGGTGGCTTCTGCCACATCCGTTACTCTCAGCTGTCTGCCGTCTTTATACACTGTCAGGGACCTGGGCACAGTCCAACGGTATTATATACCTGCTTCCTGCAGTCGCTGTGTAACGGGTTGCAACGTTTTCCTCCATGTTAATGTGGGGTGGTGGAGGTCCTGGAAGAATGATTTCTTGTGGGTTTCAAAGTCCATAGGCGACTTGTTATATAGTGCTTTCAATAGGGCTTGCTTGTCCTGTCTCGCGCCGCAGTGTAATATTATGTCCCTTGGTGCCGTATTCGGTGCCTTGGGGGACTTGGCAATACGGTCGGCCCCATCCTGCGTGAATTCTTTAGCTTGTTTCGCTGGGAGTAGTTTGGTGACCATTCTCCTGATTAAATGTGGCCGTTCCTCGGTAGTCACTGTTTCTGCGACTCCTCTAATCTTGAGGTTGTTTTGACGTGATCTTTCGTCTAATGTATCAATTCTCAGTGAGGCTTCCATGTAGCGCCCCTGTAGCTGCTTAACTGAATCTTGTACTGCTGTAATTTGGCTTTGTAAGTCTGCTGTGGTGGAGTCTGTTGCCTGACTGCCTGCACTTCTGTCTGCACAATGGCTACGTCAGCGACAAATAATTGTTGTATGATGTTAAAGAGGTTGTCGATGACCTGCTTAGTCGCAGGGTCTTGGTTGGTCGGGGTATGCGTGGTCTGAGGCCCTGTTTGGGATGGCCCCTGTGTGGTGTCACTCACCCTGTCTCTCTCGTTAAGGGCACAGGCCCCTGTCTCAGTCTGCTCCTACTCTCTGCATTTTGGCGTGTGTTGGAGCAGCAGGCCTATGTCAAGCGTGTCTTGGGAGGCGGCTGTCCGGGATTTGTGGGATTTTTTTCCCCATCTCTTCAGACCCTTTGGATTGTGTTGGGTGGGAGTCGGGTGCGAGCCAGTCTGATTCCCATCAGGCCGCGGAGATGTGCGGCGCGATTCTTGGGCTGACCGCATGGGAGGCCTTGGGAAGTCGGAGTTTGTGTTTGGCGCCCGTTTGCTGAAAGAACGGCATCAGTGTGTACCTCTCGGTCTCCTACAGCCGATGATCTACTGCAGGTAAGACTGTTGACGGCGGGTGTGGAGTTATTTCCTGGTTTTAGTTGCTGGGATCATGGAGCTCGAGAGATGGCATCTGTGCCGGTCGCCTGTCAGGCCCCGCCCCCGGCTGCTCACTGTTTTAACCCCTTAAGGACACATGACATGTGTGACATGTCATGATTCCCTTTTATTCCAGAAGTTTGGTCCTTAAGGGGTTAAAAAGAAAAAAAAATAGGTCCCCCCCTCACATTCTCATTCAGGGCCCCCATCCGCCGCTTAGGGGTGGGGGCCGGGGGGGCAGGACAATAGGTCCCCCCTTATTGCTATTTATGGCCCCCAGCCACAGCTCAGGGGTGGGGGAAGGGAAAAAATTAGGTGCCCCCCCCCCCTTATTGTTATTTTTTTTTTTTTTTGTAAATATGATTTTTATTTTTATTTTTCCTTGACATATATATGGAAAGGCATAAATCAGTTAGACTCGCAGGTCTATGCGTTGTCTATACAGCTTGAATAACGTTTATAACGCGGGCGCGCAGGCCCCTCAACAAGGTGGACTCGCAGGTCCATTTTAGCTTCAGTTATAGGGACCTAATACATATGGGCCCTTTGGCCTTTCTTCCTTCTTTTATCTTTTGTCAACCTATACTTGGATGTGGATGTCGTCAAGAATTTCAACATGTATAACCAACATTGCGGACGCGCAGGTCCAAATAATAAAAAGCAAAGAAATATTCCGGTCTTATGCAAAACACCTATGCGTAGTCTTGTTTCAATGGCGTTGGACCCACGGGGCATTAATTGTGTACAATAAGCTAGGCGTACCCCCGACTACCCAGTGCTCGTGCTATTCCCTGGTTTAGCGGTCGTCTTGGGGTTCTCATTAGGGGTCTCTTGAGGTAAGGGTGGGTGACCCTTGTGATGGAAGAGGTCGGGGGGGGGGAGAGGGGAGGCAAAACATGTCATTTCTTGGGGCCGCTTGCACCTCTGACTTTATTGGTCGTTCTGCGTCCCCCGTTCCCTTTCCTTTGCTCGTCTACCCTTCATTGGTGTCTCTCTGTTGTGTGTGCTCCGGTTCCCCGGTTCAGAATGTCATCCCCCTCCCATGCCAGTGTGTCTGGGATCCCACCCCGTCTAACATCTGCATCCCCTAGTCCGCCGTGCCCTATGTATTGTATTTAAGTCTGTTTATCCGTGGTGTCCTCTCTATCAGTTCAGTTTCTCTGCGTGCGTGTCCCCGCCCCCCAGCCCGTAGGGAGGGGGGGGCAGGGGAAGGGGGGGGGGGAGGGGGGAGAGGAGGGGGGGAGGGGGGAGAGGGGAGAGGAGGGGGGGAGGGGGGAGAAGAGGGGGGGGTGATCTCTTCCATTCTAGCAGAAAACCAATCTGTGTTCGTCTAGTGTAACAAATGCTGGAAGTCCGGCTTTCCGGTAGTCACTATCCAGTGTGTCCATATCATCTGATATGTCTGTGTTTTCCCTTCTGCCTGTAGGGAGAGCTCCTCTAGTGTTCTGAGTTCCTCCATTCGTTGGAACCATGTACCCATTGACGGGGCGGTCTGTTTTTTCCAATAGATGGGGATGAGGCTTTTAGCCACATTAAGTATTCTGATCGTGAGGGTTTTTTTATAGAGTGATGTTTTGAGTGTAGTGTGGTGTAGTAGGAACGTTGCCGGGTCCTTCGGTGGCGGGGTATCTGTGAATCTCTTAATGATGTTATATATGTGTTCCCAGAATGGTTGAATGAGTGGGCAGTCCCACCATATGTGAAGGAAGGTGCCTGTGTGTCGTGCGCATCTCCAGCATGTGTCGTCTGTTGTGGGGTCATATATGTGTGTTTGATACGGAGTGCGGTACCATAGAGTCAGGATTTTGTAAGCCGTCTCCTGCGTTCCGCTGGACGGTGTGCAGTGTAGTGTGAGGGTGCACATCTTGTCCCATTGGGCAGGTGTGAAGGTTGTGTTTAGTGCAACTTCCCATTTCCCCATGAAGCTCGGGGGCGGTCTTCTCTTCAGCTGCATGAGCATGCCATAAAGCGTGGACAGACCTTTTGTCATAGGGTCAGGGTCCATACATATGCCCTCAAATGACGTCAGTGGTCTGGTGGCACTTTGTGTGTGGAGTAGAGTTTGAGTGAACCTGTGTAGTTGTCTATACCTGAACTGTAACATAAATGAGTTGTGTGGGTTCCCTGTCATTGCCTCAAGGGTCTTGAGTCGACCATGGATGGTCGCATGGTAAAGTCGTGGGGTCCCCTGTCCCAGAAGCCGGTTGAACGTCTGTGGCTCGGTCCCTGGAGGGAAGGCCTCGTTATGTATCAGCGGGAGTAATGGGGATGGTGTGGAGGTGAGAGTCAGTGGTGTGGCCAGTCTGTGCCACACCTGTATCGTGGCTTTGATAAGGGGGTGGGGGGCCGCTAGTCATCTGCCCTGCTGGTGGTCTAGCCAGGGAAGGACCGAGATGGGTCTGCCTATTTGTGCAGTCTCTATGTCCTTCCAGGGCTTGGTCACTTCCGATTTAGTCCATTCCACTATCCGTTGAACGTGCGACGCGTTATAGTACCCTTTGAAGTCTGGGAGGGCTAGCCCCCCCTTGTCTTTTGGCAGCGTGAGTGTGTCGTGCTTTATCCTCGCTTTTAATTTGTGCCATGTAAATCTGAGGGCCATGGACCGGAGGGAGGCAAAGAAAGCCTCCGGGATGGCGCTGGGGACGGCTTGGAATAAGTACAACACCCGTGGCAGAATGTTCATCTTAAGAACCCCCACCCTCCCTAACCACGAAAGCCGCACCTGTTCCCATTCTTTGAGGTCTTTCCGGATGGCGTCCAGCAGCGGCTGGAAGTTGGCCGCGTATAGTTGGGTAAGATCTTTCGTGATCACCGTCCCCAGGTACCGTAAGGAGACATCTGACCATTGGAATGGCAGTTCTCGTTTCAGTGTCATTGCCTCTCGTGGTGGTATTGATACGTTGAGTATTGTGGATTTGGAGAAGTTTATCTTGAAGTTCGATAATTCTCCATAGTCGGCGAACTCCTGCTGGATTGCCGACATAGCAGTGTCGGGTTCGGTGACGAAGAATAGTAAGTCGTCTGCGTACGCCGCTACGGAGTGCTTTTTCTCCCCTATTTTCAACCCCGGTATGGACGGGTTATTCCGGATTGAGTTTAGAAATGGTTCTAGGGCTAGTACGAATAGGAGGGGCGAGAGGGGGCATCCCTGTCTGGTCCCATTTGTTATTGGGAAGGGGTTGGTGAAGGCTCCATTTACGCATACACGCGCCGTCGGTTTGGAGTAAAGCGCTCTGACCCAGGCCATCATGAACGGACCCAGCCCCAGCTCTTCTAGCACCTGGAACAGGAAGTCCCAAGATATCCTATCAAAGGCCTTCTCCGCGTCCGTTGAGAGCAGAAGAAGGGCCGTGTCGCTGGTCGCTGCGGCGTGGATCAGGGCGAGCGCCCTGGTCGTGTTGTCCCTCGCTTCCCGTTGCGGAGTGAATGCCACCTGGTCCCCATGGACCAAGTCCGGGAGGTATGATTGTAGTCTCTGCGATAGTATCTTAGTGAAGAGTTTCAGATCGCAGTTAAGCAGGGATATTGGTCGGTAGTTGGCGCATATTTCAGGGTCCTTTCCTTCCTTAGGAATTAAGATGATGTTCGCTTCGAGGGATTGCGCTGGGATTTGCGTCCCGTCGCGAATCGCGTTAAGGGCCGCCAGTAGGTGTGGGATGAGAAGCTCTGAGTAAGTTTTATAGTATCTAATTGGGAGGCCATCCGGTCCCGGGCTCTTGCCTTGTTTGGCTTTTTTGAGGGCCCACGCTATTTCTTGTATTGTGATTGGTGTGTCTAGGTCCGCACTCGCTTCTTGTGTGAGGCGAGTGCCTATGCGTGATTCCAGGTACCGTGTTATACGTGCTTTCTTCTCCGCTCGCTCTCTGTCCGTCGTGTGTGGTTCTAGGGCATATAGGTCAGCGTAGTAAGTCCGTATGGTGTCGGCCATCTCTCGTGGCATGCTCTGAGTCTTACCCTGCTTGTCTCTAATTTTGGGGATGTATGCTGTCGATCTTTTTTTAGCAATCATGCGGGCCAGGAGAGCTCCGCATTTGTTAGCGTTGGTATAGAAAAACGCCTTGGAGCGTGTGTAGGCCCTGTGGTAGTTGGCATTGAGGATAGAAGAGAGCTCCCTGCGTAGGGCCGTTAATTGTGCCCCGTCTTCTGGGAGATGGGTCTGTTTGTGTGTGTCCTCCAGCGATCGTATGTCAGACAGCAGGGTGGTGAGTCTGGCGGCTTTTGCCCGTTTAATGGCGGCACCTTTAGCTATGAAGTGACCCCTCATCACACATTTGTGTGCCTCCCACAGGCAGAAGGGCGAGATGTCCGGTGTGTCATTCTCCGTGAAATACTGTGTCAGTCGTGTTTTGGTTTCCGTCTGTACTAGAAGGTCGTTCAGAAGGGAGTCATTGAGCCTCCAGTTGTTGCAAGTGGGTCTGAACAGTGGGGATGTCAATGTCAGCAGGACTGGGGCATGGTCAGACCAGGTCGCCGTGCCTATTGCTGTCCGTCGGATTTCTGTCAAGTGGTAGTGAGGCATGAGGAAATAGTCTATCCTCGAGTATGTCCCGTTGGGGGTCGAGTAGAAGGTGTAGTCGCGACTGTCTGGGTGCGTCGCCCTCCAGCAGTCTACCAGTCGGTGGTCACGTAGGGTTTTGTCTATGTTCTTTAGGATATGTCGGGGTATCGTTGAGGTGCCTGTGGACGTGTCTACGGTCAGGTTTAGGGCTACATTCAGGTCTCCCCCCGCTATCAAACCTCCAGTGGCGAATTTCGCTATGGCCCTGGTCGCGGAGCCTATAAAGTGGTGTTGGCGCCTGTTGGGGGCATATAAGCATGCAAACGTGTAGGGTCGGTCAGCTATCGTACCTTTTACGCATATGTATCGTCCCTGTTTGTCACTGAGAGTGTCGGTGAGGTCAAAGTGTAGTGACTTGTGTATCAGAATCGCCGTGCCCTTGGTTTTCCCTTCTGGGCTATTACTAAGAAAGCATTGGGTGTATCTGTGGTCTGTGAGCTTGGGGGCCTGACCCTCCTTAAAGTGGGTTTCTTGGATTAGTACCACGTGCGCTCTTTGGTTATGGAAGTGGCGGAGCGCGTTAGAGCGTTTTTCTGGTACGTTTAGGCCTTTTGCATTGATGGAGAGGAGGCGGATTTCCGCTCTCGTGTGTGTGGTAGTCGCATGCATGGCCAGGTCGCCACCGGGTTGTCGTGTAATGGGGGGGGTTGGGAGAGGAGGGGGGTCGGTAAGGTTAGTGGTGGAAGGGTGTGGGAGGCGTAAGGGTTGTACAGCTGGTGCCGTCCCCCACCCCCTCCCCCCTCCCAGGGGCCCCGGGAGCGAGGTCCACGCACCGAGAAGAAAACAAAAATAAAAAAAAAATGAAAAATATATAACAAATTCAACCAAAAACAGTTAAACGACTTGCGAACTCTGTAACCAAATAAGGTAAAGGTGTGGGCTAGGTGGGAGTCGACTCGGCCGTACCAGTCGGCCCAGTCGGGTCCCCCTCCGTAGACTGTACACCCCCTACCGATGGGAGCGTGGCCTGTCTCCACCTCGTCTCCAGGGATCGGTCCCTGTCTGCCAGTCAGGGTCCGGAGACCCGAGTGAAACCAGAGTGTGCCCTTCCAGAGGGCGGTGTGTGGGAGAACTTTTACCAACTAGTGTCCTCCGTCATCACCCGTCCTGGAGATTGTCTAGCCTGCCTCAGTTAGTAGTGTCAGTTGGGGGTCCCGCCCCCCAGGGGTCTCTCCCTAGTCAGTCAGTACCGCCTAGTCAGTACCGCTTATGTGGTCTGGGCTGCTTTCGAGTAGTGACTGCATCCCCCCATCTTCCCTCGTCTCGGTCTGGGGGTCAGTCCACTTTGTGGGAGCGGCCTTATCCCGTTGTGTTTCCCTGGCTGGTGCTACCCATGCCGGTTTCCTAGACGTCTGTCCCGCCGTGACTGTTTTGGGCGGTTCATTACCCTACTTCCTTGGCTGCCAGCGAGAATCTGAGTGGTGGGGGTCGGGGGGGGGGAGAAACAGGGGAGGGGGGTTGTCCCCTAATCCAGCTTGCTTGCGGCTAGGTGGTGACCTCGCTGCTGACCTCTCTAATCTGCTTATTTCAGGGGGGGAGAGGATCTACCCTACATTCCCTCACCCACCCCCCATAGCCCCCTCCCCAAATCAATCAAGTCCTTTTACAGTTCTTGTACAGTCCCTTTGGTACCCCTTTGAGAAGAGTCCATTCGAGAGTTCAAATCCCTCCAGTGTCCCCCCGTGCCCCCCTCCCAACCCAGAGTACACAGCAGAAGTTGAAAAAGTGGTGTCTCTGCGTAAACCCAGTGTGTATGTGGGGCTGCGGGCCCATGTGAGTGCTATTATAGTTACGTGCTCCACGTGTCCCCTTCTGTTTCCAGGCTCGCTTGGTGTGGTTAGCGGGTCGCTCCGGCCGGTCTCACAGTTTCCGTCCGGGTTCTCGTCCGTCGCTGTGACTGTGGCTGGTCCCGTGGTGGTGGTGGTGGGCTGTTGTAGTAGTCCAGAGGGTCCGGCCAGTTCAGGTGCAGCGGGGGCAGGTGGAGTTCCTCCGTGAGGTCTTTCAGGTCCTGTGCTGTGCGGATCTGTCTAGGGCCGCCCGCGGTGCTGGCTATCAGACCTGTCGGGAAAGTCCATCTATATCTCACGTTCTGGGTGGTCAGTGCTCTGGTGAGTGGTTTCAGAGCTCTGCGATACCCCAGCGTGGCCGGGCAAAGATCTGGAAACAGTTGAAGTTGGTGGCCATTGTGGAGGATTTCACCTTTGTTGCGTGCCTCGTGTAGTATCTCTTCCT
The DNA here is from genome assembly GCF_036172605.1 of Pelobates fuscus. Classification (NCBI taxonomy): domain Eukaryota; kingdom Metazoa; phylum Chordata; class Amphibia; order Anura; family Pelobatidae; genus Pelobates; species Pelobates fuscus. The sequence goes on along the minus strand of NC_086324.1, from coordinate 111,475,085 downwards.
TCAGTGCATATGTCTCTGGCAGCAAATCACGTCCCTTGGGGGGGACTCCGGCGGACCTCTGGGCCTCAGTGCCCTGTGGGCCCTGACAAAAGCTATGGGGGTTTCTTCTGAGCGTCCTAGCAGGCCATTAAATATTGTCGTGAGCAGGCCAGTCAGTTGGGCGCGGGATTCGTCCCCTTCCTGTAGGCCTCTTATCCGTATATTATTCCTGCGGCCTCTATTGTCCAGGTCCTCTATGTGTCGGGCCATGGCCTGCATTTGGGACCTCTGCTTGTTATGGGTCTGAGCTTGGGATGCTTGCGCCGCCGTCAGGGTGTCATGGTCTGCCTCAATTTGGGCCATGCGGTCTGCCATACCTTGTATGTCCGCCCTCATCAGTTGGAGGTCTGCCCTGATTGAGGCCTCGAGTGCTGTGTTGGCATTCGCCAGATCTGCCCTCGTTGGTAGTGCCTTCAGCAGGTTTAGCCAGTCCGGCGGAGGGGCTGCCATGTGATCTCCTCTGTCTGGGGAGTGTGAGGCAGGAGTGGAGGCTCCGGACTGCGAGCAGGCCTCAGATGCCGCCCGGGAAGCTGAGTCCGGTGTCGCGGCTAGGAACTGCCGCATGGAGGTGTGTAGGTGCGTTTGGCGGGTCCCTTGGGGTTTAGGGGTACTCCCGGCTTTGGAGTTTTTCCCCATTTCGCGGTGAGGTGGCTGCTTTCACGCGGCTTGCGGGTGCGATCGGAGGAGCTGAGAGCTTAAGCGGCCATTCCGTTTCGCCGCCAGGCCACGCCCCCCCTTATTGTTATTTATGGCCCACCCGCCGGTCATGGGTGGAGGCCCAGGGGGTAGGACAATAGGTTCCCCCTCATTCTCCTTTAGGGCCCCCACCCACTGCTCAGGAGGGGGGGCCAGGGAAGAGGACAATAGGTCCCCTCACTTATTGTTATTTATGGCCCCCACCCGCCGCTCAGAGGTGGGGGCAGGGGGGAGAACAATAGGCTCCCCCCTTATGTTTATTTATGGCACCCACCTGCCAGTCATGGGTGGGTGGAGGACAATAGGTCTCCTGTTGTTCCCCCCCCCCTGCCGCTCAGGGGTGTGGGCCAGGGGGGAGGACAATACGAGCCACCACCTGCTGGTTGGGGGGGGGAGTACCGTTTTTTTTTTTTTTTTTTTTTTTTTAAACAGTGATCGGCATAGCGAGTATTGGCAGAATTCCCTAATACTAAGTAATTTTTACTTAGCATTAGTAAATTTGGCTGAAAGACCAATTTAGGGCTTTCAGCCTTTTCGTAGATAGCTCCCTAATACCGTGGGAATTAGGGAGTTATCACCTAAGTGCCTGCAAGATGCATCCGCTGCATGAATTAGATCGGAATTTCATTCATTCAAATGAAATTCCGATACGAACAAAGTCCCAAATTGCATCCTAATATGAATGAACAAATTGTTCTCATTCTGTTAGGACGCATTTCGGTAGTTTTGCCGGCATGTGACAGGACGTTCAGGAAAAGTTAAAGGAAGCATCGCAGGAACAGGGAGGAAAGCTAAGAATTGTGAGAAAGTTTATCTGACCACTGGAAATGAAGCACACTTTGCTCCTCCGCTGGTCAGAGATTGTCAGGCGTAGGAAACCTCCATAAGACAAATAGTACCTACTTTGTTTTATGTTTTAAAGAAAACTAGAGCAGATAGGAAGAAATTAAGAACAGATCCTGAGAGAGGGAGGAATCAATTAAAGAAAGGTAAGTTCGGCATGACAGTGCCGCTTTAATATATATATATTTTTTTAACATTTTTCTTGGTATTGTTAAATGTAAATCCGATTGAAATATCAAGAGACTATCACCTCCCTCTCCCTTTCACCATCACCCCCCCCCCCCACACTGTCAGCCTCTTCATTCATCCACACTCACATTAACCACTCCTAATCCTGTTAATCTCACCCCCTTCAAACTTACCTGCCCTCACTCATCCACACTCACCCTGTCACATTAACCCCCCTTAATCCTGTCACACTCGTCCCTCCTACCATGCCACAATTGCCCTGACACACTTACCTCCACTCACCCTGTCACATTCCCTCATCAAACCATGTCATACTCCCTGTCCCTCATTCTCTCTCACAACCCCCCTTGTCCATTGTGAGGGGAGGGTTGTGAGAGAGAAACCATGTCATACTCCCTTCGCCCTGTCACACTCTCCCTGCCACTGGTACCCCTTTACTCACCTTGTCACAGTCACCAGCTGAAGACATTTACCATACACACACAGTCAAGAAACCTAGCTTTGCCATAAACACAATGCACAAAGGCTACAGGCAGATCACCATACACACAACAAAGCAGCTACCCCAATACAGTATTATTGTAACAGTTAATGCAAAGTTATGCACTTCGGCGTAAATAATGCACAAGCAACTTAAACCCTTAATGGAATGGAATTAGGGATACCAACACAGGAGAATAACTTGGGAATTGTTATAGACAACAAACTATGCAACAATGTGCAATGTTAATCAGCAGTGGCTAAGGCTAATAAGGTATAGTCATGCATTGAAAAGGGCATTAATTCTCGGACTGAGAATATCATTTTGCCTCTTTATAAATCACTTGTAAGACCACATTTTGAATATGTTGTGGAATTTTGGGCACCTGTTCTAAAGAAGGATATTATGGCACTAGAAAGAGTGCAGATCTGGGCTACAAAATTAATAAAATGAATGGAACATTTTAGCTATGAAGAAAGGTTAACCCATTTAAACCTCTTTAGTTTAGAAAAACGTTGCTACAGAGGGAATATGAAAGCATTATACAAATTATATCCGTGGACAACACAAACCATTTTGTGGAAATCTATTTACAAACAAGACTTTACATAGGACACAAGGTCATGCGTTTAGATTGGAAGAAAGAAGATTTAGTCCAAGGCAAAGGTAAGTTTTTGTTGGTGTTTTTTACCGAAAGAACAATAAGGATATGGAATTATCTCCCTTAAGAAATGGTTTAAACAGCAATTAGATGCATACTTGCAAAAACAGAATATGCAAGGATATCATTCTTAAATGTAGGGTAATAGCTTCTTGATCCAAGGACAAATCTGACTGCCATTCTGGGGTCAAGAGGGAATTTTTTTCCTAGTTTGTTGCAAAATTGAAAGTGCTTCTAACTGTTTTTGTTTTTTTTTTGCCTTCTTTTAGTTCAACAGCAAAAAACTAATTTTAGGAAGGCTGACCTCGATGGACACATGTCTCTTTTCAGCCTATGTAACTATGTATGTAGTAATTAAGCAATAATAAATAAAAAACACTGAATGAAAACAATGATGTTGTGTAAATTAATTTCTAACCAGGCATTTAAAAGTGAATATTATTGTATCAAAATTGTACAATTTGGGCGTTTAGATTGATAGAAATATTTTTTTTGTAGTTAAATGAAAATCCTCTTGAAAAAGCTGATTTAATACACACCCACACCACACATGAACACATTGATTTGCATGGAAGATAATTGTATGAAGTAAGTTTGGCAAGAAAGATGGTTGATTTTTTCTTTTCTTTTTTAAAGCATATGTCCTTAGTTTAACAATAACAATGTCCTGTTTGTTTATATTTTGAGAAATGTTCTGATGATTTAGTATTTCTCTATCCATATAGCATGGCTGTGCATTTTTGGTAGATGAAGTGCAGACTGGGGGAGGAGCTACTGGAAAATTTTGGGCTCATGAACACTGGAAGATGGAGGACCCAGCTGATGTGGTCACATTCAGTAAGAAAATGTTGACTGGAGGTTTTTTTCACAAGGATGAGCTTAGACCTGATGCTGTAAGTATATTTAATGCATATGAGAATACTGGTTCATTAATAATGAGAAACATTTGTATGCTAAACAAAAAATTTACCTTTTAATGAAGCCTTCCATTTCCCATTTGTTGTGGTTTGTGGTTTTGGAGGAATTAGTTTGCACAATTCAAAGGGTTTCACAATAACTACTGTATTAAACTTTCAGGAGCACCATGATGGCTGCTGACTTTGTGCTTCAAAGAGCATCAAAATGCCACCAGTTACACTAACAATAGACATCACCTAGCTACATTAACGATATAGTTACTGGAAGCCCACATATATTTGCAAGCACTCAAAACGTACCCTTCAATTTTATACAGCTATACTTTACATTATTAGCTGTATAAGGTATTTTGGCAGAGATATATCCCAACATGTAACAATCAAATTACAATTACTCAGAGTGCAGCAAAAGATAATGTTTAACCCCTTAAGGACGGTGGACGTACTATGCTGTCCTTGGGGACCCGGTCCTAAACGCTGGCAGGCGGTATATTACGTCCACGTCACCCTTCCCACTTACCTGCTCGCCGGTGATCCCCCGCTGGCGATTGCAATCAAATATATATATATATATATATATATATATATATATATACAAATCTAATAGCGGGTCAATACTAGCAGAGTCTAGCCTGAATTAAAGTGACAGTGCTCTGATTATACAGACAATATGTGGATATAGCCCCTAAAAGCTATCCAACCTGAATTTTAAAGTGACAGTACTCTGATTATACAGACAATATTTTAATATGACCCGTAAGAGCTATATATGTGATAATAGTGAGGTGATATATTGTCACTAGAAACTGGGAAGCAGATGTCAGCAAAATGAACTTAAAGTAACATTGCTAGATAAATTGGACATGTAGTCCATAAATAAATCCAAAGATTATCTCACTGTGTCAAATAAGATTAAATGTATAATAATTAAAAGTAAAATGTGCATGATAAAAAATAAAAGTGCAAAGAAGACAAAAGCAATATTCAAATTGTATACAAAAATCATAAGCAGAACATGTATACCAATCTCAAATAAATATGCATACACTGTTATATGCATACACTGTTTCTAAGTGTAGTTTAATATTATATATAATAATAATAATATATAATATATTCTATCCAAATCCAAATAGGTTATGGTGGGGAAAAATTGTGATTGAAAACCCCTTCCACCTGAAGTCTGTGGATAGTTAATACAATGCTGATGAGTTGCATTAACAGCAACACAGCTGTCCATGAGTGGTTCACTGGTTTTGCATCTTTTCCTAAGTTGTGTTCAAAGCTGTTGTATACAGCAAACACAGACTAAAAGGAATCCATGTTTAAAATGGAATGAGGCAAAAATGTGATTCTTTGTTAAACTAGTTTGCATATGCCCACCCAGAATGCTTTGCAGTAGTAACATCACTGCAGATTTGTGATTTCTGTGGGAAAAATTTCTTACGGCTTGACTGGTGTGCAGATTTTTGTTTAACATTGTATTATATATAAAATAAATACATAAAACAATTATATATACATATGCAATTTCATTCTACCTGTATTTTAATATTAATATATATATATATATATAGATATAGATATATAGATATCAAAATACACTTAGGGGGGGTGGGGCCTGACTGCCATGCTGACAGTATGCTTAGCATGCTAGCTTCTGTAAAATGTTGCTCGAGATATGCAGTCACTCTAGTTGCGCGTCTTGTCCGGGTAACTTTATCCGAGCACGTTGGTATGTTATAGAGGTCGGTGTAGTAACTATGGAATGCGTCTACAATTCTGTCAGAAAGTCGCATGATACGACCCCCCTGTTCCCGAATTTGGTGATGTGTGAGAGTCGCCTCTTCCACTGTAGCATCCTGGCCAGCAATCTCCCACATTTGTTTGAGTGTTCGTAGAAATGTATACGCGACCTGCGTATGGTGTGAAGGTGACTCTAGGAGAGCCTTGTAGGTATCTGTTGATAGTGTGTTCTTATGTGAGCGTTCCAGTGTGGGTACTCGTTGCGCAAGCTCCGTAACCTGTTACATCTGAGCCTTTTCCCTTTGAGTGCAGAAGCGAATGAATCACACATTGCTGTGCTGCCCATGTGAGAAGCGGATCCATGTCCAGCATGTCATTCTCCTCAGAGTATAGTTGCAAGGTTGTCTTGGCCTCTGTCGATGCTTCCATCTCCTTGAGAATCTGTTTGTTTAGCTTCCACTGCCTGTCCTTCGGTTTGTACAATGGGGAGTGTATGCTGGTCAAGATCGTGAATGGTCGGACCACATAGCCTGCAAGAGTTAGCTTGATTTCAGAAGCGTAAGGTATTCCTGGGAAATGAAAATGTAGTCCAGTCTACTATAGCGATGGTGCAATGCAGAGTAGAAAGAGAAACCTCGGTCTTCTGGGTGGGCTGCCCTCCAGGTGTCAGCTATGCCGGAGTTCTGAAGTACTGTGAGAGCCTTGTGTTGAGAAGTGGCTGGTAGTGAGCAGGAGCCCCTATCCATGCGCAGGTCCAGAGCTATGTTGAGGTCTCCCGCCATGATAAGTATTCCTTCTCTCGTTCTAGGGCAGTCAGGGTGCGCGTCAGGAACTTGTGTTGTCCGATATTAGGTACGTAGAAGCTTGCCAGGGTGTAGAGACGTCGGGCAATAGTGCCTTTCAGAAACAGTTAGCGTCCCCCCGGGTCAGCCACGTCAGTCAGATACTGGAAGGGGATCGTGTTGGCATTTAGGATAGCCACCCCCGACCTCTTTGCGTCTGGATGATTTGCAAAAAATCCTATGGGAAAACGGGAGTCCCGGAGAGCGGGGGTGTTGTGCCCCCGGAAATGTGTTTTCTGGATGAAGGCGACCAAGGCCCTGGCTGACCACAAAGAGCGTAAGAGGTGGAAGCACCTTTCCGGGAGATTTAGGCCCCTGACGTTATTAGACCAAAGGCTGAGGTGCGCCGGGGAGAACCCGCTGGACATCTTTACACCTGCTGTGGTGGGGAGAAGCAAAGAAGAAGAAAAAAAAGGGGGGGTATGGGAGGGTGGAGAACTCAGAAAGGGACGATTAGTACAGTCTGCCCTGGGGCGAGAAGCTCGATGTTCAACTCGACGTGCTGGGTGGGTCATGGGAGCGAGAACTGACACCCAATATACCCAACTAAGTGTGCATCTGTTAGTGGGGACGTGTCTACCGTCCAGTCAGGGCCAGTTGTCCGGAGCCAAGGACACCGCAAGGGATCTAGGTTCGGTCAGCTGGCTGTCATCCACCCCCTTGACTGACCTGAGGACTTGCTTATGCACCTCAAAGATACTTGTGCGCCACGAGGTTAGTGGTAGGAAACTATATAACAAGGGAAACCAAAACTTAGTGAACGTTTGAGCTCTGGCTCACTCTATGTCACGTCATTCCCCTGGGTACCCCCCTGAATGGTAGGCACATGCGCGCTGGACTCTTGCGGGTCATGGTCAGGGTCACTGGGTCTAGGCACCCACAAAGCCATCTGTATTGGCCTGCCCGCCCCCCCCCCCCCCCCCACTGTCCACCTTGACGGCAAGATAACATTTGGCCTTCTCACCTGCCACGCCATATCCCGAACCCCTCCTAGATACTCAGTACTACTGTGTGCTCACAAAGCATGCTGACCCCAGGTAGTGTTACGTGACTCCCGGTCTCTCCACCACCGCTGCCATGACCCCGGGGCAAGCACGGTACCTGTCTGAAACTCCCCCCAGACTCATGCCCACAATAAACGGCAGACAGGGCGGGGCTATCGTGTATTGTATTGCACTGTAAGACCAAGGAACCAGTCATCAGTTCCCTAGCGCGGGCAGCTGGGCCACAGGGTATGTGCAAGACATAGTACCTTAAGCACACAGTCGAGGGTGCAGCTGCCTCAGTCTAGTGCAAATGGCATGCAAAGCTAGTGGCCCCACTCCACCCGCCACCCATGTCCCACCACTTCCCACGACACAGCCACTCTCTGGGTGTACACCCAGACCCAAGCCCCCTGATAGATATGTCCCGGGTCCTCAATAACAGGTGGTCGTTCCAAAAGTAGTTCAACCATTTCATAACTCCCACCCACCGCGGTGTGACCCCCCACCCAAACATCTATGCTCACCCACCCCACTCGGCCCACGCGATATTCAGCTCACCGGGAGCCAGCCTCGTGTGGCCTGGTTGCTCATGAAGGGCAACATTGTAGCTTAGAGTGCAAGCCAGGGTATCATAAGAGATCCCCCCTACCAACCTGAATCCTGGTTCCCCAGCCATCTTAGCCCCGCGGCCAGCATTCGGCCTTAAAGGATGTGCAAAGGAACCATGTCCCAGGGGCTGATCATTCCCAGTAAGGTGAGCGGATCTCCCTCGAGTTAATCAGACCTGTGGAGCCTGTGCAAGGGTCTGCGGTATCATCGGTCGTGAGAACGTCCGTGTGAGCTGACCAGGCCACCTATAAGGGTAAAAGCAGGGAGACACAGCCGTCTGTACTTGCCATGGATCAAGGGAGTACGGGGGACCCGGTCCCCAGGCAAATGGGGTCAGACCGTTGGGCCTGCGTTAACGTCGGACATGAGGGCCCCACAGGAGGCTAGCAGGGGAGGGTGAGCACGCAAAACTTACAACTGGGTGGAGACCAGGGGGCATGAGGATTCAACGTAGCAGTAGGATGAGGCCTTTTATTCTTCAGCTACTGCCGGGCCTCCCCAGCGGCGCGGCGGTGACATCTTTCCAAGCCGGCTGGTGGAGGGTTGTGGGCCCGAGTCATCTCTTCGCCGGTGCCCAATTGGTTCCTCCAGCAATCAGTTGTGGGTCCTCACAAGCGGGAGGTGGAGTGCCTGAAGAAAGTGGGGAACATTGTCTGGGAGTTTAATTGCGTGCTAGGTGGTGTCTTGTCTGGCCTGCAGGCTAAAGGGAAAACCCCATTTGTAGGGTATATCTTTGTCCCGAAGAGCTGAGGGCTCTTAATTGGACTGAGGGTAAGTTCTTAGCAGCCGCCATGATCTGTTCTTTAATTGGGGAGGCATGGAGGCAGCAGATCATACCCCATGGCCTACCCAGTGCTCGGTGGGCTCTATCCAAGTGTATGTCCTGTGGAGCTTCCGGGCGCAAGAGCTGCTGAAACTGCAAGATTAGAGTGGTGGACAAAGGCACGGAGTCTGGTTCAGGGAGCTGAAAAACGAAGTGTAGGAGAAGGTAAGGGTCAGCGGTGTTCGGTAAAATGTGTAGCCGATTTCAGTTCTACAGAATCTTTAGCATACACCGCTGACCACGTTAGACTGAACAAAGATGGCCGCTGCCACGTGTTCGTGTGCACGAACTGCGGCCACCCAGTGGTCGGCAATTAACCTGCAGTAACCTCACAGCCTGGGAGGCAAATTGCCTGCACACTTTAACTTCTGGGTGGTCCGCCTGTGTGGTACTTGGTTCAGTAAGCCCTATTTACTGAACCAAGTGGGAGAAAGCCAGGAACAAGTTATTTTACAGGTCTGGGGACATAGTCTTAAAGGGACATTGTTCACCAAAGTTACAAGATGTCCCCAGACGGTTCTTATAGGGCCATACACACCCAATAAAAGTTAATACTTTTCAGGGGCCATAGTCTTAAAGAGTATTGTTACCCAAAGTCTCAATATGTCCCCAGACAGTTCTTAAAGGGCCAGCAGCAGTACAATAAAATACCATTCACTGTGCTTAAAGGGCCAGCAGTCGCACAATAAAATACAATATGCCCAAATGTTGCACCTGAAGGGCCAAATCTCCCAGGGCCCATAGTCAACAGGTAAGAGGCTGGCAATCAGGCTCCTCCAACAGCCGTGGGTAAAGGGCAGCTTGTCACCAATAAACTCAGTGACGAAAGGCATTTCGCCACAAATAGTTTCCATTTTTCCACAGTCTTTTTATCACTAAAGAGTTTGTTGTAGAGCTGCCCTAATCTTATTAAAATTGGCTTTTTAAAAATTATACGTTTTATTTTTTTTTTTTTTTAAATTCTTTATTTTAGTGTGCAATAAAAGAATAACATACAGGCTTGCATAGCCACGACAGCATCCGCAAGCTTATTATGGTCAAACATTTGCATACAGTGCCATGACATATGAAACAATTGCACTTTTTTTTTTTTTTGAAAGAAACAGGCTGAATTATAGATTGTATTGTAAGACTTAGAAAATTACAGGCTAGAGACCCTACTTTAGTAAAAGGTCGATTGTACAAGCTTAAAACAAGGATTTATATAACATGAGTATTTTACAAGGAGAGTAAAATAGGCTAGTGAAACCTTAGAAAGGTACAAGCTGTTATTGCCACTGGGAGACCAGGCCCTGCTGCAGAGAGTAGTGGGGCGCTTTTCATAGAATACTTTAAAACAATTTAGCATGGTGTAGCTAACAGAGGCTCACTGGTCTAGCTGAGTTAAACTAAGGGCACAATATTCTGCGTCTAACTTGTTGAAGCCACATTATGATTTATTACTAATGGCACCAGGCCACCATTCCATCCTTTCAAGTGGCTAGTGGGAGTAAAAGAGTTAAGGACAGAGCTGCTACTTTGCAGTGGGAAGTTACATGGTCACCTCGGGGACCTGTGGTCAGTTCATCATGGGTGCTGGATCTTGCCTGTGTTGTCCCCATAGTATGCAGGTGTAGTTCGGCGGGACACTCAGGCAGGACTTCCGTGTGTGTCTCTACTCGGGGGTGTCCTCCGTGCGCCTCTTCAGCCACTGCTGCATGCCTGCTGTCAGGTGTTCATCGCGGCTCTTTCATGGGATGCTGGGGAAGGACGTCCGGCTCCGCGGCAGAGGTGTGCGGCTCGTTACAGTGGAGACCAGTCGGCTGAAAGGTAAGGTTTCTCAGAGTCGCTTGCCTGTTCCGTGGAGTGGGTGTTGTCTCGTTGTGCTCCCTTCGCCGGCTTCTATCCTGTTGAGGCATTGCAAGTGAATTTCTGTCCAAGGTCTCTGCTGTCAGGCTGTAGCTTGAGGGAAGAGTATTCATTTTCTCTTTCTTCTGCGTGCATGGCATCCGCCATTTTGGGCGAGGTGCCGGGGTCGCTGATCAGGGTGGTCTTGTTCCTGGGCCCTGATTGTACTGCAGCAGTCGGGGTTCCAGGGCAAGGACCGGGATCACCCCCCCGGTCCAGAGGGGGGGGAAACAGGGCCAGATCCACTCCGCTTTGGGCCTTCAGGTCAGGCATCGTTGGGCGGGATAGTGGGGCAGCGGCCGTCCGCCTCACTCACCGCCGGAGTAGGCCCCATCTGGGGTTTCAAAGATTCCTCCTCCAGGGGACTGAAGCTCAAGGAGCCAGCCTCTCCCCGGACTCAGTGCCTCCTTTGGGCCAAGGACCAGTGCTGTCGGTTAGCTTTCAGGCTGAAATTCGTATGTTTATAGGCCTAAAGTAGAGGGATTTGCCGGAGCTGATTAGCCTTGCGACCGTCCAGCTCGGCGGTCCGGCCCCGCCCCCTAAAAATTATACGTTTTAATATACCCCACATGCTTTTGCCTTTTTGAGTTTATTTCAAAAGTGACCATATTGTGATCACTATTTCCCAAATGCTCCCCTACTTGAATGTTGGTTAAAAGATTAACATTGTTTGTTATAACGAGATCCAGACAAGCATTCTTTCTAGTTGGTGCTTGTACCAATTGTGACATAAAGGTGTCATTTAACACATTCAAAAACCGGATTCCCCTAGCTGAAGTACTAGTCCCTCTATCCCAATTTATGTCCTGGTAATTAAAATCTCCAATAATTGTGTTACCCAGATTTGCAGCTTTACCAATTTGCTCTAACAGCAGTTCTTCCTCATAAATATTTACATTTGGTGGTTTATAACATATCCCAACCAATAACGTATTTCCCTTTGTTTGCCCCAAGCAGATATCTACCCATAAAGCTTACACATTTTCCTCGTCACACTCCACATGCCTAAGATTTGACTTGAATTCATGGCTGACATACAAACATAACCCACCACCCTTCTTGTTTATCCTATCCCTCCTAAATAACGTGTACCCATTTAAGTGAACTGCCCAGTCATGTGTCTCATCCCACCATGTTTCTGTTATGCCTATTATATCGTATTGTTTAGTGTATGCTATTGCCTCTAGTTCCCCCATTTTGTTATATAGGCTTCTTGCATTAGTAAGCATACATTTAATATTACCATGGGTCATTTGTACTTTTTGTGAATTATCAATATTGCATACCTCCTCTGTTCTGAGCTTCCCCCTCCCCCCATCTCCACCCCCTTTGTTCTGAGCTAAAGCCCATCTCATTTCTATCCTATCTCCATTTTCTAGATTGCTTTGACCCTCCCCCCTACTACTAGTTTAAAATCTACTTCAACCTTCTAGCCATCCTATCCCCCAGCACAGCAGACCCTCTTCCGTTTAGGTGCAATCCATCACGACTATACAGGTTGTACCTGTTGCGGACCGTTTCGCACACAAGTGGATAAAACCCAGTTTAGGCGATTATCCCCTTCCAGATAGACCAGCAGCTACTGCAATCACCAACCTCCCGAACTCCAAACTGTACGTATTCACCATCTCTCGAACAGCAGACACACGAACCCTGGAAGCAGCCGAACAGGAAAAGCAATACGAACAGCTTACACTCCTGGCAATCGGCATACAGTCAAATTCCCCCCAAGAATGAGACAACACTTCAGCTTCAGGGTGAAACAGCAACAACACTGATTTATTCACACACAGGCTTATATGGGATTCTCCCATGCAAGGGAGGGATTTACAGTAATTACACAATACACCAATCACACATGAGTTACCTCACACAATGCCTCACAATCCCTCCTCTCTGCCCTGGAGATAATTGGGGAAGGAATCTAATTATCTCCAAGGACCATTACCAAGGCCATTACCCACATGGCAGACAAAAGAGAGTAAAAGACATAAAATTACCTATTGATGCATTTAGTACACAAAACACATACATGCAATATATCCCCAGATAGCTTAGATCTGAGCGCACATTATTACCAAATGGCGCTCAGATCACATACATTTAATTAAAGTGCCATGTTGCCAAAGTCTTTCACATAGTCTTTCGTTACACGAATAGGCTCCATGGCATGGCTATCTGGGGTGAGGCTGTTCATACGATCAAACTACCGAATGAACAGCCAGTCGGTTCCACTACCGAATGCCGACGTAAGGAGGCTGGTGGCTCAGCAGTGTTCGCGCAATAAAGTGTCCGTTTTCAGTTCCATAGTTTGAGCGCTGAACACCGCTGGCCATTCGGGAGTTAAAATGGCCGCTGCCACGTGTTCGGCAAACGAACAAAGGCCACCCAGCGTTCATCAAATAAGCTTCGGTTAACCGCAGCTTCTGGGCGGTTAATTGACGGCATACTCCAGCTCCTAGGTGGTCCCTCAAATGGTAGTTTGTTCGGTAGCTGGAATCTACCGAACACCCCGGCTGAAAGGCACGAACAAGCCTTTCTGCAGGGAAAAATAAACCTTTTTCAAGTCTGGTCCATAGTCCAAAGGAAGCAGGCGAGCAACCAGGCTTCTCCAGCTCATAACAAAGATAAAGATGAGACAGCGCTAGGTAACTTAAAAGCAGCAACCTATTAAAAGGGGATCCCTCAGCCCCTCTAAAAGTAGATAAGTAAAAAACAATAGAAAAGGCTGCGCTTACAATAAAAACAAATTCGGAGAAAAGTCCAGAGAAAAAAGAAGTCCAACTGTTGTGTCCTTACAAATGGTCTTAGCTGGTGATGTCCTCTACCAATGCAGTGGTTCCTCTCATATGAAAAGACAGAAAGGGAAAGACGGACAACCAATAGTGTAGTATGTAAAATACTATTGTAAATGGAAATAATAATAATATAGAAATCACATTTCCCAGAGCTAATGTCCTAGCTCTGGAATGAAGCGCATACAGCGGTTTGATCCCCGCTTATGGGATTTTGATGGGTTCCTCTCTGTTCTTGGTGTCCAATTCTCGGAAATAAAAGAAATATCCGATAGTGCTCACTGTATAGCAATGTGGATAAAATAATAAAAGAATGTACTTACAAACCAAGAGCAGACTGACTGCTCTATGTTGACCGCTTTGGTGGATTGATCCCCACCTAGGATTTCTTTAAGTGCAGGAAACTTCCAGGGGTTTTCAAGGTATTAATAAAACCAATAAAAATAAAATTTAAGAATAAAATTAAAAAGCCAGGGTAAAATGAAATATGTGTCTATAAAAAAGATTATTGGCACAAACAAATGACCAAAAAATACTTTAATATATTTAAAAACACAATCATTTAGGTTTCCATAACGCGTTTCATCAAAAAAGACTTTTTCAAATGGATTTACCTCCATCTCCAGCTCATAGTGGCGAGGTTGGTTTCGCCACAGTACCCAAGCACAAAATCGGCCCAGTGCTCTAAAAACCCCAAACCCTCTTTCCTGCACCAAGACTTCAGCCACGCATTGACCTCTCATCTCCCGCTGCCTTTCTGCTGTAGCGCGCGGCACAGGTAATTTTTCTGAAAATATTACCTTGGAGGTCTTTTTCTTTAGCTTACTTCCTAGATCCCTGAATTCACTCCTTAGGACCTTCCATTTTCCTCTGACTTTGTCATTGGTACCTATATGGACCATGACAGCTGGGTCATCACCAGCCCCTCCCAATAATCCCTCCACTCTGTCGGCAACATGCCGGACCCGAGCACCCGGGAGACAGCAAACTGTCCAGTTGAGTCGATCAGAGTGACAGATTACCCTATCTACTCTCTTAATAATAGAGCCCCCTACCACCACAACCTGTCTAGACTTCCTTACTCTCTCAACCTCACCCGTACTAGAGGGGCAATATATTTTATTTTCTGCTTTCCTTATTTTAAATAGTGAACACTATTGCTGTTCCTTTTTATTTCATATGACCTTCCCTCAGACAAGACCTCACCTCATGTATCCTATAAGTGGGGATTACTCCACTGTACACACTTCATACTAGAGCTAGTCCATTAGCTCTATAAAACCCTGGTGTGCTGCCCAATTATCCATTGTTTTATATGTACCAATACCTTGAGCGCTGACCCATCTCCACCCTTTTTTTCCTTTAATACATGCTCATATCTGCCTTGGCGTGTGTATATGTCTGTATGAAGAACAGGAAGAAGGCACAGCAGTCTGGAAATTAAAGCACGGCCCTGTGGAATAATTCTCATCTCAAAGTTCAGCGTGCCCAGTAAGGATTGTAGTTCCACCCTAGTACACGTTTTCTTAGCTAGGAAAAAATCCCAAACTCTCAGATATGCTGTATCTTCTCCACAAGTAAACTAACTTTTAACAAGACTGTGTCTATTTGAATACCTAGGAAAATTAGATTATGGAATGGCCTACTGTTTTGTTCTGAGAGCGGAACCCCTATAGCTGAAAATAGACCCATTGACTTGTGAATGCTGATAGGTGTGTTTTTTTTTTTTTTTTGTTTTTTTTTTATATTGTGAGAAAGTTGTGGCGAAACCGACCTCGCCACGTGTCCTTGGAGGGGGCTGATTGCCCGCCTCTTGCCTTTGGACTATGGACCAGACTTTATGGGAATGTGATACCCCAGATAGCCATACCATGGAGCCTATTCATATAATGAAAGACTATGGGAAAGACTTTAGCTCCATGGCAATTGTACTGTGTGAGTAGGATCTGCGCGCTATTCGGTAGTTTTGTGCGTGCAGATCCCAGCTATCTGGGGATAGGGGAAATGTCTGTGTGTTATGTGTAAATGTGAATTTATGTATTTTAAAGTGTTTTATGTCGTTTTGCAACCATGTGGTTAATGGAGTCTGCCTTTAGTCCTGGGTAATTGGATTACTTCTCCAATTAACTCCAGGGCAGAAGGGGGGAAACCAGGGTGCATTGTGGGGATGTTTTTCTGCCAGCCAGAAAGGAACAAAAGATACTTTTAGTAACTTTTGAACCCCTGGTCGGATTCATGCCATTTTTTAATATGTTGTTCCCCTGAATGGATTGATTGTGGATATGTATTTTTATGTGAATGTGATGTATGGTTTTAAAGTTATGAAAGTTGTGTAAAAGTATATTTTACACTGTATGCATAATGGGATTATGTGTCACACTAAGGGGAGGGGATGTGTGGGAGGTAACATCTATGTCATTGGTTCTTTTATGCCTCCCCCTGGGTGTGGCCTGTATGTGTGAGTTGGAAATAAAAGCCAGGCTGGATGAGCCAGTCCAGAGTTCCTGTTTTACCCTCAAAGTGATGTGTCGTCTCATTATTGGGGGGGAAGGATTTATTGCATGCTGTTCCAGTTTGACTGCTAGGATTGCAAACCTATTCGTATGGTTCCTATTCAACTGTCTACAGCATTCAGAGGCTTGAGAGGATTCATATGCTTCTCTGATTCGGTGATTGTGGTGTCTGCCAGAGTGCTTGGAGTCCTCAGGAAGCACTAGGAGCATCCATTAACGGAGGTACCCAGTCGGGGTGCCAGGTGATCCGTTACATTGGTGGCAAGCGGTGGGATGGCGTCCTAGTGTGAGGTAAAGCAGCTCGGAGACACAGTTCGTTTGGATTACAAAGGGAGGGCAACGCTAGTACCCGTACAGCGCCCCTATCTACAAAAGAAGCAACGTCGGCAGGGCAAGCATGGCGCCCAGTTACAGTCAACAGGAGTTTGACGCTATGATGAAAATGCTGCTGGCTTTCTTTGGACCAGAACCCCCGGAGGAGAAATACATACAGAGCACAAGGAAAGTAGCGGCAGCGTATCTGCAGGGTCTAGCAGACAAAAAAGCAGCTGAAGGTGTCGTCCTTCCTCCCCAGCGGCAGCTTAGCACACCAAGGGGAGATAGTAAGCCCCTCACCAGCGCAGATGGGACCGTGGTCTCTGCGGCCAAGCTACAGGGAGCTGAAGGGGCCGTCCTTGCTCCCCAGCGGCAGTCTACAGTTCAGGGAGAGGAGCCTGTTATCCCCTCTCCCCAGCGGCAGCTTAGCACACCAAGGGGAGACAGTAAGCCCCACACCAGCGCAGATGGGACCGTTGTCTCTGCGCCCAAGTTACAGGGAGCTGAAGGAGCCGTCCTCCCTCCCCAGCGGCAGTGTGATTTGTTGGGAATTGGGAGCCCGGTCTCCATTCCCCAGCGGCAGAGTATCCAGCAGGGAATGGAGAGCCCAGCCTCCTTTCCCCAACAGCAGGACTCTGTGTTGGGAGGAGAGACAGTCGGTCTCCCTCCGCAGAAACTGGAAGTATGTATGGGAGAGGAGATTGTTACCACCTCTCCCCAGCGGCAGATTATTAATGTACAGGGAATAGAGAGCCCAGTCTCCATTCCCCAGCGGCAGAGTGTTCTAATGGGAGAGGAGCTGGTTACCACCTCTCCCCAGCGGCAGCTTAATGTACCAGGGGGAGACTGTAAGCCCCACACCTGTGCAGATGGGACCGTGGTCTCTGCACTTCCAGCACAGGGGGTAAGGACGGTCGGTCCTGCCCCCCCACAACAGGGCTGTTTAGCCAAAGGGGAGACAGTCGGTCTCCAGCAGCAGAGCTGTGTAACTAAAGGGGAGACAGTCGGTCTCCAGCAGCAGAGCTGTGTAACTCAAGGGGAGACAGTCGGTCTCCAGCAGCAGAGCAGTGTAACTCAAGGGGAGACAGTCGGTCTCCAGCAGCAGAGCGGTGTATTTAAAGGGGAGACAGTCGGTCTCCAGCAACCAGGCTCCAACCAGACTACTCCCGTGGTAGTGCTGGCAACAGGACAGAGTACCGCTGGTCTCTGCCCCCTCAGCAACCTACCAAGGCAGCCTACCAGTCCCCCACACAGCCGTGGTGAGGCACCTGAACCTGGACAAGATTCTCCCTCACCCAGGTGTAGTAACTGTTTATTGTGGGTGGGCTGCTCTGCTGTTTCTGTCTTGTGGGTGGGCTGCTGGACTAACAAGGGCACTGACCGGCAGGAGGTCAAGTACCCTGTTAGTCTGGGGGGTAAAGGGGAGAAGTGTGGCGAAACCGACCTCGCCACGTGTCCTTGGAGGGGGCTGATTGCCCGCCTCTTGCCTTTGGACTATGGACCAGACTTTATGGGAATGTGATACCCCAGATAGCCATACCATGGAGCCTATTCATATAATGAAAGACTATGGGAAAGACTTTAGCTCCATGGCAATTGTACTGTGTGAGTAGGATCTGCGCGCTATTCGGTAGTTTTGTGCGTGCAGATCCCAGCTATCTGGGGATAGGTGAAATGTCTGTGTGTTATGTGTAAATGTGAATTTATGTATTTTAAAGTGTTTTATGTCGTTTTGCAACCATGTGGTTAATGGAGTCTGCCTTTAGTCCTGGGTAATTGGATTACTTCTCCAATTAACTCCAGGGCAGAAGGGGGGAAACCAGGGTGCATTGTGGGGATGTTTTTCTGCCAGCCAGAAAGGAACAAAAGATACTTTTAGTAACTTTTGAACCCCTGGTCGGATTCATGCCATTTTTTAATATGTTGTTCCCCTGAATGGATTGATTGTGGATATGTATTTTTATGTGAATGTGATGTATGGTTTTAAAGTTATGAAAGTTGTGTAAAAGTATATTTTACACTGTATGCATAATGGGATTATGTGTCACACTAAGGGGAGGGGATGTGTGGGAGGTAACATCTATGTCATTGGTTCTTTTATGCCTCCCCCTGGGTGTGGCCTGTATGTGTGAGTTGGAAATAAAAGCCAGGCTGGATGAGCCAGTCCAGAGTTCCTGTTTTACCCTCAAAGTGATGTGTCGTCTCATTATTGGGGGGGAAGGATTTATTGCATGCTGTTCCAGTTTGACTGCTAGGATTGCAAACCTATTCGTATGGTTCCTATTCAACTGTCTACAGCATTCAGAGGCTTGAGAGGATTCATATGCTTCTCTGATTCGGTGATTGTGGTGTCTGCCAGAGTGCTTGGAGTCCTCAGGAAGCACTAGGAGCATCCATTAACGGAGGTACCCAGTCGGGGTGCCAGGTGATCCGTTACAAAAGTCATCTGATAATGTAAGAGTGATGGACATTTGTAAATGTTGAGAAGTAGCCAACATGATGTGTCAGCAAACACGTTGAATAATTTTGGACTACTCTTATTTTCAACAGTCAAACGTGTGGCAAAGTAATACCGTTCCTCCATAGCAAGCTATGCTCATGGGTAAAGGTGTGAAGGCGTTGGAAATATCAGTTTTCCCCAACCAGGCTCCGATGCCTGCCTTTCTGGCATGAATGACATCATCCACTGTGACATATTGCAAGGAAAATTCCTCAGAGGGAATTAATGAGTTGATGCTTGAGGTGACAATGACTGTGGCGCCGATAAACCGATAATTAGCCTCTTTGTATTATTGACCTTTCCTGTGGCTATATCTATGGGGCCTATTATGGACCTGTTATCTAACTCCTTCATAAGTAATACATCTGTGCTGATGGGGTCAAGTAGGGTGGACTGTAAGTTTGGACACTAGTGAATACCAGTGTGAAGTGTGACAAGGCCAGTGTGGAAATCGTCGGTGAAACCTTTTACCAGAAAGTCAACTAAGTGGGGGGAAGGGTGTGCCTGGAGGTAACATGCCAGGTTGTCAATGCATACTTCGGTTATTTATTTGGGTACAGACTGTTAGGACACAGTTTTGGTTGTGCCGTATAACAAATGGAGCAGATGTGCAGCAAGCTGCATAAGCTAAATCCGCAACTGCCTGAATTAAAATTGTTGCATATTTGAGCCTCGCCAAGGTACACTATGGGTGTACCCAATTTGTCTTTAAAGCCTCTGTGTTCCGAAGTTTAAGAACCGGAGGAAACACGACTAGTGGTAGGAATGCTCGGATCCATAAGGCATACGCTGGTGGAATGGGAGATAGAAGCGCATATGGCACAAGACGGTGGTTTTAGACTGGCGAAGTGATGACAGAACAATTATGTGTCAAGCTTACTCCAGTCAGTGTGGTTATTAAATTGTGCAAGGGATGCCGCAACCTTTACCAAAAATGACTTGTGGTAGTCGAAGAATGAGAAACCACCATACTTTTGCCCCTGTTCCACCAACTGTCAGGATTACTATTTGATCCAGCATGTAGAATTGTGTCATCCAAGGGACTAAGGATAACGTCAAACTGGACCTTAGGATGGCTGGACTTAACGTATCCAAGAATAGTCAGAATACTAGCCGAGGTCAGGGATACAGAAAAATGAGCCGAGGTCAGGGATACAGATGATGAGAAAAAGACAAAAGTCAAGGATACCAGAAATCAGGGAAGTCAGAATGAAGCCAATGTCAAATACCAAAATATCAAGATCAGGAACGCACTCTCAGATTACCATCAGGCAGAAACCCCACAGGGCAATGAGAGATTGTAAAAATTAGTTTAAATAACCCTCCTGTTATTCCGATTGGTAGTAACTGGCATTTGACCCCAAAACGTGACATCATCATTAATGTGGGCGGTCATGGGGTTATAAAGTGGCATAGATCTGCAGCGGCCAGTGTCCCTAGACATGCTGGGTTTATCAGGTATGCGGGCGCATGGTTGCAGATGGGCACAACTATTCCTGTCAGGACGGTAAATACCATTATAAACATTTTTATGTGCGGCTGAATCCGTTACATTAACCCCCCACCTGAAGACCGCCCACCGGGTGGCAGGACCCGGTTTGAAGGGAGCAGCTGCAGTTTCAATAGCGAAGTGAACCTTAGTCCAAGTATCACGAATAGAGGTAAGGTGATCATCCATAGCAGGGATAGCTGTGTCAGAAAACACATCAGGGAGATCAGTAGGATAACGACCGGTATTGACAAAGAAAGGACTGTGCCCAGATGTGTCATGGGTAGCATTATTCCTGGCAAATTCGTCCCAAGGCAACAAATCAGCCCAGTTAGACTGAGTACTGTTCACAAAGCAACGTAAATACAGCTCAAGCGATTGGTTAGCCCTTTCAGCCACACCATTGGTCTGGGGATGGTAAGCAGAGGAAAAAGATTAATGCCCAACTGCTTACTGAATGCCCTCCAGAACCTTGACACAAATTGGGAACCCCTATCAGACAATATTTTGAGGGCTCCCATGAAGCCTGACAGTGTTGCATATAAATATGGAACCAGATCCTGAAAAGATGGCAATTTTTTGAGTGGAAGGAAATGTGCCATTTTGGAAAAACGGTCAATTACCATAAGGATAGTAGAACTAAGTAGGTCAACAATAAAATCCATAAATATGAGACCATGGAACACTGAGTATAGAAAGTGGATGTACAGTGTCAAAAGCATTCACCCCCCGTGGCATTTTTCGTGTTTTGTTGCCTCACAACTTGGAATTAACATGGATTGTTTGAGGATTTGCATCATTTAATTTACAGAACATGCCCACGACTTTAAAGATGATTTTTTTTTTTTTATTGTGAAGCAAAGAACAAATAGGACAAAATAACAGAAAAGGTCAATGTGCATAATTATTCACCCCCCTAAAGTCAATACTTTGTAGAGCCATCTTTTGCCGCAATCACAGCTCCAAGTCGCTTTGGATAAGTCTCTATGAGCTTGCCACATCTTACCACTGGTATTTTTGCCCATTCCTCCTTGCAAAACTGCTCCAGCTCCTTCAAGTTGGATGATTTGCGCTTGTGAACAGCAATCTTAAAGTCTGACCACATATTTTCTATTGGATTGAGATCTGGGCTTTGACTAGGCCATTCCAAACATTTACATGTTTCCCCTTAAACCACTCAAGTGTTGCTTTAGCAGTGTGTTTGGGGTCATTGTCCTGCTGGAAGATGAACCTCCATCCTAGCCTCAAATCACGCACGGAGTGGTACAGGTTTTGCTCAAGAATATCCCTGTATTTAGCACCATCCATCTTTCCCTCAACTCTGACCATTTTCACAGTCCCGGCTGCTGAAAAACATCCCACAGCATGATGCTGCCACCACCATGTTTCACTGTTGGGATGGTGTTCTTTGGGTGATGTAATGTGTTGGGATTGCGCCAGACATAGCGTTTTCTTTGATGGCTTAAAAGTTAAATTTTTAGGGGCGTGGCTTGGAGGCCGAGAGAGATGGCAGCTTAATCTGAGAGCTCCCCGCAGGCTTATCAAGAATCCTCGTCCATCCACTCCCTAACATTGCAAAATGGGTAAAACACACCGCACATCACACGCTGGTAAACCCACCGAGCATCCAAAGGCACTCCGGCTTCATCGCTGCACAAATACTTGAGGACCCCAGCGGACCTGGCTTCACAGGCCTCAACGGATTCTGGAGCCTTATGGGCCTCGCACCCACACTCCCCGAGCGCAGAACATGGCGCAGATTCTCCTAACTCCATCTCCCGCCCGGAGGACGCACCGGACTGGGTGACCCTGATAAAGGCACTACCCACCAAAGCGGACCTCAAAGAGGCGAACGCGGAGCTTCGGAAATCTATCACTGCGGAACTCCACTCCCTCCGCGAAGATCTTCAGGGCCTACACCACAAAGTCTCCCAGTTAGAGGCAGACAATGACCACCTAACTACCACGCAGAATGCTACCACGAATACCCTGCAAGTACACGAGGCACAACTGCGCCAAATGGCCCTCCACCTCGAAGACTTGGACAATCGGGGGCGCCGACAAAACATCAGGGTAAGGGGGATACCGGAAGACATGGACCAAGATGCCCCGATCCGTGCAACGCTCACGGGGCTGTTTAACAAACTCCTCGGACGCCCTGAAGCCGCCCATATCGAATTCATACGGGCACACAGGGCTCTGAGACCTAGGGGTCGTCCCCCCCCCGAGACGTAATATGTTGCCTAGCCAGCTACCAACTCAAAGAAGATATCCTGCGACAGGCCCGAGACACCGACCGAGCCCAGTTAAATGGCGCACCTTTACAACTATACCCAGATCTGTCTCCCGCCACACTGGCATATAGGAGAGCTCTCAAGCCCCTGACACGAGCCTTACAATCCAACAAAATACGCTACAGCTGGACTTTCCCCTCGGGGCTACAGGCCTCTACTCCTAATGGCCCGTTTATGGTGAGGGACCCAGAGGATCTCGCAGACCTGAGTACAGAACTTCAACTACCACCCATTCAGCTAACATGGCCAGACCCGATGTCATTTTACTCCTTCCATCCTGGAGCGGCACCACAGCCTCGCAGACAACGAAGACCAAGAGCCCAGACCATACGCCAATCAGGGACAACCTCCTAAACCTGAGGGCCTCACTACCACCGAGCTCAACCGCAAGTATTTTGAACTGCCCCATGAACCCAGAGACTATGACCGCCTACGCATTGAATGCGGGACTTTCCACCTGACCCACTTTCAACTGCAAGTATTTTGAACGGCCCACGGGCCCAGGGACTATGACCACCTAAGCATTGCACACGAGACTTTCCACCCGACCCATTTACTTGAACTAGGGGGGGAGGGGGGAGGAGGGGGGGGGGGATAAAAGCAACCGTAATGATGTCCGGGCCCGCTAGTAGGTACTCAATCTGAGGGGCAATACACTACATATCCCCGTAAGGCTACGATGACCCAACACAGACACCCCCTTGCCCAGGTATATAACCCAGGAAAGCCACCGAGGGGATCACCTTGCGGGAGGGGGGGGGGCGCCCCCTGGCTGGGCCGTGCCGCCGGGGAGTATACCGCCCTGCGAGGAACCGTTGGGGGAACAGCGGCGGGGGCACCGGCGCCGGTGCGGCTCACCTGGGGTACGACCCTCCCCCTAGACGCGGGGAAGGGAAAGATAACCTGAGACTAAAATTGGAAGGGGGGGGGGGGTTAGGAAAAAGACCCACTCTTGCCATGGGACAGGCTTACCAAACGGGGGATCGCAACACCTTAAACCTGAACCTACCCACCCCATTCATTCACGATACTGACCGGATACCCTCTCTCCTCACACTGGAAGGCCGAGTAACGCCCTATATCCATCACCGAATCACGGAGGGGACGAGACCCCGATACTTCTGGGCTGGGTGGGAAGGTCAGAACCTATCCTGGGGACCGTAGGGGTTTTACTTTACTTTGCTAACGTGGTTGATAATATCTGTTTATTGAGATGTCATTTTGAACTGTTATTAACTGTTTGATTGTTCACCGGGCGACACACCACATCACTCTCTGATGCCCGGCAGAGTGAAACAATACCCACTTGAGGCCAAAGGCCGCTAGAATTAGGACGAGGATGGAACATCCACATACCACTCACACTTAAAGCCATAGGGGAGTAGAGGATTCCCGACAAGGTCCGATCCGAGTGAGACCCGAATACGGGGACACTGGGAGTTACGTGATCCCGGGCTCCCCGGGTAGGACCAATACGGAACCTCTCGGCTTCCTCCACTTTTCCCCATAGGACAGAGCGCCCAAAGATAGGCGGACAAGGTCTGGCGGACCACTGGTGGACCCTGCCACGCCTTGTCCTCCGCCGCTCGTTCCTTATCAGCCACCTTCGAGTGACTGGATACATTTTGTACATAGTCTCCCCATCTGTTTCCCCACCCCCCTCGTTCCGCACCTATCCCCTCCCCCTCCTAATACAACCCCACCCCTCCCACCTTTACCCACCCGACGACCTGACTAAATCCCGACAAACACTATCGCAGCCATGTACGACGGACCCACAGCACATGTAATAGTAAATGGGGCGCTAACAGAAGAGTTCCCGATCTATAACGGCACCCGCCAAGGATTCCCACTATCCCCGCTGCTCTTCGTCCTTGCCCTGGAACCCTTTTTGACAGCCATCAGACAACACCACGACATAACAGAAATACAAACGGGGGACACACACCATAAGGTGGCCGCCTATGCGGACGACCTCCTATTCCACGTCACCAAACCAGAGATCTCCCTCCCCAATATACTCAAAGCATTTAAGACATTTGAAACCATATCCAACCTAAAGATAAACTACTCCAAATCCTACATTCTGAACGCTGACTTGCCCAACAAACGAACCTCCCCCCTCCGCTCCAGCTTCCCATTCCAGTGGGCGGAACACAAAATACGCTACCTAGGTACATGGCTCACCAAACAGAAAGAGGACCTATACAGGGAGAACTTTACACCCATGCTAAATACCTTCAAGAGGGAACTAACTGAATGGTCCCACCCACATATTTCGTGGCTGGGACGGATTCAGGTACTTAAAATGAATCTCCTCCCGCGTCTACTCTACCTATTTCAGACGCTCCCAATAACTATCCCCAAAGGATTTTTCAATACCCTACGCTCGATGACGGGCAACTACATATGGAACGGGACGAGACCACAAATTAAATATCAGGCCCTCACTCTACCCAAGGAAAGGGGTGGACTGGCCATCCCCGACTTCTATCTATACTATACGGCAGGACACCTACAAAGAGTCATGGAATGGACTAAGACCAACGTCCATAAACTGTGGAAGGTTGTAGAAGAGACAGAGATAGCTGGTCCAGTGTCGACCCTACCGTGGTGCCCCGGGGGAGGCTTCGGCCGGGGATGCTCCTCATTAGCACAACATACACTCCTGGTATGGCACAGAGCGTCTAGGGTACACAGTCTCACTCGACACCCATCGCCCCTACTGCCCCTAACCCACAACCATGACTTCCCCCCAGGCCTCGACCCGAACGCCTTCAGAGACCTCATCCACCAGCCCATCCCCAGATTACACCACATGTACACACACACCGGACGGAAGACTCTTATGCACCTAACAGGGGGCACACCCCCCACATTCCTACAAACCTTCAAATACAGACAATTATCGAACTACATAAGCACCCTACACGGGGGACAAACCCGCGTTAGGAACCCGACTACCTTTGAAGAGTACTGCACCCACCCTGACCCCCTACCCCACAGCATATCTCTTATATACTCACTGCTACAAAGGGAGACTCTGACAGAGACCCCTGCCTTCAAAGGCAAATGGGAAACTGCCCTGGGGAGGACATTCACCGAGACTGAATGGGAAAAAATCTGCTATCTCACTCATCATTGCTCCACCTTCACCAGGACACAGGAGACAGCATTTAAACTACTGAGCCACTGGTACCACACCCCACATAAACTTCATGCGATAGACCCATCACACTCCGACTTATGTTGGCGATGCAGGGAGACAACGGGTACCACACTACACATATGGTGGGAATGCCGTAGTATTAAACCATTCTGGAAGGGCATACACGCCATCTTAGAAAAATTTTCAGACACACCCCCACCACTAGACCCAGCGGCAATGCTGCTACACCACACGACAATATCCAGGTCCAGATACAAAAGATCCATGACCATAAGGATCCTCAACATAGCCAAACAAACCATACCACAGTACTGGAGACAAGACAGGCCCCCTCCCCTCAGGACATGGTTCAACCAAATGGAGGAGCTTAGAACAATAGAAGAACTACACTCAGGAGCGACTAACACCACCGCAAAATACATAGAGACATGGACACAGGTAGACTTCACTACCCGCCTAGACGCTGACGACCCACCCGACAGACCTGACACCCAAAACTGGCCCCATCCCATCATCCTACACACCTACCTTGTCACATAACCCGCACCCCCTCCCCTCTTTCCTCCCCTTCCCCCCCAGCTTTCTCTTACCTACCATTTGGGCCGCAGACCCGCATTCTGGAAGAACTGAGACACTGCTGACCACTTAACGATGGGATCATGAACCCACAGGACACCCGACACAATATCACAGTGTCTTGGGGGTCACCGACACAATAATCTCAGATCACCCCTCTCAATCAAAGTAACATAGCCACAAGCTTGCTAGACCTGATCACTTCCACAGGCACCAGATGAGAGGCCCTACACAACTTATCTGAGGGGGAAATGCAAGTAAGGCACTAGAAGCCTCACTAAGGTGTTGATGTATGTTGATGTATGGGGACCTGCAAGTCTAACAATGAGGCGGGCCTGCGTGCCCAAATAAATGTTTATGATTACACCCTTTTTCTAGCACACGTTGTGCTCAACATACAATAATATTGCAGAGACCTGCGAGTCTCACCGAAAATGTTGATTGTGTTACAGTTGCGATACATTTGAAGAGACCTGCGTGTCTCACCTCGAATATAAAACAATAAAAATATATTTACAAAAAAAAAATTTTAGTCTTGTCAGACCAGAGCACCTTCCTCCATACATTTTGGGAGTCTCCCACATGCCTTTTCGCAAACTCAAAATGTGCCAATTTGTTTTTTTGCTGAACGTAATGGCTTTCTTCTGGCAACTCTGCCATAAAGCCCAACTCTATGGAGCGTACGGCTTATTGTCGTCCTATGTACAGATACTCCAGTCTCTGCTGTGGAACTCTGGAGCTCCTCCGGGGTTACCTTAGGTCTCTATGCTGCCTCTCTGATTAATGCCCTCCTTACCCCGTCTGTGAGTGTTGGTGGGCGGCCATCTCTTGGCAGGTTTGCTGCTGTGCCATGTTCTTTCCATTTGGTTATGATAGATTTGATGGTGCTCCTGGGGATCATCAAAGATTTGGATATATTTTTTTTTATAACCTAACCCTGACTTGTACTTCTCAACAACATTGTCCCTTACTTGTTTGGAGAGTTCCTTGGTCTACATGGCAGTGTTTGGTTAGTGGTGCCTCTTGCTTAGGTGTTGCAGCCTCTGGGGCCTTTCAAAAAAGGTGTATATATGTAATGACAGATCATGTGACATTTAGATTGCACACAGGTGGACATCATTTCACTAATTGTGTGACTTCTGAAGGTAATTGGTTGCACCAGAGCTTTTTATGGGCTTCATAACAAAGGGGGTGAATACATACGTACATGCCAATTTTCTGTTTTCTATTTCTAAAAAATAGCTTTATGTATATATTTTTATAATTTCCCTTCACCAACTTGGACTATTGTGTTCTGATCCATCACCTAAAATTCAGATTAATAAAACATTGAACTTAAGTCTGTAATGTAACAAATTGGAAAAAATAAAGGGAGTGAATACTTTTGCAAGGCAAGTGTAACAATACACACGGGACTGTGTCTGGAACCTTAGAGACTCCACAAACAGAACAGGCATCCACATAATCCTTAATATCCCTTCTGAGTGACTCCCACCAAAATGATCTGGAAACAGTGGATACAGTTTTGTTAATACCCGGATGTCCAGCAGTTACATTGTCGTGGAATATTTTCAATACCTCTTTCCTGTCATGTAATGGAATACACAATTTATCTAGAAGTTTATTGCAAGGTGCCTGGGACTGAGCCGCCATCATCGCACGAAGCAATGGTGACGACAAGGAAAGGACAGTGCATGCTATGATACACTCAGGAGGAACAATGGGTGACTTTTCTTGTTCTAGTTCTGACTCTTGGTCAAATTGCCTAGAAAAGGTGTTGGCTTTAGTAGTTTTAGGACCAGGCCTGTAAGTAATAATAAAGTTAAAGCAGGACAAGAACAGAGTCCATCTAGCCTGTCTAGAAGACTGATGTTTGGCATCACCAATATAGGCCAGATTCTTGTGATCGGTTTTGATCAGTCTTTGGATCCCTCCAAAAGATGTCACCATTCCTCGAGCGCCAATATAATGGCCATCAGATCTGTTACCTATGTAACAGAACATAATTACGCTCAGCTGGAGACTACTTTCTGGAGAAGTAACCACAAGGATGCAAAGGGGTATCCTGACACTCTCTCTGGAAAAGGACAGCCCCGACCCCTGTTTCAGATGCATCAACCTCAAGTATGAAAGCTTTGCTAGTGTCAGGATGTATCAATATATCTGCAGAAGCAAACAAGTTTTTGAGAAGTTCAAAAGCTTCTTTAGCTTCTTTGGACCATATATTACAATTAGCCCCCTTGTGTGTCATATTGGTGATGGGGGCTATTACTGAAGAGAAACCTTTTATGAATATCCTGTAATAATTGGAGAAACCAATGAACCTTTGAATGTCCTTTAACCCGTTGGGTAATGGCCAGTGTAGAACTGCCTCTAGTTTGCGAGGATCCATTTGGAAACCAGAGGCAGGTATATTGTACCCTAAAAACTGTACTTTTTTTCTTCTTTTTCAGACTTGCACCAGCCCTTTGTGCATGAAGTTCACTTAAACCAGTCTTTGGGCATGGTAAACTGACATCATCAAAGTGTCTCTTCTTTTCTTTTTCTTTTCCTTTTTTTTTTTTCCCTTTTCCTTTCCTATTTTTTCTTTTATATTGTATGCTATTATCCCACCACCACTCCCCCCCCCCTTCCATCCCCTCCCGAATCCCTCCTTGTCAAACTTCTCGTCCTTGGGTTTTTGTTTTTTTTTGTTTGTTTTTTTGGAGGGGGGGGGGGGGGTTCAAATTCTCTAGTATTGTGAGAGCCTATCCATATATTTAATCTTTTTTTTTTATTATTATCAGCTCAGTTCAGGGAATCGCTGTCTTATATATTACTTTATTAGGTATTCCCGGATCTTGTGGGGTCCTTCAGTATACTTCTCCAAGTATCCCAAGGCTCTATTTGAGTATTTCTTTTGCCTACGTTTGCTAATATTCCTCTTTCCATTCTTGCTTGCTAGACCACTTGCTTTGTCACTTCATCTATGTTTGGAATTCTCTCTGTTTTCCACTCTCTTGCGAGAAGTAACTTAGCCACCGTAACTGTGTAGTATTATCAATAATGTTTTCTGGGTCATTGTGGGCCAGTGTATGTTTAACAAAATCACTTCTGGCTTACAAGGCATTTTAATTCCTGTTAATTGCTGAATTAACTTAATTATTTATTTCCAAAATTGTTTGACAGGCGAGCAATGCCACCAGACGTGTACCAAGTTCCCTTCAGTGGTTTTACATTTCCAGCATTCACCCAATGTTGTGGGGAAGATCTTCTTCAGATGTTGGGGTGTTAGATACCATCTATTTGAGAACTTAAACTGGGTCTCAATTATGTTTAAACAATGAATATTCTTATTCAATTTATTTAAGGAATTTTTCCATTGATGTACTTCTATATTCGTTTGTAGATATTTTTTTCCCATTTCTTGATCACTTCTATTGTTTTATCATGTCTCCAGCCATATATAATTTTTACACATTTAGTCATTAGGTTTTTATAATTCTTTAGTTCAAATAAATGAATAAGGTTGCTAGTGCCCTCTTCATTGCTTGTATATACATGTTTTATTACAAAGCTTTTAATTCGTAAATAGTTAAACCTTTGGTAAGAGGAGATGTTTAATCCAGTCACGATTTGGGAAAAGGATTTCAATTTACCTTCTGCCATGATATCTCCATAATCCCCCACCCCTTTCTCAGACCATGAATCTATTCTTAGATTTTAAACATATCTTCAATATTTGTGAAAGGGAGGGCAGTTATTATTTTATTTCTAAGGCCTTTCTTACTTGTAAATTTGCTCCACTATCTTGTCAGTTCTTCGAGTATCCGGGATTTGCTGGACACCTCTCTCATGATATTTCTGTTTGTATCAACCGTCCAGAATAGTGAGGCTAAATTCCTTACAACGGCCTTTGCTAGTTCCATCTTATACCAATTTTCTTTGATAGCCGCTCTATTCTGTGTAAGCATTATGTGGAACAATCTGCTGGCCTGGTAGCACTGGAAGACTTCTGGGCATCCCAGCCCTCCATCTTGCTTTGCTCTAGCCAGTAATTTCATCTTTACTCTTGGCTTCTTATCACTCCAGGTAAATTTAACGAAGGACCTATGCAGTAACGACAACCAGTTTTCTGGGCAGATGATTGGAATCATTCTACAAATATATAGCCACTTTGGTAGGACATATGATTTTAATGTGTTAATCCTTCCTGACCATGAGAATCCCATTTTTTTCCAGTCTTTCAATTTTTTGTTTGTGTCTTCTAGCAATGGAAGGAAATTGGCTTCTATCATGTCTTTTAATAGTGGGGTTATGATAATGCCCAGCTACTTAAACTTGTCCGTATTTCCGGCTAGACCATTATTTTGTTCGAGATCATTGGTCAGTCTTTTATTCATATTTTTCATTATGAATGTTGATTTTTCCAGATTTATCTTATAGCCAGAGATTTTAGAATAGCTATTTATATCTTTAAGTAGTTCTGGTGCCAACCTAATTGGATCTTCAAGTGTTACCAGGATGTCATCTGCATAGATACAAAGTTTGGTCTGTCCTGTAGTATTTCTAAATCCCTTAATTTTATTGTTTTGTCTGATTGGGATGGTAAGGGGCTGTAATACCATTATGTATAATAAAGGTAAGAGGGGTCATCTCTGTCTGGTTCCATTTTTTATACTAAAGGAATGTGATGTGAATCCTGACCCTGTGACCTTAGCCGATGGAGCGCTATATAAAGCCGATATTGCTTTAAAGATTGGTCCGGTTATTCCAAAATGGTTCAAAGCGGAGAACATGAAGCCCCATCCAACCCTGTTGAACGCTTTCTCTGCGTCTAATGACAACAGGATTAGAGGGGTTCCACTGCTCTCTGCTTCCTCCACTGCTCTCTGCTTCCTCCACTATGTTGATTATTCTTCTGAGACTATTCATCGGGGATCTCCCCGAGACAAAACCAACTTGATAATCATTAATGAGATAAGTTTCACGGGCTTCAGTCTTTCGGCTATGATGGAAGATAGTAGTTTGATATCTGTATTAACTAATGATATAGGTCTGTAGTTGCTTACCAGCTCTAGGTTTTTATCAGCTTTTGTAATAGGCACAGTATTTGCCATTAGCAGCTCCTCTGGACACTCTCCTGTTTCCATTATATGATTGAAGACGATGGTCAGTTCTCCTTTAAGACAGTTCTTCATTGATTTGTAAAATCTGTTTGTGAAGCCATCTGGGCCTGGAGCCGTCTTTATTTTAAGTTTATTGATTGCTTTTTCTACATCCTCCTCTGTGATTCGCTGGTTTAATTGCCCTAGTTGGTCCGGTTGGATTTTTAAAATGGGCAGATCCATGAGGAATGTCTCAAACTCGTTTGGGTCCCCAAATGTCTATTTTGGTAGGCTGTACAGGTCTTGGTAGAATCTTTCGAATGCTTCACCAATTTTCTTTGGAGCCATTACATAAGTGTCTGTCTCTTTTATTTTATAAATTACACGCTTACTTATTTCCTTCTTCAGCCTGTTGGTCATCATGGATTCTGGTTTGTTGCCTTTTAGGTACCACTTAACTTGGAGCGCTTCTAGTTGTTTTGATGCTTTATCTGCTAATTGCTCATTCATCTGAGTTTCTATTTCATTAAAGCGGCACTGTCATGGCCGAATCCCATTTTTTTTTTTTTAAACCCGCCTCCACTATCTCTAATTGACCCACTAGTCGCCCCTAAGCCCCCCATATTACCTATTTTTTAATCTTTATTTTCTGCCCCGATCTATATTCAGGGCTCCGCCATCTTTGTGTGGGTAGAGGAAGTCCCTGTGGGACACGTCATCTGCCCACACTAGATAGCACTGAGATTCCCGCACATGCCCAGTGAAACACTTGGTCATGCGAACGGGAATTTCATCTCTTCATTCATCAGAAAGCCGAATGAATGAATAGCATTGTCAGACGAACAAACAAACACTGAATATCAGTGTTTATTTGTTCGTTCAGTTTATTACAAGGAGGGAGCTACCGGCACGCAGCTCCCTCCTTGTAATATGTGAAGATAGAAGCGGCAGGGAGCTGTGCTCCCCACCACTTCATAAGCCCCCCAGGTCCCCCCCTCACTCTTTGGGGGTCAATATGACCCTCATAATAGCATAAGGGAGATTAAAATCTCCCCAATGCCCCTACTCGCTATACCGCGAGTAGGGGCATGTCTACTAAACAGTGAGCTCACTGTTTAAATAAAAAAACATACTGGGGGGGCGGGGCCGGGCCGCCATGCTGACCGGTCGCATGTCGGAGGGGCTCCGGCTAAACCGGGCCTTTGAGCCACAACAGGCACCTACTCTTACCGAAACGGAGCTTAAAAACACTCACCTAGCAGTGGGAGAGGTAGCGGACACCGAGATCGGGAGTTTCGGACCCCCCACGGGAAGCACGAGACTTCGGAGGCTGCGGCCTACTTTGGAGGGAGCGGGGTGGACGGCCGCTGCCCTGTCTCCTTACCACACTACCACACGCTAAAAGGTTGGGGGCTTGCCGGTCCCGTTTCCCCCCCCTCTGGACCGGGGGGGTCATCCCGGTCCCCACTGTGACCCGAGCTGGCTGCGGAATAAACTGGTGGTGCCGAACGTTAAAGGCCTTCAATTTAAGATGGCGGCGGCGCATAACACCTAACCCAACTTGCCTGCAAATTAGAGCCGCTCTATTTGCCCAGCTACTGAGAGGAAGGAACCAGGAGAATTACATGCCCATCTGCTTACATCAAGCATCACCCTGGCCGAGAATAGAAGAAATAGAGCAGGCAGCGCGAGACCCCCAAGGCCTACCCTACAAGATGGCGGCAACGTCAAGCTATGTACAATCACGCCACCCACCGCGATGAACGACCGCAAAGCAAGTCCGGCGAGACCTGCCGGATAAAGCATGTAAACATCGACTTACAACAAGTGTGGAAGGCTGGTCCGGGCAGATTCTGCAGGGCTTAAACTGCAACATCCAGGGATCCCAGGTATCCTCCCAGCCTAACGAAGAGTCCATCAACCCGGGAACCTTGCTCTACCCATGCATGGCGTCAGATGAAGGGAGAACGGGACTTTGTCCCTGGCATGGTGCCTGACTATCATATTTGACTCCAACACCTGCTGAGTACTTGTTTCGTTACTTGTGACTTTCATTTTACGTTCAGATCAACTGCAAGTACTTTACTACATCAGTAGGGGTGACTATGCCATGTATTTACCAATCTGCCCCTTATCTAATTGGGCACTGGAGACGGGCAGGCTTGGGGTGCTATGTATTGTTCTGTTTTTGCTTTATTCTCTACTTTGCTCACTCATATGCATTGTTATGTTTTGTTAAGTTTCTAACATCACACTGTCCACACTCCAACGCTATCTGACACCCCACTCTTGTCTTATCCACACACCTCGCACGTCAGACACACTCTATTAGTCTCTCACTCATTCTACTTTAACCCACTGTTACTGCACGCTGTAAGTTTGCAGGCCCAATACCTCTAACAAACCACTTCTAAGCAACTACCTGAAGGTTCCTGCTGCCCCTCTGGGACCAGTCACCTGTTAATACGCGACATGCATGGCCTTGCTGCCTTTCATGGCCCTGGACACACTCCCTGTCCTATAGGTCTGATTTAAAAAGCCTGACTTAAAAGTCTGATTTATAAACCTGTTTTCTAAGCCTGATATATAAGCCTGTTTTCTAAGCCTGATTTATATGCCTGTCTTCTAAGCCTGTTTTATACGTCTGTTTCTCATGCATGTTTTATAACAAAAAAAAGTGCATTGTCTATTGACCCCCTACTGAAACTGATATATTGAAACCTGCATATGGAATGCCGTTGGGGTACCATATGTATGCCTGTGACTAATATACGCACTACAAAAATAAAGAATTAAAAAAAAAAAAAAAAAAAAAACATACTAAATAACAATAAGGAGGGGGGACCTATATATGAGCGGTGGCTGGGGGCCCTATATAAGAATGGTGGGGGGGAAACTACTGTCCTCCCCCCTGCCCCCACCCCTGAGCGGTGGGTGGGGGCCCTAAAAAACAATAAGGGGGGAACCTACTGTCCTCCCCCCGGCCCCCACCCCTGAGCGGTGGGTGGGGGTCCTATATAAGAATGGTGGGGGGGACCTACTGTCCTCGCCCCTACCCCTGAGCGGTGGGTGGGGCCCTAAAAACAATAAGGGGGGACTTACTGTCCTCCCCCCTGGCCCCCACCCCTGAGCGGTGGGTGGGGGCCCTAAAAAACAATAAGGGGGGACCTACTGTCCTCCCCCCATGGCCCCCACCCTTGAGCGGTGGGTGGGGGCCCTAAAAAACAATAAGGGGGGGACCTACTGTCCTCCCCCAGCCCCCACCCCTGAGCGGTGGGTGGGGGTCCTATATAAGAATGGTGGGGGGGACCTACTGTCCTCGCCCCTACCCCTGAGCGGTGGGTGGGGCCCTAAAAACAATAAGGGGGGACTTACTGTCCTCCCCCCCCTGGCCCCCACCCCTGAGCGGTGGGTGGGGGCCCTAAAAAATAATAAGGGGGGACCTACTGTCCTCCCCCCATGGCCCCCACCCTTGAGCGGTGGGTGGGGGCCCTAAAAAACAATAAGGGGGGGACCTACTGTCCTCCCCCAGCCCCCACCACTGAGCGGCGGGTGGGGGCCCTAAATAAAAATTCACCTACCCCCCAATCAAGGTGACTAGTTGCCCATGCCCCTAGTCATCCCCCCCCCACCCAAATAAAACTATTCCCTACCTATCCCCCTCACCCTAAAAATATCCCTTATATATGAGCGGTGGCTGGGGGCCCTATATAAGAATGGTGGGGGGGAAACTACTGTCCTCCCCCCTGCCCCCACCCCTGAGCGGTGGGTGGGGGCCCTAAAAAACAATAAGGGGGGAACCTACTGTCCTCCCCCCGGCCCCCACCCCTGAGCGGTGGGTGGGGGTCCTATATAAGAATGGTGGGGGGACCTACTGTCCTCGCCCCCACCCCTGAGCGGTGGGTGGGGGCCCTAAAAAACAATAAGGGGGGACCTACTGTCCTCCCCCCATGGCCCCCACCCTTGAGCGGTGGGTGGGGGCCCTAAAAAACAATAAGGGGGGGACCTACTGTCCTCCCCCCAGCCCCCACCACTGAGCGGCGGGTGGGGGCCCTAAATAAAAATTCACCTACCCCCCAATCAAGGTGACTAGTTGCCCATGCCCCTAGTCATCCCCCCCCCACCCAAATAAAACTATTCCCTACCTATCCCCCTCACCCTAAAAATATCCCCTATATATGAGCGGTGGCTGGGGGCCCTATATAAGAATGGTGGGGGGGAAACTACTGTCCTCCCCCCGGCCCCCACCCCTGAGCGGTGGGTGGGGGTCCTATATAAGAATGGTGGGGGGGACCTACTGTCCTCACCCCTACCCCTGAGCGGTGGGTGGGGCCCTAAAAACAATAAGGGGGGACCTACTGTCCTCCCCCCCTGGCCCCCACCCCTGAGCGGTGGGTGGGGGCCCTAAAAGACAATAAGGGGGGACCTTCTGTCCTCCCCCCATGGCCCCCACCCTTGAGCGGTGGGTGGGGGCCCTAAAAAACAATAAGGGGGGACCTACTGTCCTCCCCCCAGCCCCCACCACTGAGCGGCGGGTGGGGGCCCTAAATAAAAATTCACCTACCCCCCAATCAAGGTGACTAGTTGCCCATGCCCCTAGTCATCCCCCCCCCCACCCAAATAAAACTATTCCCTACCTATCCCCCTCGCCCTAAAAATAGTGAGGGGGGAATAAAATAACTACCTGTAAACAAAAATGTAACTTACCATTTGACGTCTTCATTTTTCTAAAATCTTAATTTTCAGCCCCAAAAAATGCCAATCATACCCGTCGAACTTAAAATAAAATAAAAAACCTGAGCGCAAAAAAAAAAAACCAGACGAAAAAGAAAAAACCCGACGCTAAACAAATTAATGTTCACCCATGGAGGGCTCGGCGTAGACTGAGCTCTGCAGGGCGGGGGAAGGCTTATAAAGCCTTCCCCCGCCCTGCAATTAGGCTAAGAACACTCTGATTGGTTGGTTTAAGCCAATCAGAGTGCTCTTTGTCATTTTACACAGCGTGGGAAAATTCCAAAGAACTTTCCCACGCTGTGTAAAATGGCACAGAGCACTCTGATTGGGTGGCTTGAAATCCATCCAATCACAGTGCTCTGTCATTTTACATAGCGTGGGAAAGTTCTTTGGAATTTTCCCTCGCTGTGTAAAATGACATGGAGCACTCTGATTAGCTTAAACCAACCAATCAGAGTGTTCTTAGCCTAATTGCAGGGCGGGGCAAGGCTTTATAAGCCTTCCCCTGCCCTGCAGAGCTCAGTCTGCGCGGAGCCCTCCATGGGTGAAGAAGGATTATGGGGGGTGGACAGTAGGCCGGGGGAGGACAGTAGGTGCCCCCCTTATTATTTTTTAGGGCCCCCAACCACCGCTCAGGGGTGGGGGCAGGGGGGAGGACAGTAGACCCCCCCTTATTGTTTTTTAAGGCCCACACCCACCAGTCAGGGGGGAGGACAGTAGGTCCCCCCATTATCCTTTTTAGGGCCCCCACCCGAAGCGCCGGGGCGGGGGGGGTGGACAATTTTTCCCCCTATGTGATTTATGGCCCCCACCCACCACCAAGGCCTGCTCACTGTTTAATAGACATGCCCCTACTCACGGTATAGCGAGTAGGGGCTGAATTTAGTAATACTAAGTAATCTTTACTTAGTATTATTAAAGTTGGCTGAAAGACCAATTTAGGTATTTCAGCCTTTTAGTAGATAGCTCCCTAATACTGTGGGAATTAGGGAGTTATTTAATAAGCGCCTGCAAGATTCAGCCACAGCACGAATAGGATCGGAGTTTCATTCATTCGAATGAAATTGCGATCCAAACAAAGTCCCGAATTGAATCCTAACACGAATGGAGAAACTGTTCTCATTCTGTTAGGATGCAATTCAGCAGTTTTGCCGGCGTTTTGTCTAAGTGACAGGACGTTCGGCAATACTGACAGGAAGCATCGTGGGAACAGGGCGGAAAGGTGAGAATTGTGGGAAAATTGCTCTGACCAGCGGAAATGAAGCACACTTTGCTCCTCCGCTGGTCAAAGCTGGCCTACTTTGTCTTGTGATTTTAAAGAAAACTAAAGAAGACAGGAAGAAAAGAATAACAGATCCGAGACAGGGGGAGAAGGAAAGGTAAGTTCGGCATGACAGTGCAGCTTTAATCTTACAAGCACCTTGTGTAGACGGGATTATTTTGTTTTGATTTTTGTATTCATTTAATATAATGTATAACTTAGATAAGGGTTGTAATCCTTTTTTATTTACAATTGATGTCAACTTTATTAAGTGACCTCTTATTACACATTTATATGTGCACCAGACCGTAGTCTCTGGGGTGCCTTTATCTTTGTTTTCCTCAAAGAAGCATTTTGTTATCTTTTCTAGTTCTTCCACGTTGCGATTCTTGTATAGTAGGAAATCTTTCATCCGCCATTCCTTACGGAATTTGTCAAAGCTATCTTTATATTCTAACATGATGGGGATGTGGTCCGACCACGTTAAATCCTGTATCTCGATTTTTTTTTTTTTTTTACAATGTAGGTCATAGCCACCATGTAGTCTATTCTCAAATATATGAGTTATATGTTTTTGAATAACATGTGTAGTCCAATTCTGTAGGATGGAATGTTCTCCACATGTCTCTCAGATTATATTTATTGAATAGATTTTGCAGTTTATTCTCATTTTTGTTTTTGTTGGCTTTATGATTTTTCCTATCTTTCGATGGATCCGCCACACAATTGAAGCCTCCCATTATTAGTACCAAAACTTGTTGAATCTGGTCTACCTTCTTAAAAATGTTGAAAATAAATTTGATTGAAGCCGTGTTAGGGGCATATATGTTAACCAGTGTAAATAACTTGTTGTTAATTTCACATATCAAGATAATAAAACGGCCTTCTGGGTCTAAATCTTGAAATGTAATAGTTAAAGAAATATTACTTGCAAACAGAAATGCCACCCACTTTTTTTTTTTTGCCTTTCTAGTGCAGCACTTGTGATTTGTCACGGTAGTTTACCCTAACTCGCAAGATTTAGTCCAACAATTGACAATATAGAGCAGATTTACGTATTACCGGACCTTAGAATGGCCGGACTCGATGTAGAGGAGAGAAATACAGAGTCAGGAACGATCCGAGGTCAAGGGTACAAAGAGACAGCGACAACAGGAACTAGCCAAGGTCTGGTACACAGTAATCAGTAAGCCGGCAAACCGGACAAAACAGGGTTAAAGAGATAAACGGAGTCAGATACAAAGCCAAGGTTAAGTACGAAAAATCACAACTGAACACAACAAGCGCTAAAGGGAACTGAAACAGAAACCACGATAGGGCAGGGAGTTAAGGGAGAGGCAAGTATAATTACCCTAACATTTAATTTGATTGGCCCCTGTCATATCCACGCCCCCAAAATGTGAGTGTATGGGGAATGTGGGATGACAGGGACCAATGGGAGACCGTTTTAGTTTTCGGCTCCCACTTCCCCTTTAAGAGTGTGCCCGAGACGCGCGGCGCGCTCTTGGAGCTAAGCGGGACACGTGACCCGCCGTCATCTGAGCCCCGAGCGGCGGGAACTGAGGACCTCGGCCGGCCCCCCGATAAGTTAAGTACAGCTACAGTACCCCCCCTGAAGACAAGCCCACCGGGCGGGGAAGACCAGGCCTGGCAGGAAAACGAGAATGGAAGGAACGTACAAGGCGAGGAGCGTGAACAGCGTCAGCGGAAATCCAACTGTGTTCCTCAGGCCCATAGCCCATCCAATGCACAAGGTACTGGAGGCGACCCCTGAGAAAACGAGAGTAAAGCACAACAGCTACTTCGAACTCCTCATGACTCTCCACAGAATCAGGAGGGGAAGGAGGAACATGCCGGGTATAACGGTTACACAGGAGGGGTTTCAACAAGGAGGTGTGAAAGACGTTAGGAATACGTAGGTTCCTAGGAAGATCCAAGGCATATGAAACAGGATTAACTTTATGTAAGATACAAAAAGGACCGATAAAACGAGGAGCCAACTTCATAGAAGGCACACAAAGGCGGATATTGCGAGTGGAAAGCCAAACCCTATCCCCCACGACATAGGATGGAGCCGCCCTGCGATGCTTGTCAGCTTGAACCTTTTGGCGAGCAGCGGAGTCCACCAAAGAACGCTGAACCTGCTCCCAAATAGTACGTAAACCAGCCAAATGCTCATCCAGAACTGGCATGCCCTGTAAGGAGAATGCAGCTGGAAGAACAACAGGATGCGGCCATAAACAACGTAAAAAGGGCTTTTACCGGAAGATTCATGAGCAGTGTTATTACGAGCAAACTCAGCCCAAGGAAGGAGGTCAGCCCAATTATTCTGATGGTGGGATACGAAACAACGAAGATACTGCTCTAGGGGTTGGTTGGCACGTTCAGAAGCTCCATTAGACTGGGGGTGGTAAGCGGAGGAAAACGAGAGAGAAATACCCATCTCTGAACAAAAGGCTTTCCAGAATGTGGAAATAAATTGGCTACCCCTATCGGATACAATCGATTTAGGAATACCATGCAACCGAAACACCTCCCTGGCGAAGATAGAAGCAATTTCCTTGGATGAGGGCAATTTGACAAGAGACACAAAATGAGCCATCTTAGAAAACCGATCCACTATCATCAGGATGACTGTTTTACCATTCGAAGGAGGCATTTCAACAATAAAATCCATGGATAGATTGGACCAAGGCCTCTCGGGTATGGGAAATGGGTGCAACAACCCACAAGGAACTCTATGAGAAGACTTCATACTGGCACAAGTAGTACATGCCTGTACGTAATCGGTGACGTCCTTGCGTAAGGAAGCCCACCAAAAATATCTAGAAACTGCTGATAAGGTTTTAGAAATACCAGGATGTCCAGCAGTTCCGGTGGCAAGGAGTTCCGATTGCCTATGTCATAATTCTTTTCGGCTTTGGACATCTGTTTGGAAAAGAAGCCACAAGGATGTAATGGCTTTTCAGGTGATTCTCTTTGAGATAAGACAGCACCTACCCCAATATCAGAAGCATCAACTTCAGGAATATAAGGCAAAGAAGGGACAGGATGCTGTAAAATAGGAGCAGAGGCGAACGTAGTCTTAAGAAATTCAAAAGCCTCAAGCGCCTCTGGGGACCAGACACGAGTATTACCATCCTTTTTAGTCATACAGGTTTTAGGCGCTACAATACAAGAAAAACCTTTAATAAAGCGTCTATAATAGTTAGAAAAACCAAGAAAACGCTGAATGGCTTTCAAACCTTGAGGTAGAGGCCTTCTATGACAGCAGAAAGCTTCTGGGGATCCATACGAAAACCCTTGGCAGAAATTAAATACCTCCAAAACTGGACTTCGGATTGATCAAATAAGCATTTTTCTAGTTTACAATAAAGTCCATTAACAAGAAGGGTTTTCAAAATGTTTTAACATGCATGTGATGAGTATGCAAATCCGTTGAATATATTAATATGTCGTCCGAGTACACTATTACAAATGTGTGAATAAACTCTCGTAAGACGTAATTAATAAATTCTTGAAACACTGCTGCGGCGTTACAAAGACCAAATGGCATCACAGTGTACTCGTAATGACCAGTCCTAATATTGAATGCAGTTTTCCATTCATGGCCCTATCGTAATGTCACGGTAGTTTACCCCAACTCGCAAGATTTAGTCCAACAATTGACAATATAGAGCAGAGATACGTCTTACCGGACCTTAGAATGGCCGGACTCGAAGTAGAGGAGAGAAATACAGAGTCAGGAACGATCCGAGGTCAAGGGTACAAAGAGACAGTGAAAACAGGAACTAGCCAAGGTCTGGTACACAGTAATCAGTAAGCCGGCAAACAGGACAAAACAGGGATAAAGAGATAAACGGAGTCAGATACAAAGCCAAGGTCAAGTATGAAAAATCACAACTGAACACAACAAGCGCTAAAGGGAACTGAAACAGAAACCACGATAGGGCAGGGAGTTAAGGTAGAGGTAAGTATAAATACCCTAACATTTAATTTGATTGGCCCCTGTCATATCCACGCCCCCAAAATGTGAGTGTATGGGGAATGTGGGATGACAGGGGCCAAATGGGAGACCGTTTTAGTTTTCGGCTCCCACTTCCCCTTTAAGAGTGAGCCCGAGACGCGCAGCGCGCTCTTGGAGCTAAGCGGGACACGTGACCGCATCCCGCGGTCAGTGCCTGCCGTCATCCGAGCCCCGAGCAAGCCGCGTGCGGCGGGAACTGAGGACGTCCACCGGCCTCCGGATAAGGTAAGTACCACTACATGATTGTAGGGAATCTAGAAGAATGTATTGTCTTTTCTATAGACTTTATCCAGTGGGTTTCTCGGGTAGCATAAATTTGTATCTGTTTTTTTTTTTGTCAAATACGAATTATTAACCATTTATTTGGTGTATTTATCCCCCTGGCATTTATCGAAATCAGCTTAATTTATAGTGATATTTTTTTTTTTTTAGGCTTTCTCTCTACTAGATTTGACTGACTAGTGTTTAGACCAAGG
The DNA here is from genome assembly GCF_036172605.1 of Pelobates fuscus. Lineage (NCBI taxonomy): Eukaryota > Metazoa > Chordata > Amphibia > Anura > Pelobatidae > Pelobates > Pelobates fuscus. Next base: position 111,433,130 of record NC_086324.1, on the reverse strand, counting down.
AATTTTATGTTAACAAACAAATAAGACGGGTTGATCCAATATATTGGCATCAACCTTAAACTAGAATTAAGTGTGGCGGCTAATACCCGCCATACCCTATCTCGAGTAATGATAACCATCACCCAGATATGAGTCCCACATCCAGTGGGAATTACAGGCAGAGCGTGAGTGACCTATGGCACGTGTAGGTAGAAAAACTCCTTTTGGGGGGAGGAGAGAGGGGCGAATATATACAAGCCTATACAAGTTATTTGTGCAAGAAAAAAAAAAAGAAAAACACAACTTAACATCTTTTACTAACTTATCCGCCTACTATGCTTATGTGTCTTCTGCAATCTAACACTTGCTATTTTCTTGCATCCTGTGCATATTCTTATTTAACTTTTATCCCCATATTACTTTAAAGACTTTATTTCTATGTTAATGCTTGATAGTTAAATTCATTTTTATGTATTTTTCCCCCTTCCTTTTCCTCCCTTGTTTCTTTTCTATATTATGTGAATATCTATTATTTTCTTTATCTAAAGTTGATTACTAATGTATGTCGTTTTCTTCCCTTCCCTTGTTTAAATAGGTTATTAAATGCCAAAAAATTTGTAAAGCCTATGTATCTATTGTATATACCAAAAAGAGAGCGCTAGTACTAAAATGGTAAATGGCTAACGTAATAACCAATGGATAATTTCGATAAAATATATGAAAATGATATAATGACAATATCTATGTAGATAAGCAGCTAAAACAAAAGAAATTCCCAATTCCTATTTAAAGATGCATATGTGAGTTTCAGTGCTTAATGGATAATTCCCTTATTGATAATAAGAATGTAAGGAGCAGTAAAAAAAACACACAAAAAAACAATAAAACATATATGGAGCAAAATATAAAAGCAAAGGAAAGACAAATAAAATCCAAAAATAATCGTCCAGAGTCAATAGTGGGAAAATACCACTATAGAAAATCCAAAGTTCACTAAATAGGAGTGAGAGTCCTGCACAAAAAAATCAACGGTGTAGTGGAAGGTAGGGGTCCAAATATATACGGGAATACCTTGGATAAAAGGGAAACAGAAACGGTATATAGTGTAAATCCGTAACGAAATGTATTCCAGGTATAAAAATCCCCCCCTACATAAATACTCTTACACGAATAAAAAAAAGGAGAGATACTCATCATAAAGCAGAGAACAGTTCCATGCCGTTATACGTTCAAATTAAGCTGTAGTTTCTCCAAGCAGACAGGAGCTGTCCGGTGCACTCGGGAGGGCTGTCTGTAATAGTACTGGCAGGGAAACAGCTTGCGGCGAATACAGCTTCAGTTGGGAGCTGATAGAGCAGGATATGCTGCAGACAAGATCTCGGTAGACACCTGATCAACGCGTTTCGCCCTTTCTCCGAGGGCTTTCTCAAGATAGGTGTCTAATGCCTGGCTTGGCAGTTAAATCCTTAGCCTGGGAGGTAATCCAATTATACATACAGTTTAAAACATACTTTCTACCCAACTTTCATAACTCTAAAACCATACATCACATTCACATAAATACATATCTACAATCAATCCATTCAGGGGAACAACATATTAAAAAATGGCATGAATCAGACCAGGGGTTCAAAAGTTAGTAAAGTATATTTTAAAACCCCTGCCAGCATGGCTTTCCGGCTCAGACCGGTTTTACAGAGCCTTCTCTCCTGAAGAAGTAATCCAATTACCTCCCAGGACAGAGACCGACTCCATTGAGCACATGGGGACACAAAGACAGTAAAACACTTTAAAATACATAAATTCACCTTTTACACATAACACACAGACATTTCACATATCCCCAGATAGCTGGGATCTGAGCGCACAAAACTACCGAATAGCGCGCAGATCCTATTCACACAGTTCAATTGCCATGGAGCCGAAGTCTTTAACTACACGAATGGGCTCCATGGCATAGCTATCTGGGTTAACACATTCACATAAAGTCTGGTCCATAGTCCAAAGGCAAGAGGCGGGCAAGCAGCCTCCTCCAAGGACACGTGGCGAGGTCGGTTTCGCCACAACACCTATGAGCTTGAGCCTTGGAATCAAGATAAATTCTATCACAATCCCCTCTTTTGATCCAAGGGTCACCCAAATGTCCAAGGTATTTCCAGGCCTGCTAGCCAGAGCCTGTGGGACTTTAATTTATTGCTTCACCACGGTTACCTTGGACTGAGAGACCACCAGAATCAGCGGAGGAGAGTTACTTCATTTGTTAGGCGAGGTAACATCATAAAACCTTTCCGAAGTCGGAGCTGGGATGTAAGTTAAGGTACGACTAACTGTAGGTTTGCTTTTACATAGAGAGGTTAGTAGACATGAAAAAAATCTAAAGGTCAGAAAAATGGCCATAATGACAAATACAGCTAATAGCAAAAAGTATAACATTTTCTTAATTAGTAAAGTCAACCATGTTCCTAGCCCAAATGTCCAATCCCAATCCCCAAAGAAGCCAGTATCCTGTTTGATATCCTGTACTAAGTCATGTAAATCTTTTATATGTTTATGGATCATAGTGCCATGGTCAGCACATACCTTCAATAGCTTCACATCCTAAGTCATGTTTCATTAGTAAGTAGTCAATGGCTGCTCTATTCTCAAGGATTGCCTTCTTATTTGCCTGGTTGTCCATAAGTAGCTCTTCAAGGGCCTGTGAAGTGTCATTTAAACCTTTTGCAAGGGAACAGGCTACAGCATTAACTACTCGGGTAGATATTTATGGGGTCTATGGGTATGTAGGCACTTCCTCAAGAGTGAGATGGGGGTAGGGACAGCTATAAGACAAGATTCTATGGTGTTTTCAGTACTGAGGAGAGGGTTGAAGCAAAAGGAGGTTAAATTAAAAGCCTTTGCTATCTGCAACCATATATTTTCCTGCCATGCATTATTATTTTCTGGTCTCAAGTCAGAGTAGTATATCCAAACAGCATAAAATGGTAAAGGATAAGAAAAGCTTCATGTCGGTGGATCAGTGGGAGTGACTTGTTTACAGTGACTGGCGTGTATCCACGTTGTTTTTCCTTCTAGTTTCACTGAGGTAGCTGTAGTCAAGAGCACTTGGAATGGACCGTCAAAGCGTGGTTCAAGTCCTTTCCTCACATGCCTCTTTATCACCACCCAATCACCAGGCTGCAGTTTGTGAGTTGCAGAATCAGAGTCTGGATCTGGAATAGAATCAAATACTTGTTTATGCACCCTGCCTAATCTTTGGTGTAGGGCCTGAACATAGGCAGTCATACTACCATGCTGCATCTGGAGGGTTTGGGAAAAATAGAGGCCTGTCTTTGGGGCACATCCAGACAGGATCTCAAAAGGGGATAGGCCATGTCTGGAATTGGGGGTAAATCTCATAGAAAAGAGTGATAGGGGAAGGCATTTAGTCCAGGGCTTCCCTGTGTCTTGTATGGATTTTGCAATCTTGTTCTTTAAGGTGCCATTTGCTCTTTCTACTTTCCCACTACTCTGGGGGTGATAAGGGGTGTGGAAGGCCTGACTGATCCCTAAGGCTTTCATAATTTATTGCATTATTTCCCCAGTGAAATGGCTATCTTTGTCACTTTCAATCACTTCAGGTACTCCATATCTACATACCAGTTCCTTCAGAAGCTTACTTGCTTTGACCTTCATTGTGGCTTTCGACACTGGGTAGGCCTCAGGCCAACCTGAAAAGAGATCAATGCACACCAACACATATTCATACACTCCTACCTTAGGCAGTTGAATATAGTCTATCTGCAGTCTTTGAAACAGGTAAAGTGGCCTTGGTGTGCTTACTTGGTGTTCTGACAGCCTGTCCTGGATTGTTTCTAGCACAAATCATGCAAGCTTGGGTGTGTTTAGCTGCTACAACAGTAAATCCGGGTGCTACCCAATGGGTGTTTACTATGCTGTTCATGTGCATCTTGGATAGATGTGTAGGTCCATGGGCAATCTGGGCCATCATGGGGTACAACACTCGTGGCAAACACAGTCTTTTACCTTTCCTCCACATTCTGTCGTCATCATCAGGTTCTGCATCTTGTTTCCTCCAGAGGTCATGTTCTTCCTTGCTTGCCTGTCTTTGTAAGCTCAACAGTATATTGTAGTCAACGGCGTCATCTGTAAGAACAACTTGTAGGAAGGTATTACCTGTAGAGGGATGAACTTGAATTGCTGCTTGCTTGGCAGCTTTGTCTGCTTTGTGGTTTCCTCTTGAGATTTGCCTGTTTGAGTGGGTAACAGGATAGCGTCCATAAGTGCACTCACAGCTTCAGAGTTCTTGATTGGAGTTCCTGCTGAGGTGAGAAAATCACGAGCCCGCCATATAGGGCCAAAATCATGGGCTATACCAAAAGCATAGTGAGAGTCTGTATAAATATTAGCAGTCTTACCAGAAGCCATTTTACACGCTTCAGCGAGTGCCTTCAGCTCTGCCTCCTGTGCAGTGCAGTGAGGAGCGAGTGGTTCAGCTTTTATTACCTCATGTGCAGAGACTAAAGCATATCCAGTGTGGAAATGACCCTTCTCATCAGCATATCTGGAACCATCTACAAAAAACTAAAAATCTGAATTAGATAATGGAGAATCAATTACATGCAAAAAACCTGCTGGCTCTTGTGCCATTAGTGCTGCACAATCATGGGGTACCTGGGCATCAGCTAACTCATCCGGTGAAAGTGAATTTACAAAAAGATCAGAAGTACAAGTACCATTCCCACTATCCCCACTCCCCTCTTTTAAATCCAGGGGAAGTAATGTAGATGGATTTAACACCATACACCTTTTAAGAGTAACATTAGGTGGCATAAGCAAGGCACATTGCATTCTGAGATGCCTTGCAGTATGTATGTGTTTTGGTTGAACTTGTGACAGTATGCTGTTGATATCATGCGGTGTGTATATGAGGGGGCACCCCTGGCAACAGGGTCCAATCTGATGGAGTAGTAAGCTATTGGTCTTTGTTTACCATCATGGCCCTGTGTAAGGACAGATGTAGCATAACCTGATTGCTCAGTACAGAACAGGTTAAAATTCTTTCTGTAATCTGGGAGACCCAGTGCCGGAGCTGATGTTACCAGTATCTTAAGGGTATAGAAGGCATTTTCTGCCGCATGGGTTAATTTAAATGGTTTGTTTTCGTTGGCAAGACAATCATACAGTGGTTGCATGTAGATAGCTACTGAACGCAGCCAAGGACGGCAGTAAGATATCAAACCGAGAAATGTACGAAGCTGGGCTAGGCTGCGGGGGGGTTTAATATTTTGAACTGCAGTCTTTATACTTTCCTTGAGATGTTTTATGCCCTAGGAAATGCAATGTCCTAGGAAAATAACTTTCTCAACACATGCTTGCAGTTTCGTTTTTGTCGCTTTGCAGCCTGCTTCTGCTAAGAATTTTAGCAAGGAAAGAGTGTTTACAATACAAGTCTCCATATTATCGCAACATAGGAGTAGGTCATCGATATACTGCAATACAATTACGTTATTTGGCCTTTGCCACTCTTCAAGAATCTGGGCCATAGCCATGCTGTACAAAGTGGGTGAGTTGTGTGCGCCCTGTGGCAATTCTGTCCAAGTGTACTGCTTGTGTTTATGTGTAAATGCAAATAAAAACTGACTGTCGGGATCCAGGGGGACACTGAAAAATGCATTTGCCAAGTCAATAACAGTAAATACCTTAGAGGAAGGTGGTATTTGTGCCAACAAAGTGTGTGGGTTGGGAACATTAGGGGCAATCAGTTCAGTTACAGCATTAATTGCCCTCAACTCATGTACCATACGGTAGACCACAGGTTTCCCTTTCTCTTGCTTTTTCTTAATTGGGTACAATGGTGTGTTACAAGGGGAGGTGGTCTGGACAACTACCCAGGGGCGTATTAGCCGCGAGGCAAACAAGGCATTTGCCTTGGGCGGCATTTTCCAGGGGGCGGCAAAAAAAGCCGCCCCCAAATGCCCAAGGCAAATGTCTTGTTAGCCTTGCTGCTAACAGACATGCCGGCGGTGGGGCGGCGCTGGCGGGCGGGCGGCCGGCGAGGGAGCTCTTCCCCTGAGCTGTCTGCTCAGCTCCCTCGCCGGCCGCAGAGTGAGGCTAGGAGGCGGAGCCGGAAGATGACGTCATATTCCGGCTCCCAGCCTCACTCTGCGGCTGGCGAGGGAGCTGAGCAGACAGCTCAGGGGAAGTGCTCCCTCGCCGGCCGCCCGCCCGCCCGCCAGGCAGTGTCGCCCGATCGCCCAGCAGCCACTGGACCACCAGGGAGGAAGAGACACCCCCCACCCCCCCACCATTCCCAAAGGTAAGGAGGCTGGGGGAGGGGGGTGTTAAATTTTAAAAAAATTGTTATAAATAAATGTAAAAAAAAACGTTTTTTTTGTTTTTTTTTTGTTTTTTTTTTTACATTTCATCATTAATATTTCACATTATCAAAAACAAAAAACATAAAGACAATACAATACAAACATATAGATGGTGACAAAGGTCCTCAGTAATGTTCCCATAGTAATAATTAGAGTAACTAGCTGATTATCTTAACATTTATTCTTATTTTCTTTTCTTTTCTTTTTCCTTTCTTTTCATTTTTTTTCCCCCTTTTTCCCTTCCCTTTTCTTTTTCTCCTATTTTCTTTATCAAATTAGAATGCGCACAGCTTATTTAGCCATATATCTATATCCATCTTTTTTTTTTTTTTAGATTTATATTTAAGCCGCTTTCCATTTTTAGCTGAAAGATTAACTGATTTTTTATGGTTTCCCAATTTGGTATACTATTAGTTCTCCATCTTCTAGCTATAGAGATCTTTGCCGCTATTAGCGCATGAGTAAGAAAGTATTGAAAATCCATATTATATTGGCTAAGATTTAAGTGTAGTATAAATAATTCTGGAGACAAGGGTATTTTAGTATCGATTATTTCTTGGATTTTGCCTATAAACATTTTCCAAAATTCTATTATCAAGGGACAGCTCCACCAGATATGTAACATGTCTCCCGTCGCACTATCACACCGCCAGCAAGTAGCTGATATGTTATGATCCATTTTATTCATGCGACTTGGGACCAGGTACAGTCTATTTATAATCTTAAAATGTAACTCAACTAAATTTAAGCATTTAATATGTTTAACCACAGACACCCAAGCTTTTTTCCAGTCGCTTTTTTCCAATTTTTTCTTTATTTTCAAATCTTTCTCCCATTTCTCAATGGCCGGAAAAATAAGATCTTCTTCCTCGAGTCTTAGTATCGAATTACACTTTTTTAATAGATTTTTCGTGTCATTCGCTTTCAGCAGATGACATAACTTACATTTAACTTCTGAATGTTCTTTATCTAGTACTTTGCTTAAGTAACTGTTAATCCTTATGAAGTTATATTTTTCTTTTTCTGGAAGAGCGAATTCTGTACTTAATTGTTCAAATGATTTAAGATTTGATCCAATCATTAGGTCTTCTATATTTTGAATACCTGCTTTGGCCCAATTTTTTAAATTTAGATCTTCTATATTGTTTTCCAAAATTAGAATTGGTAAAGTGTTAATGATACGATTGTTAAGACCCATATTTTTTCTTATTTTGTTCCATGCTTCTCCAATATTTTGTAACACTATACTTTCAGAACATGGTTGGCAGTTATCTTTCTTTTTTTGCGTCAACCAAAAGAGGGTAGACAGATCTTTATTATATGACATTTTTTTTTCTATTGCATACCATCTCTCATGTTTAGACTCTGTATGTTGTGAAATAATGCAATGAGAGAGAGTACTCGCTTGATAGTATTGTTGTATCAGCGCAAGTCCTACTCCTCCATTTGCTTGTTTAATCGCCAAGAATTTTCTTGCCAGCCTAGGTTTCTTTGATTGCCATATAAATTTAGAGAAGGATTGTTGAATAAGTGATAGCCAGCTGTCGGGTACCTTCAAAGGAAGCATTCTGAATAGGTATAACCACTTTGGTAGAACATAGGATTTAACTATATTTATACGGCCCCACCAGGAGAATTCCAGATTTCTCCAATCTTTTAATAGCTTGTTCATTTTTAGAAGTAATGGGAGGAAATTAATCTCAACAATTTTGCTTGGATCTGTACAGATGTTAATTCCCAAATAATTAAATGATTTTTCAATCCAAGTAAAGTCAAACCTCTTTTTTATCTCTTTTTTTCTTCCATATTTACATTACTCGCCAAAATAGTTGATTTGTCTGTATTTAATCTGTAGCCAGAAACCTGTGAAAACTTTTCTATAGTTGTCATGAGCTGTGTTATTGATTGTAACGGATTTTCTAAAGTTATGATCACATCATCTGCGTAAAGGTTTATTTTTATGTTTTCTTTCTTATGGTCAAAACCCGAGATGTTTTCTTCTTGTCTAATGGCAGATGCCAAAGGTTCTAATGAGATTATATAGAGTAAGGGGGATAGCGGACACCCCTGTCGTGTTCCATTAGATAATGGGAACCACTCTGAGCTAAAGCCATTCCCCTTTATTCTTGCTGTTGGGCCAGTGTATAGGGCAAAAATGTTCTCAAGAAGTCTTCCCTCCAATCCAAATCGCTGTAGTGTTTGTCTCATGAACTCCCAGTTGACCCTGTCGAATGCTTTCTCAGCATCTAAGGACAGGGTCAACATGGGAGTTCCAGTGGTCCAAGCGGAATCCAATATGTCAATCAATCTTCTGATGTTATGGGTTGAAGACCTCTCCGGGACAAACCCGACTTGGTCTCTGTTTATTATTTCTGATATAATTTTTTTTAAACGTTCTGCTATCATAGCAGAGTATATTTTAATGTCGTATTCAACAATGAGATTGGACAATAATTCTTTATCTTCTCTGCATCCTTTTCTTGTTTAAGGATAGGCACTATATTTGCTTGTAACAGTTCTGCCGGTATGCTATTAGGTGTAACAAAGGAATTGAAAACTTCAATTAGGTCCGTTTTAATATTATTTCCTAACAATTTGTAAAAAAGGTTATCAAATCCATCTGGACCAGAGGATTTATTCTTTTTTAATTTGTTGATACAGAAAATCAGTTCTTCTTCTTGAAAAGTTTTATTAAGCTCCTGCAGTTGTATTTGTGAAATTTTTGGACTCTTTATGTTCTCGAGAAATGCACTAATGTTCGCCGTTTCGGTAGGATCTTTAATATTGTATAGATCTTGATAGTAATTTTTGAAGGCTTCTGCTATTTTTTCAGGTCTCAAGATAGTCTCTCCATTATCAATAATTTTGGTGATGATTCTTTTCGATTTTTCTTTTTTTATTCTGTTCGTCATTAGTTTTTCTGCTCTATTTCCGGTGTAGTACCATTTCTGTTTTAAGTAATGCAACGCATTATTAGCCTTTGTCATAAGGTGTTCATTAATAAATTTTTCAGTGTCTATAATTTCATTAGTAATACTCCGAGATGGTTTATTTTTATTTTGTTCAAGTAAATTGTCTAGTTTTATGTACAATTCAGCTAAATTTGCCTTTTTTTTATTTAATTTATTCTCTTTTGCTGCTAAGCTTATAAAAAGGCCCCTTATTACTGATTTATAAGCACACCAAGTCATTGCTGGAGAGACATCTTTGTTTCTGTTTTCTTTGAAAAAATAATCTGTTGTATCTTTGATTTGTTTAAGATTGTCTTCATTTTTAAGTAACCAGTCTTTCATTTTCCAGTCAGCTCTTGTTCTTTGATGTTGTTCTTTTATATCTAGGATGACCGGATTATGATCTGACCATGTAGTGGCTATTATAAAAACCTTTTTAATTTGGCTCGCTAAGTTTCTGTCCCCCAAAAAGAGATCAATTCTAGAATATGAGCAGAAAGCTTTTGAGAAACAGGAAAAATCCTTTTCCTTCGTATGAAATATCCTCCAATAATCTGAAAGTTGGGCTTGTTTAATTAATTCTGAAAATTTTTTAGCAGTCATCTTCAAGTTTCCATAGTTACTGGTTTTTGTTTTAGAACTTCGGTCTATCTCAATATCGGGTACGCAGTTAAAATCTCCCATAACCATAACTCGGCCCATTTTCACGCGTTCAGTTTTATTAAGCACTTTTTTAATAAATGCAATTTGTGATTGATTTGGTGCGTATATGTTCACTAACGTATATTTTTGATTATTAATTTCTGCTACTAATATAATGTATCTGCCTTCCAAATCAATTTCTTGGTATATAATTTTTAATGATATATTGCTAGAGAATAAGAAGGCTACTCCTCTTTTCTTTTTTTGACTCATAGAGGCACTAATTATAGTAGGAAAAAATTTAGATTTAAGATTGTTTTTATCTTGCGTTCTCCAGTGGGTTTCCTGTAGGGCTGCAATCTGGATTTGTTATTTTTTGAGAAACTCAAGGATTGTATATCTTTTAAATTGTGAGTTTATCCCCTGTGCATTAATCGTCGCTAGCCTCATTTTATTTTATGTATCCTATTTCTTTTCCTTCGAGGACTGATAAGTTCACCATCTGTACTAACAAACATATAAAACACAACATAAAACGTACAATGTCTGCCTTTTACTAGGCAAAAAACTATGTATCTATTCCCTCCCTTGTGTTCCTCCCTACCTAGGCCTCCCATAGCCTTCGGGGGGAAGCCCTGCCAAAAACACAGGGAGAGAAAACAACAATCCAAAAACGACACCGACTCTCTAATCAGTGACGTCGAAAATGTCCCCATACTCTATGCTCGCAGAAAAGAAAAAGTGTCGAGATCTGCGAGCTAGAGTTTCTCCTTGGCCGGACGGGTGTAGTGGATAAAAATAATACCAGAAGGGGAAAAAAAAAAAAAAATAATAATTATTCCCATTTCATACTTTTTTTTTTCTTATTTTTTTGTTTCTTGTTTTGCCAAAATAGCTCTTTCGTTAAATTTTAGTGTAAGTTTAAAATTTTAATATATCTTTGTTTCTCAAATATTACATTTATTTGCATTTATTTTATATCAAAATATTTCTATAAAGTTACTTCTGATATTTATTCCCATTTCATTAGTTTTTTTTTTTTTCTTTCTTTCTCCCTTTATTTGATCTAAATAGCCTTTTAATTAAACCCAAAAAATTGTTTTTAGTGTATTTAGTGTATTTTATATTTTAATATACCTTTAAGTCCAAGGTATTACCTTTATTTTGTGTCATAATCTTTCTATCAAATTACCTCTAATATATCGTGTACTTACTTATTATTATTGTGGTTAGTATAAACACTCCTGTTCTTTTATCTATTTTAGTTTTTTCCCCTTTTTTTTTTCTCCCCTTTTTTCTCCCTCTTTTCCCTTCTCTTTTCTTCCCTTTATCACTTCTTTCCCCCATTTTTCTTAGTTTTCAGGAGAGATTTAGCTTAATAGTGTGGGACCACTCTTTACATTTCTATGGCCTCTAGTGTAGCTTTAATCCTAATTTATTTGTTTTATGTTGTGTTATATATGTGCGAGGAAAAAAAAAAAAAAAAATACCTTGTGCAATGACTTATTTTAAATTCCCTTCTAGTAGCCATTGTTCTAATTTCTGCGGTTTATCAAAGGTCAGTCTTTGGTTATTATGTGTTAGGTTTATGCGTGTCGGAAATCCCCAGGCATATTTAATTGCATTTTTTCTAAGGACCTCTGTCTGATTGGTAAAAAATTTCCTTTGAAGTCTGGTCTGGTATGAGAGATCTTGAAAAATCTTAATTTGATGGAAGATTGACCCCTTCAGGTCTTTTGTTGTCATTGCCTTCATAATTTGCGTCTTGAAACGGAATGATTGTAGGCAAATAATTGTGTCTCTCGGGGCTTGTTCTGGTACGTTACCAGGTTTATAAATTCTATGACATCTTTCAATGCCGCTTGTACCGTTATCTGAATTAACCCCCAGAAACAAAAAAAACTCTACACAATAGTCTTCTAGATTTGCATTTACAACAGTCTCCGGGATCCCCCTAATTCGGAGGTTTTGTCTTCTAGATCTATCTTCTAAATCCGTAATCTTCTTTTTCAGGGTCTCTAGAGTTTCATCCAATTTATTTATATTATCCGTATTGTTTTTTTGTTGTATATTTATTTGGTCCGTCTTCTCTTCTAACAATACCACTCTTCTTCCTATATTTAGAATCTCATTTTTTATTTCTCTAGACTGCAGGTTTATTTCTTCTTTTATTTTCTCAAATTGGATCTCCAGGCATTTGGATAAATAACCGGCAGTGATAGATACATTTTCTTCCCATGAGCTATCTGACAAAGTTTTGTCTATCTCAGTCTCTTTGGGGTCCAATATAGGTATTGATTCTTCTTGTATAGATTTAGTACTACTCCCCTTGTTTAATTGGGGAGAGAAAAAACCTGAAGTCCTCCTTTCTATAGCTGGTTCTTGTTTTTTAGCAGTTCTTTTTAAATTCTGTTTACCTTCTGAGTTTTTTTTTGAGGCCATTTACTCCTCCTCTCTTTCCCTTCTCTTTCACTTTCTCTTTCTATTAGCGTTCTATTTCTTTCTCTGTTTTTTTTTTTTTTTTTATATATTTTTTTTTATATTTTTTTTTTTTGTTTTATGTTCCTATATTTTTTTCTCAGTAAGGTTTCCTTTAAATCTTAATAGTTCTTAGTAAATGATTAAAGGAAGATAAGGATATCAATTACTGCGATAGTAGTGCAATAATAGTAAATAGTAATACGTAGTAGGGTATAAAACCTGAATATGGACCTTAATATACACTTAGTGACTGAGTGACTGGGTGATATATAAGCTCTGTTAGCTAATACGTGGATATAGCATACATGTAGCATATATATAGCAAACCAGCCGGTATACTTATCCACTTCTCCGTTTAAGTGTCCTGGGGGGTCACTCCCATCACTCCCATCACTCTTTTCCAGCAGTTACTGGGCGGACGGAATTAGTTTTCCACTTAGGAAAATAAGCGTTTGGGACCTGTCTTCTCTCTCGACCGCTCAGCAACACCGCATCGCCCAGTACCGCCAACCGCAGCGGAAAGCAAATCAGGCGTCTTCCCTCACAACGCCCCGCTCTGCTCAGTGTCTCCCATCTTCCGGCCAAGGAAAAAAACCCGCGAGACGCGGCGTGCCTCCGTGCGCCGTCCCACGTCCTACGTCATGAAAAAAAAAACATGTTAATAATAAATAAAAAAATGTATTAAAAAAAAGTGTTAAAAATAAATTAAAAAAAAAACGTGTTAATAATAAATTAAAAAAAGTGTTAAAAATAAATAAAAAAAAGTGTTAAAAATAAATTTAAAAAAAATGTGTTAAAAATAAATTTAAAAAATGTGTTAATGCGGGTGGGTGAGTGTGTGTCTGTGTCTGTTAGTGTCTGTGTCTGTTAGTGTCTGTGTCTGTTAGTGTCTGTGTGTGTCTGTTAGTGTCTGTGTCTGTTAGTGTCTGTGTGTGTGTGTGTGTCTGTTAGTGTGTGTGTTTGCCTGTGAGTGTGTGTGTATGTTAGTGAGTGTGTGTGTCTGCTAGTGAGTGTGTGTCTGTTAGTGTGTGTCTGTTAGTGAGTGTGTTTGTCTGTTACTGAGTGTGAGTGTGTCTGTTAGTGTGTGTGTGTTTCTGTTAGCGAGTGTGTGTTTCTGTTAGCTAGTGTATGCGTATCTGTCAGTGAATGTGTGTGTGTGTATTTAGAATGCGGGGCGGGGGGAAAGGTTGGGTGGGGGTGGCGCGGGGGGGAAGGGGGGGCGCCTGAGTTTTGTCCTGCCTAGGGCAGCACAAAACCAGGATACACCACTGCAACTACCCCTGCCTGCAGAAACTCTTGCACAGATTGCGAAATAGCATCTTCCTGTGCTGGGTTTAGGGGGTATGGTTTTTGATAGGGAGGTTTGGCTCCGGGCAGGAGATTCACTTTGACTGGGGGCACAGTGAGTCTGCCTGTATCTGTCTTCCCTGTAGCCCATAAGGATTCAGGGACTGAGGACAAGTCAATGGTAGGTTCTGGCACATGGCTGGGCATAGTGAGAGTTGCCAGAACATTTGAAAGAGATTGTAGCGAAAGCCACTTCGCCACTGTGGTTTGGAGGGGGCTGCTTGCCCGCCTCTTACCCTGTGACTATGGTCCCTGGGCGATTTGGCCCTTTATGCACGGTATTTGGGCATACTGTGGGTTATTGGGCTGCCCCAGGATTATGGGCCCTCTCATCAGCCCATACGAAACTTAAACCCCATGGCATTTGAACTGTGTTTGTGGCATCTAAACGCTGTTTGGATATGTTGAGCGCTCAGATCCAAGCCATCTGGGGATGGGTTGAATGTGGGGGTTCTGTTTAGTATAACAGGAGTTATGTATTTTTATGTCTTTTGGTGGTTGCTGGTAACATGTGCTTAATGGAGGCTGTGTTTGTCCCTGGATATAATTAAATCAGCTTCTCCATTGTCTCCAGGATAGAGGATTCTGGGGAACTAGTTTGAGCTTCTAAAAACCATGCTTCCAGAAGGTCAAATGCACATTTGTACTAACTTTTGAACCCCTGGTCCAATTCGTATGATTTTTGAGTATGTTGTTCCCCCGAATGAATTGATTGTGTATATGTATTTTTATGCGAATGTGATGTATATTTTGGGAGTTATGAATGTTGTGTAAAAACTGTATTTTCCCTACCTAGGATAATTGTATTTTCCTGTGTGTACAGATAATTAGTTTACAGGTAGAGGGGAGGGCTATGTGTGGGATGTAACTATTGTGTGATTGGTTAATGTACGTTACTATGTGTGTCCCTCCCCTTCATGGGAGCACCTAATAAAAAGGGCTGCAAGCTAGCAGCCAGAGAGTTCTATTTTTACCCTCAACTTGAGTCCTGTCTCTTATTGGGGGAATCTGCTACAAGGGATTGCTATGCTAGGCATATTCCCTTGCTATAATCACTGAGCTCTTATAAGAGCTTGTTCCTGCTTCGTTCTGAAGGGAGATAGCTGCAGCCTGCGGTGCTTATGGTGTCTGGTGGAGTACTTGGAGTCCTCTGGAAGCGCTAGGAGCATCTTTCAATGGAGGTACCCAGTCGGGGTGCCAGTGGATCCGTTACAGAGATATCATTTGTTTGTCCTCCAAAGGCACAGACATTGTTACTTTTCCAGTGGGGCTATACTGGATATTTGCACTAAGAGCAGACAGTATATCACTGCCTAGTAGATTAGCAGGGGCATGAGGGCTGACAAGTAGCCTTGTTACAAGGGCAGTAGAGTCGTGTAGCTTCAATTTCAGCTTGTGGGTAAGGGGAATGTCATTGTCGATACTATCCACCCCTACACATGATAATACATTAGATTTCTCATACGGGAACACATATTTTTCCTGTAACATTGATTTAGAAGCGCCAGTGTCCAACAGGAAAGGGACTATTCGGTCCCCAGGCAGTGTAACATTGATAATGGGTCCTGCAGAGTCAGGGATATTTATAATATGTAGCGACACTGGTTTGCCAATTTCCTATTGGGGGGGGAGGTGGTGGAGGTGGTTGGCTGTCATGAGAGTTATCATTAGAATCCTGGGGTATTCTATTTTTAGGAGGACACTTGCAGTTACGTTTAATGTGTCCTTTCCTGACACAATTCCAGCAGTCTACCTGCCTTCTGTCTCCACCAGCTCTAGGGAGCTCTAGATGTGCTCCTCTTTCTAGTATTTAGATTAGCTTCAACTCTCCTAGCCACCTTTACCAGATCACCATAGGTTAAACTTCTCCACTCAGGTCTAGCATTTTGGAGACCAGTCCTTATGGGTATGTGGATACCATCCATGAAGCAGTTAATAAGCAGTCTGGTCGAAGTGGTTGCAACATCAGTGTAACCCAATGCCTCCCAAGCCATCTGTATTCTGGTGAAGAATATTTCTACAGATTCATCTTTCAATTGTAGTATATCTCCTAATTTATGGGCTAGTTCCTCTGTCTTTACCTTAGCCCATTCTCTCATTGCAGTGACATAGCATGCTCCAGATGCAGATTTGGTTCTAAACCATTCATCTGTCTTTACTTGTTGCCTCTTCTGAGGTTATCTTCATGGGTTATCCTCATGACCAATTATTCTAGCCCAAATTGGTCCAGCTTTTAGTGCAACAATCTGTTTTAAATCTATCCTGGTATACTGATAAGTAGCTTGAATTGTGGATAAAGCCTGGACTAGAGCTAAGGGGGCCTTTTCAACATCTGCCAGCTGCTGTATTATTGCCAGTTGTTCACTAGGTGTCAAGGGCTTATATTCTTCCCAGTATTGGATACCTGAGCTCGGCTGTCTGTTCTCATGGTATATGCTCTCCACTTTGGGTATCATAGGAGTAGAAAATTGTGGAGCTAATGGCCCCACTGGGGTGTCTATGGGGGCAGCTAGGGTTTCCCTTAAGTCTGGACTACCTTCCTGCTCTAATGAACCCATAGGTCTTACTGGGACACCATATGAAGTCCCACTGTGTAATATTACTGGAAAGAGAGGTTTTGATCTCTGTAAAAGGGAAATTGCTTGGCCTTTAGGGACCAAAGGAGTCCCTGCAGTAGCCTGGTAAAGGGGTGGGTTTACAAGATTTTTCCCAGGATCTTGCCTACTCTGGGACCCTAGAGGTCCAAAACATTGATAATATGGTCCACCTTTCCTGGTGGTTTCTCTACAACCACATTTAGTTAATTCAACAGCAGTATCATGCCATCTTTGTGTGACTTCTACTAAGTCATTATCTTCTAACCAACCTCTGTAATTTGCCATAAATTCACTCCATATATGTGGGTCTAGAGTGCCCTCTGAGGGCATGCCAGCTTTCTTAAGTAACCTCTTAACATTCTTAATTGCTCCTTGTCCTTTGTGATGCTTGACAATAGTCTAAGCCGTAAATCCTCCTTGGGTACTTTCAGAGCTACCCATCTTAAAACTTGTAAGGGTTAATTACTTCCCTACACAAGACAAACTGTACAATAACAGTGTATTTAAAACACTTATGACCAATGCAGTGGAATTTTCAGTTTTGTATTCTAAACACAGATCTGGAGATCTGCCCTTGGAGGATTCTAACTCAAATTATAAAACAAATGACAAGGCAAACAATAAAAATAACTTACAACCCACAGTTATATTCCACTATCTCAAGATTCCTTTCACAAGACATAACACAACCTCTACCTGAATATAACCATAATACCACAGAAAACAAGTTCTTTAGATCAGACGTTTTTAAGTCGTTCTTTACCTAGACAGACTAGTAGGACGTGGATCTGAGAGCGAAATTGCTAAAGGTAGAAAAAAAGTTTTTCTTACCTTCCTGTACAGCTGATTTCACTGTCAGAGGGACGTCGACCTGTAGTTTCCGAGTCTCTCGACCGTCAGATCCCGGGGTCACGGCACCAAATTGTTGTGGATTAGAATGTTGATCTTTGTTATATTCAGAGGAACCCCAAATTGTTGTTACAAGTGCACTTGGAGAAGCGAGAATTAGACACCTGACACGTGTTGGTATTCAAAATAAGCCTCTGATGTTTTATTCATCAGCTGGGTTTTATACATTAAAAAGTAAGTGCTTACGTGCAAATACTCTTAGAACAGTAACAGTAAGGGAGTACAGATAAGACATAGGGATGAGTGTCATATACACATAACAAATAAGTTTCAAGGTAAGAGAGAACAAAAAGATTAGAGTAGAGACATCTTAGGTGGGGGCTCTCTGCTCCCGGAACTTAGACATATATGGTCTTAAGTGTTGTTTAAGCATCAAGCATTTCCTGAGTCCAAGTTAGCCAATTTTAATATAGGATATCATTATATGACACCTATAAGCTTGAGCCTTGGAATCAAGATAAATTCTTTCACACATACGAACTTGAGACAAACTGGAGGAGGGAGAGGGGCCCGAGGGCCGAGGGGAGACACCTACACAAGTTATCCCAACACAAAACTAACACTGAGTACCCGGGAACCCCTACGTTCCTGTCCCCTATTCAGCCATCAGGGGCAATAACTTACCTACCGAGGACCTCACAACACAAACACCCTCCCAAAGAGGGGTGCCCCACAAATAATAGGTGACACTAAACCTTATAAATTCACCTGAGCAGGGCCCCCAGGGGCACACTAGAAAGAGGCTGGGAGACACACCCAGCCGGAGAGGAGTGGCAACGCCATATAGCCCTAGACACCAGCGGCCCTCACCCCATCCCCTCGAAAGCATATGTGACACACAGCTGAAAGCATCAACTTGCTGGTCATTAGCCTGACACACCGGATAACACAAACTATTCATCAGATATCTGTTAACCCTGTGCCCACAATTCCCACCCCACCCGTATTCCTCTACCAAGGTCACCGTTTTGATATACCCAGGGATTCCACTTGGACCCCACTGAAAAGCCCAACTCATACCTACTGGGGGGTACAGGTTTTCCTAACTCCTGAAATTGTAAAGGTTTGTCAAATGCCATTGTTCAATTACCACCATGATAACTCAAAAATAAAGAATGCCAAAAAGAAAAAAAAATCGAGTTAGGTAGCAACCATGGAAAATCCAAAATGAATGGAGAAGAAGGAGGTAATATGACCTGGAAACACAACTTCCCTGTATGCAATAAAGCAGAACATATTCAAAAGCTTTGTCTACCATCTGTGGCCTCAACGACCAAGGGTGTCACCTTCTCTCTTAAGGGAGTGTATTGATCTTAACAAAATCTTTGTCAATAATGTTATTAGCTACTCCTGTATTTATTGAAGCTTGTATGACAATTTCTTTCTTTTCCCAAGACACTGGGATAGGGAGAAGCAATCAATTCAGAGGAAAGAAAGGGGACTTAGATGTCACACCAAAGGCCAGTCCCTTGAGTGACCTTAGGAGCAAGAGTTTAACGGTCGCAAAGAACAATCATTTTTGAGATGCCCTTCTTTCCGCAATATAGGCAGAGCCCCTCCTTTCTCCTGTATTGTTTCTCTGCCCTGGGGAGTTTGGTTGCCCCTAACTGCATAGGTTCGGAACTGTGAACCTAGGAGGAACAGCTACAGCAAGACATCTGACTCTATTCCTCTATAGATGTATGTCCTTTAAACAATTATTTATATCAATTATATAATCAGTACTGTCAGGGCCGGACTGGGAGAAAAATTTGGCCCGGGCATTTTTTGAGCACAGCGGCCCACTAAGAAGGGGGCGGGGCAGAGAGGGTGTGTTTCGTCATCACCAATGACAAACACTCCCTGTCTCAAAGTGAGCGTTGGGTCAATGCTCTTCCAGGGCAGAGCTCTGCTAAAGAGCTCTAGCATGAGAACAAATGCCCTGTATTTGTTCTGCACGGTGCAAGCAAGTTTAATAACATGCTTGCACTGTGTTTCCTTGCAACTCTCTATAAATGGATACCAGGAGACAAAAGGGCCAGGAAAGAGTATTGTGCGTGTGTTTGGAGCCTGCTTGTGGTATTGCGTGTGTGTAGAGTGAGCTGATTGTGGTGTGGTATTGTGTAATAAGGTCGGTTTTAGTTGTGTTGTGTTTGTGGTGTAATGTAATGCATATGTGGCTAGGGGCGGTAGAGAATGTGTGTATAGGGGATGTAGTAAGTGTGTGCATACAGGCTATATTGTGTGTGTGTGTATATAGGTGATGTAGTGTTTGTATGGGTTGTAGAGAGTGTGTGTTTAGGGGTGTAGCATGTGTTTGTTTACAATTAATCTAGTGTATGTATAAGGGATCCAGAGTGTGTATGTTAGGAATGTAGTGTGTGTGTGTGTGTGTTTGAATGAACCAGAATGTGTAGGAGATTTAGTGAGTGTGTGTATATGATGGAATCAGAGTGTATATAGGGATCTAGTGTGTGTGTATGATCCAGAGTTGGGTAAGGGATCTAGTGTGTGTCTGGAATGTAATGTGTTTAGGGGTGCAGTATGTGTGTGAGGGGTGCTGTAGTGTGTGTGTATATGTATAAATATGTTTGGAAGTATTGTGTGTGTGTGTGTGTGTGTTTGGTGCAGTGTGTTGGGGTTCTGTGTGTATGTGTGAGGGGTGTAGTGTGTATGTGAAGGGTGCAGTATGTGTGTGTGATGGATGCTGTGTTTGAGGGATGCTGTGTATGTGTGTGAGAGTGCTGTGTGTAATGTGTTTAAGGGTGCTGGGTGTGTGAGGCTGCTGTGTTTAAGGGTGCATTGTGTGTGATTTGTGTGTGAGGGTGCTGTGTGTGATGTGTGTGTGAGGGTGCTGTGTGTGAGAGTGCTGTGTGTGATTTGTGTGTGAGGGTGATTTGTGTGTGATGTGTGTGAGAGTGCTGTGTGTGATTTGTGTGTGAGGGTGCTGAGTGTGATGTGTGTGAGAGTGATGTGTGTGAGAGTGATGTGTGTGAGAGTGATGTGTGTGAGAGTGATGTGTGTGTGAGTGCTGTGTGTGCGAGTGCTGTGTGTGATGTGGGTGAGAGTGCTGTGTGTGATGTGTGTTAGAGTGATGTGGGTGAGAGTGCTGTGGGTGAGAGTGCTGTGTGTGCTGTGTGTGCTGTGTGTGAGAGTGATGTGTGTGAGAGTGATGTGTGTGGGAGTGATGTGTGTGGGAGTGCTGTGTGTGGGAGTGCTGTGTGTGAGAGTGCTGTGTGTGATGTGTGTGAGAGTGCTGTGTGTGATGTGGGTGAGAGTGCTGTGTGTGCTATGTGTGAGAGTGCTGTGTGTGCTGTGTGTGTGAGTGCTGTGTGTGATGTGTGTGAGAGTGATGTGTGTGAGAGTGCTGTGTGTGAGTTATGTGTGAGGGTGATGTGTGTGATTTGTGTGTGAGGGTGATGTGTGTGATTTGTGTGTGAGGGTGCTGTGTGTGATTTGTGTGTGAGGGTGCTGTGTGTGAGAGTGCTGTGTGTGCGGTGTTTGCTATGTGTGAGTGTGATGTGTGTGCGGTGTTTGCTATGTGTGAGTGTGATGTGTGTGAGAGTGCTGTGGGTGAGAGTGATGTGTGTGCTGTGAGTGCTGTGTGTGCTGTGAGTGATGTGGGTGAGAGTGCTGTGGGTGAGAGTGCTGTGGGTGAGAGTGCTGTGGGTGAGAGTGCTGTGGGTGAGAGTGCTGTGGGTGAGAGTGCTGTGGGTGAGAGTGCTGTGGGTGAGAGTGCTGTGGGTGAGAGTGCTGTATGTGCTGTGGGTGAGAGTGCTGTGTGATGTGTGTGAGAGTGCTGTGTGGGATGTGTGTGAGAGTGCTGTGTGGGATGTGTGTGAGAGTGCTGTGTGGGATGTGTGTGAGAGTGCTGTGTGGGATGTGTGTGAGAGGGCTGTGTGTGATGTGGGTGAATGTTAAAATGGATTGTGTGTTGGGGGGGTAAAAAAAAACGAATTAACAGGCATTATGTCCCCCCCCTCCCTTCTTACCTTTAGCCTGGGAGGGGGGGACCGGCATGGTGGTACCAAGGAGAGGGGGGCGGGGGGGACCGGCACTCGCAGTCGCACACCAGCCCTGGCGGTCCAGCGGTGAGTGAACTCTAGCCTGTGGGGCTAGAGTTCACTCTTGCGAGATCCGGTCGTTGCCATCCCTCCCTCCCCAGCCGCAAGTCTATTTAAATGGGCCGGTGAGGGAGATCTTTGATCTTTGAAAACAGCGGGGCTGGCGTTCAGATAGTGCTGGTCCTGCATAAATCGGCAGGGGAGATCATGGGACCTCCCCTGCCGGCCTCGGCCCCACGGCCACCGCGGCCCACCGGGCATTTGCCCGGTGTGCCCGATGGCCAATCCGGGCCTGAGTACTGTCCTCCAAAAGTATTGGAAGATCTCTCTCTGCCACCTCAGCTAGGATATTCTCATTAACCTCTTCCGTAAATGCCAACCCACTGTTAGTCCAACCCACCTCTGATGCAAGAGTGCAGAAATCAACAGCATACTCTGCTATATATTTGTTGCCCTGTTTGATTCTCATCAGGGCTTTTGTTGCACTTCTCCCCCTACCTGGTGGATCAAACACCTTAAGGAAAGCCATTACTAAATTCTTGGAATCCTGTACCAGAGACCTTTTAACGTCTCATAACCGATCAGCCCCCTCCAAAGCCTTGTTTGTAAGTTGGTACATGAAAAAACAACAACCTTAGACCTCTCAGTAGGGAAAGACCTGGGAGAAATCTCAAAATGGAATTCTACAAGGATTGCCTCCATATCTATAAGGTGGGGTCAGTTTAGTGGACAATACAATGGGCACTGTATGTGGTGGTACGGGTGCAGGGTTATGAAGTGAGAGGTGAGCAGTTCTCGTCAATAATGTTTGGAAAGCCTGAGCAAATTTATCCATTCTGTGATCCATTTCCTTAAACTTTGCCTCACAAGAGGTTTGTCGAGATCCCATTCTTGCAGTGTCCATGGCCCTATCGTAATGCCACAAGGTCATACCCCAACTTACAGGAATAGCAAATTCCAAAAACAGAGGTTCTAGATAGACTTATTACCGGGCATAAGAGTGACTGGACTTAACATTTATAATGATAAAAACAGTCAGGAATAGCCAAGGTCAGGGATATAGAAATGCAATTTTGAAGGAAATTGGGAGAGTTTGAGAAGGACTCTGTATATTAGAAAGAAGGGAGGTAAGAAGATAAAAGTAGGCTAGCATGGGAAGCATAAGGCACCTGAGAGGGTCATGTCAGATTTATTGAAGGTCATTATTGAAGGTGGGTGAAATGTGGAAGCTGCTGCGAAAAAAGCAGAATGGATGTGTGAGGAAAAAGTAGATAAGAAGTTAAAGGGGAGTGTGTGTGTGTGTGTGTGTGTGTGTGTGTGTGTGTGTGTGTGTGTGTGTGTGTGTGTGTGTGTGTGTGTGTGTGTGTGTGTGTGTGTGTGAAGGTGGGTGAAATGTGGAAGCTGCTGCGAAAAAAGCAGAATGGATGTGTGAGGAAAAAGTAGATAAGAAGTTAAAGGGGAGTGTGTGTGTGTGTGTGTGTGTGTGTGTTTCTCACACATGGTTTCTCTAATTTGCTGTGTGATATTATTAGTGATATATTTGTCATTTGTAATGTTGTGTGATGTAATTGATAATCTCATGCATCCATGATGAGGGCATTTTAAGTTTAGAATTTCTTTCCTTTTAAGCAGTTGTTTGTGAACTTAAACATTACGGCCATATCTACATGTATTTAATAACATTATACATTTTTTTATTATGCCATTATCTTTTGTTATGGATCTAAGAATGAGCTTGTATCCTATACATTTTCCCCCTACAGCCATATCGAATTTTTAATACATGGCTTGGAGATCCATCCAAAACCATCCTATTGGCTGAAGTGTTAAATGTCATCAAGCGAGATGATCTTCTGAACAATGCAGTGCTTGCTGGGAAGGTTCTCTTGGATGGTTTGCTGGAGCTTCAGGTAATATTTTAAGTTATTTTGTTATTAGTGCAGTACAGTTTTGGTATTCTTCCAAAGGGTTATGCAAACTGCATATACATTCAACCATTTGTATGCTTTAAAATTAAGAATGTTAGATTTTAAAACAGCACTGTCACCACCTTGCCAAATGGATATTTCATAGAGATAGAATTCAACACAGATATACTGAGGCAAAGTAGGGACACAGGCTTTGTACCAAATCATTGCATCATCATTGACAATTTTATTACCGTAAAAATGTTTAGTTTAAACAGTTGTTTTCATTGTAAAGCAATGCTTACTTTGAAAGGTCTTTCCTACTGCAAATCGAAAAAATATCTTGAATTAGCATTCATTTGTAATGATAACTTGTACAGTGGTCTAATGCTCACGGTGGTCTGACGATCCCTTTCAGAGTTTGAACAGCTATACATATAGTGTAATAATGCACAGGCTGAATTTGTGTGTTGTGATAAATACATTGTAACATAACAATCAGGGCCAGTGCAAGTTTTTTTTTTTTTAGCTACACAGATGAAGATGCATTTTGCCGCTCCGCACCCCCACCAAAACATGTGTTTACCTTTGTCTCTCTTAACCCCATTTTTAATTTCTTACTACATTTAGTCCCTTTTTGTGTTTCTTATAACTTCTGTTGAATGTCTTACCCCCTTAAGTGTATCTTACTTTCAACCCTTGTGTGTCTATTTCTCCACCCAGCCCCTATTGGTGTCTCTTTCTCTGCACCTTAGTTCCTTTGGTGGAACCCACCAATCCCCCTTGTGTTCCTGCTTACCTCCAGTTGTAGCATGGCCTTGTGGAACCAGCGAGCAGCTTCATTTCAGAACAGGTAGAAGGAAATTGTCCCCATGCAATTTAGTATCGGACATAGTATCAGCTCAGTCTATGGTGTGAGCCCTTGCAGGGCAAAGTTTTATTCATTTTATTGTGTTTTTTTTTCTTTTTTTTTTTTAATTTTCATGAGTTGCTGTGCGATTTTAATTTCTCCTTTTTTGAGTCTAAAGAAAGAAAAAAAAGAGAAATCTAATGGTATATAGTTTTTCCTTAGGCAGTTTATTAGTTTTATTGCCCCCCTCCCCTCACTAATATTAGGGTGAATTATTTATTTTTAATAGGGGTGGTTAAAGGGTTCAGGACCCTAGCCACCTGAGGGGGAAAGGGATGGACATGCCACTAATTGTTTAAGGTGTTCGTGTTCACCACCCCCCATTGTTTAATTATTTAGAGCCCCTACACACAACCAGAGATGGAGCATTGGGAGGATACATAGTTACATAACTGAAAAGAGACTTGCGTCCATCAATTTCAGCCTTCCTCACATAGGTTTTTGCTGTTTATCCAAAAGAAGGCAAAAAACCTAGTCTGAAGCGCTTCCAGTTTTGCAACAAACTAGGAAAAAATTCATTCTTGACCCCAAAATAGCAGGCAGATGTATCCTTGGATCAAGCAGCTATTACCCCACTAATTAGAAATTATTTCCCTGTATGTTATGTTTTTGCACGTATTTATCCAATTGCAGTTTAAACATCTGTATGGACTCTGATAAAACCACCTCTTCAAGCAGAGAATTCCATATCCTTATTGCTCTTATTGTAAAAAAAACAACAACCTTTTCTTTGCCTTAAATCGCCTTTCTTCCAGCCTAAATGTGTGACCTCATGTCCTATGTATAGCCCTGTTTATGAATAGATTTCCAGATAATGGTTTGTACTGGCCCCGAATATATTTGTATAAGGTTATCATATCCCCTCTGAGGCGCCGTTTTTCCAAACTAACATTTTTTCAACCTTTCTTCGTAACTAAAATGTTCCATTCCTTTTATCAGTTTTGTAGCTCGTCTGTGCACTTTTTCTAGTGCCATGATATCGTTATTTAGAACAGGTGCCCAAAATCGCACAGCATATTCAAGGTGTGGTCTTACCAGCAATTTATAAAGAGACAAAATTATATTTTCATCCCGAGAATGTATGCCCCTATTTATACATGACAAAACCTTACTGGCCTTAGCAACTGCAGATTGACATTGCATATTGTTGCCTAATTTGTTGTCTATAACAATTCCCAGATCCTTCTCGTGTGTGGTTATCCCTATGAAGTATTATACTGCCGTAGCACACATAAGGTTTGCAGAATACATAGGCATGCGCAGCCTATTGTATAAGGGTGTGCACCCTAAAGCACAAAAACACACGCCGCGTGTATATATATATATATATATATATATATATATATATATATACATACATACATACACACACTGCTGTGTGTGTGGGCGCTGTATATGTGTGTGTGATGTTAGTGTATGTATGTGTAAGGGTGCTGTTAGTGTGTGGGTGCTGTTAGTGTGTGTGTGTGTGTTGGGGTGATGTATGTGTGTGTGTGTGTATTGTGTGGGGGTGGGCTTTTAGTTAATATCCCCCCTTCCTTCTTACCTTATGTAGGGAGGGGGGACCGTGCTGCTGCCATCCCTGGTGGTCAAGTGGTGAGTGAATTCTAGCCCCGCAGGAGGCTAGAGTTCACTCTCGCTAGATCTGAGAGTTGCGCAGCAACGCTCCAACCTCGCGAGAGGAACCCGGCGGAGCTGCTGGCAAGAGCTCCACGGATCCTCTTCTGCCTCCCTCCATGCTGCTGTGGGCCGGTCTCCCTCACCGGCCCACGGAGAGAGGCACATAGTGCGGGTCGCAGGGATTAGGGTGTGCCCAGGCACACCCCGTGCGCACGCCTATGGCAGAATATACAGTAAAACCTCATTGTATGTATTAAAACGGCAGAACAAAATGCTTATTTCCACTACACTTGGTACAAAATAGCAAAACAATTATCCCACGCTAAGGTTCAAAATATTGCTTTTTGAAATACCCCGGAGTCTGTTGTTTAAGAAATAGTATATGTTTATTGGGTAGTTTGAATAACCATACTGCTCAACTATTCCAAAATGGGACATGAACACAGCGTCAAAAAAAACAAAAAAACTGGAATGGCTGTGTCTCAAATGTGCTCCTTCAACATCCACATATACCTGGCAAATGTACATAGGGGGGTATTGCTGTACTCAGACGACGTAGCTGAGCAGCATATTAAATATTATACAGCCGTAGCATACATAAGGTTTGCAAAATATACTGTGCAAACTCACTAGGTATGTCAAAAAGGCAGGTAGAATGCTTATTACCACTACACTTGGTACAAGCTAGCGGGAAAATTATCCCATACTAAGGTTCAAAATATGCATTTTAAAATATCCTGGAATGTATTCTTTAAGAAATGGAATGCCTTTATGGTGTAGTTGGAATATGTAACCTGCTGAAGTGCTCCATAATGTAACACAGACCCATGAAAACGATCTATGAAAACTCACACTTATAAACCTGAACTTGTCACGTCTCTTTCACAGCATTGTAACTTCACAAAATAGTGTCTAGGAGTAGGTCATCCATTGGGTATATTGGTTTACTCAGAAGATGTACTGAGCATAAATTTGGGGGATTTTATGACCGTGACACACATCAAGTTTAGAAATACCCAGCAAAAATGCAACATTATTTTAAAAATGCCTTTTTTCTTTTCATTACTGTGACAAACTGGACCTCGTCACAGGGTCTTGGAGGGGCATACTTGCCAGCCTCTTACCCTGTGACTATGGCCCCTGTAGTGAACTTTGGGTTATAGACTCTGGTTGTGCCTTTTGGACTTATAACAGGAACAATTTGAACTTTCGAAGTAGCACTTTGACCTCCTGAAGCCATTCGAAGTTGCATTAGAACACGGCGGCCATCTTAAGTCGCGAGTGCATGGAACTCAAATAGGACACTTGCTGAACGCTTAACTTCCATGGATGTAAGGCTATTCGAATGGGAGTCGAACTGTGTTCGGTAAGAAGAAACTCCCGTACTAGAGACATACCCTGACTGTACTTACGAATGGCTAAGTTAGGTATTTTGATCTTTACTTTGAATTCCCTACCGCAAAACCTGATTCTCTGGAACTCTTTTGGTCATGGAACCATGCGTGTGGTCGGTCAAAATGTGACTTCCATAGAATTCCTGAACCCCTGAACTAATCTGGGTGATTTTTGGATATATTGGTCACCCATATCAGGGCTATCAGGGGATGTGACATTTGTGGGGATATTATGTGTTTTGGGGTACTTTGGGGGTTTTGTAAAATATGTGGGTTTTCTGCCTGGAGATAAGTGAGGCAGATACTGTATTAACTCAATTATCTTGCAGGCAGAGGAGAGGGATTGTATGTTTGTTATGGGAGTGTCAGGTGTTTAAACATGATTGTGATTGGTCTGTGACTATTATACTTCAGTCCCCCACAAGGTCAATGTGGATATACCCCTTGCATGAGGAATTGCATAAAAGGCCTGTGTGGCTACCATTAAACCAGTCCAGTTTTACCCTCAACATAGAGCCTCGCCCCGTGTTTGTAGGGACCTGCTATACAAGATATAACCACTAGCTCTTATAAGAGCTTCACAGCTATACTCTCTGGAGTAGGAGAGGTTCACCCCCTGGAAGCTGGATCCTTGGGTCCAGGGAGGGTGGAGGACAGCGAGACCTCAGCCAAGCAGCGGCGGCTAATAGGCTACAGTGCTGATGGTGTTTGGTGGAGTGCTTGGAGTCCTCGGTGAGCACTAAGAGCAGCGATTGGAGGAGGCACCCAGTCGGGGTGCCAGGTGGTCCGTCACACTTACCACAAACATTGACATAAATTGGTGACATGTTAGGGCACAATATACGCCTTATAAGATACCCTGGAGTGTCTGCTTTCTCAAATGGAGGCCCTTGTGGGGTTATTTGAACAGTCAAATTGTTTTCTTGGGTAATCATGGCAGCATTTAACTAATGGGTTAGCTCCTCCCTTTAGCCAATAGAACATAAAAACAATTAAGTAAATAGGTAGGAAGGTATAAGAGTACCCCATTAGTCCCTGCACCTAGGTATTTTTTCCTGTCATCTTAGCCTTAGGACAGTTTTTTTCATTCTGAAGTTTTATTCTTTAATTTTTTTTTCTTTTTATGCTCACCTGACTAATTTAGTCCTTACGCCTGTAGAGGTCAGCCGCCCTATCCAGGAAGCTCCAGGCACATAGAACCCACCTCCAAGAAGCTGGGGACTCCTGGAGACTGCAGAGATTAGTTCTCTTATTCAGCTTATACAGCTTATTCTGGCAAACAGCCTCTGGATTAGAGCCTTTCAGTCTCCTCTATCACCTCAAAAGGCTGGAACAAACCGCAAGACGCCTGTCCGTTGCGCCATTTCCTGAACTGGAAACGCTGGCTCAGGAGCATGCACTCATGCGTGGCCGCAAATAGTCCAAAGTTCGCCACTTTCCAAGATGGAAGTCAAGTAATGTAATTGAGCATGTGCAAATATTTAAAGGTGCGGAAGCGCAAAATGCAAACTGTAAGTAACTTCAGTTCTTGCTTTTTGTATGTGTTCTATCATTGTTTATTCTACGTGGCAACATGGACATTTCTCCTTCTACTGCAAAATCATCTGCAATAGGTCATAGGTGAGCATAATTATATATTTTTTAAATTTACATATTTTAATTAGTGGCTGCCTTCTCTGCATGGCTGCCTTCTCTGGATGTGGTGCAAGGTCTTTGGAAAATTGCAGGCTTTGCAAAAAATCCTTGGCCCATATATCTTCTGAGACCGAGCAACGTCAATCACCACAAGCCACTCCTCGTCACGTCCTTCTGCGCAGGATGTAGCCTCTTTTATTAAACAGGCAGTGGCAGAAGGTATGGCGGAATCCATCAGGGGAAAGAGATCCCGATTTGATACTTTCCACGTGGATTTAGACTCATCTGAAGGAGAAGTTGGAATTATGCAGTAGGAGCCTATTTCCTCTGGTGAAGAGAACATTTCCCTTGGTCTATGTCCTCTAGATTCCAAGGCTTAGAGGACATAGAGGAAGACCTAGATAAGTGAGTAAGAAGGCATCACATTGCCGAACTTACACTGGACAGTGAATGGCTTCTGGAACCCTCTACTGATTTGATCAATAAAGTGGATATTGCTTCCAAACGTAATTTATGCTCTCTCCCATTTATGGGTGAAGAACTATTTGGCAAACCTTTGGAGGAAGCAATTAAGAGAGCGGCGGACGTGAAACATGTCCTAGTTCTGCAAGACAGAAGCACTTATAGAGATATACCTTCTTATGGGGGAAAGTGAATCATACAGACCAGGGTGTGAATACTCAAGAAAAGCAAATTGGCATAGCAGACAATCTGGAAAGGCTTCCAGGGGAAGCCTTTCATTCTTTTAATCACCAAATGCAGGTGAAGGTGTCACTTCTCAGGAACTGGTAGGTGCCAGATTGTTCCGGTTCCAGGATGTCTGGGAAGTAATTTGGGATATGTGGGTAAGGGCTATAGTCTCAACAGGCTACACACTTATAGTTGAAGATGAAATCTCCAACCTCGATTTATCATAACGAGAATCTCGGCCAATCCTCAAAAGAGGAAAGCGTTAATGCAGTAAATCTCTGTCCTACTTCAACAGAAAGTCATCTGTCATGTCCAAAAACAAGAACGTCTCCTGGGATTCTATTCCTCAATTTTTCTGGTAAGAAAACAAGGAGGAAAATGGAGACCCATTTTGCATCTACATAAGTTCAATGTTTTTCTTTGAATAAGAAGCTTTTGTATGGAATCCCTGAGTTCCATCATTCCAGTGATCCATCCAGGGGATTGGTTGATTTCGATGGATTTGAGAGACGCTTACTTTTACATACCTGTGGCCGTTGCTTATCAAAGGTTCCTCAGGTTTTGTGTAGGCAATAAACATATTCAATTCCAGGCTCTATGCTTCGCAAATAAGCCCGGCACCAAGATCCTTCTCAAAGGTATTAGTCATTATCATTGCCTTGATGAGAAATCAAGGAATTCCTGGATGACATCCTGGTAGTAGAACCAGAATACAGCCTTTTACTGCAACAGAGGGCATGGGTTCTCCAGATGCTTTCTCATTTTGTATGACTGCTGAACATGGAGAAGAGTCAATTGAATCCTACCAGGGAAATAATTTTTCTATGGACCGCTTTCAACACCCGGTCTGCTGTAGTGTCTCTGGCACAAGAATTAAAGCTCAGTCTTCTGGAACGCTTAGGGAAGTTTCTCAGAAGGACCTCAGCTGCGGCAAGAGATTTTATGAAGCTCTTAGGTACCCCTATCTGCAATCATAGGCCTAGTCAGGTGGGCTCAATGGAGTCTCTGTCCTTTCCAAACAAATTTCCTGGAAAACTTTGATTTCAGTTCTCAGGAATGGGAGACACTTCTACACATTCCAAGAAATCTGAAAACAGAGTTGGAGTGGTGGCTGTCCAGGGGATTTCAATTGAAGGAAATAGAATGGTTGATCATAACCACGGATGCCAGCCAGCCCGGCTGGGACAGGAGTTGCGGCCTCTCGACATTCAGCATTTACCTTCAAACATCAGAGAATTGAGAGCGGACTTTCTGGCCATGCTACACTTCAAGACTTCAAAACAAATGGGTGAAGCGGAGATTGGACAACAAAGCTGCTGTAGCTTATATAAACCATCAGGGATGCACCAAAAGCGTTGCAGGAGAAGGAGATTCTCCCGATCATGTCTTTGGCACAACAGAACCTAGCAGGGCTATGTTCAATTTTTCTCACGGGGAGAACACGTTGGCAGACTTTATAAGCCAATGGCAGGTAGAGGAGACAGAATGGCAGCTGTCCAAAGAGGTCTTCACACCTATACCTGTGATTCATGCGGTTCTCAGAAAGATCTCCAAGGAGAAGTGCCATCATCCCAATCTGTCCTGGTCGGCCTTGGTTCCCTCTACTACAGAGGCTTATGAAAAGTTGGTTTCCACACTTTTATGCTCTAGGAAGATTTCGACCTCTAGTACTTACCACAAGATATGGCAAGCATTGGCAGATTGGTTCAAATCTGATGTTAAATCTTTGAGTTCCGTTTCCTCTTCGCATGTCCTTGGATTCTTACAATCAGGTCTAGATAGGGTACTCTGCCTCAATACTCTTAAGGTGCACTGTTCTGCCATATCTGCCTTGTCAGGCATTAGTTGGGCGGACGATCCTGTGATTATCAGATTTTTTAAAGCGGTCATTAGGATTAAACTGCAGCTTAGGATCTTCCATTGGTTCTACATACATGGACCGAAGCACCATTTGATCCCCTCGAGAATAATTCCATCATGTTGCTCACTCAGAAAACTCTCCTGATATTAGCCTTGGCCTCTGCTACATTAAGGCTCTGTGGATGAACCACACACCACCTACTTTCACAACAGAGTGGTTCTTCATCCCAGACCGGAGTTCTTTCCTAAGATTGTCTCAACATATCATATATTAACCAGGAAATTAAACTGCCGAATTATTTTCCTTACCCATCTTCTGCAATGGAGGAAAAATGCCACAAATTGGATCTCAAAAGATGTCTTCGGGTCTATTTGCAACAGACAGCTCCGTGGAGGAAATCGGACTAATTGTTTATTATGCCTTGGTGGTCTCGTAAAGGTGAAGCTGCCTCAGTTACCACTCTCTGTTCCATGGTTACTACAGCTATTTATGAGAACTATAGAGCTCAAGAGCTTCCAGTACCTAAGGGTGTGGTGTATCACCAAATCAATATATATATATTACACAAGGTTCGTCTACATTAAAAGGTATTTATTTAGAAGACAACAACACAATACTATAAATGTATCACAAACACACAGCCCAGACCCACGGAGCAACAACCCTTTTAAATCTATCTATCTATATAGTAATCCCCTTCCCCACACGTTTGATCTCACCCACGGTTAGGCCTTCACATCTAGTAATGGCTCACTGCTGCAAGTCCAACATCACATCCACCAAGGAAGATAAGGAAGCAATAGAGTATAACATGGTTCACCAAGATAGCACATGGCGTCTGCACATCTGCTCAGTAGCACAGCCAAGAAGGAACAGAGAGGAATGAGGATGGGGGGAGTGGCTATCTCTCTCCTGACTTGTAAAGGTATTGAATTACCTACTTAACATATCAAAGGGTAAAGCTTATCCCCCTGTAAGAAAGATCTACATGAACTTGATCACATGACCCCTGGTCACCATGTTAATTTGATGACAGAATGTCACCACATTCCCTCACTTTTTCTTCTCTTATGTTGAGCACATTTAAAAATAATAATATTTCCCTCTTATCTATCTAAACTATGAGAGCTGAAGTAGGAAAGGGGAGCACAGGAATTAGTGTGAGTGAGATGAGTAAGGTAAAAGAAAACAATCAAATAGGGGTTGCATCACCCCACATTCCCCCACTGTTTCTTCATCTATGTTGCTCCGTTATCTAGTTATCCCTCTAGTACAAGAGAACCTAGTGGGAGCAAAAACCTGATATACAGGAGAAATTCAACCCACCGTCGCTCTGGAATAGTTCCCTCAGCGACATAAGTTCTCCTGTACTTTCCTATGGCTGTCAATTCACATTTTATACAAATTTGTCAAAAAACAAAACAAAAACAAAAAATAAATTTAGGTGAATGTGTGTGTGTGTTAAATATGTATGTATGTGCAATGTATGAGAGAGAGAGAAACAAAAACAAAACAAAAAAACATTTCAAATATATCCCCCTTTTCAAGTTTCTTCCTCATCTATATCATTGCCACACAAAAGTATAGTGTAATTATGAGAATGAGTACTAGTGGCAGAGTTTGTAGAGTATGTAGGACTGGATGTGATATTTGCGGAATTCCATATTCTTAATCCAGTTCCGACTCCTCCCAGAAGGGCTGCAAATATGTCCAGTTTTTCCTGACTCCCTGCTTTGCCTAAACCACTGCCGCCGTTGTTCCGGACACCTTGGAGGAATAGAAGGATTATTAAAATGTAGACTCTAATCTTTTTAAACTGACTCCCTTATTTGGAGTATCTTCTGCCCGCATTGCCTGTCTCCCATCCCTACTGTGATACAGCTTATACTTATCCATCCTGTAACAAGGATCCACCACAATCTTCTGTTGCCACACATCATCATCCTAATGCAGCTTTGCCTTGCTCTGTGGGAACACTAGATCTCATCATTAGAAATGTATAGCTATATGGGAGACTGGAAAACTCAGAGAAAGAATCAAAACAAAAGAAAAACAAATCTCATATTTTGGCTGTATCTGTTTGCTGATAAGCACCGGGCAAGTACATCAAGGAAGGTGGAGTGCATTACTATTTTTGTATATATACATGTGTGTAATTTTACTGTGTGTATTTGTATATTAATATATGTATATATTAATAAAAAATACACAGTGTGATGTATATAAGATCTCTCTCTCTGTCTCTCTCTCTCTCTCTCTCTCTCTCTCTCTCTATATATATATATATATATATATAGATAGATAGATAGATATCTATAGATATAATATATGTTATATACATGGCTGTAAATTATTATCTTTATTTATTTTAACTTCTATTAACTTTATTTTTACTTTTCAACCAGCAGGGGGACTTTCAGTTCAGGCATTCCTTCTGCTGGCAGCACTATGGACACCTATGGGGGCCATGTGACCGCTCTTCTAGAGTGGTCCCATGGCCCCTGGGGGTCCTTTTTTGGGCTCTGGGCTCAGTCCAGAGATTTCCCCCAAAGAAGAAGACCGATCGCCGGCGGGGGAACGTGGCGATCTGTAAGTACATGGTATGGGGTTAATTTTTTGAAATTAAGTTAATTTTTTTTAAAGTTTTTAGTATATATACTGAGTGCCTCAACCCCCTCCCCCCCCCCCCCCCCCTCCTCGAGGCACTCAGTAGAGACAGAGTATTGGAAGCATGCTGAAGGCTTCCGATGCTCTGTCTAACTGCGGGGCTCCACGTGGCCCCGGCTGTGAGGGGGGTATTGAGGCATTGCTGTAATACCATTAGAGCTGCTGGAAGCGATCATTATCGCTTCCAGAGCTCTAATTACCCCAGGACGTATCGGGTATGTCCTGTTTTTTGTCTGACATACCTGATACATCCATGGTCGGGAAGGGGTTAAACAGCAACAAAAAAAAAGAATATTTAATTATATAATTTTTCACCTGCAGGGAAATAGCTTCTTGATCCAATGATAAATCTGACTGCCATTCTGGGGTCAAGTAGGGAATTTTCTTCCTAGTTTGTTGCAAAATTAGAAGTGCTTCAAACTGTTTTTGGTTTTTTTTTGCCTTCTTTTGGATCAACAGCAAAAAACAAATGTGAGGAAGGCTAAACGTGATGGACACATGTCTCTTTTCAGCCTATGTAACTATGTAACATTAAAAAAAAAAAATTGTCATGTGTACATTTTTACTCCAATATTTAGCAGAGATTAGCGATAAAATACATAAATAGTGACAAAATAACCTTAGGTAAATAGACTGTGATATCTATTTTATATAAATATATACTGTTGTGTGGCAATTTTGTTTTTTGTGATTGTTACAAAACTTACAAGACAAACATACCAACTTCTAAAATTGTTACACATTGAAATTAAATTTTAGTCCTTGTATTTTGTGACCTGTAACTTTCAACATAATCTGAAATCCTACACATATTATGTACTCAATAAATCAAGACATATATTTTGAATCACTTTTCCTAAGCCGGACATATTATGCCAAAGCTGTGGAGGGGAAAAGGTTGTTTTTTTTCCCCCATTGTTTGGCTTTTTTTTTTTTTTAAAGGAACACTATAGTCACTTAAATTACTTTAGCTAAATAAAGCAGTTTTAGTATATAGATCATTCCCCTGCAATTTCACTGCTCAATTCACTGTCATTTAGGAGTTAAATCACTTTGTTTCTGTTTATGCAGCCCTAGCCACACCTCCCCTGGCTATGATTGACAGAGCCTGCATGAAAAAAAAAAAACTGGTTTCACTTTCAAACAGATGTAATTTACCTTAAATAACTGTATCTCAATCTCTAAATTGAACTCAAATCACATACAGGAGGCTCTTGCAGGGTCTAGCAAGCTATTAACATAGCAGGGGATAAGAAAATCTTATTTAGACAGAACTTGCAATAAAGAAAGCCTAAATAGGGCTCTCTTTACAGGAAGTGTTTATGGAAAGCCGTGCAACTCACATGCAGGGAGGTGTGACTAGGGTTCATAAACAAAGGGATTTAACTCCTAAATGGCAGAGAATTAAGCAGTGAGGCTGCAGAGGCATGTTCTCTTTGTCATTTTACACAGCGTGGGAAAATTCCAAAGAACTTTCCCACGCTGTGTAAAATGACACAGAACACACTGGTTAGATTCCAAGCCCACCAATCAGAGTTCTCTTTGTCATTTTACACAGCGTGGGAAAATTCCAAATAACTTTTCCACGCTGTGCAAAATGACACAGAGCACTGTGATTGGTGGGCTTGGAATCTAACCAATCAGAGTGCTCTGTGTCATTTTACACAGCGTGGGAAAGTTCTTTGGAATTTTCGCTGTGTAAAATGACAGAGCACTCTGATTGGCTTAAACCAGCCAATCAGAGTGTTCTTAGCCTAATTGCAGGGCGTGGCAAGGCTTTATAAGCCTTCCCCCGCCCTGCAGAGCTCAGTCTGCGCGGAGCCCTCCATGGGTGAAGATGGATTTTTTTTTTTTTGCGCTCGTTTTTTTTTTTTTTTTTAAATTGCGTCGGTTCTTATGGCTTTTTATTTGGCCTTTTTTGGGGCTGAAAAAAGAAGATTTTAGAAAAAAGAAGACGTCAAATGGTAAGTTGAATTTTTCTTAGTTTCTTAGTTACAGGTTAGTTATTTTATTCCCCCTTCACTATTTTTTTAGGGTGAGGGGGGTAGGTAGGGGGTAGCTTTTTTGGGGTGGGTGACTAGGGGCTTTGGGACCCCTAGTCACCTTTGATTGGGGGTGGATTTTTATTTAGTGCCCCCACCCACCACTAAGGGGTGGTGGCTGGGGGGGGACAGTAGGTCCCCCCCTTATTGTTTTTTTAGGGTCCCCACCCACCGCTCAGGGGGGGGAGGACAGTAGGTCCCCCCCCCTCATTATTTTTATGGCCCCCACCCACCGCGCAGGGGTGGGGGCCGGGGGGAGGACAGTAGGTCCCCCCCTCATTATTTTTATGGCCCCCACCCACCACGCAGGGATAGGGGCCGGGGGGAGGACAGTAGGCCCCCCCTCATTATTTTTATGGCCCCCACCCACCACACAGGGGCGTGGGCGGGGGGAGGACAGTAGGTCCTCCCCCATTGTGATTTATGGCCCCCACCCACCGTGCACGGGTGGGGGCCGGGGGGAGGACAGTAGGTCCCCCCCTCATTATTTTTATGGCCCCCACCCACCGTGCAGGAGTGGGGGCAGGGGGAGGACAGTAGGTCCCCCCCCCAGTGTGTATCAGGGTCCCTGAGTACAGGTGTCAATCCATATCTGCCAAGTGACCCTATATAGGGGGAACAGTCCCTATTCTGCTCTGTGTCAGTGTGTATCAGGGATCCTTAGGATAGGTGTCAATCCATATCTGCCAAGTGACCCTATGTAGGGGGAACAGTCCCTATTCTGCTCTGTGTCAGTGTGTATCTGGGATCCTTAGGATAGGTGTCATGTCAATCCATATCTGCCAAGTGACCCTATGTAGGGGGAACAGTCCCTATTCTGCTCTGTGTCTGTGTGTATCTGGGATCCTTAGGATAGGTGTCAATCCATATCTGCCAAGTGACCCTATGCGGAAGGAACAGTCCCTATTCTGCTCTGTGTCAGTGTCTGGGGGGAGTATCTGCAGTAATAGAGTGTCTGGAGGGAGTATCTGCAGTAACACAGGGTGTCTGGTGGGAGTATCTGCAGTAACACAGGGTGTCTGGAGGGAGTATCTGCAGTAACACAGGGTGTCTGGGGGGAGTATCTGCAGTAACACAGAGTGTCTGGAGGGAGTATCTGCAGTAACACAGGGTGTCTGGGGGAGTATCTGCAGTAATACAGAGTGTCTGGAGGGAGTATCTGCAGTAATACAGAGTGTCTGGAGGGAGTATCTGCAGTAACACAGGGTGTCTGGAGGGAGTATCTGCAGTAACACAGAGTATCTGCAGTAATACAGAGTGTCTGGGGGGGAGTATCTGCTTGTAACATTTCTATGCACTGAAAAAAAAAAATGAAAAAATAAAATGGTTGCAGCTTCCGAATGAATCTAAAATGGATGCTGTCCAGTAGGTGGGAGGGTCTGCTAGGGAGGGTGTGCTGCTGATTGGCTGGAATGTGTCTGCTGACTGTGAGGTACAGGGTCAAAGTTTACTCAATGATAAAGAATAGGGGGCGGACCGAACATCGCATGTGTTCACACGCCGTGGCGAACATGCTATGTTCGCCGGGAACTATTCGCCGGCGAACCGTTCAGGACATCACTACTTTCTACTAGTTAATAACAGGTAGAGGACAGATTTACTAGGGTAACTGCAGCTAACATACATGTGAGGACAGACTACGGCCATAGGCAATATAATAATGCTATACATATTCCTCAGAGTTACTGCATATAGTAGCCCAATAGGTAAACCTAAAAAGCCTCAATATATAATAGACACACCTTCCAGATCTAGTCTGTTTGAAATTGCATTATAAAGATTAAGGAGAGATGATAGGCAGGCTGAAAATATAACACTGCCTTAGATTTTACCAGACTTATGATTGTCCTAAATAGGACTAAAAAAGTCTTAGGGAAGATAGAGAAAAAATACTACTAAGTAAATAAGGTCCCCTCCTGAGGTCAAATCCTGTTGGAGAAAATATTTGAATCGTTTAGGTAAATAGAGAAAAAAAAATAATGGTGTAGCAGTCAGACCCAGTCTTTCTATCTAGACAGACACTATAAGTACAGCTGATAAAAAGAGGTGAACTGCCCAGGTAGATGCTGAAAAAAACACATTAGGCACACACTATCTAACTACTTAGATATGCTGGGAAATATAACAACCACCCTATCTAAGTAAGTACTCTTGTGAATACAGTTGCCAGTAAAGTAACAGCTTTCTAATCCAAGAGGCTGATCAAAGTAAAGTGACCAAACTCTATGGCTGAGAGATGAGAGACTGAAGCCCAAGTAACTAGCTAGAATCATCCCCAAGACCTACAGAGGACTAAAAGGCTGCATCAGGAACCTAACCTAATAAGAAAGAAAAAACGTCTAAACTCGACGCACGTTTCAGCGCTCTCAGGCACCTTTTTCAAGAGTGTTTCCATGTTGGGTGCTTACCCGGTCTTTTAAAGGGGGTTGGATCCGCCTCCGAAGCTGTGTTTGGTTTTGACCACGCCTAGCCCTGTGACGTCAGGCGGACGGAGGCTGAATAGGTACAATCAAGGGAACTCAAAGTCAAAAGAGCTCAGAGCCGAACAAACTGGAACGCACAAGGTAAATATAGAAAATAGATTGTGTTTGAAGTTAGCTTCCAATTAACCCTTGAGGGTCAGAGGGTCTAAACCTTGGATCCCATATATTAATAAAAATGGAAACATCAATGTAGAGTGGTAAAAGGTATATAAGGATACAGAATTGCCATATTACCCGTAAACTTTGTAAGGGCGTAAGATGATACATAGTGTCCAGTGTCTAAAGGATATATAATAACATGTTATGGTTACTGTTAAAGATTCTAAATTTACTATCTGTTGAAGCCTAGCTCCAATCACTTTCAGAACCAGTTTCGTTTTAATAGTCTATATAGACTTAAAGGTTGCTAGTCCACTAGTAAAAAAAAAAAAAAAAAAGGCATGGATAAGCTGCATCATGTGCATCCAATATCTAGAGATTAAGAGAGATCACCATTTAGTGTGATGTCTCCTCAATCTATCAAATTCTTGGTTCAGAGTGTATAAATATTACGTCCTTAAAAGTTAATATGACACTGTATTGTATCTCTTAACCCGTTAGAATGGTGTAATCCTTAAAGAAAAAATATAATAATAAATCAAAAATAATAGTTAAAAATAGAGCCCTTGGGAGTTTTAATGTGGGCTTAACCAATACAACATAACTGGAGCAAAGTGCTGCTCCATTTGTTCAGATAATCCTAATGTTGTCACCAGATATTTAAAGGGTAAAAGGCATCTTCCATTGGTTCCGGTCTCCTCAATAATTTCATTAAAGGGTGATCCGAATTTCCTGGAATATCGGAACAATCCAGTAGTTATAAGATGGTGATTTATAAAAAGCCATTATAGAAAAGGGGAAAACGAGAAACCTTCATTAAGACCTTTTGGGCTTAGAGTTTTTAATTTATATATCCAAAACGATTCTCGTTGTCTCAAGAATTTGTCATAGTTCCCTCTCCTGGAGCTTTTTTTCACGTGTTCAAGGCCACAGAAGTGCAGCCCGTTTGAATCTCCATTATGATATTCCCTAAGGTGCCTAGAGATGGGGTTATCCTGTGGATTCCTAGGGGACCGCACATGTTCTTGGATGCGCTTTTTGAATGGCCTAAAGGTTTTTCCAACATACTTTAACTTAGATTGGCAAGTGAGTAAAGCAGCACTAGATCCCCCATGGCATGTCTAACAGAAGCAGATTTACTGTGCAGGGGACAATCTTGGAATCTTTTGATATAGTGAAAGAAGGGTGTTTGACAAAATGCAGGCAGATGGCATTGGTGATGGGTGAAACTGCAATTCAAACAAGTACAGAAACTCATTATAGCAGTTAGTCACTAGTGTCACTGATTGTGGTGCTAGAGGCAGACAGAGTGGGTCAGCAATCTTTTGGTTCAAGCCCCTTACCAGAGCTGTGGCGGGTGGAGCCAATGAAGCCATATCATCACACCAGAGTAGTGCCTTTGAACTCACAAGTTATCAGACTGAGAGAATAGTCTGAGTTCTGGCAACATCAATCCCCAGAGAGTACTGCAGATGCAGATTTTCAGCTCATGCTGCTGTTCCACATACAGAGTTGGATCCCCAGGGTTCAGACACCCTGAGGGGATCCTGGAACAGCATGGGTACAGCAAATTGAGAACTACTCAGAATGCCCACGATAGGCAAGGCAGGAAAGACAAGGCGCGTCTCCCATTCCTTGCACGTTGCAACCCACATGGGGCAGTGGCTGCAGGGGGTGACGGGAGAGAGGCAAGCACACCTTACATTTGAGGACCTGCAAATGTATTCTGCAGCCTGGGTGCAAGTAAGGTGTGCCTCTCACTCCTGGGACATCGAGAAGCATGTGGAGCCGCTGCTGCGATTGGGGCCCAGTGAGTGACTGTGTTGCTTCTGTTCTTTCCAGCATGCCGTGAAAGAGTATATCACTAGACATGTTTGCACTGTGTGGCTGGCACTAGGACCATGCTGAAAGCACACATTAGACTTTGTCACGTGGTGTTCTTGACTCTTCAGTGCGCAAGTCCATTCACTCTTGCTCATTGCGGGCATTCCCAGTGAAGTAAGGTATATCATTGGTGATGTAACCTGAAGGCCCCCCTACCAAACCATATTCTGAGAAGTATGATTATGTATGGAAATACATTACTTCTTGCAGCAATACCCTGTGCCGGTATTTCCTAATGTTTAGCTCGGGCATAGGCATGCGCACGGGTTGTGCCTGGGCACACCCTAATCCCTGCGGCCCGCACTATGTGCCTCACTCCGTGGTCCGGTGAGGGAGATCAAAGCTCTCTCTCACTGACTCACAGCAGCATGGAGGGAGGCAGGAGAGGACCCAGGGAGCTCTTGCCAGCAGCTCCGCCGAGTTCCTCTCGTGAGATCTGAGCGTTGCCGCGGCAACGCTCAGATCTCGCGAGAGTGAACTCTAGCCCCGCAGGCTAGAGTTCACTCACCACTGGACCACCAGGGATGGCAGCGGCATGGTCCCCCCCCTCCCTACATAAGGTAAGCAGGGAGGGGGAATGTTTACTAAATGGTCCCCCTACACCACACAATACACACATACATAACCCTCACACATACATACACACACATATAGCACCCTCTCACACACACACACACACACACACAGCAGTATATGTGTGTGTATGTATGTATGTATGTGTGTTTGTGCTTTAGGGTGCACACCCTTATACAATAGGCTGTGCACGCCTATGAGCTGGGGTGCTGTAGAATGTGTTCACTGAGAGTCTATTTTGTTTATTATATGTTGTTTATTGACAATCTTCACCTGCAAATGCTGTGCACCTATTTCTTATTATACTTCTCTTATCTCACCTACTGTGAAAACTGCTAATGACCTAATTACATTTTTTTTATATCTAGGAGAACTTATCCCTGATTCTAATATACTGATCTGTATGATCTATGGTTTGTAAGTGTTATTGATATGCCTAGTTAGGGGTGCCAATTCAAAAATAAATATTACTAATTATTATTATTATTTTCTGCAGTTTTTATTTTATATACATTATTTTATATACATTAGCTTTCTTTTTGTAAATTATTATTATTGCCATTTATATAGCGCCAACAGATTCTGCAGCACTTTACAATATTATAAGAGGGGGGATTTAACTATAAATAGGACAATTACAAGAAAACTTACAGGAACGATAGGTTGAAGAGGACCCTGCTCAAACGATCTTACAGTTTATAGGAAGTGGGATGTAAAACACAAAAGGACAGGAAATAGCAATCAAATAAGGTGGGAGTGAAGCAGAGCTGGAGGAAAGAGTAGAGTGCTGCCCTTTAGGAGAGAGCAAGAGACAGGTATGTGAGGTAGAGTTTACTCTGGGAGGCCATATGCTTTCCTAAAGAGAGAGGTTTTAAGGCACTTCATAAATAATTTAAGGACAGGAGAACATCACAGGCAGAGAGGAGATACCAAGAAGGGGCATACCTCTGGATCTGTGAAGGGATGTAAGAAGGGCTTGAATTGGTCAATGCTTTATAGGTATGGGTTAGCACTTTAAATTGACTCCTATAGGATACAGGAAGCCAATGTAAGGACTGGGATGAGGTGTGAGAGGACCGACTAGAGAGGAAAATCAGTCTGGCGACAGCATTCATTACAGACTGTAGTGGGGCAATACGGTTTTTGGAAAGACCAATTAGGAGAGGAAATAAAGGATAGTGTATCTGAGAGTTGATGCAAGATTGATGCATCTATAGAATGTCTAAATATATACGGACAATCTATCAGACAAAGTATACCTATTAAAACAATGACATTTTATTTATCCATCTCTATAAAAAACAATGAAAATGTATTGACACATCTAATAAAGAAAACCAAAAAAGTGCTAAGTGTATACACCAAAGAAAAAAATCATCTAAAATTAGGTACTGTGGGGACCTGTTGTTACTGTTACAAATTAGTATAATAACAACATAGATAGAGTTAGTCCCAAGAGTCCTATATGGAAACTGCTAATATTGATGATGGTTACAAATAAAGGTAGTAAGAAAAGTCTGGTATAAGTACTGCTAATCAGTTATTGATAGTACTAGGCATAGAATGCCAATCTGATCTCAAAGAGGTCGGGTATCTATTAAGAAGTCTGCTTCTACTGGTTAATCTCGGTATAAGTATATCAGTGACATACTCGTATAGACACTGAATATGCTGTGAGTTATTAGGACGGAAGCAAATGGCAGGGAATATAGTATGATTACCCCCCGCCGAAAAGATGGATCTTCTATATATAGTATGCTTCTAATGTCGCCCGTTATTAGTTATTAAGAGTGCTAAACATAGAGTGCCGATCTGACCTCAAAAAATTCAGTAATCTATTAAGTAGTCTGCTTCTACTGCCGCCCATTGGTTAGTATCGGTATAAATATACCAGTGACATACTAATGAATATATATATATATATATATATATATATATATATATATATATATATATATACACTGCTACTAAGTTCCGTTTTCGGTGGACATGAAGTCCAAAATTTCAGAATATACTGTAAATTATTAGGACTGAGGCAGATGGCAGGGAAAACGGTATGATCACCACCCGCCGAAAAAATAGATATAGTCTGCTTCTAATACCGCCCGTTAAAACTTGTAACAGTATTGAAATGTAGCAATGAAATATTCAACAGAGAGAGTGCGGTGAAATAATGTATGAGTTAGTACTGCCTATAACTCCAGACAGTATTGGCATTTGTTCGCTAAGTACTAAATAAGTACTAAATATCCATATACCAGACCAATTGAAAGTCTAACAAAAAGCAGATCCCAACATAAAACAGAAAGAGAGGGGAATAAGGATTCTAGCAGGCATGCCCTATCAGCTACTGGCAGGGGTAAGGAACTAAATCCCCTATACCTATGATAACCCGTGCCTTCAAGGGCACCTACTCCAACCTCACTACGCTAATAGTGAATTAAAAAGAAAAGTAAAATAAAAATAATAATAATAAATTAATAGCAAGTAGAAACAGCGCAGTCGCCAGTCTAGTGCTAAACTATAAATTCACCAGAGTAGCACACTACAGACCTCTGACGCGCACGTTTCGCCCAACCTAGCTCGTCAAATGGGAAACGGTCAGTGCTTAGCAACCGGTTTAAATATGCTGAGATGTAATTCTATTGGTCGAATTTCGGAAATTCCTAATTGGTTACGTGGATACTGACGTAACGGAAGTTTCATTCAAAGGAAGAAAGACCGCTTTAGTGACTGTATTAACCCTTTGTTGTGTGGATTAATATAAACAGATTAAAGGTTACAAGTTTAATAGCCAAATGATTGTAATGAAAAAACTGTTAGATACCATCGCATAGACGGAAATAATTATTCGGCAATTCCTAATTAGTGTCACGTATTCATCCGCTTATAGAAATGTGGTTAATGACATTTACTGTCCACACATGAAAAGTCGTGCCGTGCTGCAACTGAATCCAAAGAAGGGTTAATGCTGAGCAGCAATTATGCAAATGAAACCTGGTAACTGACTTTGGGGTCAAAGGCCGGTTACAGCCTATCAGAACTAAAGGAGGGGTATTTAGGCCCAGTTCCATCCTGCTCAGTGCCCTGTCGTGGTTTCCCTTGTGGTTGTCCAAGAGCGCATTCCTGTTATTAGTTTTCTACCTGTTTTTTTACTTTGGCTTTGTTTATTGACTTCTCTATATGGTATCTGGTATCCTGACTCCTGGCTTTCCTCATCGCTGCGTCCCTTTCTGTGTTCCCTGACCTCGGCTAGTATTCTGACTATTCTATGTACATTAAATCCGGCCATTCTAAGGATCGGTAATACGTTACTTATTTGTCATCCGTGCTATACAGTTCTACGTGCTGGATCAAACAGTAATCCTGACAGTTAGTTACGTGGATACTGACGTAACGGAGGTTTCATTCAAAGGAGGAAAGACCACTTTAGTGAATGTATTAACCCTTTGTTATGTGGTTAATATGAACATTTTACTGGTTACAAATTTAATAGCCAAATGATTGTAATAAAGAAACTGTTGAATACCAACGCATACAGAAAAAGTAATTAGAGTCAATGTGTGATATATACAAATGTGTACATAACTAGAAGACCTTTGACATAGATTATCAATTATAACTCCCTTAGTGACCAATTAAAATATCCTGA
Source organism: Pelobates fuscus (assembly GCF_036172605.1). Taxonomy (NCBI): domain Eukaryota; kingdom Metazoa; phylum Chordata; class Amphibia; order Anura; family Pelobatidae; genus Pelobates; species Pelobates fuscus. The sequence continues at coordinate 111,388,387 of NC_086324.1, read as the reverse complement.
ATAAAGAAGAATAGTAACACCCTAAATGTATTTGTAATACACATATGCATGCCACTGACATTATGTTGATGTAATAGTGAATACCAGTGATTTGGAGAAATAGTTCCTGTGAGCATGAATATGTGCAAAAAGGATGGAAATGATTTCCTCCTTGAGGCCATCCCCCTAAATCTACTATAAGACATGCATGCCTCAGATATTATACTGATGTAATAATGGCTATCAGTAGTTTAGGAGAAAGGGCAATTCATATGAAAAGATAAATGTTAGTGTATAAAAGGGGTAAAATTGAATTCCTCATTCAGACCATCTGGTGACAATGTTTTCAGAAGATAGATCCATCTGGATTCTTTCATAAGTAGTATTTTATTGAAATTCCCCTTTCTGGTATTTAGGGTGAGTTTTTCCAAAGCCTGAAAAGTTAACTTTGTGGGGTGCGCATCATAATAATTGCGAACATGATTTGACACTGGAGTCGAGACGTTTAGATTGGTAATCGAGCAAACATGCTGTAATATCCTATGTTTAAATTGTTGGTAGGTTTTGCCTACATATTGAATGCCACAGCTACAGGTGATGAAGTATATCACCCGTGTGGAACTGCAGTTAATAAACTCCTTAACCACATATTCCTTCTTTGGAGCTAGTGACTATTTTCGTAGTTTTGATAAATTGGCATGCCTTGCAGTGCCCACAACGGTAGACTCCAGTTGTTGTTTGTGTTAACCAAGTCGACTGTGATAATTTAGTAGGTTCCGTATGACTATGGACTAGAATATCTTTAAGATTTTTTGCCCTACGTGCTGTAATTTGGGGAAATGTTCCAATATTATCACTTAGGTCAATATCATGTTGTAGAATTGGCCAATTGTGGGAGATTATTTTTTTTTGTATTTTCTTCCAATAGAGGTCGTAGGTGCCTATACAGCGAGTTATCTTTGTTTCAGTCTTAGGTTTAGTGTTTCTCAGACTATCACTCCTATTTATTGTCAATGCTCGTTGATAGGCTTGTTTGAGAACCCTTCTGTTTAAACATTGTCCTCAGTTTTTTGGCTTCTAGTTGGAAAGTCACTTCATTAGAACAATTACGTCTTGCGCGTAGATATTGGCCATATGGTATTCCTGATTTCAACTTTACTGGATGGTGGCTTGTCCAATTTAGCAAGCTGTTAATAGCTGTGTCTTTTCTAAAAAGTACAGTCTCAACCTTGCCATCTTCTTGAATTATAATATCTAAGTCAAGGAAGACTAGATGTTAAGAGTCTATCACGTGTGTGAGTTGGAGACCAATGTTGTTCACATTAAGTTCCTTTACCAGGTTCTCAAAATTGTTTCACCGATCCTAGCCAAAAGACCAGTATGTCATCTATGTATCTATGCCAACTATAGATACATGTGTCATACTGGTCCTTGATGATAACTGGCAATATGGTCTCTTCCCACCAACCTAAGTAGAGATTGGCCAAGCCGTGCCCATAGCTGTTCCCTTTAACTGCAGGTAATATTGTCCATTGAATACAAAGAAATTGTGAGTCAGAATGTATTCTAATAATTTGATAATAAAATCACTTTGTATCGGTGTAAATTCTGATGTCTTGTTCAAAAGTAGGAAATAGCTTGTAGGCCTATAGTGTGTGGAATATTGTTGTAAAGAGATACAACATCCAAACTGCCTAATAGGCAGTATGGGGGGACCTCTAGATTTTCCAAGAGTAACATTGTCTGTTTTGTATCTTGAAGATAAGACTTTAGGTTGACAACTAACAGATGTAATAATTTCTCAAGAAATTTGCTACTCCTCTCTGTGATTGAACCATTGCCAGAAACGATAGGTCTCCCCGGAGGTTTGTCTAGATTTTTGAGAATGTTGGGAAGGCAATAGAAGGTGGCGCTAGTTGGAGTCATATTAGGAAGGATGTATTTAAATTCATCACTGCTAATAATACCTTCAGTTTCTGCCCCTATAAAAATACTTTTTAGTTCAGTCAGGTATTCAGTGGTAAGATCTTTTGGCAAGTGGCAATACGCATCTGTATGTTCAAGGTGTTCCATGCACATCTCTATGTAGTTGATTTTGTCCAAAAGGACAATATTACCACCTTCATCGGATGCCTTTATGACCAAATTAGATTCACGACATAATTCCACTAAGGCAATTCTTTCTGCCAAAGTTAAATTATCATTGTGAATGATGGGAGGATCTAGAGACTCAATTTCATTTGTGGTCATTTTTATAAAAAGGTCTACACTAGAAACTTTCTGCAAATTAGGGTGAAACCAGCTTTCTGGTTTGAGATTAGTAAGCGGTTGGACTGGATCTTGTTCATCCAATAGAGATAGTAATGTTTGATACTGTTGGTAATCAATATATGAAAAGCCAGCCTCTTTGGCTAATTTTTTATTTTTCCTCTTATGTACCACATTAAGGGCTAGTTTACGACCAAACAGATTAGTATCTTTTATCCAATCGAATTTGTTGGATTTAGGGGTGGGTACAAACGACAGGCCCTTGTTAAGCAATGAAAGATGGTGTGTTTTTAATGAGAATGTAGATAAATTCACTATTTGATTTTGATCATTACTCATTGGGTCAGATTTGTTCTCTTGTCTGGTTTGTAGCCCCATTTCTTTCGATCTCTTAATCTGCCCCCTATTGGAGCTGGCCAATCCTCCTCTAAAAAAGGAGATGAAAAAGGTCTTGTGGTGCTATCTGTTGGATTTTTCACTTGATTATCAGTCGCTGGGTCCTCGGGGAAAATTAACATTCCTATTGGACTGCTTAAGAATGCTTCTGCCTCTGTTCCAATTTGGATGTTCTCTATTCCGTTTGTTTCTAAAAGGTCTTACTGAACCAGAATCAGAGTCAGACCAGTCTGTATTTCCCGAAGTGGAACTATTTCTACTCAAAGTGCGTGTTCTGAACTTTCTTTTGGCACGAAAGACGTTTCCCTCCTTGAAATCTTTATGATCTCTAACGAATTTCATGTTTTTTTCTCCTTAATGTGTTTTTTGAAAGGGTCTAGATTTTTTTAAATTTATTAGTATGTCACTGGTATATTTATACCGATACTAACCAACGGGCGGCAGTAGAAGCAGACTACTTAATAGATTACTGAACTTTTTGAGGTCAAATCGGCACTCTATTTTTAGCACCCTTAATAACTAATAACGGGCGACATTAGAAGCATACTATATATAGAAAATCCATCTTTTCAGCGGGGGGTAATCATACTGTATTCCCTGCCATTTGCTTCCGTCCTAATAACTCACAGTATATTTAGTGTCTATACGAGTATGTCACTGATATACTTATACCGAGATTAACCAACGGGTGGCAGTAGAAGCAGACTTCTTAATAGATAACCGACCTCTTTGAGATCAGATCGGCATTCTATGCCTAGTACTATCAATAAGTGATTAGCAGTACTTATACCAGACCTTTCTTACTACCTTTATTTGTAACCATCATCAATATTAGCAGTTTCCATATAGGACTCTTGGGACTAACTCTATCTATGTTGTTATTATACTAATTTGTAACAGTAACAACAGGTCCCCACAGTACCTAATTTTAGATGATTTTTTTCTTTGGTGTATACACTTAGCACTTTTTTGGTTTTCTTTATTAGATGTGTCAATAAATTTTCATTGTTTTTTTAGAGATGTGTAAATAAAATTATACTTTGTCTGATAGATTGTCCGTATATATTTAGACATTCTATAGATGCATCAATCTTGCATCAACTCTCAGATACACTATCCTTTGTTTCCTTACTTTATAATTGGAGTTATCCCCCACTCCTTCAGTGTATCTGATTTGGCTCTATTCATTCCCTTTTCTATCCAATTAGGAGAGGGTTACAATAATCCATGCAGGAAATTACTAGAGCATGGACAAGCTCCTTAGTAGCATCTTGCGTAAGAAAGGGGCAGATGTGGGCTATGTTTTTAAGATGGAATCTACAGGACTTGGTAACATGCTGGATGTGAGGCTCATAGGTGAGGCCAGGATAAAGTATGACACCAAGACAAGGATGGACTGGATACCACTAACTTGAAGGGAGAGTGAAAGAGGAGGATCAGTATTAGGAGGAGGAAAGAGAAGGAGCTCAGTTTTAGAGAGATTTTGTCTCAGAAAGCAGGAGAACATCCAGTCAGAGATGGAAGAGAGGCAAGCAGTGACATGTTGCAGAACGGCAGGGAAGAGGTCCGGGGAGGAGAGTTATATCTGGGTGTCATCAGCGTACAGGTGGTAGTGGAATCCAAATGAGGTAATACGTTTGACAAAAGAGGCAGTATAAAGAGAAAATAGAAGGGGACCAAGGACAGAGCTATAGATAAATCAATGTTTATTTAACATTTTAAATAATCCTAATATAGATACATTTAGAGTCAGTTTTTTTTTTATTCTCATGTTTATTTCAGAGTTCTAGACCACAATAAAAAGATATTCAGTCTTTTTTATCCTCTGCTAAAACCAGTATGACCTTTTTCAGATACACTTTTGTATATTATCATTTCCATGTATATATTTTCTGATATTTTCAGTTTGATATATTTTATAAAATGTAGATTATTCAGCAGAATAATGTATATTTACAATTTATTATTTCCTGTTTTGTAGATTCATTACTCACATATTGTAAGTAGAGTGAGAGGTAGAGGTACATTCTGTTCATTTGATACTCCAGATGACGCAACACGAACAAAGTTGATATTTCAAGCAAGAAACAAAGGTACTGTGGAATTTTCTTAAAACTTGTTTAATAGCTTTTCAGTGCTTGAGGAGTTTTCAAATAACCTTTTTTTTCCCCTCATGTTTAATATAGGATGTGGCTAAAAACAGGAGAAGGGTGCGCCTTTAATGTAGATATTGTGTACAAGTAAAATAGTATGGTCCAAATAACTTAACACTAGTCCAAAGTGGTAGAGAAAATTATTGTAGAGCAGCAGTGATTCGTCACGGGTGCAGGCTTGTAATTTCAGTAGAACATATGGAAAAGAAGCAGAGAGACGAAAATCCAGTAGTGCAGTAAGTAAATATACTTGGATATTAAAAATTATAAGTAGGTACTACTCACAATGTCCAGAGCTTAAATCCAGCTCTGGTATGAAATGCGTGAAGTGGGATAATCCCTACTCAAGGATATATGGAGTTTAACTCTCAATGCAGTAGTCCAGCGGCGGTATGATTCCAACCGAAAGTAAAAAGAATAAAATATATAGTGCTTACTGTAGTAGAGGAATAAAAAGTATGAAATGTACTCACAGTGTGTTGAGCAGGCTCACTGCTCGATGTACAGTGTATGAGTGGTACAATCCCTACCTAAGGATTCTTTGAGCTTCTCTTTGGATGGTAAAAATCAATGTAGTCAGGTTAAAAGTAAAATGATACAAATAAAAGAATAAAATAGATTAAAATAGGAAAGGAATATGGCAACTAAAGTATTTAGAGCCAAAAAATCCTTTATTATAACAGAATAAAAACTATTCCTTAGGTGGGGATTGTACCACTCATACGCTGTACATCAAGCAGTGAGCCTGCTCAACACACTGTGAGTACATTTCATACTTTTTATTCCTCTACTACAGTAAGATTCAGTGAGCACTATATATTTTATTCTTTTTACTTTCGGTTGGAATCATACCGCCGCTGGACTACTGCATTACGAGTTCAGGGACTGATTGGAGGAACTTATCCAATTGGTATGTAGAACCTCCGGGTGACCCAGGAGCGGCAGCGCACCTGGTGTGATCGGGGAGCCAGGGGCCATAGCTATCAAGTCAGGCTGAAGGTTTTAGTCATGAAACCTGTCCGACATGACAGACTGCAGACCGCCTGGCAGGGCCTATATCAAGTAGTGGAACAAAACTGTGACACTGCTTATGTTATGGGGCCATGCTCAGGGGAAGGGATTCAACACGTTACATATTAACATGCTGAAACCCTACCACGAAAGGACGGAGGACGTAGCCACTACGTGTGCTCCTGTCTCGGAAGACTTTGATAATCTTCCCCTGCCTCACCTCCTAGAAAATGGATTCCAGGCAGCTTCCATTGATGAGGTCTAACTAGAGGTCCGGTTAACCAGTGAGGAACGCAGACAAGCCCAGCAGATGCTATCTGCAAAGAGAGATACCTTCTCCAGTCTGCCAGGTTCACCCCTCTGGCCACCCACAAAGTAGAAACTCCTAAACAACAACAACCTCAATGGCAAACTCTGTACAGAATCCCAGAGGCTGTTTGGGAGAATATTAGGCAGGAGATCCGAGAGATGCTCCAATTGGGTGTAATAGAAGTGTCTAAGAGTCCTTGGGCCTCCCCAGTGGTCCTTGTCCCAAAACGAGATGGGGCAACAAAGGTTTGCATAGACTACCGCAGGCTCAATGACAAGACAGGCTCAGACGCTTACCCCATGCCCCACATAGATGAGCTATTAGACAGGATGGCTCGTGGGCAGTACCTCACCACCACTAACTTATGTAAGGGGTACTGGTAAATCCCTTTAGCGGCAGACGATATCCCGAAGTCGGCATTCGTCACTCCGTTCGGTCTATACCAATTTAAGGTAATGCCATTCGGAATGAAAAATGCCCCAGTGACATTTCAGAGAATGGTAGGCAGGCTTTTGGATGGCCTCCAGGATTACGCTTGCTCATGCCTGGATGATATGGGAGTGTTTAGTGATACTGTCAGACCCTACCTGCCGGCATCCGCTACCTTAAGACTTCCGGGTAGACGGAGCGCGGCCACACCCCCTCCTCTGACGCGGTCGTTCCCAAGATACATAGGGAGACCGCGCCAACGCCAAAGCGCTGGATTAATGAAAGCCTCCCGCGAACTTCGAATCTACAAGCAATTCTATTTACCTTCACTGTGTACCGGACCCGGACTGTATTAACGTTGACCCTCCTTCTCCTCTCCTCGACCACGGACTTGCCTTTGGAATTCTCTCTTGTCTGCAATTACCTTATTCACTCTGGGAACAACCTTCACAGAACCTGGACTACCACCCCTACAAAGCTAAGTAGTACTCATCGTCCTAACCAGGATTATAACTGCTCTGCATTTCTGCTTACACTCTATTGCTTCAACCTAACTAATTATTCTGCTGCCTATTGACTAATTCTACTTTGGAAGCTCCTCTCTGCTATGGACTAAATATTGCCTTAACCTAAACTAACTGCAAATTCTGCTGCTGTTTATCTTCTGCCAAAGAATTAAAGATACGGTACAAGTACTAAGTAAACCTTTATTTCAATTGTTACCTTTTAATTCACATAATCAGTTATCTGCAGTTGTGTTCCATATTGTTAATAAGTGAGCATTACAGATTAATCCAGCCTTTTTGTAATGGATCCAGCAGATCTCACTTCTGAAATCACTATATTGAACCAAAGAGTTGATACGCTTACCCAAGGCATGCAAGATCTACAGATTACCAATGAACGGATCCTTACTTATGTAAGAGACTTGCAAACACATACTCCTCATACTGTTACACACTCGGCTAGTGACCCTGCTGTCTGCAACCCCGAAAAGTTTTCTGGAGATCAGTCCCAATACAGAGAGTTTCTTAATTCCTGCAAATTAATGATTGCTTTAAAACCTCGATCTTATCCCACTGAAAGATCTAAGGTTTGTTCCGTTATTTCTTTTCTAAGAGGTGAACCCATGGCCTGGGCTCACTCCTTTCTGGAGAACGATGACCCCATCTTAGACTCCCTGGATGAATTCTTTGAAGCCATGTCTCTTCTTTATGAAGATCCCAATAAACAAGCTACAGCAGATTTAACCATCAGAACTCTGCATCAAAGAAACAGACCTGTCGAAGATTACATTGCTGAATTTAAAAGATGGGCACCAGAAACACAATGGAATGACATAACCCTACGCAACCAATTCCGTATCGGGTTATCTGAAGCTGTAAAAGATGAACTCTCTAGAACTGAACTACCTACTACACTGAATACTCTGATTCAACTTTCAATCAGCATTGACAGACGAGTTAGGGAAAGAAAAGCAGAGAAATCTCTCTCTAGTTCCCTATGGAAAAAAACCTTCACTCCGTCAAGGGCACCTGAGAAACCGATAACTCCAACAGAATCTATGGACATAGGGGTGGTAAGAAGTCCTCTTACTTCAGAAGAGAGAACCAGAAGAAGACAACTGAACCTTTGTATGTACTGTGCTTCACAAGAACATGTGGTCCCAGAATGTCCACTATTGAAACGTCCAAGAGGCGGTAAGCATACTTCTATCACAGCTATAATGAGTGTACTTCCTTTATTTCTCCTCTGTTTCTCTCATATTACAGTGGGACAAAGAAAGAATTACGACTGAGGCCATTATTGATTCCGGTGCAAATGGGGTGTTCCTTGACTCATCCTTTGTAACAAAAAATAAAATTCCCTGTGTTCAAAAAAGTATTTCCGTCTCTGTCAGAGTTATTGATGGCTCCTTAATATCCTCGGGGCCCATTTGCGATGAAACTATTCCTCTAAGAACAACTACTAATAATATTCATTCCGAATTTCTTGTATTTGATGTTATCACTTCTCCTCTTTATCCAATTATACTAGGAATCGACTGGTTAAGGACTCACAACCCCCAAATTACATGGTCTCCCTTCTCTCTCACCTTTGGCTCTGCCTATTGTAAGGGAACATGTTTACAACACATCCCCATTCTACAAGTTACTGAAGAACCAATTATACCTCCTGTCTATTCTGACTTCAATGATGTGTTTAGTAAAAAGGAAGCTGAGACACTTCCACCTCATCGACCCTATGATTGTCCAATTGACCTCATACCTGGGGCTCCTATCCCTTTTGGGCACATTTATCCTCTCTCCGAATCAGAGTTAAAAACCCTCAAGGAATACCTGGATGAAAACCTCCGTAAGGGGTTCATTAGACCTTCCTGCTCACCAGCTGCTTCCAGCATGTTTTTTGTAAGAAACAAGGACCAGACTATACGTCCCATCATAGATTACAGATCTTTAAACAAAATAACCGTCAAAAATCGTTATCCTCTTCCCCTGATAAACGAGTTGATCGAAAGATTAAGAACAGCTACCATCTACACTAAACTTGACCTTCGTGGGGCATATAACCTTGTTAGAATCAAGGCCAATGATGAATGGAAAACGGCGTTCAGGACCCGATATGGCCTTTACGAATATCTTGTTATGCCCTTCGGGCTCTGTAACACCCCTGCAACCTTTCAGCATTTCATAAACGACATCTTCAGGGATCTCCTAGATGTATGTGTTATCATTTACTTAGATGATATACTTATATACTCTAACAGTTTCGAGGAACACAGGAAACACGTAAGATGGGTGTTATCCAGACTAAGAACTCTCAAATTATACGCTAAACTAGAAAAATGTATTTTCGATGTTAATGAAATTACCTTCTTGGGGTACGTTATCTCACCTCATACAATAAGAATGGATACTACCAAAATAGACTGTATTCTCAATTGGTCTACTCCTACTAATGTAAAGGACTTGCAACGTTTTCTTGGATTTGCCAACTTCTATAGGAAGTTCATTAAAAACTACTCCGATGTTGCTCATCCACTTAATCTGCTCAACAGCAGTAAACATTCCTTTGCTTGGAACGAAAAGGCTCAAGCAGCCTTTGATGAATTACAACTGCTCCTATTCTTCAACTCCCGAATCCTGCATTTCTCTACGTCCTGGAAACGGATGCTTCGGACACAGCTATTGGAGCTGTCCTCTCTCAACACCAAACACCTCAAGATCCTCTCCATCCAGTAGCCTTTTTCTCACGATCCATGTCTCCTGCTGAAAAAAATTATCCTATAGGAGAAAAAGAATTATTGAGTATTAAGGCAGCCTTCGAAACATGGCGGCATATTCTTGAAGGGACACAAACTCCTGTAATAGTATATACTGACCATAGGAACCTTGAATATCTTCATTCTAACAAAACTCTTTCGGCCAGACAAGTCAGATGGAATCTTTTCTTTGCTCGGTTTAATTTTCAAATTATTTATAGACCCGGATCCAGAAACAAAAAGGCGGATGCCCTGTCCAGAATCCACCAAGGTCCTCCTTTAATTGGAACTCCTCCATCTAAAATGATAGGGATTATATCATCATTAATAGATGATATTAAACATCTTAAAAAAAAAGCTCTTGAACTTCCCAAAACAAACAAACTAACAAAAAAGGACGGTATCTACTATTTCAAGAACAGAATATATATTCCTCCCATATTTAGGAATAAAATACTCGACTTAATTCACGATTCCCCTTTGGCGGGTCATCCTGGTATAAAAAAGACAATGGAGTTATCTAAAAGATACTATTGGTGGCCTCGCCAGGACAAAACCATAGAATCCTATGTCAAAACCTGCCCAACCTGCCAGAGATCCAAATCTGAACATCATCAACCATTTGGTCAATTATTGAACCTACCTATCCCTGAAAGACCTTGGCAGAGCATTTCAATGGACTTCTTGGTAGAACTCCCTCCTTCTCAACATCATACCACCATTCTAGTAGTGGTAGACCGCTTCACAAAAATGTCCCATTTTATTCCCTTGAAGAAGTTGCCCTCTTCATCTGAACTTGCTAAAATATTCATCGACAATATTGTGAAACTTCATGGACTTCCTGATGAAATCATATCGGACAGAGGAACACAGTTCACCTCCAAATTCTGGAACGAGATGTGTTCCTCCCTCCATATTCAACGCAAATTATCTTCAGCCTATCACCCCCAAACCAATGGGCAAACAGAGTCAACCAATGTGTTGAACAATACTTACGATGTTATTGCTCTTACTTACAAGATGATTGGATCACATGGTTGCCGATGGCATAATTTTCGTACAACAACTCTATTCACGCCAGTAGTAAAATGACTCCTTTCTTCTCAAACTTTGGGTTCCATCCCTCTTCATTTCCTGACCAAAGACTTCCTTCTTCTAACCCTTGCGTCTCCAATCAGAACGCTTTCATGTCTTCCCTCTTCCTCAGATTACGTGAAAATCTTAAGAACGCGTCGTTAACTCAAAAGAAGTTTTTTGATGCTAAAAGACAGCCTCCTCCTGCTTATCAAATAGGTGATCTTGTATGGCTCTCCTCAAAGAACATTGTCACCAACCGTCCCTCGAAGAAACTGAGTTCCCTCTTCCTTGGTCCTTTTCGTATATTGACAATCATCAACGAAAACGTGGTTAAATTGAAACTTCCACCTAACTTGAAACTTCATCCTGTCTTCCATGTTTCCTTGCTTAAACCTCACCTCTCCGACCCTTTCCAGAGGGATGTTATTACTACTCCTGATCCTATTTTGGTACAAGGTGAAGAAGAATAAGAGGTCCAAAGGATCCTGGATTCACGGATCCATCGTGGCTCCCTACAGTATCTTGTTCGGTGGAAGGGTTACGGAGTAGATGAGGATACTTGGGTTTACTCCACCGTGGTCCATGCTCGCAGACTAATTAACGCGTTTCATAAACGCTACCCGTCTAAACCTCGTTGATAGCACCCTGTGGCTGCTTCTTACGGGGGGGGTACTGTCAGACCCTACCTGCCGGCATCCGCTATCTTAAGACTTCCGGGTAGACGGAGCGCGGCCACACCCCCTCCTCTGACGCGGTCGTTCCCAAGATACATAGGGAGACCGCGCCAACGCCAAAGCGCTGGATTAATGAAAGCCTCCCGTGAACTTCGAATCTACAAGCAATTCTATTTACCTTCACTGTGTACCGGACCCGGACTGTATTAACGTTGACCCTCCTTCTCCTCTCCTCGACCACGGACTTGCCTTTGGAATTCTCTCTTGTCTGCAATTACCTTATTCACTCTGGGAACAACCTTCACAGAACCTGGACTATCTGCAGTTGTGTTACATATTGTTAATAAGTGAGCATTACAGATACTTGGGAAGAGCACCTGGTACATGTAGGGGCCGTGCTAGATAAAATCAGAGATGCAGTGTTAACCTTAAAGCCCAGTAAGTGCCACATCGGACCTAGGACACAGGGAAACAAAAACCTGAACCGGCAAAAGATTGAGGCAGTAGCTAATTGGCCCCTTTCCCGCACCAAGATCCAAGTAATGGCCTTTCTCAGGACCGCCGGTAACTATAGAAAATTTGTCCCGAACTATAGCGCCCTAGTGAATCCCCTCACCAACCTGACTCGAAAGAACTTACCCCACCAAGTAAACTCTACCCCTAATCCAAATAAACAGTTTCTTGTTCTCATAGACACCTCCATGTTTGGTTTGTGCTGAGCCAGGTCGGGGACGATAGCGGAGAACATCCCGTAGCCTTCCTCAGCAGAAAGTTACTACCCCAGGAGGTGAGCCACACTGCCATTGAAAAAGAGTGTCTCACAGTGGTGTGGGCGCTTATGAAGATTCAGCCATACATCAATGGACAGCAATTTACTCTACTCATGGATCACAACTCATTGTTATGGCTTAACTGGGTCACTGGAGACAACACTAGGCTACTACAGTGGAGCCTGGCCTTACAGCCATATGACTTCACTATCCATTATCGACCCGGTAAGCAGAATGGAAATGCCGGCGGGTTATCACATGAAACATAACTAGAGAGGTGATCTGTGAGTACTCCCCCAGACATCCCCAAGCCGATCCATGGGGATCCGATTGTGAATGCCAGCTTGTGGTTAAGGGGGAGCTGTGTGGCGGAACGTGCCATTCCTTTCGACTAATTTAACTATTCGTACGTTCGGGAGTTATTGTACCCGAACCCACCCCTGTACCGCATTTAAACCCTGGAACTTTGATTAACATATGAGTGAAACCGTGTGAAAAAGGAAATAATTAATGAGTGCATACCCTGGGTGGCCGCCATTTTGTGTAACCTAACGCACGTGTTTCGAAAAGGATGGCGACCATTTTGTCTTCCAATCACAGCCAGAGGTACTTGGTCGTTGAGTAGATGGAACTCTTTTCGGCTATGCATACGCAATAAATTGAGAGTGGTTCGCCTGAATAAACCAGATGACTCAGAGAACTATGTCTCGTCTAGTTACTGGGGGGGGGGATATGAGCTTAATCACACAACGTTTCTCAACGTCTGGCTGAGAGGGAAAATAGTGGAGATAAGCCGTTGGGTTACACAGAGTCCGCTACACAGAATGAATACGCTGTGTAATTCTGGGTGCCTGATCTAAAGAAGAATATTATGGCACTAGTAAAAAGTGCAGAGGTGGGCTACAACATAAAAAGGAATGGAGCAATTTAGTTATGAAGAAAGGTTAACATATGTAAATATCTTTAGTTTGGGAAAAACAGCACCTCAAATGGGATATTATAACATTATACAAAAATATTCAGGGCCAATAAAAACCATTGTCAGGAAATCAATTTGTAAACGTGAATATACATAAAATACAAGGTCACACATTTAGACTGGAAGAAAGGAGATTTAGCCTAAGGCAAAGGAAATTGTTTTTTTACAGTAAGAACAATACAAATTTGGAATTCTCTGCCTGAAGAGGTGGTTTTATCTATTCAGATGTTTACATAAAAGTAATGATGGTCCAGGCACTCAAGTTAAATCTAGTGAGCAGATTTATTGGATCATAATCAAAGCAATGTTTCGGCCTACAACAGGGCCTTTGTTAGCTTGACAAAGTCCCAGTTGTGGGCCTAAACGTTGCTTTCATTTTGTTCCAATGAATTGGCTCATTGGATTTAACTTGAGTGCCTGGACCATCATTACTTGTCTGCAAATCGCATTGTTCATACTGTTTTCTAGGGGGAGAAAACATTTGTGGTGCTACAGCCAACAAACCATTAAGAAAGCTTGCTGCTGCTGCTGCTGCTGCTGCTGCTGCTGCTGAGATAATGTTCTGGTTGAACCATTTTTGAAAAGTATTATATATTTAAAATATATATTTGAAAGTATTACATAATGATATGTAGTATAAATGTGAGGTAGAGCAGCTATAGTTTAGGTTCATCTGTGCTTTTATTTTCTAGATGGCATAACTTTGGCCTGGAATGACCAATGCTGAAATGTGCCAGTTTTATCCACAATGATAATCATTACAAAATTGGAAATTTTGAAGTAACTCGATTAAGCAAAAGATTATCTAGATGAAGAGGGTTTCAGGAAGGATGTTTGGGCATGTACCCCTGTAAAAAGTTGTACATAACAGAAAAACAATAGAGAACCAGCCCAAACTAATCTAAAACATAACTTTTATTAATATAAATTGCAATAAAATAATAACCATCCTTTAATAAACATGCAGTAAAGTATCTTACTAAATATCCTACATATTAATCTAAGCCTTAGGTTGGAAATCAGTGTGAAATTGGTCAAATAAAGTCCTAGCAACTATCTAATATAATGAAAAATTAAATAGAAAATGTATTGTTTAAACAATATATAAATATAACCACATAGATGATCACATTGTATAGAAATTAATCCAGTATCAGTAGAGAGAATCACATTGATCACCGAAGGTCGGTCTTCGTGGTAGTCTTTCCACAAAAGAAGTGGGAAAGACCTCTTCTAAGATTAGTACTTTGAACTATAGGATTGGGTAATTGCCCCTTTGACTCATTTTTTTTTAGCTTCACACTTACCTTACCTAGCAGAGTATTAAGTGGATACAATTCATACATTTGACCTTAGTGACAGTTAATAAACTTGTAACAAAGAAGAAGCTCCAATTATATACATGGATTGTGAGATACACAGAAACTTCATAGGCTATCACTGTCAGCTCATTCAGAACCCTTTTTGTTTCAATATCTATACGTTCTTTTTCACTTTTCACAGTCACCCCTTCTACCAATATTTCTCTCTTTTTCACATTATTTTGTGTATTGTATTCAAATTAGTAAAGACTATATAGGTTTAAATATTTGTAATTATTAGTACTACCTAAATAAATTAATTTATTAGTGGTGGTAATTGTTTAATATCTGGTCCCTTTGCTGCTCTTTTGCAAGTGGGGACTAGTTTTTAAATGCGTTTTTTGTTTTTATGGGTAGACTCTTACTTTTCGAAGGAATTCATTTGAGTCCCTCTGCTTTTCCAGGGAACGCTTGCATCGAGGAATCTCTTTCCTCTACTCCTTACTTCTAATGGCAACACAGAGGCCCCTAATGACCTATACAACCTCCTGTGAGCAGTGCACAGCTAATTCCCTAACTGAGCAATAGTGATGTCGCGAACACAAATTTTTCGGTTGGCGAACGGGAACTTCCGCCAACGTTCGCGAACCGCCATTGACTTCAATGGGCAGGCGAATTTTAAAACCCACAGGGACTCTTTCTGGCCACAAAAGTGATGGAAAAGTTGTTTCAAGGGGACTAACACCTGGACTGTGGCATGCCGGAGGGGGATCCATGGCAAAACTCCCATGGAAAATTACACAGTTGATGCAGACTCTGGTTTTAATCCATAAAGGGCATAAATCACCTAACATTCCTAAATCACAATGGATATGGATTGACACCTGACATATGACATATTGACACCTTGACATATGGATTGACACCTGTCCTCAGAGACCCTGATACACACTGAAACAGAGCAGAATAGGGACTATTCCCCCTACATAGGGTCAGTTGGCAGATATGGATTGACACCTATCCTAAGGATCCCTGATACACACTGACACAGAGCAGAATAGGGACTGTTCCCCCTACATAGGGTCACTTGGCAGATATGGATTGACACCTGTCCTCAAAGCCCCTGATACACACTGACACAGAGCAGAATAGGGACTGTTCCCCCTACAAAGGGTCACTTGGCAGATATGGACTGACACCTATCCTAAGGATCCCTGATACACACTGACACAGAGTAGAATAGGGACTGTTCCCCCTACATAGGGTCACTTGGCAGATATGGATTGACACCTGTCCTCAAAGCCCCTGATACACACTGACACAGAGCAAAATAGAGACTGTTCCCCCTACATAGGGTCACTTGGCAGATATGGATTGACACCTATCCTAAGGATCCCTGATACACACTGACACAGAGCAGAATAGGAACTGTTCCCCCTACATAGGGTCACTTGGCAGGTATGGATTGACACCTGTCCTCAAAGCCCCTGATACACACTGACACAGAGCAAAATAGAGACTGTTCCCCCTACATAGGGTCACTTGGCAGATATGGATTGACACCTATCCTAAGGATCCCTGAAACACACTGACACAGAGCAGAATAGAGACTGTTCCCCCTTCCTAGGGTCACTTGGCAGATATGGCGTGGTCGTGGGAGGAGGAGGATGACTTTCACCTCTTACCCTGTTAGATTCCCATTGTGCTGTGACATCACCCTTATACGCTGTGTAAAGCATACTTTTTAATTTATTTTGCAAATGCTGCATCCTTTCCGACTTGTAATTCGGTAACATTTCCGCCACTGTCTGCTTATACCAGGGGTCTAGTAGCGTGGACACCCAGTACAGGTCGTTCTCCTTCAGCCTTTTTATACGAGGGTCCCTCAACAGGCACGACAGCATGAAAGACCCCATTTGCACGAGGTTGGATGCCGAGCTACTCATTTCCTCCTCCTCACACAGAGCAGAATAGGGACTGTTCCCCCTACATAGGGTCACTTGGCAGATATGGATTGACACCTGTCCTCAAAGCCCCTGATACACACTGACACAGAGCAGAATAGGGACTGTTCCTCCTACATAGGGTCACTTGGCAGATATGGATTGACACCTATCCTAAGGATCCCTGATACACACTGACACAGAGCAGAATAGAGACTGTTACCTCTACAAAGGGTCACTTGGCAGATATGGATTACCACCTGTCCTCAGAGACCATGATACACACTGACACAGAGCAGAATAGGGATGTGGAATAGCACCTGGGGAGCTGGGGGGGTGCTGTTGATGTGGAGCAAGACGCAGCAGCAGAAGAGGACACAGCCGAGGAGGTTATGGAAGAGGATGGAGTAGGAGGAGTAGAGGAGGTGGCAGCAGGCCTGCCTGCAAGCCGTGGCGGTGTCACCAACTCCTCTGCAGAGTCACGCATTCCATGCTTGGCAGCCATCAGCAGGTTTACCCAATGCGCAGTGTAGGTGATATACCTGCCCTGACCATGCTTTGCAGACCAGGTATCAGTGGTCAGGTGGACCCTTGCCCCAACACTGTGTGCCAGACATGCAATTACTTCCTTTTGCACAATCAAATACAGGTTTGGGATTTCCTTTTTTGAAAAGAAATTTCGTCCGGGTACCTTCCACTGCGGCTACAAATTTTTTTAAAAAAACGCCTCAGACTCCACCAGCTTGTATGGTAAAAGCTGGCGGGCTAGGGGGGCGTGTCCTAACTACTGAAGCGAGAAGTCGCCATGCGTACGCCAGGCATACCGTACGCAACATGCAGGAGGCAGAGGGAATCCTGGGGCAACTCGGTCTCCCCCCGGACTCGTTACTCACATCGAAGCCTCTAACAAATTCCACGCTCCCTGCATATTGGGGCAACGCCGAGGCTCCAACATTTGTCCCTAGAAACCTAGCCGGGACATCATGTGCAACTTGAATGGAAAACGGGACTTACAGGTCAATCCTGCTTACGGAGACTCACAGGTCATTGATCGTGTCAAGAGGAGGGGAACAACTTCAAAAATAGATTCCTGGCAAATTCTTAAAAAAAACGTGCAAACATGAATCCTGAAAGTACAGAAAGACAAAACCACAAGAAGAATTTTTTGAAGACGACAAATAGATGTGTGATATAATGTAGAAACATTTTATTCACCAGATAAAAAGAAAACAACCAACTTAATACAGTTTTTGACAACTTTGCTAGTTTTGCATTTAATTTTTTAGCCAGTACTTCCTTTAGATATTGCACAGAATATAGTAAACTCTGTAGTATGTTACTAATAGTTGCCAGAAAAGCTAAATAATAGTTTTCACATTTGGTAGATAGCTTGTGTGTGCTAATATTTATACTTGCATTTTGAATTTTAAGGCAGTATTTCTTTTTTATAAGCAGATTTTGAATTTTTTGTATCTTTTTAAACATATATTTTCTCAAGCCGCTTTGATAGATTAACATTTCTTTATTTTATTAATCAACGTGCTTAATCGTATTGGTGTACTAATTTCCAGTGTTTTAGATCAAAGAAAACTTTGATTAGTTGTCTATCTACACCTTCCAAATTGATTGATTGAATGCGTGCACGCTTTCCCCAGAAGTAATTCACACCGGAGACAAAGTTTCTGTTCAGTGAAATACTAAGGAATGCTTTATTCCCCGAAGTGGGGGGCTCCTTCTTAAAGCAAACATACGTCACAGTTTAAACATACAGTATACATTCAACAACTCAGCAAAGGAAGCAGCTGCGGGTACAACATCATCATCATCACACTGTACGCCCATGTGTGTAATGCTGCCTGCCTGAGACATAGACCAGATATGAGTGGCACTGTGCAGTGGCAGAGGTTGGCAGAGTACACGCTGTAGGCCTGACACACCCGCTTGAAGACAACTAACTGCTATTCAATCTATAACAGTGAAAAAAGTTTTTTGTTTTTAAATGCACGCTATTGTGACACCAGATATGAGTGGCAAAGTGCACTTGCTGAGGTTGGCAGAGTACACGCTGAAGGCCTGACACCCAGACGCTTGCAGACAACTAACTGCTATTAGCTTACAGTGAAAAATCTTTTTTGTTTTTAAAGGCACGCTATAGTCACACCAGATATGAGTGGCAAAGTACACTTGCTAAGGTTGGCAGAGTACACGCTGAAGGCCTGACACCCAGACGCTTGCAGACAACTAAATGCTATTAGCTTACGGTGAAAAACTTTTTTTCTTTATAAAGGCACGCTATAGTCACACCAGATATGAGTGGCAAAGTGCACTTGCTGAGGTTGGCAGCGTACACGCTGAAGGCCTGACACCCAGACGCTTGCAGACAACTAACTGCTATTAGCTTACAGTGAAAAACTTTTTTTGTTTTTAAAGGCATGCTATAGTCACACCAGTTATGAGTGGCAAAGTGCACTTGCTGAGGTTGGCAAAGTACACGCTGAAGGCCTGACACCCAGACGCTTGAAGACAACTAACTGCTATTCAATCTATAACAGTGAAAAAAGTTTTTTGTTTTTAAATGCACGCTATTGTGACACCAGATATGAGTGGCAAAGTGCACTTGCTGAGGTTGGCAGAGTACACGCTGAAGGCCTGACACTCGCTTGAAGGACACTGACTGCTATTAGCTTACAGTGAAAAACTTTTTTTTCTTTTTAAATGCACGCTATAGTCACACCAGATATGAGTGGCAAAGTACACTGGCAGAGATTGGCAGAGTACACGCTGAAGGCCTGACACCCAGACGCTTGCAGACAACTAACTGCTATTCAATCTATTACAGTGAAAAAAAAAATATTTTTAAATGTCAAGCTTAAGCTATTGTGACACCAGATATGAGTGGTGGCACTGGGCAAGTGGGCACAGTATCCACTGTGAGCCTGACACAGAAGCTGGCAGACAACTAACTGCTATTCAATCTATTACAGTGAATGTTACAAACTGCCATTTGTAACTGTTATTTTATTCGACAAATTGCCCTGCTTCCCTCTGTTATAGAGAAGCCTAATTGCCAGCCTTCTCCCCCATGACTATGGACCGGCAATTAAACAGTTACTTTTACTGTGCAGAAAGGTTTATTCCTTCCCTTCTGCACAGCCGTTCGGTAGATTCTATCTACCGAACAAACAGCCTTTGTTTCAGCCTCCCCAGAGCCGTGGGAAGCCGGCCGGTGCCGTTAATTGGCCACCCAGAAGCTGGCGTGTGCCTCCAATGGACCTCCCTGAAGCCGCGGTTAACCGCGGCTTAATGAGCGTGTGCCGGCAATTAACCGCAGCTTAATTGATTGTTACCGGGTAGTCGCGGTTGCACCTAGCCGCCACACGATGGCTGTGTTCTGGAGCTCCCCGGGCATCCAGCGCTTTTCTGCCAGGCTTTCCTGCACTAAAAGCGGACACTTTTGCGTGCAGGCACCGCTGAGCCTCCAGCCCCCTGGTTCCTATTCGGGACTTTGAATTTATATCCCAATCTATGTGGAAGTACCCAGATAGCCTGCCATAGAGCCTGTTCGTGGGATTAAAGACTTTGGCTCCATGGCAATTAAACTGTATTCGTGTGGTCTGAGTGCCATTCACCTAATAATGTGCACTCAGACCTGAGCTATCTGGGGATATGTTAAATGCCTGTGTGTTATATGTAAAATGTAACTTTATGTATTTTAAAGTGTTTGCTGTCTTTTGTGTCCCCACGTGTGTAATGGAGTTTTGTCTCTGTCCTGGGAGATAATTGAATTACTTCTCATTTATCTCCAGGATAGAGGGAGGAGATCAGGATGCATTTTACTTCTGTATGTCCTGAAATGCTACTTGTCTGTCCTTTGTTACAGTCTTCCATCTGGTCCCCTAGGGGAGTGTCCACTAGGTGGGAGACCTGCATAAATACAGGGGCAGGTAGCCCTCAATAAACAGACCACTGCTTGACCCTCAACTCGCAGTCTCGACTCGTTTTGTGGGGATTCACTGTATGCTGCTAGGGACTGATTGCCAGGAGTGTATGCCACTTGGGAGCTTTTCCTGTTCGTCTGCTAGCAGCTATTCGTGTGAGGTTCCAGTGCGGGAGTTTGGAGTGCTACCTTATTCCCAAGTATGCAGTTCGGGAGTTTGGTGCATTCACTTATATTCAGTTCGTGAGTTTTGGGTGATTCTGCAGTAGCTGTGCCTGTCTTTGAAAAGGGGATTATCGCCTAAAAGATTTTAACCCCTTGTCTGCGGAATCGGTCCGTTACAGTGAAATTTTTTTTTCTTTTTAAATGTCAAGCTTAAGCTATTGTGACACCAGATATGAGTGGTGGCACTGGGCAAGTGGGCACAGTATCCACTGTGAGCCTGACACAGAAGCTGGCAGGCAGGCAACTGCAATTACATTACAAAGAAAAAAAAGCAGACTGATGTTCTAGCCCTAAAAAAGGCTTTTTGGGGTGCTGTCCTTACAGCAGAGATCAGATGAGTCCTTCAGGACTGTAGTGGACACTGAATACCCTAGCCTAGCTATCAATTTCCCTATCTAATGAGCAGCAGCTACACTTTACCTCCTCTATCTAAGAATGCAGCTTCAGAATGAATCTAATATGGATGCTGTACAGGAGGTGGGAGGGTCTGGAAGGGAGGGTCTGCTGCTAATTTGCTGGAATGTGTCTGCTGACCGTGAGGCACAGGTTCAAAGTTTGCTCAAAGATGACGAAAAGGGGGCGGATCGAACCGCGCATATGTTCGCCCGCCGTGGCGAACGCGAACACGCTATTTTCGCCGGGAACTATTCGCCGGCGAACAGTTCGGTACATCACTACTGAGCAACTGTGGGAGAAGTTTCGTGTCTTGGCGCACCAAGGCATGATAAATTTCAAGATCCAGGAACTCCATTACAAATTAATCACATGTTTGTACAGGACACCAGCCCGCCTTCACCACATGTCCCCAGGACACTCATGCTGGCGTTGTGGAAACTCTGTTGGTACTACCATTCACATATGGTGGACCTGTCCGAGGATAGCTCAGTTTGGCCACAGATCCACGAGACGATATTGTGTATCTTCAGCTTCTGATTTACCTCTACAACCCCTGCCAATGCTGCTCCATCATATCTGACTTCCCCTAGCTGCAAATAAAAAGTCTTTGACCAGTAACCTTGTGACGAAGTGCCCTTCGCCACTTTGTCCTGAAGAGGCCTGCTTGCCTGCCTCCTCCCCTGTGACTATGGCCCTGGACTGTATTGCCCTGTAAAACCTACATTTGGGCATAATGGATTTGTGTATACTGCTCCTGGCCCTTTAAATACTTGGGAGCAGTGTTTCAACGTTTTAACTGGCACTTCGAATGCAGTCAAAGTGCCGAAGTCGTCGAAGTACCAAAGCCATCGAAGTGCCGAAGCCGTCGAAGTGGCCGCCATTACAGCCAAACACGTGGCGGCGGCCATCTTAATGCAATCGAACGCGGTCAGCGGTGACCTGTACTTTCCCTTATCCTTCGACACCACAGCTGGAGACTAAGTCCCGTTCGAACGTTCGAACACCCGTTCGAATGGGACTTTATCATCTTTTCATGGGAAATAGATCGCCACTCGACTAGCGACCACCGTGGAAGTTTTAACCGCATTTGACTTCGACACTTCGACAAAAGTCGAAGTGCGTTCGAATATTCGAACACCGATTTCGGATGGGACTTTACCGATTTTCCGGACAGAAATAGACCGACCACATAGCCTGAACCTGTGGAACTGTTTTTGGGTATACATACAGGCGTGCGGTCGGTCCAAAGGGACTTTTTAATATCTCTGGAACCACTGGACGGATTCTCACGAATTTTGAATATGTTGTTCCACAATTTATGTTGTCCATAAAAATATAAGTTTTATTCCTGTGCTATGTAAAATGGGAAAGTTATAAAAATGCATAAAAATGTATAAGTTTTAGCCTGGAGATAATTGAGTAGATACAGTAGGAAACTCAATTATCTCCCAAGCAGAGGGGAGGGAACCTGTGGGCTGTACCATTCTGTTATTGGTTATTTTATGCCTCCCCCTGGGTGTGTCCTGTGTGTACTTTTTGTAATAAAAAGCAGGCTGGGTGTTCCAGCACCTCAGACCTCTTCTGACCCTCAATACGTAGCCTTGTCTCGTTATTGGAGGGAACTGCTATATCACACTGGGGATTGCTATGCTCTGCATATTCCCCTGAGCTTAATCACTTGGCTCTTTTAAGAGCCTGTTCCGGATACGCTCTCCTGGAGGACAGAATCCGATCCAGGGTGGAAGGAAGACGGCGAGGCTCCAGTTAAGCTACGGCGGTTGTGGAGTCTGCAGTGGTTGTGGTGTCGTCTGTAGTGCTTGGAGTCCTCTGTAAGCGCTAGGAGCATCCATCAACGGAGGGTACTCGGTCGGAGTACACGGAGCTCCGTTACAAACCTCTTGAATGTTGCAAAAGCTTTGATTCCTGCACGTTGGGGGAGACCAGACATTCCAACACTCCAAAATTGATGGAGCTGTTTAACCCCTTCAGGACGGAGTCAATAGTGCACGTTCTGATCAAAACAAAACGTAAACAAAAACTGGAATTTGCGCTATATGTCTGTTCAACCGTAATTCACCGGTGTCACATTAAGTGCACCCACACTTATTATATATAATTTTGTTCAGGAGAAACAGGGCTTTAATTTATCATTAACTATTCATATATGGAACATAATCTATTATGAATAAAATGTGAGAAAATATTTTTTTTAAAATTTGTATTTGCGGCTGACATTTTAGCTGTGAATGTCATAATACTGTTAGGTATTACTGTAAAGAAATGCACATATTTGTAATCAGCGATATCTCACGAGTACAAAAGTACCCCCCATTAACAGGTTTTATAGTGTTTTGGAAAGTTACAGGATCAAATATAGAACGTTCCATTTTCAAATTGAAATCTGCCAGATTAGTAATGTTACCTTTCAGAAGGTGTGGTAGCCCAGGAATAAGAATTACCCCCATAATGGCATACCATTTGAAAAAGTAGACAACCCAAGGTATTGAAAGTGTTTAGTCTTTAGTAGCCACTTAGTCACAATCACTGGCCAAAGTTAGCGTTCATATTTGTTTTTGTGTGAAAAAAGCAAAAAAAACTAATATTTGGCCAGTGTTTGTGACTAAGTGGCTACTAAGAAAGACTGGACATACCCCACTTGCAATACCTTGGGTTGTCTACTTTTGCAAATGGTATGCCATCATGGGGGTAATTCTCATTCCTGGGATACCATACGCTCTCAAAGGCAACATAACCAATCTGGCAAATTTCAATGTAAAAAAAATGAAATGCAAGCCTTATATGTGACTCTCTAACTTTCCAAAACACCATAAAACCTGTACATGGGAGGTACTGTTATTCTCGGGAGACCTTACTAAACACAAATTAGTGTTTTAAAACAGTAAAACATATTACAACAATAATATAGCCCATAAAAGTGCAGTTTGCTTGTAAAAAATGCAAAAAACTTTACTTTTACTTAAAATATCATCGTTGTAATACAATTTATCATTTTGAAACACGAATATTTGAGTTCAGCGAAGTCTCCCAAGTAAAACAGTACCCCCTATGTACAGGTTTTATGGTGTCTTGGAGAGTTACAGGGTCAAATATAGTGCTTGCGAATTAAATTCTCTGCACTTTCTTCCTGTGTTGTCAGGCATGTCAATCAAATTTTAATTCATCAAATCACATAATTAAGTTAAAAGATTACTTAAATATACACATAAAATTTTAATATATATGCATTTATAGGTATTTAAACTCTACGTGTATACTAATGTAATCTTTTATGTAATTATATGTATTTATCTATATATATATATATATATATATATATATTTATATATATATATACCGTATATACTCGAGTATAAGCCGAGTTTTTCAGCCCATTTTTTGGGCTGAAAAACCCCAACTCGGCTTATACTCGAGTCAGAGTCTGTATTATGGCAATTTGCATTGCCATAATACAGACTGGGGGGAGAGGGGGGCTGGCAGAGCTGTACTTACCTTTCCTGCAGCTCCTGTCAGCTCTCTCCTCCTCCGCCGGTCCGTTCAGCACCTCGGTCAGCTCCCAGTGTAAATCTCGCGAGAGCCGCGGCTCTCGCGAGATTTACACTGGGAGCTGACAGAAGAGCAGAACGGACGGCGCAGAGGAGGAGAGAGCTGACAGGAGCTGCAGGAAAGGTAAGTACAGCTCTGCCAGCCCCCCTCTCCCCCCCACTGAACTGCCACTGGACCACCAGGGAAGGAGAGCCCCCCTCCCTGCCATATATCAAGCAGGGAGGGGGGACGAATAAAAAATAAATAAGAAATAAAATAATAATAAAAAAATTAATAATAAAAAAAAAGGGGTATAAGGACCACTATGGGAGGGGGGGGGGGTATAAGGACCACTATGGGAGGGAGGGGGTGGGTTAAGGACCACTATGGGAGGGAGGGGGGTATAAGGACCGCTATGGGAGGGAGGGGGGTATAAGGACCACTATGGGAGGGAGTGGGGGGGTAAGGACCACTATGGGAGGGAGGGGGGGGATAAGGACCACTATGGGAGGGAGGGGGGGGATAAGGACCACTATGGGAGGGAGGGGGGGGATAAGGACCACTATGGGAGGGAGGGGGGGGATAAGGACCACTATGGGAGGGAGGGGGGGTATAAGGACCACTATGGGAGGGAGGGGGGTATAAGGACCACTATGGGAGGGAGGGGGGGTATAAGGACCACTATGGGAGGGAGGGGGGTATAAGGACCACTATGGGAGGGAGGGGGGGATAAGGACCACTATGGGAGGGAGGGAGGGGGGATAAGGACCACTATTGGAGGGAGGGGGGTATAAGGACCACTATGGGAGGGAGGGGGGGGTATAAGGACCACTATGGGAGGGGGTGGGATAAGGACCACTATGGGAGGGAGGGGGGGTATAAGGACCATTATGGGAGGGAGGGGGGGGGTATATGGACCACTATGGGAGGGATGGGGGGGGATAAGGAACACTATGGGAGGGAGAAGGGGGATAAGGACCACTATGAGAGGGAGGGGGTGGGATAAGGACCACTATGGGAGGGGAGGGGGAAGTAAGGACCACTAGGGGAGGGGAGGGTAAGGACCACTAGGGGAGGGGTGAGTCAGGACCACTGGGGGGGGAGTGAAGGAACACGGGGGTGGGGAGGTAAGGACCACTGAGGGAGGAGGAGGGGAAGTCAGGACATATGGGGGGGAGGGGGCGGCAAATTTTTTTTTGCCTACGGCGGCAAATATCCTTGCACCGGCCCTGCACACACTGCATTCACACACTGCATTCATGCACACACACACTGCATTCATGCACACACACACTGCATTCATGCACACACACACTGCACTCATACACACACACACTGCACTCATACACACACTGCACTCATACACACACGCTGCACTCACACACACACACACATACGCACACACTGCATTCATTATACACACACTGTAAATAAATATTCAATTAATATATTTTTTTTAGGATCTAATTTTATTTAGAAATTTACCAGTAGCTGCTGCATTTCCCACCCTAGTCTTATACTCAAAAAAACTCAAGTTTTCCCAGTTTTTTGGGATAAAATTAGGGGCCTCGGCTTATATTCGGGTCGGCTTATACTCGAGTATATACGGTATATATATTTGCGGTTATTTGTATTTTATATATAGATAGATATATATAGAATGTCATTCTAAGTGTATTTTGTTACCAATATACATATATATATATATATATATATATATATATATAAATTTAAAAAATAGTTAGAATGAAATTACAAATGAATATATAATTTATATTACATTTTGTTTCAATATTTTATTTATTTATTATTGTAATTATATTATTATTATTATTATTGCCATTTATATAGCGCCAACATATTCCGTAGCGCTTATATATAATATATGTGTATATATCTATTATATATATATATATATATAATATATATTCATATTATATATATATGTAATGTCATAAGTGTATTTTAATACTAATATATGTACTTATATTAATATTAAAATACACTTTGTATGACGTTACATATATGTAATATGTATATCTATTATATATATATATATATCTAAAAATAATTTTAATTAATTTTAAACATGTTTAATTCTTTTTTTTTTTTACACCTCCTACCAGCAGGGGGGGCTGTCTGACATTTTAGACAGTCCCCCTGCTGGCAGATCCACAGCAAGCTATAGGGGCCATGTGATCGCTCTTTGAGAGCGATCACATGGCCCCCGGGGGCCTCATTTGACGGGGAGGGCTGCCTGGGATGTCAGACAGCCCTCCAGAACAGGATCGCGGCGGAGGTGAGTAGTTGGTGGCTCCTGGGGGCTTAAGCCATTACGGCGCTCTATGCCGCCGCAATGGCTTTAAAGCCTTTTTAATGCGGGATGGCATAGAACGCCGTAACGGCGTTAAGGGGTTAAACTAGTTTACGATATGGAGGTCCTTACAGCTGAGCTTCGGGGAACCTCCGATAAATGCTCTCACAATAGGTCAGTGCAGGGACTTCATGTCTCGTAGGGTAGCTATGCTGCTGACCCTTTCTTTGTGCATAGAGGATTAAGGAAGGGAAGCGGAGAATGGTGTTCTGGTCTAGAGAGAAACTGACTCAAAATGTTTCTTTCTTGGTGTGCAAGACATGCCCTTGAACTCACACCATGATGGGTGCTGTCCTAGTAGGGTCGCTGGAAATAGATGGAAGGGGGTCTTGCCGCTCTAAAATACGCAGATTTGGCCCTCACCTTCATTGGTAACCAGACCCTCAATCTCAGACACCCCCGACCTACTGGATGTTGGTATTAGATTGAGGCCAGGTGCCCACCGTCGTACAAACTTCGGGCAGACTGCGACTGATTGCCCTTAGGGCTGGCTTGTTGGGCTGAGTGATCTTTGGAGGTGGTGAATTGTTAACCTCCAACCAAAATTAATCAATAGGAAGCTACCCAATGATGGGAAGAATAAAAAAAACGGGACCAGTCAATGCAAAAAAAAACTGCCTGCAAACTGTGCCAGCACATATGTGTCACGTATTCATCCGCTTATAGAAATGTGGTTAATGACATTTACTGTCCACACAGGAAAAGTTGTGCTGAGCAGCAACCTAATCCACAGAAGGGTTAATGCGGAGCAGCAATTATGCGAATGAAACCTGGTGTCACGTTTTCATCCGCTTATAGAAAAGTGGTTAATGACATTTACTGTCCACATGAAAAGTTGTGCCGAGCAGCAACCTAATCCACAGAAGAGTTAATGCTGAGTAGCAATTATGCAAATGAAACCTGGTAACTGACTTTGGGGTCAAAGGCCAGTTACAGCCTATCAGAACTAAAGGAGGGGTATTTAGGCCCAGTTCTCATCCTGCTCAGTGCCCTGTCGTGGTTTCCCTTGTGGTTGTCCGAGAGCGCGTTCCTGTTATTAGTTTTCTACCTGGTTTTTGACTTTGGCTTTATTTATTGGCTTCTCTATATTCTGGTATCCTGACTCCTGGCTTTCCTCATCGCTGCGTCCCTTTCTGTGTTCCCTGACCTCGGCTAGTATTCTGACTATTCTATGTACATTAAATCCGGCCATTCTAAGGATCGGTAATACGTTACTTATTTGTCATCCGTGCTATACAGTTCTACGTGCTGGATCAAACAGTAATCCTGACAATATGCACAGTCAACACAGCAGGAAACAAATAAAAAACCTATAGCATTAAAGATTCATACTCCTGCACATCCAACAATGTGTATACATGATTCAATGCACCAGATGCCACCTAGGATGGTACATTATGAAAACTACCCAGCAATTACATGGCAGAAGGAATATGCACAGGCACTCCATTAAACACCACAAAGAAGAATCGTACTGCACTCCTGTGGAACACCATTTTACCCAGCCTATCCACTCAATGAAGGACCTAAAAATCAAAGTACTAAAGGGGTTTTTAAAAATACCCAAGAAAAAAAAAAATTGAAACCAGAATAGAGGACTAAATATTGATTTGGGTTTCCTGTCCCACTACCAACACTTTAAATGAACACTCCCCCAGCATTATCTTACTGTTCTGTCATATGTATCAACATTTTAAAATGGATTCCAACGATATGTTTATTCTATCAATATACAAAGTACTATGTATAAAACTATGCTTTCCCTGCTGGTATTTAAGATACCTGTTCTTCTGTTTCTGTCACGGTTCTCACCATTTAGACAGACGGCCAGATGTGGTCGCTCCTGGAGTTCCCAACAGGGGACTTGAACCGGGGAACTTCTCAGTCCTGGTCCTGCTTGCTGCCTCTGAGCCACAGCAGCTTTATACAGTGACTACTGATTCCGGTCCTGTTCATCCTGGCATGGCTACTACACTGGGGGCTGCACCTTGACTTGGCTGTGTTTCACCTGATCCTGATCAGTCATCAGCAGGGTATTTAAACCCAGCCTCGCCCTGTGCTCAGTGTCAAGTCTTTGATCTTGTGATCCTGTTTCGTACCCGTGTTCCTGTTTCATCTGCTTCGTATTATTGACCCCGGCTTCTGACTACGTTTATTCTGGCATCCCTTGACTTCGGCTATCCCTCGACATTCCTGCTGGTTCAGTCCTTGCCTGTCCTGCGTATTGGTACTGCATCCTGCACAGCCCCCGTGCACAGACCCACAGGCCAGGTGAATTCTTACCTGACCACCTCGGCCTGTGGCTATCTGCAAGGGTGAGCAACATATCTGCGCTACAGACTCCCAACTCAGGTAAGACCCTGACAAAAGACTTGACCAATATGGAGTCCGCAGAGATGTGCTCACCCTCGCCCCAGCACGTGTCCAGCTTGGCCCAGACTGTTTTGGAGCTGCGGCAAGACATTTTTTTTCTTAAAGGCGCAGTACGTCCAGCCCCGGAACCGGCTTATCCTGAACCGTTTGTCATCATGCCCGACCGTTTTGATGGTAGCCGCACGTTCTTTCAGTCATTCAAGATTAATTGCGAGGTGTTGTTTTCTTTAAAGCTTTGAACATATGCCACAGAATTCATCCAGGTCAGAGCGGCTATCAACCTGTTGTCTGGACGCATCAAAGTTTGGGCTCACCAAATGTTGCAGACGAAGAGTTCTGTTCTTGTCAGTTGGGAATCCTTTTGTACTGCTATGGACTCACAATGCAAGACCACTATGCCCAAGCCAGCTCCACATACTAAAAAATTGCGGAGTCTTCGTAACCAAGGAACCGAGTACCATCACTACACCCCAGTGTAGTACCAATACGCAGGACAGGCAAGGACTGAACCCACTACAGGGTTTATGGTGACATCTTCCAGGGGCATTCCCTACTGGACCTGAGAGGGGACAATAACAAAATACATTCTGCAGTTACATTGGCTCTCAGGTTCAGGACACTCCTACATAAAATAATATAGTCCTTTCCCTGTGCCTAGGAGATAATTGAGTCAAGCACTAAACTTAAATTAAGTACCCCAAACCTTATGGAAACCCCACAAACGTTATATCCCCTGATAGCCCTGATCTGGAGGACTAACCTATTAAAAAAAATCACCCAGATCGGTTCAGGGGTTCGGGAGTTCCATGGAAGTCCTAATTTGGCCGTTTCTTTACATTGCTCCCCCTTAGTTCCATGGGTCGGTATACCCACCTAGACCCTGCCGGGTTGGCTTGGGGTGGACCGTGGAGGTCAGTTAAGGTTCCAGCTCCGTTTGTCGTGATAAACCATCAGCATTGCCTTCTGTTTGCCTGGTCTGGTGAAATTATAGGGTTGCAGGGCCAGGCTCCATTGTAACAAACTGGGATTGTCTCCAGCAACTCTGTTTAACCAGATAAGGGGGTTATGATCTGTTATTAACACAAAGGGACGACCGTAAAGGTATGCCTGCAATTTAATACGTGAGCCAGGCATTCTCCTCGTGGCATAGCTGACCTCTCTGGGTAAAACGAAAAAAGGAAAGGTGATTGCACAATTTTACATCCAAATTTTGTAGATAGTCTTTTAGGTTCTGTGGATACAGAAAACCAACATAGGGTAATACGTTTTGACACTCAATAATGTAAGTGAGAGACTTAGAAAAACTCAGGATACATCAATCAGATGTGCAGGTATCTGTACTTGGTCCCCTCAGGAGGTGTTTGCAATCCTCTGCAGAGTAAATCAGGAACCAGGTAACCAGATCTGATTGTTGCAAACACCTCCTGAGGGGACCAAGTACAGATACCTGCACATCTGATTGATGTATCCTGCCTTCATAGTTTAGAGCAAACTCAGAAATGCTCTAAAAATTGTGAGTTTTTCTAAGTCTCTCACTTACATTATTGAGTGTCAAAACGTATTACCCTATGTTGGTTTTCTGTATCCACAGAACCTAAAAGACTATCTACAAAATTTGGATGTAAAATTGCGCAATCACCTTTCCTTTTTTCGTTTTATATATGTAAGTGCTACAAAGTGACTGTGCACTTAGGTGTTTTTGCTGCATGTCGCAATATTTCTGTTAATTAGCGCCACCCTTTTCCTTTCTCTTTTTTGTGACCTCTCTGGGTAATAGTTTCTGGCTGAGATATGCCACCCGGTGCTCCACCCCGTCGTCCCGCACTTGGCTCAATACGGCTCCCAGCCCAAACATGGAGGCATCTGTGTGGACAAAAAACTTTTTTAGTATGGTTTGGGGTGGCCAACGCAGGTGCCTCGCTCAGCGCCGTTTTGAGTTGTGCATTACACACACAGACACACAAGCAATGCATCCCTTACACACACAATGCATTCCTTACACACACTTAATGCACCCCTTACAGACGCACACACTGCATCCCGTACATACACAGAAACACACCTTGCAGCCCTTACACATACAAACACAGATTCACACAATGCATTCCTTACACACAAATAAGGACATCCCCTACACACTCCACCCACTGTGAACAAACTCATTGATGGAACATGAAGGTGGACCCTGGGACCCAGACCTTGAGCTGTGTAAAGGGCCCCAAAATAATGGAGCTGCTTCCCGTTCTCCCAGAACATTGATTTGTGTGACCACAGTTACACACAGCCTCCAGAGAGCCTGTTCTACACCAGACCAGTGGAGCCAGACTGCAGCTAGAGCCCATCAACATCCTCATCTGGTTGTAAGTAGGCAATCTAGTATATTATTCGTGGCACTAATTTACCTCACATTAAAGAAACACTATAGTCCCCACAACCACTGCAGCTTAATGTAGTGGTTCTGGTGTCTATAGCCTGTCTCTGCAGGCCTTTTAATGTAAACACGGTGGCACTGCAGCACTGGCGTTAGTTAACATGGCAGATCATATGGGTGGGGCATTGTGATGTCACATGGGGGGGTGCGGCA
This sequence comes from Pelobates fuscus, assembly GCF_036172605.1. Lineage (NCBI taxonomy): Eukaryota > Metazoa > Chordata > Amphibia > Anura > Pelobatidae > Pelobates > Pelobates fuscus. Next base: position 111,356,403 of record NC_086324.1, on the reverse strand, counting down.
AGCTTTAGTTTTGCCTAGGGCGGCAAAAATCCTTGCACCGGCCCTGCCCTAGGGGCTGCTAGGTCAGCAACCCCCTGGTATTCAAATGTCAGAAACATCTTGGAGAAATATAGAGCCAGATAGGCATTAAGGTCATGATAACCAAACCTATTGAAGAAACAAGGTTAGACTAATACAAGACAAACTCCTGTAAGAAAAAGACACCTGTCCTGTTATGGATAATGAAAATATATATATATAGTAAACTCAATAAAACCAAGACACGGTCTAGAATTATAGACCTATAATGTCCTTCTCAAATATAAAATTAAATACCAAATGGATGGCGGTATCAAACAGAATCTTGACAAAGACATAGCTTCCTGAAATCGGACTGGAACAATCCATGAAATTTTAGAAAGAGTTGGATGAAAACAGTCACCTCCTGTGTTATAGCAGGGTGAGAATTAAACTGAAAATCCTACTATTTGCTGGATGTATTTATTGAAGACAATTCACACCGCTTCGTCTTGCTTAGTGTACTACTTACCTGTAGATACAGGAAACAAAATAATATCTACCTGTAAGAGAAGGCAGAGCCTAGTAGAGAGAGTCTGTTATTAAAACACAGCAATAATGACTATAGATTACAAAAATCAGACTCTCAGCAATACCTCCCACTGTGAATGAATTGTTTGATACAGTAATGAACAGTTACAGGAGAGGTAGAAACCAATAACACAAGTAGATATTACTAGGCAAAATCATGAAGAATCACATCACTCAGATAAGTTTAAAAAATATCAGTATGAACCATAGAAATTGTGGCTACTACTAAATTATAAGTAGGCAATGTAGGCCAACACCATCAGGACCTACATGCAAAGTAAAAAATATTGTAAATAGTACAGATTGTGCCAAACAGAAGAATCAAAATGATTACAGACTGTTGTGCAATGTCAGTAGGAGATAGGCAATAGGCAGGACACAAATTAAAAGGTGGTAACAAACATGTAAAAAGTAGGATAGTAGAAGATAGTCAGTTGTTCTTATGAGAACAAGCAACCGCATACTTACACTGACCATACCTTCAGATAGTGACAGTGGCGTACACATGACCCATGGGGCCCCGGTGCGAAAATTGATCCGTGCCCCCCCCCCCCCCCCTACTCTGGCGGGCCGGGGCCGCAACACATTGCGGCGGGCACCTGGTCGCAGGGGTTGCAGGGCTGCGAACCCTGCGACCGCGGTATGTACGCCAGTGCATGCAGATGCACACACACTTAAAGGACCACTACAGACACCCAGGTCACATCAGCTCAATGAAGTGGTCTGGGTGTCAGGTCCCTCTAGTTTTAACCCTGCAGCTGAAAACATAGCAGTTTCAGAGAAACTGCTATGTTTCACTGAGGGTTAATCCAGCCTCTAGTGGCTGTCTCACTGACAGCCGCTAGAGGCGCTTCCGCGATTCTAAGACACTGAACGTCCATAGAAAAGCATTGAGTAATGCTTTCCTATGGGCGGTTTGAATGCGCATTCGGAGCTGAGAGGCGGAGGGATCCCCTGCGCCAAGGGAGTCCGGCGCTGGAGAAAGGTAAGTGCTGAACACACACACACTCTCATGAACAGACGCATACACACTAGCTAACAGACACACACATTTACTGACAGAGACACACTCAGCGGCAGACATACATACATACACTCTCACTGACAAACACACACTCACTAACAGACATCAAACAGACTCACTAACAAACACACAGTAACAAACTCACTAACAGACACGCTCACTCACTGACACTAGCAGACACACACCCTCTAACACACACACTAACACTCACACTAACTCACACTAACACACACTAACACTCACACTAACACACACAAACACACTCAGTAACAGACACACACACTAACACTCACACTAACACACACACTAACACACACGCTCAGTAACAGACACACTCACTGACACTCACTAACAGACACGCTCACTCACTGACACTAGCAGACACACACCCTCTAACACACACACTAACACTCACACTAACACACACTAACACTCACACTAACACACACACAAACACACTCAGTAACAGACACACACTAACACTCACACTAACACACACTAACACTCACACTAACACACACTAACACTCACACTAACACACACACAAACACACTCAGTAACAGACACACACAGTAACACACTCAGTGACACTCACTAGCAGACACACTCAACAGACACACTCACTCACTGACACTCACTAGCAGACACAAACACTCTAACACACACACTCACACTAACACACACACTAACACACACACACACGTTTTTTTTTGTTTGTTTTTTTAATCCCCCAGCCTCCTTACCTTTTGGGATTCCCTGGGGTCCAGTGCTGCTGCTGGGCTCCTGGGCGGCCGGTCACTGGGTGGGCGGGCAGGCAGGCGGGCGCGCGAGGGAGCACTCTCCCCTGAGTGCTTCCTCTTCAGCTCCCTCGCACGCCGCGTAGGGATGCCGGCGCCGGAAGATGACGTCATCTTCCGGCTCCGGTATCAGTGCGGTGCGCGAGGGAGCTGAAGAGGAAGCACTCAGGGGAGAGTGCTCCCTCGCGCACCCACAGGACCGGCCGTGGGGTGACAGCAGGGCCAGCCCTGAGGTGGCCGGCTCTAGGGCCCCCCAGGAGAAGAGGCTGGCCCAGTGGCTACATACAGGGTCGCAGGGGCGGCCGGGCCCCCTGGTGGGCCGGGCCCGGTCGCAGCCGCGACCCCTGCGACCCTGGTATGTACGCCACTGGATAGTGATGAAGTACTTACGGCTGAGTCTATGGTGGTGATAAGATCATTCTGCAGTTTGTTTTATGTGCAAAGATATAAACACTAGAGTTGAGCGAACACGGACTGTAAAGTTCGGGTTCGTACCGAACATTAAGTTTTTTGGACCCCGGACCCGAACACGGACATATCACTGTTTGGGTTGGAGTTCGGTGTTCGGCGATTTAATGGCGCGTTTTGAAAGGCTGCAGGGCAGCCAATCAACAAGTGTTTGACTCGTTTGCCCTTAGAAGCCATCACAGCCATGCCTACTAATGGTATGGATGTGATTGGCCAGTGCAGCATGTGACCCAGCCTCTATATATATATATAAGCTGGAGTCACGTAGCGCCGCACGTCACATGAGCTCTTATTAGTGTAGGTAGAGGATGCTGCAGCTTTCAGGGACAGATTAGGAAAGCATTCTGCAAACTAGTACATTAGTCCGGTGCACTTCATATCTGAGAGTCAAATACTGCGGTTACAGTGCAGTTGTAAAAATTTGAATTGTTTTGGTGCTAAATAGTAAATTTGGGGCGTGCTCTTCATATCTGAGAGTCAAATAGAAGCGTCAAATAGTGCGGTTATAGCTCAATTGTAAACATTCTTATTTTCTGGGTGCTAATCTGCTAAATAGTACATTTGGGCCCTGCACTTCATATCTGTGAGTTAAATAGAAGCGACAAATAGTGCGGTTACAGCGCAATTGTAAACATTCTTATTTTCTGGGTGCTAATCTGCTAAATTGTAAATTTGGACCCTGCACTTCATATCTGAGAGTCAAATAGAAGCGTCAAATACTGCGGTTACAGTGCAATTGTAAACATTCTTATTTTCTGGGTGCTAATCTGCTAAATAGTACATTTGGGCCCGGCACTTCATATCTGAAAGTCAAATAGAAGCATCAAATACTGCGGTTTACAGCGCAGTTGTAAAAATTCTAATTGTTTTGGTGCTAAACTGCTCAATAGTAAATTTGGGGCGTGCGCTTCATATCTGAGAGTCAAATACTGCGGTTACACCACAATTGTAAACATTCTTATTTTCTGGGTGCTAATCTGCTAAATAGTTAATTTGGGCCCTGCACTTCATATCTGAGAGTCAAATACTGCGGTTACAGCGCAATTGTAAACATTCTTATTTTCTGGGTGCTAATCTGCTAAATAGTAAATTTGGGGCGTGCTCTTCATATCTGAGAGTCCAATCGAACTGTCAAATAGTGCTGTGACATAGCAGTTTTAAACATTCACATTTTTTGGCTGCTAAATAGTACATTTGCTACCTGTGGTGCACTTCATATCTGAGAGTCAAATAGAACCGTCAAATATTGTGCTTACATTGCAGTTGTAAAAATTTGAATTGTTTTGGTGCTAAACTGCTCAATAGTAAATTTGGGGCGTGCTCTTCGTATCTGAGAGTCAAATACTGCGGTCAGGGCCGGCGCTACCTGTTAGGCAGACTAGGCAGCCGCCTAGGGCGCCCCTTGGCAAGGGGCGCCGCCAGGAGCGCCGGCCCCCCTCATGCTGCAGCCGCCCGAGCGCTCTGTAGAGAGCCTCAGGCGGCTGCAGCTTTGCCCAGGCTGGTGCGCCCATGAGGGCGCACCGCCCGGGCGCAGCCAGAGGAGATGGGCTCACAGGAGGGAAGCGCTCAGCGCTCCCTCCTGTCACTCCCTCACTGTAGCGTGGCCGAGCCCTGTATGGTCCGCGGGTACAGGAAGCATCTGTCTCCTGTACCCTGCCGGACTAACAGGAAGTGCACACTAAGTGTGCACTTCCTTTTAGTCTGACCGGGTACAGGAAACAAAAGCTCCCTGTACCCGCGGACCATACAGAGCTCGGCCACGCTACAATAGAGGTGGTGGGGGGGGGATAAATTGAAAGGGGGAGGGAGAATTGAAAGGGGGTGAAGAATTTAAAGGGGGGGGAGAATTGAATGGGGATAAATTGAAAGGGAGGGGAAAGAATTGAAAGGGGGGATAAACTGAAAGGGAGGGGTGGGAATTGAAGGGGGGGAATAAATTGACAGGGAGGGTGGGGGGATAAATTGAAAGGGAGGGGTGGGAATTGAAAGGGGGGATTACATTAAAGGGGGAAATAAAATGACAAGGAGGGTGGGGGATAAATTGACTGGGAGGGTGGGGGGATAAATTGAAAGGGGGGAATAAATTGACAGGGAGGAAGAAATTGACAGGGAGGGGAATTGATGGGGGAGGGGGAATGAGAGTTGGGAGGGGAGAAGAGAGTGACAAGGGAGTGTTGAGAAGAGAGTGACAAGGGAGGGGGGAGAAGAGAGGGACAAGGGGAGGGGAGGGGAGAGTGACAAGGGAGGGGGAGAGATTGACACCCATCACACACACACACAATGCACCCCTTACACACAGAAAAACACACAATGCATTACACACACACACACACACACAGACACACACACACAAGCAATGTAACCCTTACACACAATGCATCCCTTGCACACACAGAAACACACAATGCATTCCTTTCACACACTCAATGTACCCCTTACAGACGCACACACTGCATCCCGTACACACACAGAAACATACCTTGCAGCCCTTACACATACAAACACAGATTCACACAATGCATTCCTTACACACATATCAAGACATCCCCTACACACTCCACCCCCTGTGAACAAACTCATTGGTGGAACATGAAGGTGAACCCTGGGACCCAGACCTTGAGCTGTGTAAAGGGCCCCAAAAAAATGAAGCTTCTTGCCGTTCTCCCAGAACATTGATTTTTGTGACCACAGTTACAAACAGCCTCCTGAGAGCCTGTTCTACACCAGACCAGTGGAGCCAGACTGCAGTTAGAGCCCATCATCATCCTCATCTGGTTGTAAGTATACAATCTAGTATATTATTCGTGGCACTAATCTCTAATTTACCTCACATTAAATAAACACTATAGTCCCCAGAACCACTTCAGCTTAACCACTCCTGCCCCTGCAGGCCTTTTAATGTAAACACAGCGGCACTGCAGCACTGGCGTTAGTTAACATGGCAGATCATATGAGTGGGGCATTGTGATGACACATGTGGGGTGGGTGGGGGGGCAAACATAACTTTTGCCTAGGGCGGCAAAAATCCTTGCACCGGCCCTGACTGCGGTTACACCACAATTGTAAACATTCTTATTTTCTGGGTGCTAATCTGCTAAATAGTAAATTTGGGGCGTGCTCTTCATATCTGAGAGTCAAATAGAACCGTCAAATAACAATATAACAATATTGTAATTCGGGGGTAATACCCTCACAAGTCAAACTGTGAGGTCAGTTTATAGGGAAAACTGTTGCCTGGATACAATTCTAAAACAATTCCCATATGTCCTTTCAGAGTTTACATGCTGGAAAAACACAGGTGCCAACTGCTGTGGCTTTCTGCAGTGTGCAGACCGGCAAGGAGGGCAGGGTTGAGGAGTGGGTAGAAGATAATGTGGAGGATGATGAGGTCCTAGACCCCACATGGAATCAAGGTCATGCGAGTGACATGTGCAGTTTGGAGGAAGAGGAGCTGGTCGCACAGAAGCACCAGCACAGCATAAGAGGGAGCAGGGTGCAAAAGCGGAGCGGCCGTCCCCTAGCGCTCGTCTGCATGTATTATCTTTAGAATTCCCACAGTTATCCAAGTAATAGATGGAGCGATAAAAGGAACCATAACAGATTTAACGAGCCACTCGCAATCCGGTGACCGGGACCCAGACACTGTCTGGGCGGCAGTCGGACGACCGGGACCCAGTATGCCTGATGTTGAAGTTAGGAGTCACAGTGGAGAATGGATTAGCAGGGTCATGCGGCCACATACCAGTACCCTGATGCAGCTTCAGTAAAATACCAGAAGCCATCACTAGACTGATCCGCAACTTGGAACAGGATGTGACATTCACTGTAGCAGCTGTGCGCGCTTTCGGCGTTCTCACCCTGCTGCTGCTCACCTGTCTGTGCTGCAGCGTAACTTTGGCCTTCCTGCTCACCGCCTCATATGCGACGTGCCCACAAGGTGGAACTCCACCTTGCACATGCTGGAAAGACTGTGCGAGCAGCAGCAGGCGATAGTGGAGTTTCAGCTGCAGCACGCACGGGTCAGTTGCTCTGCACCAGACTTGCCCTCCAATTGATCAAAGTTAAAGGATTTCAAGTGGACTCATTACAACTACAGAAAAAAGGATAGGGTCGCACTCAGTCACAACAATTAAACACAGGGTGCTACTAAGCATAGGTCAGCAAAGAATCCCAAGGGATATGTACAAATAGAAAAAAATCCCAGGCACACACTGTGATTGTCTCCAGGCAGATTTATTGTAACGTTTCGACCTGTTCAGGTCTTTATCAACCTCAGGTCGAAACGTTGCAATAAATCTGCCTGGAGACAATCACAGTGAGTGCCTGGGATTTTTTCTATCATTACAACTACAGGGCATCTAAAGAGTCCTGTATTGCTATTTGTCGTCACTACCTTCCCGTGTCAGGGGTGGGTCACTTGCGCGCCTGCTGCCTTCCTTGCATGTGGTAGCCTTTTCTCAAGCTCCTTCTCCGGAATCGAACCCTGATTCCCCGTTACCCGTGGTCACCATGGTAGGTGCAGAAAGAGGCATGGAAAGTTGATATGGATGACATACGAATGAGTCGTCGCCTTGTCGTTGGGGAGCCCATTGACAAAGTCCTCTAGCATGACAAGCTGGGTGATCTCCTCCAGGAACTTGGCTTGATGGGAGTTGAGACAGTTCTGGGTGACCCTTCTGATGCGGCATGCCCACTCCCTTTCCGGGTCTCCCTAAACTCCCTGGTGTGCGAAAATGGGCAAAATCTCGTAGCAGCTCTGGGCCTAGCCGGTTTGACACACATTTTTTGCCTGGCGCATGTGCTGAATTTGGTGGTGCAGACATTCCTGAAAAACTACCCAGATATATCAGAGCTGCTGCAGAAAGTGCGGGCCGTCTGTGCGCGCTTTTGGCGTTCTCACCCTGCTGCTGCTCACCTGTCTGCGCTGCAGCATAACTTCGGCCTTCCCACTCACCGCCTCATGAGACTGTGCGAGCAGCAGCAGGCGATAGTGGAGTTTCAGCTGCAGCATGCACGGGTCAGTCGCTCTGTGGAACAGAGTTTTCTTTTTTTATATGTCCCAATATTTTGGGGGCTACCCCAATTAAAAAAATATATAAATGAATTAAAAAAACAAACAAAAAACAGTGTTGGCTACCTCCTCTTCCTCCACCGCCGCTTCCACCTACACCGCCACGGTCACCGCCTCCTCAACCTATGGGTCACTTAGTATAAACTACAGTTGCAAGAAAAAGTATGTGAACCCTTTGGAATGATATGGATTTCTGCACAAATTGGTCATAAAATGAGATCTGATCATCATCTAAGTCACAACAATAGACAATCACAGTCTGCTTAAACTAATAACACACAAAGAATGAAATGTTGCCATGTTTTTATTGAACACACCATGTAAACATTCACAGTGCAGGTGGGAAAAGTATGTGAACCCCTAGACTAATGACATCTCCAAGAGCTAATTGGAGTGAGATGTCAGCCAACTGGAGTCCAATCAATGAGATGAGATTGGAGGTGTTGGTTACAGCTGCCCTGCCCTATAAAAAACACACCAGTTCTGGGTTTGCTTTTCACAAGAAGCATTGCCTGATGTGAATGATGCCTCGCACAAAAGAGAAGACCTACGATTAAGAATTGTTGACTTGCATAAAGCTGGAAAGGGTTATAAAAGTATCTCCAAAAGCCTTGCTGTTCATCAGTCCACGGTAAGACAAATTGTCTATAAATGGAGAAAGTTCAGCACTGCTACTCTCCCTAGGAGTGGCCGTCCTGTAAAGATGACTGCAAGAGCACAGCGCAGACTGCTCAATGAGGTGAAGAAGAATCCTAGAGTGTCAGCTAAAGACTTACAAAAGTCACTGGCAAATGCTAACATCCCTGTTAGCGAATCTACAATACGTAAAACAGTAAACAAGAATGGATTTCATGGGAAGATACCCCAGAAGAAGCCACTGCTGTCCAAACAAAACATTGCTGCACGTTTACAGTTTGCACAAGAACACCTGGATGTTCCACAGCAGTACTGGCAAAATATTCTGTGGACAGATGAAACCAAAGTTGAGTTGCTTGGAAGAAACACACAACACTATGTGTGGCGAAAAAGAGGCACAGCACACCAACATCAAAACCTCATCCCAACTGTGAAGTATGGTGGTGGGGACATCATGGTTTGGGGCTGCTTTGCTGCATCAGGGCCTGGACGGATTGCTATCATCGAAGGAAAAATTAATTCCCAAGTTTATGGGAACTTAAGGCCCTCTGTCTACCAGCTGAAGCTCAACAGAAGATGAGTGTTGCAACAGGACAATGACCCAAAGCATAGAAGTAAATCAACAACAGAATAGCTTAAACAGAAGAAAATACTCCTTCTGAAGTGGCCCATTCAGAGTCCTGACCTCAACGCGATTGAGATGCTGTGGCATGACCTCATGAAAGCGATTCACACCAGACATCACAAGAATATTGCTGAACTGAAACAGTTCTGTAAAGAGGAATGGTCAAGAATTACTCCTGACCGTTGTGCACATCTGATCTGCAACCACAGGAAACGTTTGGTTGAAGTTATTGCTGCCAAAGGAGGTTCAACCAGTTATTAAATCCAAGGGAAATAGAAAAAAAAAAATAATAATAGCGCAATACAGCAAATATAGTTTATGAAATAAATGATAGGAAACTAAGTACAGTCCACTCACATGAAGTAGAGCTATAACAGAGCTCTACTGTAAGGCGCTTGGACGGTACAATCCCCGTCTTGGGATTTGTGGTGGTTGCCGCAGATGTATTCAAAGGTGCCAAGTGGATAGTTGGTATAAAAAGAAAAAATAGCAGCAATATGGTGAAGTAAGTCCAAGTGGTAAAATAAAATAGTAAAAAGTAATGTACTTACACTTTCCAGAGCATGTAACCTGCTCTAGTGTAAACAGCTTGGGTGGTATGATCCCCACCAAGGATATACAGGATACCAGGAAATGAAGATAATAAAAAAGTAACTTAAAAGTATACTTTAATGTAAACAAACTAAACAATGAATTCTAAAATATAGATATAAAATATAGATATAAAATCTAGTCCCACTTAACGCGTTTCGCCTGATAGGCTTCTTCAGAAGTGTGGTGTAGAGTTCAAACAGTCCGTTTTTATATCTTCTTTGATGAGTAGATGATTTCCTGGTGAGGTGACTTCCGGGTTTCGGCTTTGTGTTGATACGCATGCGTCAGACCGGAAATGGCGCGACATCCGTGTCGCACCGGAAGTGATGCGTTGTTCTGATGCAGGCCGGGAATGGCCGCGGCATGTCCATAAGGGGAGGGGGAGCATGATGTCGTGACGCTCGTGGGACGCACGCACACCCAGGAAGTGGCCGCCACGCCATCATCCGGTCATTACAGCCTATACTCTCTTTAAGATTGGACTTAGGAGTGACATCTGGAACGCGACGCACACCACTTCCTGGGTGTGCGTGCGTCCCACGAGCGTCACGACATCATGCTCCCCCTCCCCTTATGGACATGCCGCGGCCATTCCCGGCCTGCATCAGAACAACGCATCACTTCCGGTGCGACACGGATGTCGCGCCATTTCCGGTCTGACGCATGCGTATCAACACAAAGCCGAAACCCGGAAGTCACCTCACCAGGAAATCATCTACTCATCAAAGAAGATATAAAAACGGACTGTTTGAACTCTACACCACACTTCTGAAGAAGCCTATCAGGCGAAACGCGTTAAGTGGGACTAGATTTTATATCTATATTTTATATCTATATTTTAGAATTCATTGTTTAGTTTGTTTACATTAAAGTATACTTTTAAGTTACTTTTTTATTATCTTCATTTCCTGGTATCCTGTATATCCTTGGTGGGGATCATACCACCCAAGCTGTTTACACTAGAGCAGGTTACATGCTCTGGAAAGTGTAAGTACATTACTTTTTACTATTTTATTTTACCACTTGGACTTACTTCACCATATTGCTGCTATTTTTTCTTTTTATACCAACTATCCACTTGGCACCTTTGAATACATCTGCGGCAACCACCACAAATCCCAAGACGGGGATTGTACCGTCCAAGCGCCTTACAGTAGAGCTCTGTTATAGCTCTACTTCATGTGAGTGGACTGTACTTAGTTTCCTATCATTTATTTCATAAACTATATTTGCTGTATTGCGCTATTATTTTTTTTTTTATTTCTATTTCCCTTTGAGGTCACGATTAATTGGAATATCCAAGAACATATGTATGTATTTTTGTAAATTTTATTTCTAATACTATAAGCGCGGTATACGCCCTCTCTTTTTCTGCTATTTCACTCACAAGGTTGGGGAATCCTTGTCCTGTATACTGCTGCCTGGTTACTATAGTGAGCGCCTATTACCCTTCTTTTTTTATTAAATCCAAGGGTTCACATACTTTTTCCACCTGCACTGTGAATGTTTAAATGGTGTGTTCAATAAAAACATGGCAACATTTCATTATTTGTGTGTCATTAGTTTAAGTAGACTGTGATTGTCTATTGTTGTGACTTAGTTGATGATCAGATCACATTTTATGACCAATTTGTGCAGAAATCCATATCATTCCAAAGGGTTCACATACTTTTTCTTGCAACTGTATGTACACAATAGCAAAGGCTTGTGAAGGCCTTTTCTCCATGCATCAGGAGTTGAGCTCAGTTTGAATGAAAGAGAATACCCTGCACTCCAACCCTTTCTCAAATGGATAATTGTGGTGATCCTACTGACAGCCATGCTTTAGATTTTGATTTATGTTCTTCCAAAGCTAAAATCAAAGATTTCATGTAGTGCTATTTTATGGCTAAGCTGTATTTTTAATTTTTATGTATTTTGTTATTTTAAGTGATTTCCCTATCCACATTTGTTTGCAGGTCACTTGTCCTACTCTTACCCCCATTTTACTTCCTTTTGCAGCTCTCTAGCCCTTTCCAGGACTTTTTTAGAGGCATTTTTGTGCCCAAAAGTTCGGGTCCCCATTGACTTCAATGGGGTTCGGGTTCGGGTTCGGGGTCAAGTTCGATCCCGAACCCGCACTTTTTTCCAAGTTCGGCCGAACCTGCCAGACCCGAACATCCAGGTGTCCGCTCAACTCTAATCAACACCAGTCCAAGCATATAATCCACAAGAATTCTAACAATGCAATGTTAGGAATGACAATCACATATAACGGATCTAGGTACAGAGACCATGTGAAACATATCAGAAAAATGTTTGTCACAAACAAACTATGATATTATATTATGCAGGATGACTCAACAGCTTAAAGTCATACATTGGCTGCGAAGTCCAGATTGGACACCTAGAAGAATCCCTTTAAACTTCAGAACAGAGGTCAGTAATGGGACTTCATGATTAGCGATTTCCCTTATTGTTCTAGTCGCAGGTAAATTTGACCTGAAATAGTAAACCTGGTAGAATGGTCTGGTGACTGAAGGACCTTCCGATGTCATTTAAAACACTTGCTATAACCAGTATCAAAGTTAGATGGAGCATATGAGCCCAAAGTAAGATGTTTTATTGCAGAAAGGAAATGTAATGTTCCCCTTCACAACAGGGAAATCTGTGGGTAAGTCTGATACTTAACTCCCTTAAGAACCAAATGAATGCCAGCATTGACATTAAATGGATTGCCAAACACAAGGTCCCCAAGGGATAACATAGCAGAATACTGTATTTAACAAATAACACATTTTTCAATTTATAAAGATTATGTGTTAAGAAAGTTACCTAAATTCTAAAGAATATTCTAAACCCTGCAGAGCATTGAGCTGAAAGCTGAATTAAAATTATAAACCGGACCGGGATTAGTGATTTATTCAAAGTACAATTTTGCATAAAATAAAACATGATCACTAAAGTTATGACCAGGTGAAACAAATGGCCAATATCAACAGATTTAAAATTAAAGTTAACTTACAGACAGTAAAGCATACCAGTGAAAAGTTAGGTAATTGCTTCAAAGTTACCAACTCATGGGAGCAATAAATAGCCCAAATAGTGCACCTGTAAACAGCAGGGTCTACTAAGCTGGTCATCTTAAATCAGGAATACATATTAAGGTTAAACACGGCCACCAAACATAAAAACATTCAGTATCCTGATCAGTGGTACCAGGCAAGAGAAACACTTTGGTAACGCCATATCTCATGTATATGCATAGGTATGCACATATAAAGCACTATTAACTGTTATTGAACATTACCAACCTCCATTTTGGAAATCTGGCCTGCTTCCCTCCAGTGGGAGGGATACTCAGACAGGTTCAGTAGCACCTGCAGTCCAACTAAAGTTGTTAATTCTAATCCTGAAATGCATGTGTGGGAGGAGAACACTAATACAAAGGCAAAAAGCAGAATGTTTCTCTTATCTCCTTCATTTAGAAAACTGAAATTGAGAAAATAGTTTGTAATAGGTACTTAACCAGTTTTGTTTTGGTGGAACTAGGCAAAATTACTCAGTTCAAACACAGATCTTAGATCCAATGCATATATTAAATATACTAAGGAAGTGTATATATTGGGGTTGCACAATATCAACAACTTACATACAGAATATACTAATTTCATATTCAAAGGATGTATTTAAACCTCCAGTGCATATACTAAGATTATATTGATACCGGAGAAACTGACGGAAGCCGAGCACAGAGAGATGGACACAGGTTTCTTCGGGAAGGAAGAGATTCTTTATTCGATTCACCGACCGGGACTCAGAGGGACTAATGTCACCAAAATACTGATCTGAACCCCGAACAACAGTGTAGGTCCCTTATATAGGCATATAACTCCACCCATAATAAGCTCCACCCACACATATTCTTATCCAATCAACCGAACAAAGACTAACTTCCTGTTTGACCACATGGCTTGTCCAGCACAATGGAGGAGGGGAATACTATATCCTGTATTCTTGCACATGCTCCGTACACTACTGATTGTATCGTTGCCACGTGCAACCAACCGACCGATACATCAGTATATGCACGTACACATACCACGTGGCAATCTCGGCCTACTAAATTTATTTTTACCGAGATTCCACCACATTCCCCCCTTTGATGCTTCTGATATTTCACAATTCCAGATGCATCACTTAACCATAGTTTGCTTACACCTCAAGTTGCCATGAACCAGACCAGACTTTGCGACTCCCTAAAGACATGAATCCCTCAACATTCCTCTTCCTGCACTAGTTCTTCTTGATTTAGAGCCTCATACCTATAAATAGCCATTATCTGTGCAGCAGCCTTTCTCTCTGCTATATTCTCTATAATGCTCTGCACAGACCTAACTACCAGAGGAATCAGACATGGTAGGAGAAGGCACAGCATCAAGATTAGCATGACTCCACCTACCAATGCCTTGAGTCCTCCAAACTGCTCATACCAGTTACCAAACCAACTACTTGGATTATACCCTTTCCATACCTGAGTACGCACATGCGCTAATTTTACCATATGGCTAGTAAGCTCAGCTATTGCTTGCCCTTCATCATCTATTTGAAGACAACAATTGCTTAGGTTAAACTTCCCACATACACCTCCCTCTACTGCCAATAGGTAATCCAAGGCTAATCTATTCTGGTAAACGGCTGTCCTCATCCTAGTATTATGTTTCGCTAGGAGATTGAGCGCTTGCGATGTCTCATTGGTAATTATCTTAACCACTGCCTGTAACCTTATAATACGGTTGAGCATATATATTGGCGTTCTATATCCAAAAGTACCATCCTCTGCCCACGTAGCTGGCCCATAATAATCGATAATACGCTGGGGAGGCCACTCATTGTCTTCCCAGGTACCTATCTCTAGGGGTCCCCTTTTCTTTCTATGATTCACATCATATACCTTAACTTCCCAAAGTCTCTCCTGTTTCAATTGGCAACAAGAAGAAGGATGGTTTGAGCATACTTAATACACATGCCCCTTCCCAGTCCTGTGGTAACTCCGAATAGGCTCTTACCACAGATCCAGTACAAATTTGCTGGGGCTTTCCAACTAGATGTAACCGATAAGTCAAACCACACATCCTTTAAATTGGTATAACTTGCAAACGGGTTAGGTGGTTCTGAGACATTTGAAGCTGACCACCAAGTTGTATCTTTTGTATCATCATCATCATAAGCTTTTTGCCCTAGACAAGTCAATTCTCCTACAGATGTATTAAACATTATTCCTTTCCTTGCTATGCAAACATAACCTATAATGAAGGTCTTTAATCGCCACTCAGATTTACCTCTAACACTCATTTGATAATCAGCTTGAGAAGATGTTATCTGTTCAATTGTCTCAGAACCAGAATACATTACCTCCTTTGCTTCCCAGGGCCATTGGTCTCCCATATTAGTACCTCCACACACATAGCAGTTGGTTACATTAAGACTACTAGCAATACTCTCGGCTAGATCAATAAACAAGTTCTTAGCATTATGGGGGATCTTATTTTCTACACTCATCTCCTCGTAGAAGGAATGGAAAACCTGATGTGTTTGGGCTGCTACAGTATTGGTCTCTATCCCTATAAATAATATTGTCCCAGGATCCAAACCTGTCCCATATATCTGGAACCCAAATACATTTCCGAACCTATCTATAAACTGTTCTGGGCTATTAATAAGTATATGGACTGGGTTACACTCCATAGACTTACAATATGGTTTGGTAGGCAACTTAGTAACTATCATATCCTTATCTACTGTCTGTCCCCAAGTTGCCCACCCTACACAAGACCAATATGAACAATAATTATAATCTTTATTTGGGCATTTTGGATCTATATACTTGTTCTTACTACTGGGGCAAATATACTAATCATTAGACCCATACGTTCTTTCCCATTTAAGATTCCCACATACATTCCACGGTTTTCTACCACTTGATATCGCCTTACATGCATCAAATAGCAGAACACCCGAAGAATGTACGGTTTCTAGTATTGTCTTATTTATTAGGGTCCCCTGTGAGTCTCCATTCCGAAGGGTCAACCAAATTGTACGGGGTTGATACTCTGGATTGAAGCACTTAGGTTCTCCTACTCCTAAATGGCATACACTATAGTCTATACCTGAGTATCTACACTTACATATCCTTTACACTCATATTGTGAATGCCAAATAAGGGTCTGGGAAATATGATGACCTGTTTTTGTGGTCTTAATGCAAACCTCACAGCCAGGTGAGTCGGTACCTCTACCTTCCTGAATAATTAAAAACACAAATATACACATTATCAAATACATTTCTCCTGACATCTTTGTCCTAATTCTTCGTCCGTGCGATGGCACCTCAGCTTCCAGGATGTAAGGGCTGCATGGAATGGAGTTCTTCAAGTCCTCTCTTCCCGTCAGAGAGGTCCCTTCAAGACACTCTGGCTATGTAACGTGGGTAGGTGGTCAGGCTTTATTATGGCCGTCAAAACACTTACTTGCTGATCTCTTTGATTACGCTTAAAGTCCCAATATCTCCTCATCACTCCGACTGAGTTACACGCTTTAACCGGATCTTGCAGGGATTCTCTGGATCTGATGTAGCTTGCCAAGAACCTACTGCTGCTGGTTTAACCCTGGAGTGATGAATCCACAGAGTCACTTCAGCCTCCTTTATAGCTGTAGGGGTAGACAAAAGAACAACATAAGCACCCCTCCACTTTGGCCCCAACGGTACACTGTTCCACTCCTTTATCCAAACGTGATCTCCTGGATGATAACAATGGACAGGTGGATAAATATTGACAGGTAATCTATCTTGTACCCATTTCTGTACCTCCTCCATAGTCTTACCCAACTCTACAACCTGCTGCCGGGTAATTCCTTCTCCCAACTGACTCAAATCCCCCCTTAAGTTACCAAGTACAGGAGGTGGACGCCCATACATAATTTCAAAAGGTGAGAGACCCATTGTAACGGATCGCCTGGCACCCCGACTGGGTACCTCCGTTAAAGGATGCTCCTAGCGCTTCCTGAGGCCTCCAAGCACTCTAGCCGACACCACAATCACTGAATCATTGAAGCGTATAAATCCTCTCAAGCATATGAATGCTGTAGACAGTTGAATAGGAAACCATACGAATAGGTTTTGTAAAAGGGCCCAATCTCCCAGGGCCATAGTCCAAAGGCAAGAGGCGGGCAAGCAGCCCCCTCCAAGGACACGTGGCGAGGTCGGTTTTGCCACACCTCTCCCCTTTACCCCCCAGACTAACAGGGTATCTGACCTCCTGCCGGTCAGTGCCCTGGTTATTCCAGCAACCCACCCACGAAGCACAAACAGCAGTACCTCCCACCCACAATAACTGGTTACTACACCTGGGTAGAGGAGAACTTTGTCCAGGTCCAGGTGCCTCACCACGGCTGTGTGGGGGACTGGTAGTCTGCCTTGGTGGGTTGCTGAGGGGGCAGAGACCAGCGGTACTCTGCCCTGGTGCCAGTACTACCGCGGAAGTAGCCGGGTTGGAGTCTGGTTGTGGGAGGGAGAGACCGACTGTCTCCCCTCTGGTTACACCGCTCTGTGGCTGGGGGACAGGACCGACCGTCCCTACCCCTTGGGCTGTAAGTGCAGAGACTACGGTCCCATCTGCATAGTTGCGGGGCTTAACATCTCCCCTTGGTGGGTTAGGCTGCCGCTGGAGAGAGGGTGTAACAAGCTCCTCTCTCTGGACTGTCAACTGCCGCTGGGGAGAGGGGTTAACAGGCTCCTCTCCTTGACACTCTCTCTGCAGGTGGAGAGGGGGACCAGCTGTCTCCCCTTTCATTATTTTGTCCTGCTGCTGGGGTGTGAGACTGACGGTCTCTGCTCCCTGCAGGACACACTGCCGCTGGTGAGGAAGGACGACACCTTCGGCTCCCTGGGTTACACACTGCCGCTGGGGAGGAAGGACGGCACCTTCTGCTCCCTGGGACACACACTGCCGCTGGGGAGGAAGGATTGCACCTTCGGCTCCCTGGGTTACACACTGCCGCTGGGGAGGAAGGACGGCACCTTCATCTCCCTGGGATACACACTGCCGCTGGGGAGGAAGGATGATACCTTCTGCTCCCTGGGCCACACACTGCCGCTGGGGAGGAAGGATTGCACCTTCATCTCCCTGGGATACACACTGCCGCTGGGGAGGAAGGACGGCACCTTCAGCTCCCTGGGGTACACACTGCCGCTGGGGAGGAAGGACGGCACCTTCATCTCCCTGGGATACACACTGCTGCTGGGGAGGAAGGATTGCACCTTCAGCTCCCTGGGACTTACTCTGCTGCTGAGGAGGAAGGACTGTACCTTCAGCTCCCTGGGATACACACTGCCACTGGGGATCCTCACAGGACCAGTCTAGGAGATCTGCTACCTCGGGTACCGCTGGTTGCTGTTGGGAAGGCGGACCGGTTGTCTCTTCCCGGGCCTCATTGATGAGTCGCAGGTAATCCCCCTCCAGGTTCCATTCCTTGGCGACCAAATACTGTAGGTCTGCCTCGAGGTCAATAGCGCTAGGGAGACCTAGCATGTCCTCTCGGTCGTAACACAGGTCCCAAAAACGAGAGTCGGTCACTTTCCCAAAGTCCTCATCATCAATATTATCCCAAAATCGGCCAAGGTCAGTGTAATCTCCGCCTTCTGGGAACTCATACTCTGCCATCTCGGGGACACACTGAGCTGCGTACCATTGTATTGCCTGGTATGCGTCGTCTAGCGCCAGTTCTGCATATACTAGAATCTCGAGTCTAGTCACCCACGCTTCTTCTGTCTGTTTTCTCAGGAGGGGCATCCGTTCTGCCATTCGAGCCAGGATTCGCTGCCTTCTGCTGCGGCGCCGATCCCCTCGCGAATACTGTACTTCTTCTAGGGCTTCGTCCCACAATCTGGCTTTGGCCATCTCTCTGTACCTCAACATGTCCTCCTCTGAGACTGCTCCAGACCACAGGGATACGTAACTGTACAATCTATCTTGAAACTTCTCCTCCATTTTCTGAGTTCCTTTGTAGATAGGGTCGCTGTACGGGTACTAGCGTTGCCCTCAATTTGTAATCCAAACGAACTGTGTCTCCGAGCTGCTTTACCTCACACTAGGACGCCATCCCACCGCTTGCCACCAATGTAACGGATCGCCGGGCACCCCGACTGGGTACCTCCGTTAAAGAATGCTCCTAGCGCTTCCTGAGGCCTCCAAGCACTCTAGCCGACACCACAATCACCGAATCAGAGAAGCGTATAAATCCTCTCAAGCATATGAATGCTGTAGACAGTTGAATAGGAAACCATACGAATAGGTTTTGTAAAAGGGCCCAATCTCCCAGGGCCATAGTCCAAAGGCAAGAGGCGGGCAAGCAGCCCCCTCCAAGGACACGTGGCAAGGTCAGTTTCGCCACACCCATCCTTCTGGTAGGTGTACTACGAATGAGTAACAGAGCTATTGGCAAAAGAACATTCCATTTAAGTTGAGTTTCTTGACACATCTTTGCCAATTGGTTCTTAATAGTTCTGTTCATCCTTTCCACTTTCCCAGAACTCTGAGGTCTATATGCCGTATGAAGTTTCCACTTAATACCAAGCATATGAGTCAGTTGTTGTAGGCACTGGTGAACAAAGGCTGGACCATTATCCGATCCTATAGAACATGGTAGTCCATATCGGGGTATTATTTCTCGCAACAGAAATCGCACAACTTCTCCTACTTTCTCTGTACGAGTAGGACATGCTTCTACCCAACGTGAGTAGGTACACACAACTACTAGTAGGTTGCGATGTCCACCGGATTTAGGCATTACCGTATAGTCTATTTGGAGATCGGACATAGGGAGTCCTCCCATATACTGGACTCCCGGTGGTTTCACTGGACCTTGCCTTGCGTTTTTCTTGGCACATATCGCACATCTTCGTACAATGGCTTGAGTCAAGTTGGACAATCTTGGTATGTAGAAATGCTTCCTAAGAGATTCTTCCATACTCTCTCTCCCGGAATGTGTCCCGTTATGATAATTCTGGACAATTTCTACAGCTAGCGATGCTGGAATAACTATTCTTCCATCTTCTAACTGATACCAATTGTTCTCCAGGTACTTCCCAGCTTCAGTCTTTAACCACTCTTCTTCTTGAGCTGTATAAACTGGAGTCCATTGAGACAAAGGGGTCGGTATGAGAGCAGCTATACGTTCCACATACTCCTGCTTTCCTGATTCAGCGGCACGCTTGGCTGCATTATCTGCCATCCGATTTCCTTTTGTTACATCACCATCACCTTTCAGATGCGCTCGACAATGTATGATACTAACTTCTTTCGGTTCCCATATGGCTTCCAATAGTTGTAATATCTCAGCTGCGTACTTGATTTCTTTACCCTCTGAGTTCAGTAGTCCTCTTTCTTTATACAAAGCTCCATGGGCATGAGTGGTTAAAAGCGCATACTTGGAGTCCGTGTAGATGTTCACCCTCAAACCTTCAGCCAATTGTAACGCTCGTGTGAGTGCGATTAGTTCTGCCTTCTGTGCCGATGTTCCTTTTGACAATGGCCGAGCTTCTATCACCTTGTCTATGGTTGTCACTGCATATCCTGCATAGCGAATCCCTTCTTTCACATAGCTACTGCCGTCCGTATAGTACTGGACATCAGGGTTCTGGATGGGAAAATCACGAAGGTCCGGTCTACTTGAGAACACTTCATCCATCACCTCCAGGCAATCATGTTGACTCTCAGTAGGTTGTGGCAAAAGGGTAGCTGGATTCAAGGTATTAACAGTCTCAAGATGCACGCTCGGGTTTTCACATAACATAGCTTGATACTTAGTCATGCGACTATTGCTAAACCAATGATTGCCTTTATAGTCTAGCAACGTCTGTACTGCGTGCGGGACTCGCACGTAAAGTTCCTGGCCCAGAGTGAGCTTATCAGCTTCGGCTACCAGCAGGGCGGCGGCAGTTACGGCTCTTAGACAAGGTGGAAGACCACTGCCCACTGCATCCAGTTGTTTAGACATATATGCAACAGGTCGTTGCCATGATCCCAAGTACTTTGTCAATACTCCCACAGCCATTCTTCTTTGCTTGTGTACATATAAGTAGAATGGACGTGTATGATCAGGTAGACCTAATGCTGGGGCGCTCATCAATGCCTTCTTAACATCTTCAAATGCCTTCTGCTGTTCGGGTGTCCACAGGAAGGGATCGTGTTCTGTACCTTTTATAGCTGCATAAAGAGGTTTCGCCAATATCGCATAACTGGGAATCCATATCCTACAGAAGCCTGCTGCCCCCAAGAATTCCCGCACTTGTCTTCTATTCTTGGGTATTGGTATTTGGCATACAGCTTCTTTTCTCTCTGGCCCCATTATCCTTTGACCTTCAGAGATATGAAATCCCAGATACTTGACAGTTGGCAGACACAACTGGGCTTTCTTCCTGGAAACCTTGTATCCTGCCTTCCAAAGAATGGGTAGTAAATCATGTGTTGCTTGCTGACATATTTCTCTTGTAACTGCCGCTATCAACAAATCATCTACGTATTGTAATAGTACACACTCTCCTGGGATGGACTTGAAATCCAGTAGATCTTGACTTAAAGCTGATCCAAATAGGGTACCGCATCATTGACTGCTCTCAAGTCCTGCACAGGGCGATACTCATCTGTACCGGGCTTTTGAACAGGCAACAATGGGGTGTCCCAGGGGGAAGTACAGAATTTTAGGATACCATACCTTATGAACTTATCCAAATAAGATTGTATGTTCTTCTTAGCCTTTTGTGGAATGTGATATTGTCTCAGGCTCACTGGATAAACCCCAAGCTTTAATTCAATACGAATTGGTGGGATATTGCGAGCAAGTCCTGGTGGGTTATTCTCTGCCCACACTCCTGGTATATTAAACAAGGATTCATCACTCTTAGGGTTTTGATTGGTCAACACTGTATAAAGTCGCCAGTCTTCTTCCTTTGGTACAGATATTGTAATTATACCTGAAGGT
Organism: Pelobates fuscus; assembly: GCF_036172605.1. Lineage (NCBI taxonomy): Eukaryota > Metazoa > Chordata > Amphibia > Anura > Pelobatidae > Pelobates > Pelobates fuscus. The sequence continues at coordinate 111,334,580 of NC_086324.1, read as the reverse complement.
CCATTGAACTTCAAAGATGTTGTTCCGTTAGGCAGAAATGTTATCTGTGCTTGTAATTTCGACAACAAATCACGTCCTAACAGTTGGACTGGACATTCAGACATATAAAGGAACTGGTGTTTTACTACGTGGCTTCCCAATGTACAGAGTCGACTTTTAAGAACCGGTTTAGCAGCACTCCTTCCAGTTGCTCCTATTACGGTAATAGTTCTTCCTGAAGGAGGAGCGACTAGGTCAGTCACCACCGAATGTTCAGCACCAGTGTCAATCATGAAGCAACTCCTATTTCCCCCTATTGCTACTTCGACCATAGGCTCCGCTCGGCCAAGGGGGATGGAGCCCGGTCGGTATCAATAGTCCTCCATGACAGTGTCAGCCAAACCCACAAAGTCCCTATCCTCTCTCTCTCTGGGTCTCTGTGCTGCTGGGTAATATCTATCTCCACTAACACTTCCTCTATTATACCCACTATCTCCTCCAGGGCCTCCTCTTCCTCTCGCTCTGCCTCTATAATTATTACTATACCCTGCCCTAGGTCTGTCTCTCTCATATTGTTCCCTCCGTGGACACTCACTTCTCCAATGCCCTTCTTCCCTACAATATGCGCATTGGTTCCTACTCAAAGGTTCCCTATTCCACTTACTCTCGCCTTTCTCCGTTCCCCTATATACTTCCTTTTCCCTTTTATCTACGCCTGCGATAGCTACTGCTAGCATATCTGCTTTCCTACGCATCTTTCGTTCTTCCTCCTTCTTCGTCTCTGTCTCCCTATTCATATAGACCTTATTTGCTATCTCCATTAGTTGGGTTATAGACATCCCTACGAACCCTTCTAACTTCTGTAGCTTGCGCTTTATATCTCCGTAGGCTTGGCTGACAAAGGCAGAGTTGACCATCCAGGAATTCTCAGGAGCCTCTGGACTAAAGGGGGTATACAACCGGTATGCCTCCAATAATCGGTCATAAAAGGCACTGGGTGATTCATCACATTTCTGTAATACCTCAGCCGTCTTAGACATATTAATCGCCTTTCTCCCTCCGGCTTTCATGCCAGCAATAATAGCGTCCCTGTATGCTTTTAAATGGGCCATATCTGCTCCATTGACATTCCACTCCGGCTCAGTATTTGGATAATGGGCTGCGGCCCATGCTGCTGGGTTGGCCTGGTTTTGTGTACGGGCCACTTCTTCCAGCGCTTTAATTGCCGCTTGATTTATCCGTGTCCTTTCCTCGTTGTTAAACAATGTCATAAGCAATTGCTGGCAATCAGCCCAAGTGGGATTATGTGTCTGGACTATGGAGGTAAACAAATCCGTCATGGCTTGAGGTTTATCGGTGTGTGAGTTATGGGTCTTCCAGTTAAATAGATCAGTAGTAGTGAAGGGAACATAGGCGAATACAGGATCAGCGTGTTGTAACTGGCCTTCACCGTTAATGTGTGTCGGGCCAGGTGTCAGTCGGAGAGGCATTTGATAATGCCGGGGTTGGAGGGTACCAGTCAGTGGTCGGGTTAGTATGGGGCTTCGTTTAGAAACGTCAGTTAGGGGTTCCGGTCGAGGGATAGTAAGACGAGGGGAAGGGGACGCTTTTTCTTTACTGAGGGGAGGTCAGTAAGTAAAATATTCCGGGCCGGGCTGGGAGGAGCTTGACCAGGAACTAGAAATGGCGCCAAATCTGGATAGGTGAGGTTAACAGAGGTAGGTACCGAAAGGGGAGGGTTTAAAACAAGAGGGCTGGGCTCTGAACTAGAGGAGGGGGTAGGTGGGGACAACGGGGCAAGGAGAGTAGCATTACCAACAGCACCTCCTCTTCCTCTTCCGGTGGAGGAGGAGTAAGGGGGCAGCATGGGGATCTCGGACTCAGGAGGCGTGTCCAAAATGGGCGTAATTACGGCCTTAGTGGACAAGCGAGTTCTGGCCACCATGAGGCGGCATTGTTTCTCGTGGCATACCTGGATCCATTTTGGCAAGTCATTTACGGCCTGCTTCCAACAATCAATATACGGAAACTGGCCGTAAAGTTCAGGCCTACCTGATACAGCCACGTGTACACACTGTACCAGATTAGGATCCAAACTGCCACGTGGTGGCCATGCAGCCACCAAAGTAGGCCATTCCCTACTACATAAATTAGTCAGGCGTGTTGGAGACATCTTTACCCCAAAATCATACACATTGTATCCCTTTTTAAAGTTTTTCAACATACATCCTAAGGGATCCATAACCGTTGAATCTGACGCACCCATACTTAACAATGAAGCGTCGTCTCCAACAGAAACCAAACAAACACACTTCCAACGGTCACTCCCGTTTCCTTGGCAACAGCACCACGTGGTACAGTTACTAGGCGAAATGCACACAACAAAACACTCAGGGAATTCCCGTACACACACAGCTGTTACACCAGTCACTAAATAACTATTACTGTGCCTTTTGGCGAAACTATACAGTCACCCAGGCTATAATTCCCTATATCTGAATTACCCGTCTATAACACACCCCAGTAACATCGTCTTTACAAACAGTATTTATAGTACGGTTAGCATTGGTTAGAGTACATCTTAAAGTCACAGTTCAATTAGTAGTGGTTATGGTGTTAAACATACAACATAGACGGCAGTTATTAGTAGTTATTTACAATATCAGTAGTTTTTTATACATGGTTATGGTACCGTGCGCTATAATACAGTTACACACTATTCACACTCTCACTAGACGGCAGAGTTCACGCTATCTAGCAAGATATACACGCTACTACAACAATCTTTAACACATTTACAATTCCCAACTAATCTATAGGCCAGTACCTCGATGGACTACCTAAAACTATTTACATCCGTTTTGGTTAGCCACACTGCCCAAGCACCACATATAGCGAACTAGAGGGCGGAATTTACAACAGAACCCTCTTAGTCTATATACTCTATCAAAAGTCTAGTGGGTTCCAAATTTACACGCCTTCCCACTTAGCCAAGATAGGTTGAGATCTAGCGGACCGAATTTACACAGATGCCGCTTAGTCTCCCTCCGACCTAGCGAACGTAATATACACCCTAGAACACTAGTCTAGACAAGACACCGGTGTCCGGCTTGGGCTATTTACACAGAACCCAGCCTGACTCCAAACCAAAATTAAACGGGCTGACTACAGGGCGTTTAATTACGAGCGGTGCGCTTTCACTCCTTCCCTCCACTGGAGGGGGCAGATTCCATACACAAATAACCCCTTATGGGCCTACCGCACAATCGGTATCCAATACCCCTAGTGGGTCCACCGTCTAAAACAGTGGTCGTCTTACCTCCTCGTTCCTGAACCTGAGTTCACACTCATCGACGGGGACACCCCAGCACTTACTACGTAGAGGCCGATGATCTCCTGGACAACAGACCAGTGGCGCAGAGACGAAAGGAGGTCCACGCAGAAGTTCAGGGGTGCAGCCGTAGAGAGCGTGGGCAAAGATAGACCGTCTCACGCCTCTGCTTCTCAGCTACCGTTGAACGATGAGCTTCCCGGCCAATGCACCAAATGATACCGGAGAAACTGACGGAAGCCGAGCACAGAGAGATGGACACAGGTTTCTTCAGGAAGGAAGAGATTCTTTATTCGATTCACCGACCGGGACTCAGAGGGACTAATGTCACCAAAATACAACAAGATCTGAGCCCCGAACAACAGTGTAGGTCCCTTATATAGGCATATAACTCCACCCATAATAAGCTCCACCCACACATATTCTTACCCAATCAACCGAACAAAGACTAACTTCCTGTTTGACCACATGGCTTGTCCAGCACAATGGAGGAGAGGAATACTATATCCTGTATTCTTGCACATGCTCCGTACACTACTGATTGTATCGTTGCCACGTGCAACCAACCGACCGATACATCAGTATATGCACGTACACATACCACGTGGCAATCTCGGCCTACTAAATTTATTTTTACCGAGATTCCACCACATTATAAATCAGATAAATTGAGACTGTGTTTTCACGGAATGTCATGCACCGATTCTATCACTCACATATACTGAAAACTGTGACTAACAGCAACCCAAACACAGATCTGTGTTAGATCTAAATACTTAAGTTGTTTTCAGAACAACGATTACACAAATGTTAAATGGACTCATATATAGAGGTTGTGACTTGTAGATTGTCACGAACGCACCCTACTCCAAGTAGTTGTGGTGTTGAAAGGGTTAAAGTACACTATTTGTCTTCACTAGACCGGAATTAATGACAAAATCACCCTTTTTAACACCACCCACACTTAAACATAGTAATATAACTATTACTATTTTAACGTTGCCACCACCAAGACAATTTATAAATGGGGTGCCTTGGTCCCCCAGGTAAATCAACAATAAAACCCACCAAATATTACTTAGTACAATATTTAAGGAATTACAAAAATACTAACTAGTCTCTTCAGGTAACATGAATCTTAACCAGACAAAGGCAGAACTTAATAAATGAATGTTTATTATGAACAAAGAATAGTCACAGTGCATATAAAAATATATGATAAACAAGTTATTTACACCAACAACAGATAAAAACAAAAAGGATAAAATACAGAAGTCCTAATTACTCACTGTAGCGGAGTAGCAGTATAATCACGGTATCTCCGCTGGTAGTCAGGACAAAGCAGGTAAAACACAGGCAGTGTAAAAATAATCCCTTTTCCCCAAGGACTAGATGACACAAAGTCTGGGAGCCAACTGTCAGCTTCAACTGTGGGGGTCCCAGCTTCAAAAGATGTAACCCCTGTTGACCTCAGCAATAACATCTCTGTAATCTGTGCCAATTACTACACAAATTTTATTAGAGGATAATATTCCAAGGGTGTAATAATAAATTATACACCCTTGCCGTGACATAGATCATTCACATATAATGTGTTTCACACTAATATATAGCACATGCATGCATACTGGGGGCTGTGTCTTCACAGAGCTTATACATAGAGCATATATTGTGACAGAGTCTATGGGAGGGTAATAGAAGGAAGGTATTTAGGACCCAGAATCCTCCATAGCCTGTACTCATTCACCTGCCAAATTAGCAACTGATGAGGCTTTAATTAGCAGGTCTCAGAGCAGAAAGGAGAGAGATACAATCTGACCTGCAGAGAGAGCAGGTCTGTGCAGAGCAGCACCAGAAAAAGTGCTTAGGTTGGTGAAACCAATGTTTGTGTTGATTTGTGTAGATTATTACCCTGGTTTAGTAAGGGACATTACTTTATGTTTAGTAAGTGCTCGAATTTGAGCTAGGATTTTGTTTGTAGACTTTCCTTTCTGTTTTGCTGCAGTTTTGAACAAACTGATTGCTGCATGGATTTTGTGCACAATGTAAATAAACCACACCTTTTTTGCATAAGAGACTGTTGTTCTATATCTGTTACCCTAGAGCAAGGCTTCCCAAACTTTTATGGGCCGAGACCCACTTTTCAAAACGGTAATTTTTCGAGACCCACTTGCTTTTAATAAAAAAACAGTAATAGGTCGCACTGTACAGAAAATATTACAATAGATAGATAAAAATATATGTAATTGTCTTACATGTGATAAGGAGAACAAACAGAGAGTAAAAATAAAAATAAATGTATATAATAGTCCCAATATGTAGTGAGATTCTTGTGAGTTCCAATAGGCTAATGGCGACTTGATGGTGTAATCAATGAGAGGCTGGATCTTCTATGGCTTAAGGATTCTTGACTCAATGGCGGCCATGTGAATAAAAAACAGAAAGACTCCAATAGTTCAAACTGTGTTTGAGTAGATGGAATCACGTGTATATTAATGAGGTGTTACACTCACCTATTCAAGAGCATGTACTTGCTCGAGTGTGATTAGCATTCAGTGGCGTTGGCCCCCCACTGTCGGGATATAGGTGTAGACAATTCCTCAATATGAAAGAGAAAATAGAAACCAAATATAGTGCTCACTGTATTCTTAAAAATGAGTCTAAAAAGTAGAAGGCGTACTCACATTTAAATGAGCAGGAAAATACTGCTCAATATGATGGCATAGGTGGTATAGTCCCCACCTAGGATTCTTTGGATGGTTGTCTGCTTCAAAGTGACGAATGACCAGGTTTGTCAGTGATTTTTGTTATTTTCGGCGATATGGGGGCGTGCCCTTTTAGGCACTACATCTCCCAAGATGCCCTGCGCCAAAACACATGACCACGCGTGATCGCGATCACGTGTCATGCACGCCCACCGGACGTCATTGGACGGAGGCGTGCCTTCTGAGGCTGGTCTCCGTAAAGACATCCCATCTCTCCACCACGTGACCGCTAGTGATCGTGGTCACGTGCTCTCCACTCTGTCTCCCCCTTCCGGTCTCCCGGAACGTCCACACATATACTACATTTCCCAATAAGCATTGGGATGTACCATGTGATCGCGGAAGCTCGCGATCACATGACTATCTTCTCTACCTCCATACATCAATAATAATACTCGTTTTTAAATTATTTACTAAGTTTTTAGACACCCCTTCTATGATTAAAATATGTTCTTATTATACTTATGTTTTGTATGATTTAATATATCCGTGTATTATTCTCACTGTATTGATGACGTCATTTTGGCGCCAAACATTTGAAAAAAACATGTATCCCCTAAGTTTATATAAGCTTCTTTGTACCAGGTTAAATTTTATTATTGCCAGTTGATAAAGCCCTGTGTGGCGAAACACGTTTTGGCTATTTTTAAATATATATGTTGTTACTGTATTATTAAAGGAATATTGGCTTTTTTACCATTTATCTGCCATATACCTTTTATTCTATTTTATTATTTTTTTATATTCTTTTAACCTGGTCATTCGTCACTTTGAAGCAGACAACCATCCAAAGAATCCTAGGTGGGGACTATACCACCTATGCCATCATATTGAGCAGTATTTTCCTGCTCATTTAAATGTGAGTACGCCTTCTACTTTTTAGACTCATTTTTAAGAATACAGTGAGCACTATATTTGGTTTCTATTTTCTCTTTCATATTGAGGAATTGTCTACACCTATATCCCGACAGTGGGGGGCCAACGCCACTGAATGCTAATCACACTCGAGCAAGTACATGCTCTTGAATAGGTGAGTGTAACATCTCATTAATATACACGTGATTCCATCTACTCAAACACAGTTTGCACTATTGGAGTCTTTCTGTTTTTTATTCACATGGCCGCCATTGAGTCAAGAATCCTTAAGCCATAGAAGATCCAGCCTCTCATTGATTACACCATCAAGTCGCCATTAGCCTATTGGAACTCACAAGAATCTCACTACATATTGGGACTATTATATACTTTTATTTTTATTTTTACTCTCTGTTTGTTCTCCTTATCACATGTAAGACAATTACATATATTTTTATATATTTTTATCTATCTATTGTAATATTTTCTGTACAGCGCGACCTATTACTGTTTTTTTGCTATTTCTTTCCTGAGGACGTTGGAGGGAACCTCATACCCATAGGTTGCAGCTCTCTTTCTGCTCATTTCCCTCTAGATCACACAGCGCTGATCCTATAACCTTCCACTTGCTTTTAATGCATATTTTAAAAAGTGAACACCATGGCAATCAGCTTTAGAGGCATACAATTGGCACACCATAGCAATCCGCTTTAGATGCACACCATGACAATTACTTTTAGAGGCATAAAACTGGCACACCATGGCAAACCACTTTAGAGGCATACAATTGGCACGCTATCCGCTTTAGATGCATACAATTGGCACACCGTGGCAATCAGCTTTACAGGCATACAATTGGCACACCATAGCAATCAGCGTTACAGGCATACAATTGGAACATTATGTCAGCTTTAGATGCATAACATTGGCACACTATAGCAATCTGCTTTAGATGCATACAATTGGCATACCATGGCAATCAGCTTTAGATGCATAAAATTGGTACATCATGGCAATCAGTTGTAGATGTATACACTTGGCACATCATGGCAACTTTAGGTGCATACAATTGGCACACCATGGCAATCAGTTTTAGAGGCTTACAATTGGCACACCATGGCAACCAGCTTTAGAGGCATAAATTCAGAACATCGTGGCAATCCGTTTTAGAGGCATAAAATTGGAACATCATGGTAGCTTTAAATACATAAACTTGGCACAGCATGGCAATAAGCTTTAGATGCATAAACTTGGCACTTCATGGCAATCAGCTTCAGATGCATAAAATTGGCACACCATGGCAATCAGTTTTAAAAGCATAAAATTGGCACACCATGGCAATTAGTTTTAGATGCATAAAATTGGCATAACATGGCAGTTTTAGAGGCAGAATTCTGGGATATCATGGCAGTTTTAGAGGCAGAAACTTTGCACATCATGACAATCAGTTTTAGAGACATACAACTGCTTACTCACAGACTCAGAATCAGAAGTGGTGGAACTAATGTACAGAGTGCCCTGGTGCAAATATGTTTTCTGGGGCCCCCTCTAGTGCAAGTGTAGCCACAAGGTAGATCTACATCTGTTGGAGAACTTCAACAATGCTATACCAGATGGGGATCTACCATTTTCTTATCATTGCAGGGTTATATTTGTGAGCAGTGTTTGAGCGTTTGAATGTAAGCATGTTTTTGTATTAAGTATATATGTGCATGTATGGGTGTATTTGTATGTACTGTGGCCATTGGAATGTAGTGGTGTACTTGTTTGTAATGTTTGCGTCTGAATGCTTGGGTGTTTGTATGTAGTGTCGGACTTGAAATGCAGGTGTGCTTTTTGAGTGTTTGTGTTTGAATGAAGGGGTGTTTGTAGATAATTTTAGTGTTTTAATGCCGGGATGTGTTTGTACGTAATGTTGCGTTTGCAGTACGTGTGTAGTGGATGCAGTGTGTGTGTGTGTGTGTGTAGTGGATGCAGTGTGTGTATTGTGTTTATAAAATATACATATACACAATGTGTGTTTTGAATGTAAGCATGTTTTTTTGTATGGAGTATGTGTGAAGTGTATACACATATACACACATACAGAGACACCCACAGACACACAAATACACAGCAGGTCACACAATGACACCTAGTTTACCACACATAGATAAACAGACACTCATGTACACAGATACACACTGACACACAATACACACAGACACACAAATACACACACTGACACAAAAGGACACACAGATACACATACACGCAGAGACAGGAGGTGAGTGTGACAGTGTGTGGGAGAGGTGAGGGTGACAGTGTGGGAGGGAGCGTGTGTGCTAGTAACAGTGTGGGGGGCAGTGTGAGGGCAAAGTGAAGGGGGTGAAGGGGTTACATGGGGAGGGGAGAGCAAGGGGTGAAGGGGGTGAAGGGGTTACATGGGGAGGGGAGAGCAAGGGGTGAAGGGGTGAAGGGGTTACATGGGGAGGGGAGAGCAAGGGGTGAAGGGGTTACATGGGAGGGGAGGGCAGGGGTGAAGGGGTTACATGGGGAGGAGAGGGCAGGGGGTGAAGGGGTTACATGGGGAGGGGAGGGCAGGGGGTGAAGGGGTTACATGGGGAGGAGAGGGCAGGGGGTGAAGGGGTTACATGAAGAGGGGAGGGCAGGGGGTGAAGGGGTTACATGAGGAGGGGAGGGCAGGGGGTGAAGGGGTTACATGGGGGAGGGGAGGGCAGGGGGTGAAGGGGTTACATGGGGAGGGCATGGGGTGAAGGGGTTGCAGGGGTGAAGGGGTTACATGGGGGGCAGGGGGTGAAGGGGTTACATGGGGGTGAAGGGGTTACATGGGGGTGAAGGGGTTGCAGGGGGTGAAGGGGTTACATGGGGGATGGCAGGGGGTGCAGGGGTTACATGGGGGCAGGGGTTACATGGGGAGGGCAGGGGGTGAAGGGGTTACATGGGGGGAGGGCAGGGGGTGAAGGGGTTGCAGGGGCCAAAGGGGTTACATGGGGGACAGTGGGTGAAGGGATTTCATGGGGGAGGGCAGGGGGTGAAGGAGTTGCAGGGGGTGAAGGGATTACATGGGGGCGAGGGGGATGTCTGGGGGCTGTGTCCTACCTTCACTGAATTCCCTGGTGGTCCGGTGGGGCAACTCTCCGGTCTGAGCTCCGCTGGGTGCAGACGTGCAGACAGTGTAATAAAAGTCCTGCGAGCTCCCTGAGTGTTGCCATGGTAACGCTCTGTGAGCTCGCGAGATTTCTATCACACGGTCTGCAGCTCTGCACCCGGCGGAGCTGCAGACCGAAGGTGCTGGGCAGACTGATTGGAGGGAGCCTGGCGGCATACAGGGCAAGCCGCCGGGCTCCCTCCTAGTGTCAGTCTGCTTGCCTGACTCCCCGGCGTCCCTGGATGGACTATATATATACACAAACCAGTGCACTCGCTTATTAACTAAACAGTGATTTCAAATCCTAAATAGACCTCTGGTCTTAAGGGGTTAACTAAACAGTGATTTCAAATCCTAACTAGTACTATTTAAAAAACCTCACCTAGGTAGAAAATAATGGGGGTTTGGTTACATTATATGATCATACATTGCATAAGCCTGCCAACTGCACCAAAGTACCCCATTCTTGGCAGGTCCTACTCTAGCAGCCTAATGCTTGCTCTTATGAGATTAATCCACTTACTTGGGAAATGCTTCCTTACTGGGACTCTCTGCAACTCAAGGCTAAATAGGATCCTGGAATGAGACACCTGTGACAGGGATGGGTGCAAAACCTAGGGGTTGGCCTAGACCCCCACAATTATAAACAAAGTCAATGATCATACAATGTAACCAAACCCCCATTATTTTCTACTTAGGTGAGGTTTTTTAAATAGTACTAGTTAGGATTTGAAATCACTGTTTAGTTAACCCCTTAAGACCAGAGGGCGTACAATTACATCCTTTTTTAAGCGGCTCTAAAAGCCGCCGGGCATAATTGTACGCCCTCCGTTTTTTTTTTTACTTACCCGGTCACCGGCAATCGCGGTTGGGGGGACTCCCAGGGAGCCCCCCGTGGCACGTCCGCCCTCTTCAGCCCCCCCGGGCCATGTGAGAGTGAGGTCTTTGCGAGGACCTCACGATCACATGGCCGGTATAATGCCAGCAGGGGGACTGCCTGTAATGACCCCCTGCTGGCTGGAAATAAAATAAAAATAATTAAAATAAGTGTAAAAAAATAAATTATATACTTAGATCATATATATATATATATATATATATATATATATACACAAATACATACACACACATACACCGTCTAGGTGTATTTTACTATTAATATATATATATAATTATATATATATATACAGGGAGTGCAGAATTATTAGGCAAGTTGTATTTTTGAGGATTAATTTTATTATTGAACAACAACCATGTTCTCAATGAACCCAAAAAACTCATTGTAACGGATCACCTGGCACCCCGACTGAGTACCTCCGTTAATGGATGCTCCTAGTGCTTCCTGAGGACTCCAAGCACTCTGGCAGACACCACAATCACCGAATCCGAGAAACCTTTTAAATTCTCCCAAGCATATGAATGCTGTAGACCATTGAATAGGAACCATACGAATAGGCTTGTACTCCTAGCAGTCAACTGGAACAGCACTCAATAAATCCTTCCCCCCAATAATGAGACGACACATCACTTTGAGGGTTAAACAGGAACTCTGGACTGGCTCATCCAGCCTGGCTTTTATTACACTAATCCACATACAGGCCACACCCAGGGGGAGGCATAAAATAACCAATCACATACATGGTTCAGCCCACACATCCCCTCCCCTCAGATAACATTAAACTCAATTATCCGGTACACTTTTTCAGCCAAGTTCTGGATGTACCCCAAAACCCGGGGGTACACCTTTAAATCCAGCATCGCTGGATAGCCCTTATTCAGGGGGACAACATATCCAAAATTCAAGTAATTCGGATGAATGGTTCGTGAGATATGGGGTTCTAAAGATTTGACCGACCGCATGGGTAAAGTATCCGAAAACAGTTCCATGCATTTTGGCCCTGCGGTCGGTCACAAACAAGGGAATGAAAACAGGCGAATTGCCTGTGTTATAGAGCCTGGAGAGGGTTTGAATGAATTCCCTTGTTTATGGGGTTCTTTCTACCGAACGGCGGGTCATTCGGTAGTTTCTATACGAATTTCTGGAAGTATGGAGGTCTCAGCGGTGTTTGTCTAGTCAAGTGTCCGATTTTAGTTCCAGACACTCGACGGCAAAACACCGCTGTTCGGTAGTTTAAGATGGCCGCCGCCACGTGTTTGTTTCCCGAATGGCGGCCACCCAGAGGACAAAGAATACATTACACTGATTGCCAATTACCCGTTTGCAACATTGTTGCAAACTGTAATTGGAGGCACACTTATTCCTGGGTGGTCTGGTTGTTCGGTAGTTTCACTCAATATAATAAATGGAGTGATTCTACCGAACAATCAGATGAATGCATTAAGTTTAACATATCCCAGGTTAAACTTAATACACATATAATATTACAGGCAGTACACTAGAGTATGTATCACAGTCTTAAAGGGACAGTAGTCCCAAAAGTCCCAATATGTCCATAGATGCTGTTAAAAGGGCCAGTAGCAGCAATATACAGTACAATATGCCCCAAATAACCCAGGGGCCATAGTCAGCAGGTAGGAGGCTAGCAAACAGGCTTCTCCAGGGCCCAGTGGCGAGGTTGGTTTTGCCACATTTCTCCCCTTTTCCAAACAGACTAACAGGGTACCTGACCTCTTGCCGGTCAGTGCCCTTGTTAGTCCAGCAGCCCACCCACAAAACAGAAACAGCAGTACAGTCCACCCACAATGAATGGTTACTACACCTGAGTAATGGAAAAACTTGTCCAGGTCCAGGTGCCTCACCCCGGCTGTGTGGGGGACTGGTAGGCTGTTTTGGTGGGTTGCTGAGTGGGCAGAGTGGGCAGACTGGTGCCAGCACTACTACGGGAGTAGTCTGGTTGGAGCCTTGCTGGAGACCGACTGCCTCCCCTTTAGCTGCGCAGCTCTGCTGCTGGAGACCGACTGTCTCCCCTTGAGTTACACAGCTCTGCTGCTGGAGACCGACTGTCTCCCCTTTGGCTAAACAGCCCTGTTGTGGGGGGGCAGGACCGACCGTCCCTACCCCCTGTGCTGGAAGTGCAGAGACCACGGTCCCATCTGCACAGGTGTGGGGCTTACAGTCTCCCCCTGGTACATTAAGCTGCCGCTGGGGAGAGGTGGTAACAATCTCCTCTCCCATTAGAACACTCTGCCCATTGATGATCCGCCGCTGGGGAGAGGTGGTAACAATCTCCTCTCCCATGCCTACTTTCAGTCTTTGTGGAGGGAGACCGACTGTCTCTCCTCCCAATTCAGTGTCCTGCTGCTGGGGAATAGAGACTGGGCTCTCTATTCCCAAAAAATCACGCTGCTGCTGGGGGGTAGGACCAACTACCTCTGCCCCCTGTAACTCAGCCTTCCGCTGGGGAGGGAGGACGCTGCTCTCCTCTCCCTGCACTTCACACTGCCTTCCCGGCATATCACTCTGCTGCTGGGGGGTAGGACCAACTACCTCTGCCCCCTGTAACTCAGCCTGCCGCTGGGGAATGGGGACTGGGCTCCCAATTCCCTGCAATTCACACTGCCGCTGGGGAATGGAGACTGGGCTCCCAATTCCCAACAAATCACACTGCCGCTGGGGAGTGGAGACTGGGCTCCCAATTCCCAATAAATCACGCTGCTGCTGGGGGGTTGGACCCACTACCTCTGCCCCCTGTAACTCGGGCGCAGAGACCACGGTCCCATCTGCACTGGTGTGGGGCTTACTGTCTCCCCTTGGTGTGCTAAGCTGCCGCTGGGGAGAGGGGGTAACAAACTCCTCTCCCTTACACACTTTCAGCCGCTGGGGAGCAGGGCTGACCCTCTGTACTCCCTGTAGGCAGGGCGCAGAGACCACTGTCCCATCTGCGCTGGTGAGGGGCTTACTGTCTCCCCTTGGTGAGCTGCGCTGCCGCTGGGGAGAGGGAATAATAAACTCCTCTCCCTTACACACCTTCAGCCACTGGGGAGAGGGGATAACAGGCTCCTCTCCCTGCACCGTAGACTGCCGCTGGGGAGCAAGAACGGCACCTTCAGCTCCCTGTAACGCACACTGCCGCTGGGGATCTGGGCCGACTGCCCAGCATCCCTGTAGGGCCGGTAGAGAGACCGCAGTCCCATCTCCACCTGCCATCTGTGGGTCTTCCCAGGACCAATCCGTGAGGCCCCTCAACATTTGTGAGTAAGGGCCACCTGCTTCCCCACCTGGCAACTCTGGCTGCTGCTGGGGATCTGGGCCGGCTGCCCAGCATCCCGGTGGGCCCGGTGGAGAGACCTTGGTCCCATCTCTACCTGCCTGTTGTGGTTCCTCACAGGACCAGTCTATGAGGACCCCCACTTCGGGTTCCTCCCGCCGCCTCAGGGAAAGACGGCTAACCTCCTCGGATGCAGCCTCTACTCGGCTGCTGTAACGCTCCTGCTGCTGAGCATACTTCCTCTCTTTCGCCAACCGGAATTCTCGGTCCAGCCTTGTGTTTCGCTCGGCCATGACCTGGTTCCAGATCACCCGGCGTGTCTCCATGGGTATATCATCCCCATACTCGGCCACTCGCTGCCTCACCTCGGCCAGCCAATCATCTCCAGAGCCAGAACCTTCCATACTTGTCTGCTCCCAGGGGCGCTGCACGACTGCTAGCGTTGCCCTCAATATGTAAATCCAAACGAACTGTGTCTCCGAGCTGCTTTACTTCACACTAGGACGCCGTCCCACCGCTGCCACCAATGTAACGGATCACCTGGCACCCCGACTGAGTACCTCCGTTAATGGATGCTCCTAGTGCTTCCTGAGGACTCCAAGCACTCTGGCAGACACCACAATCACCGAATCCGAGAAACCTTTTAAATTCTCCCAAGCATATGAATGCTGTAGACCATTGAATAGGAACCATACGAATAGGCTTGTACTCCTAGCAGTCAACTGGAACAGCACTCAATAAATCCTTCCCCCCAATAATGAGACGACACATCACTTTGAGGGTTAAACAGGAACTCTGGACTGGCTCATCCAGCCTGGCTTTTATTACACTAATCCACATACAGGCCACACCCAGGGGGAGGCATAAAATAACCAATCACATACATGGTTCAGCCCACACATCCCCTCCCCTCAGATAACATTAAACTCAATTATCCGGTACACTTTTTCAGCCAAGTTCTGGATGTACCCCAAAACCCGGGGGTACACCTTTAAATCCAGCATCGCTGGATAGCCCTTATTCAGGGGGACAACATATCCAAAATTCAAGTAATTCGGATGAATGGTTCGTGAGATATGGGGTTCTAAAGATTTGACCGACCGCATGGGTAAAGTATCCGAAAACAGTTCCATGCATTTTGGCCCTGCGGTCGGTCACAAACAAGGGAATGAAAACAGGCGAATTGCCTGTGTTATAGAGCCTGGAGAGGGTTTGAATGAATTCCCTTGTTTATGGGGTTCTTTCTACCGAACGGCGGGTCATTCGGTAGTTTCTATACGAATTTCTGGAAGTATGGAGGTCTCAGCGGTGTTTGTCTAGTCAAGTGTCCGATTTTAGTTCCAGACACTCGACGGCAAAACACCGCTGTTCGGTAGTTTAAGATGGCCGCCGCCACGTGTTTGTTTCCCGAATGGCGGCCACCCAGAGGACAAAGAATACATTACACTGATTGCCAATTACCCGTTTGCAACATTGTTGCAAACTGTAATTGGAGGCACACTTATTCCTGGGTGGTCTGGTTGTTCGGTAGTTTCACTCAATATAATAAATGGAGTGATTCTACCGAACAATCAGATGAATGCATTAAGTTTAACATATCCCAGGTTAAACTTAATACACATATAATATTACAGGCAGTACACTAGAGTATGTATCACAGTCTTAAAGGGACAGTAGTCCCAAAAGTCCCAATATGTCCATAGATGCTGTTAAAAGGGCCAGTAGCAGCAATATACAGTACAATATGCCCCAAATAACCCAGGGGCCATAGTCAGCAGGTAGGAGGCTAGCAAACAGGCTTCTCCAGGGCCCAGTGGCGAGGTTGGTTTCGCCACACTCATTAATATCAAAGCTGAATATTTTTGGAAGTAGTTTTTAGTTTGTTTTTAGTTATAGCTATTTTAGGGGGATATCTGTGTGTGCAGGTGACTATTACTGTGCATAATTATTAGGCAACTTAACAAAAAACAAATATATACCCATTTCAATTATTTATTTTTACCAGTGAAACCAATATAACATCTCAACATTCACAAATATACATTTCTGACATTCAAAAACATAACAAAAACAAATCAGTGACCAATATAGCCACCTTTCTTTGCAAGGACACTCAAAAGCCTGCCATCCATGGATTCTGTCAGTGTTTTGATCTGTTCACCATCAACATTGCGTGCAGAAGCAACCACAGCCTCCCAGACACTGTTCAGAGAGGTGTACTGTTTTCCCTCCTTGTAAATCTCACATTTGATGATGGACCACAGGTTCTCAATGGGGTTCAGATCAGGTGAACAAGGAGGCCATGTCATTAGATTTTCTTCTTTTATACCCTTTCTTGCCAGCCACGCTGTGGAGTACTTGGACGCGTGTGATGGAGCATTGTCCTGCATGAAAATCATGTTTTTCTTGAAGGATGCAGACTTCTTCCTGTACCACTGCTTGAAGAAGGTGTCTTCCAGAAACTGGCAGTAGGAATGGGAGTTGAGCTTGACTCCATCCTCAACCCGAAAAGGCCCCACAAGCTCATCTTTGATGATACCAGCCCAAACCAGTACTCCACCTCCACCTTGCTGGCGTCTGAGTCGGACTGGAGCTCTCTGCCCTTTACCAATCCATCCATCTGGCCCATCAAGACTCACTCTCATTTCATCAGTCCATAAAACCTTAGAAAAATCAGTCTTGAGATATTTCTTGGCCCAGTCTTGACGTTTCAGCTTGTGTGTCTTGTTCAGTGGTGGTCGTCTTTCAGCCTTTCTTACCTTGGCCATGTCTCTGAGTATTGCACACCTTGTGCTTTTGGGCACTCCAGTGATGTTGCAGCTCTGAAATATGGCCAAACTGGTGGCAAGTGGCATCTTGGCAGCTGCACGCTTGACTTTTCTCAGTTCATGGGCAGTTATTTTGCGCCTTGGTTTCTCCACACGCTTCTTGCGACCCTGTTGACTATTTTGAATGAAACGCTTGATTGTTCGATGATCACGCTTCAGAAGCTTTGCAATTTTAAGAGTGCTGCGTCCCTCTGCAAGATATCTCACTATTTTTGACTTTTCTGAGCCTGTCAAGTCCTTCTTTTGACCCATTTTGCCAAAGGAAAGGAAGTTGCCTAATAATTATGCACACCTGATATAGGGTGTTGATGTCATTAGACCACACCCCTTCTCATTACAGAGATGCACATCACCTAATATGCTTAATTGGTAGTAGGCTTTCGAGCCTATACAGCTTGGAGTAAGACAACATGCATAAAGAGGATGATGTGGTCAAAATACTAATTTGCCTAATAATTTTGCACTCCCTGTATATATATATATATATATATATAAATATCAAATTACATGTAGACTGATACTGATTAAATATATATAATTATTGTTAAATATATATTTATATATAATATAAAAAAATAAAAAAATAATTAAAAATAAATAATAAAAAAATATATAGATGTGTGTTATTTCGTTCTAACTGTATTGTGATATTCATATTTTTATATATATTTATATCAAAATTCACGTAGATCGAAATAATATATATCTATATACATAAATATATTAGTGTTATATTAGTGTTTCAAAACAGTAAAATGTATTACAACGATGATATCGCCAGTAAAAGTGACGTTTTTTGCATTTTTCACGCACAAACAGCACTTACACGGACGATATTATTGCTGCAATATTTTTTACTGTTTTGAAACACAAATATTTGTGTTCAGCGAAGTCTCCCGAGTACAACAGTACCCCTCATGTACAGGTTTTATGGTGTTGTCAAAAGTTACAGCGTCAAATATAAGGCTTGTTTCATTTTTTTCACATTAAAATTTGCCAGATTGCTTACGTTGCCTTTGTGACCCTATGGTAGCCTAAGAATGAAAATTACCCCTATGATGGCATACCATTTGCAATAGTAGACAACCCAAGGTATTGCAAATGGGGTATGTCCAGTCTTTTTTAGTAGCCACTTAGTAGTAGTCACAAACACTGGCCAAAATTTGCGTTTTTTGCATTTTTCACACACAAACAAATACCAACGTTGGCCAGTGTTTGTGACCAAATGGCTACTAAAAAAGACTGAACATACCCCATTTGCAATGCCTTGGGTTGTCTACTATTGCAAATGGTATGCCATTATGGGTGTAAATGTAATTCCTGGGCTACTATACAGTCTCAAAGGCAACGTAACCAATCTGGCGAATTTCAATTTCAAATGTAATGTGCTATATTTGACCCTGTAACTTCCCAAAACACCATAAAACCTGTACATAGGGGCTACTGTTTTACACGTGAGACTTTGCTGAATACAAATATGTGTATTTTATTGCAGTAAAAGCAAACAGTATTATGACATTGACAGTTAACCCCTTCCCGCCGTTACGACGTGCTATGCCGTCACGGTTTAAGTGGACTTTAAAGCCGTTGTGACGGCATAGCACGCCGTAACGGCTTTAAGCCCTGGAGCGTCCGGGATACTTACCTTCCCGCCACTCCGCTTCGGGAGGACTGCCTCACAGCCCAGGCAGCCCCCCCACGGCAAATCAGGCCCCCGGGGGCCATGTGATCGCTCTCAAAGAGCGATCACATGGCTTCCTATAGCTGGCTGTGGATCTGCCAGCAGGGGGACTGTCTAAAATATCAGACAGTCCCCCTGCTGGTGGGAAGTATAAAAAAAAAATAATTAGACATGTTTTAAAATAAATCAAATGTATTTATATATATATATAATATATGTATATATATAATATATATGTATATTATATATATTTATCGTCATACATAGTGTATTTTAATACTAATATGTACATATATTAGTATTAAAATACACTTAGAATGACGTTACATATATATAATATGCATATATTATATATATATAATAGATATATACACATATATTATATATATAAATACGTATAATTACAATAATAAATAAATAAAATAATAAAATTAATAAATAAAATATTGAAACACAATTTAATCTAAATTATATATACATATGTAATTTCATTCTAACTGTATTTTGTTATTAATATATATATATTGGTAACAAAATACACTTAGAATGACATTCTATATATATCTATCTATATATAAAATGCAAATAACCTCAAATATATATATATATAGATAAATACATATAATTACATAATATTACATTAGTATACACGTAGAATTTAAATAACTATAAATGCATATGTATTAAAATTCTACGTGTATATTTAAGTAATCTTTTAACATAATTAGGTGATTTGATTAATTAAAATTTGATTGACATGCCTGACAACACAGGGAGAAAGTGCAGAGAATTTAATTCGCAAGGACTATATTTGACCCTGTAACTCTCCAAGACAACATAAAACCTGTACATGGGGGGTACTGTTTTACTCGGGAGACTTCGCTGAACTCAAATATTAGTGTTTCAAATTGGTAAATTGTATTACAACGATGATATTTTAAGTAAAAGTGAAGTTTTTTGCATTTTTTACAAACGAACGGCACTTTTATGGACTATATTATTAAGTCTCCCGAGAATAACAGTACCCCCCATGTACAGGTTTCATGGTGTTTTGGAAAGTTAGAGAGTCACATATAAGGCTTGCATTTCATTTTTTTACATTTAAATTTGCCAGATTGGTTATGTTGCCTTTGAGAGCGTATGGAAGCCCAGGAATGAGAATTACCCCCATGATGGCATACCATTTGCAAAAGTAGACAACCCAAGGTATTGCAAGTGGGGTATGTCCAGTCTTTCTTAGTAGCCACTTAGTCACAAACACTGGCCAAATATTCGTTTTTGCTTTTTTAACACAAAAACAAATATGAACGCTAACTTTGGCCAGTGTTTGTGACTAAGTGGCTACTAAAAAAGACTAAACATACCCCACTTTCAATACCTTTGGTTGTCTACTTTTTAAAATGGTATGCCATTATGGGGGTAATTCTCATTGCTGGGCTACCACACCGTCTCAAAGGTAACATTACCAATCTGGCAAATTTCTATTTGAAAATGTAACGTTCTATATTTGACCCTGTAACTTTCCAAAACACCATAAAACCTGTTAATGGGGGATACTGTTGTACTTGTGAGACATCGCTGATTACAAATATGTGCATTTTTGTGCAGTAAAACCTAACAGTATTATGACATTCACAGCTAAAATGTCAGACGGAAATACAAATTTAAAAAAAAATCTTATTTTCTCAATTTTTTTTTAATTTTATTCATAATGAATTATGTTCCATATATGAATAGTTAATGCTAAATTAAAGCCCTGTTTCTCCTGAACAAAATGATATATAATAAGTGTGGGTGTATATAATTTGAAAGAGGGGAACTACGGTTGAACAGACATGTAGCGCAAATTCTAGTTTTTGTTTACGTTTTGTTTTGTTCACAACTTGTACATTTGGCTCAGTCCTTAAGGGGTTAATAAGTGAGTGCACTGGTTTGTATATTTTGTATTTTGGTCCCAGTAGCACCCTGTAATATATGCATGTTTAGGTGAGTGCAGCCCTCCTGACTTTGTTTATTACCTCATATACAGAGATAATATCAGTAACACATACTGAGGCTGTGTGATAACCAACCTATGAAAGATCTTCACACCAGTTCATCCAGAGGATATCATGGTCTCATATGCTGATTTAAAGAAGCAGGAAGATCCAAACAATATATTAAAGGGACACTGTAGGCACCCAGACCACTTCTGCCCATTGGAGTGGTCTGGGTGCCAACTCCCACTACCCTTAACCCTGCAAGTGTAATTATTGCAGTTTTTTATAAACTGCAATAATTACCTTGCAGGGTTAAGTCCTCCCCTAGTGGCTGTCTATTAGACAGCCACTAGAGGGAACTTCCTGCTCTATAGCACAGGTTTTCTGTGCTAGAGCGTTGCTGGACGTCCTCACGCTGTGTGAGGACCTCCAGCGTTGCTCAATTCCCCATAGGAAAACATTGAAAACCTTTTTCAATGCTTTCCTATGGGGTGCGCTAATGCGCATGCGCGGCATTGCCGCGCATGCGCATTAGGTCTCCTCGGCCGGTGGGCGGGATCAGTCTCGCCCACCGGCCGACGTAGGCAGAAGGTGGAGCGGCGGGGGAGGAGCAGGCAGCGACGTGGGACATGTCGCTGCCTCAGGTAAGTCACTGAAGGGGTTTTACCCCTTCAGCAACAGGGGATTGGGGGTTGGGAGGGAGAGGAATCCTGCAGTGCCAGGAAAACGGATTGTTTTCCTGGCACTGGAGATTCCCTTTAACTTCAACTCTGGAAAAACTGCATATGTGCTACAAAGCACATATAACAGCAATCATTGACTCATGCCTTGATAGGAACAAGTGTCTGCATGGACTATGCGTCAGTTTTTAAAACCCATGACATATACATTTGTGTAATTCAATCATTCAGTTAGGAAAGTTTTCTCTTACCATGTGTCTTCATGGTCTTTAGGACTGTGGTGTTCAGGCAGACTTTATAGAGCCAGGATATCATTATCAGCACTCTTTTGTAACATGCATCCTTGCATTATCCGTTTTATTTTGCACAATGCATCCTTGCATTATCCACACTCTTTTGGAACATGCATTATTGCAATTATAAACTTACCTAAATGCTCACCACACAAACCTCCTAAACGTGACCTATTTTTTAGAAGGAAGCCTAATGTAAGCAACTGGGAGGAACTGAAAGAAAAGAAACCCAGGTGCCTATACTAAACAGCCATAGAGACAGATGAACAGCTGCAAATGGGGATTTGAACATCTGACAGCCTAAACTGCAAATAGGGATTTGAACATAAGACAGCCTAAACTGTTTAAACTGAAGGCTTCTATCTGTACCCCATATGCCATTCATCATCACCAGTGGGGGAAGGTTTAAAACAAATCCTGGTTATTGTGGAATACATCGAAGAGGCATACCCAGGTGGTCACCTTATAGAAATGCTGATTACTGGGTCTTCAGGTAAAACAGGAATAGCCCCAGCTTGGCCTCTTGTATGCAGTGGACCTTTTTCATCCCCTGAGGGAGGGAGTTGGGTCAAACCCCCGGTCACTGAAGGAGGTACCCAGGCTGGCAACTCATAGGAATGTGCTGTTGCTGGATCTTCAGGGATTAGAGGATGAACCCTAGCTGGGCCTCATGTAAGCAGGGGACTATATTCATCCACTGAGGGAGAGAGTTGGGTCAGACCCCCAGACACTAAAGGGTTTACCCAGACTGGCACCTAATAGAGATGTGCTGTTGCTGGGTCTTCAGGGTTAAGAGGCTGAACACTGGCATGACTGCAGTGTACCGCTTTCATCCCCTGATGGAGAGATTGGGTCCAACACCTGGTCATTGAAGATGGTACCCAGGCTGGTAAACTCATAGAGATGTGCTGTTGTTGGGTCTTCAGGGCTTAGAGGCTGAACCCTGGCAGGGCCAGAAAAATATTGGCCTGGTGAGAGCTAACCCATGAGTAAATGCTGCCATGATTGATCAGGAAACATATATATCGGTCTATGTATGTGTAGGTACATATATTGGTACTTGTGTGTGGATGTACATAAATTTGGGCATTAGGTTGTATTTATATGTATATTATTGTATTTAATTGTGTATATTGTGTATACTTGTGCATATATACTACTTATGTATATGTACATGTGTGTGTCTGTGTATGCTGGATTTAGGCCTTCATGCATATCCTGTAACTCTTGGATGGGAATTCGTGCATGTTTATATATGTCATTATTTTGTTTTTCCTCTCCCCTTCTTGCACCATCTTTTGCACTGCTTGCTTGTTTTGTTTTGACATATAGTGGGGGCCCCAGGGCAATTTTCGCACCGGGGCCCCATGGTTTCTAGTTACGACTCTGCCTGTATCACGGCTCAACTGTAGATTCTATGTGTCATCTTGCTCAGAAATGCTTTAGACTTGAGAAAGGGAGGTTCTCCCAAAAGCTTGTTGTGGCGAAACCGACCTCTCCACTGGGCCCTGGAGAAGCCTGTTTGCCCGCCTCCTACCTGCTGACTATGGCCCCTGGATTATTTGGGGCATATTGTATTTTATTGTGCGACTGCTGGCCCTTTAAGCACAGTGAATGGTATTTTATTGTACTGCTGCTGACCCTTTAAGAACCGTCTGGGGACATCTTGTAACTTTGGTGAACAATGCTCCTTTAAGACTATGTCCCCAGACCTGTAAAATAACTTGCCCCTGGCTCTCTCCCACTTGGTTCAGTAAATAGGGCTTACTGAACCAAGTACCACACAGGCGGACCACCCAGAAGTTAAAGTATGCAGGCAATTTACCTCCCAGGCTGTGAGGTTACTGCAGGTTAATTGCACGTGGCGACGGCCATCTTTGTTCAGTCGAATGCGGTCAGATTCTGTGGAACTGAAATCGGCTACACATTTTACCAAACACCGCTGACCCTTACCTTCCAAATGGGACTTAGTCGTTTTTCGGCATGAAATTGACCGACCGCACAGCCCAAATCTATGGAACTGTTTTGGGCAGGAAATTGTGCTTGCGGTCGGTCATAAAGGGACCTCCAGCTAACTTTTGATC
Source organism: Pelobates fuscus (assembly GCF_036172605.1). Classification (NCBI taxonomy): domain Eukaryota; kingdom Metazoa; phylum Chordata; class Amphibia; order Anura; family Pelobatidae; genus Pelobates; species Pelobates fuscus. The sequence continues at coordinate 111,310,785 of NC_086324.1, read as the reverse complement.
CACTGGGGGGATTTGGCTGATTTTTGGAAGGGTTTATGTTTAAAGTGTGCTGATTCCAAATATGTAATTGTTATGAAGATTAGATGTATGGTTTTAAAGTTATAGCACATGTATAAAAACTGTATTTTCCCTGGCTGTAATAATTATGTTAACTGGTTATCTGAGGGGAGGGAACCTGTGGGTTGTAACCATTATGCTATTGGTTGTTTTGTCCCTCCCTGTGGGCGGTCCTGTATTCTCAACACTTGTAATAAAAGCCAGGCTGGATGAGCCAGTCGAGAGTTCCTGTTTAACCCTCAAAGTGAAGTGTCGTCTCATTATTGGGGGAGGATTTATTGCATGCTGTTCCAGTTTGACTGCTAGGATTGAAAACCTATTCATATGGTTCCTATTCAACTGTCTACAGCATTCAGAGGCTTGAGAGGATTCATATGCTTCTCCAATACGGTGATTGTGGTGTCTGCCAGAGTGCTTGGAGTCCTCAGGAAGCGCTAGGAGCATCCATTAACGGAGGTACCCAGTCGGGGTGCCAGTCGATCCGTTACACTTGTCATTAAAAAAATTGTCAGTCCAATAAAAAAGGTATCACAAGATACGAATTTGATCTGTTTTTTTTACATCAATATATATTAGACATGTGCAATTCGTTTTGTTCCAAATGTCAGTTCGGAAGAATTTCGGGCAATTCGGACATTCGGATACTTCCGAATGTCCAAATAGCTGAATTGACGAATTTCCAAAGTGCCGAATTTCGAATTTGCTGAATTGCCGAAGTACTAATATACCCAGTGGAAGAATGTGTTATACTGTATACCAGTTTAAATAAAAAGTATACAAACATAGCCAGGATTTAGCTGTAAGCATTTGCAACACTTACAATAATCAAGTAACACACATTCATATAAAATGTAAGTTACTTGGCCAGTCAATGTAATAACAGGAATGTATAAGTAGATAACTCCCTAATTCCCACGCTCCGGCCTGCTCACTGTTTACTAGACATGCCGCTACTCGCGGTATAGCGAGTAGGGGCAGAATTTACTAATGCTAAGTAATCTTTACTTAGTATTAGTAAATTTGACTGAAAAATCCATTTAGGTCTTTCAGCCTTTTGGTAGATGGCTCCCTAATACCGTGGGAATTAGGGAGTTATCTTCTAAGCGGCGGCAAGAGAACATAGCCGAAGTCCCGAAGTGCTAAAGTTCTGAAGTGCCGAATTTCAGAATGCCGAACCAAACCAAATATTTTGCCCATCCCAAATATTTTGCACATTCTACATATATATTTTCCAAAACACTATAACACCTTTACATGAGGGGTATTGTTATACTCGGGAGACTTCGCTGAACACAAATGTGAGTGTTTTAAACAGTAAAACATATCACAGCGATGATATTGTCAGTGAACGTGGCATTTTTTGCATTTTTCACATACAAACTGCACTTTCACTGATGTTATCATTGTTGTGATACGTTTTACTGTTACTAATATTTGTGTTCAGTGAAGTCTCCCGATTATAACAGTACCCCCCATGTACAGGTTTTATTGTGTTTTTGAATATTACAGAGTCAAATATAAGGCTTGATTTTCCATTTTTTCACATTGAAATTTGCCTGATTGGTTATGTTGCCTTTGAGAGTGTATGATAGCCCAGAAATGAGAATTACCCCCATGATGGCATACCATTTGCAAAAATAGACAACCCAAGGTATTGCAAATGGGGTATGTTCAGTCTTTTTTAGTAGCTACTTAGTCACAAACACTGGCCAAAGTTAGCGTTCATAATTGTTTTTTGTATTTTTAACACACAAACAATTATACATGCTAAGTTTGGCCAGTGTTTGTAACTAAGTGGCTACTAAAAAGACTGGACATACCCCATATTAAATACCCTGGATTGTCTACTTTAAAAAAAATCTGTACATGTGAGGTGTGATTCAGATATTTATGACAGATAACAGTGTTACAATGTCAGTATTGATAAATTTAAGAAAAATAAAATAAATATATAGAAATTCAGAGTATCCTTGCACTCACGCTTACAGCTGGTGTTGGCCGGGTGCTTGAAATCCAGGGAAAAGCATGTATTTGAAGATAGTGATCAGCACTCTCGGACTTTGAAAGATTAAAACTTACAGTTTATTGAATATCCATTAAAAGATCAACGTTTCAGTTTAAAAAAAAAGATCAACGTTTCAGTTTAAAAAATAAAAGATAATAATAATAAGCAAAGTCCAAATAAAGAGTCCAACTTGTATATCCTTACGTATGGTCTTTTTGTACGATGATAGGATCTTCAAATATGGTAATGTTTCCACTTACATGGAAGATAAAAGAAAGGGACAACCAATAGTGCAGTATGTATAGCTCAAATATGGACGTAAAAAATAATAATGATAGAGAACTCACATTTACAAGAGCTTATATCCAGCTCTAGGGTAAAGCGCGTACAGCGGTATAATCCCCGCTTATGGGATATGTAGTGGGTACCTCTCAGTCTCTGGTGTCCAATTCTCAGAAAAAAAGGAGACAGCTTGTTTTAAAGGGTTTTGAGGTATTCCTTTTTAAGGGTTGCTGCCTATAAGTTGACCAGCGCTGTCTCACTCTTTTATCTTTTCCATATATACTACTTGTACGTATAGCACTATAACTTTCCCAAAACTTTCACAGGTTATATTGTGTTCTTTAACAAGGTGTGATTTTACTCTTTATCCAATCAGATAGTTACACCTGGTCTTAATGTATAGAGAGGGTAGTAAAATTTGGGTGAGGAGTATGGACTTTTATGCTGTTATTAGCTAGATCAACAGTATGGACGGTGTTTAATTAGGACTGTACTGCTCTGACAATGTAAACAGCAGTAAGGGGCTAGGATTTAGGAAATAAGGTATAAAGTCCAAACTTGTAAACAACCAAAAAGCTTACTATGGACCTTTGAAACTTAGTCTAGGGGTTTATTCACCAACATATTAAATATCAAAAAGCATAAACATAATAACATTCCAACAATCAGTTAAGATGAAAATAGTTAACCCCAGTCTATAGCTGGGATGGTGGAGGGCGTTGTATGGAACATGCACAGCCCAGAATATGTAAAGTAAATGAAATAATTATGAAACATAGGGAAGTGCTGTGATGACCTCTTATAATTATTGTACACACTGAATATTTGAAACTCACTCAAAGCCAAGGGAGAAATTGTGCATTATCTATTAAATAAAAAATATATAATTTTGTTTGATATTACAGCTATACCATTTTATGCAATATTGGTCAAATCAAAGTAATATTAAAATTGAATTCCAAAGTAAAAGCATAGATGACAGGGAATGTTTCTTTTTCAGCTATTTTTACCCTGAATTTGAAATTCACTTTGAATTTTCACTTCAGTGTTATTCACTTTTGTGTTATTCTATTCAATTACCTGTTTTTCAATAGTCCTAACTTTGATTTTATATCTGTCTGCAGTATTCACCCTGACTCCCTTCTCTCTCTGTCATTTCAGGTGTTGTGCTAGGAGGATCTGGCGATAAGTCTATCCGCTTCCGACCAACTTTGATTTTCAAAGAGCATCATGCACACTTATTTTTGAATATCTTTAATGACATCCTTGCGAATTTCAAGTAGAAGATAATTGTTTCAGCTGCTCTAGTCCAATTAATTAAGGGACTACTAATTTATAGGTCTAACATTATGGGTGAAACAGAAGACATAAAAGAGCAGCTTCAATGTGCCATACTATATATTTTCATAAGAAAACAAAATATTAAAGCTATTTGTGTTGAGGAATATTGTAAAGCATACATTTAAGAATCATTCAATACATAATAGATTTGTCCAATTATCAAAAAAATAAGCAAGATTAACAGAAATGTTCATTGTCTGCCTTTCCATTGTTTTAAGCTATTGGCATTCCAGTTTAACATGATTTAGTTCAAGATTATCAAACTTGTGAAAAGTGTTATTGCATTTAATATGTTGGATAAAATATTAAACTGACCTGATCTTCATAAATAGATTCATGTAGAGTGAAAAACATTTGAGAGTGTTTAGTGGTGTTGGTACATAGACCCAAGGCAGTGCATGTTGATGGAATTTTCCTTGGTCCAGACATACTTTTGTGTTATTCTTTTCAATTAACTGTTTTTCAGTAGTCCTAACTTTGCTTTTAGGGTCACAAGAATATGTTGTTTGTGACACTCATAACATATGTTCAGTACAGTAACCATACAATTAGATAGAACAAACTAAATAGTTTTTCCCTTCAGATTAGAGGCAGTGCTTTACGACTGGGATTTCATCTCCCAAACTTTTCAAGAACCTCCCCCAATTAACCTTTGGCCTTATAAATTGCTTCCTACCCAAGACAACCCCAGTTCTTTGCCTGCCTCCGGCAGAGGAGGGTGTCAGGTTCAGGTTTTCTCCCTAGAAATATGGTGAGAGGGCTGAGGCTCTGGAGGCTCTACTTCTTTTAAATACATTTTTCAGAGATCAGCCAGGGTTAACACACCAGACGGCTGTATCTCCCCGGGTTGTATTAATTACGTCTATACCGAGCCAGGTGCCGGGCAGACAATGGTGAGCATTTGGGCACTAGTTGGGAAGTCCTGGCGGTGGAACACTCATACAGGTTATTTTTATTTCCACTGTGGAATCTCGAAATGCAGGACATGCATAATGCGATTTAAAATTCAGGCGCCAATATCTTTATTTTTTTTTTCTCCGGGGTCAAGATATTGGTTTCCAGGACTTAAAGAGGCTGTTTACCCAGCAGCAACTAACTGTTGCCAGGTGCACTCAGAATCTGTTGCAAGTTTGTTCTCACCAACCTCCAACACACTCTGAGGACATTTAAGGTAAGCCTTTTTGCTTTATCTTAAATGACTCTAGCCTGAATAAGTTAATTGTCTGTGCTGCAAGGTGGATAAGCTAAAAAAGCGCAAATGTTTCTAAGTAGGTGAGTTTTTAAAGGACCACTATAGTGCCAGGAAAACATACTCGTTTTCCTGGCACTATAGTGCCCTGAGGGTGCCCCCACCCTCAGGGTCCACCTCCCGCCCGGCTCTGGAAAGGGGAAAAGGGGTAAAACGTACCTTTTTCCAGCGCTGGGCTGGGAGCTCTCTGCCTCCGATTATCCTCCGTTCGGCCCCGTCGGCTGAATGCGCACGCGCGGCAAGAGCTGCGTGCGCATTCAGCCGGTCGCATAGGAAAGCATTTACAATGCTTTCCTATGGACGCTTCCGTGCTTTCACTGTGATTTTCACAGTGAGAATCACGCAAGCGCCTCTAGCGGCTGTCAATGAGACAGCCACTCGAGGATTTGGGGGAAGGCTTAACCCAATTATAAACATAGCAGTTTCTCTGAAACTGCTATGTTTATAAAAAAAATGGGTTAACCCTAGCTGGACCTGGCACGCAGACCACTTCATTAAGCTGAAGTGGTCTGGGTGCCTAGAGTGGTCCTTTAACTTCTCATCTCTTAAAGATTATTACTAAAATCTTAAAACAAATAGGGCTTTGAAAGGGTAAGCACTTAGTAGATTGGGTCCAAAATAGATTATTCTTTGAGTAAAGCCTATAAAAGGTATTAGCAAATACTTTTCCATAATTCTATTGGGAAAATTTAAGTTTCCTTTCTGGCTCAAAATCGCTGCTACACAGTGATTAGTTAATATGGGTTTCAATAATCACTAATTGCTGCAACAGGGTCTGCAATTAAAGTGAAGTGTTTGGTGGAATATATTCACAAGAGCAAGATCTGTATGACTATTGGAGGATTATCCTCGGTATGTTTTGCTTAGGAGGCTGATATTTAAAATCTGGTTTTGGTTAAGTTAATATACTGTTGTAGCAGATGGATTATTTAAATGCCAGGATCCTAGCCGCAGTGTTTATTTTCTTAAACATGCAATAGGCTTTTAGTAATTGCTGTAGACAAAGCTCTGCAATTAGCATTCTCACCACCTCAACTAGTTTCACCTGATATCAGTTTCTAAAAAGGCAGTCTGTTTTTCAGCTGGGGCAGACCTTTTCCTGTGCTTCACTCCATGGTTGCACATTTTATGTTTTATCTTAAATTCCAAGTCCTATGTTGTCAGATAGGTTTGAGCTAACTTACTGTTGTAATGGAACTTTTAAGAAAATGCTTCCTAATTTTGGTTCCTGCAGAGTTTGCATCAAACAGGTTTTAAATGCAGTTGCAGCTATTCTGTCTGCTCTAGCCTCTGCTTCCCAAATACGGCTAAGGAAAGCCTCTATCAGGTAAGGCTGTTGGTTGGAATTGCAATTTTAAAGAATTACTTCTGCTATTGATTCTGTCAGTCTGCATCAAACAGGTTTTGAAATGCAGTTTGCAGATATTTTTTCTGCTCTAGCCTCTGCTTCCCAATTACGGCTAAGGAAGGCCTGGATCATGGGTATTGTCTTATGCTGACTGTATATCTATGTAATCAGTCTCGCTTCCGCCAATAAAGATGGTAACCTGTATGAACTAGTCTTCATGGAAAATTATTTCTTCCTCATGTTACTGGGCTTGAAGCAAGTTCTAGTACAGCTGCAAGCCTATTGATCAAGGTGTAGTTCCACCACGTTCAATTTGTTCCCTGCAAATAGATACGATATGACTGGGATGGTTTACTGCCTAGGTTTGTCTGCAGTTTTCTTTTAAGAAAATGCTTATGGCAATTGCCGCTTGAGATTCTCCCACTATGCAAAATTTTACCATCCATAAATTTGTTGAATCTCTACAATACTAAGGAATCAAGGGCACCTAATACATTTTTTGTACACCAGCCCCTAAAGGTTAGGGTGTTTCTACAGCATACAGGTGGATGCTAATCAATCTTCTGATAAAGAATTCCCTTTTCAAGAAGTGTGCAGTTCTGGTGTTTGTCAAGGAACAGTTCAGGTGTAAATATTTTGACAAGGGTTTTTGAGTCTCAGAGAATGGTAATTCCCTGAAGAAAAAAAATGTGGTTCTCTCTGTCCTTATCACCTGAAATCTCTCTTCTACTTCAGTAGACAAGATACTAGGGAAATAATATTGGTTCCCGTCTTGTAAGAACCTGCTTGTTCTCTTTAGCTTCTTTAGGCATAGCACTGTTTACAGGTCCTTCAGTGGCCAGATACAGTTGCTAATAAGATTTTGCAGTAAAATCCTATACTTCGGTCATTCCTTTCTGAACCAGGCAGAAATGAAGGATGCCAGACAGTTCTTACTTTTTGTTCTAGTTCTCAAATCGATCGTTCAGAATTTTACGACTGATGCTTCAGGTCTCAGCTAGGTTCTCATAGGGTTGAAGGGAAATTAGCTGAGATAATTTGTAAAAACGTATCCAACTACATAGGACCGAAGGCTATCTGGCTAGCTCTCTTTGCATTTTAGATAAAGACCAGGTATTATCTTATCCAGATCTGGTCAGATAGTTCTACATCGGTAGCCATTATATACAAACAAGGTCATCTTGTTTGAAAAATCTTGATCCAGGATATGCTTGGGTTAGTTTTTCTTAGGTCTATTCACTTATGCATATAACTTAATATTCCTCTGTTTAGCTGTAGCATTGAGTAGTCAACATTTAATACAAAGCAGATTGGTTCATACTCCCTGATCTTCCCCCAAACTATAGGAAGAATTTGTCCATTTACGGAACTGGGACTTCTAGTTCAAACAGCATGAAATGTTTCATTGGACAAGCTTGGACAGACCAGTAAGTTTTGGTTTCCTTTTCTTTCTTGGGAATTCCAGTCTAACCTATAGTTTCCTCCTGGTTCCCTATTCCCCACGATCCTATAGGATGGAAAAGGTGAGAATGATAGTCTTCCTCCCTTGGTGGCAAGTAGCTGTTTCACCGTTCATCAAAATTTTTCCAGAGGAATCTTTGGGGACCTTAACTGTAAATAGGCATTCTCCAGGGTACCACTTCTCAAATTTGTTGTAATTCAAGCTGACGACCTGTTTTATGTATACGAGATACTGAAGGATAATGTTTTGTCTCAGGAAATTATTGACAATTTCTTTTACTATAATGGATCTTGTTCCAAGATTTATTCCAAATAGGGAAGGTGTTGTTTTTTTAAGATATTGGTTCATAGAAAAACAGGCATCTGCTTCCAAGTTTTAACCTCTTTTTATTTTTAATTTTTTTTTTTTTTTGGATGGGCTTTGCGGATGATTTAAAGCCACAGATCCTCAAGGTCAAATTTCGGTTATCAGTTGATTTTCAGAGGTTTGTCTCCAAATCACTAGTATCTGCTAGGCTCTTTCGTGGTTAGTTCCTATCTTCAGGGAATCTTTTCCGCATGGGATCTTCTTTTTGTTTTTTTTTACTCTGCTGATTTGAGTCTTCAATCTAGGTCTTTGGGGGTAGTCGCCCAAAATATTTTTGGGAAGAACTTCAAGTTTACGTTTTCAGTAGGAGAAAGTGGAGTTAAGTTGGATTCTTTAATTCTTCTCAATCTTCCATCTAACATTATTGTTCTAACTTTTCCCAACAGCGTTCTAGGGTCTTGGAATTCTAATTCCACTGCCTGGGCGTTTAGTTCTCATCTACGTTACCTTAAAGGTCTGCATTCGTTAGTTTTTCTCAACTAACACCTATCTCCATTGAAGCTCCTTAGATCAGTTATGTTCAGATCGGTTGCCTGAGGGCTTTTGCTATACATTCTCTTGATTTTCTAACCGCCACGAGGTGATCTCTTCACTCAATTTGGTCTGTTGATCTTGGAAGATACAACTTTGGTTGCAGGTTTTTTGCAGTGAGAATTGAGTCCCGCCCTAAGGGATTGCTTTTGGAGATCCCAGTCTTAAAGCACTGCCTCTAATCTGAAGGGAAAAACAATTTTTACTTACTGTAAATTTCTTTTTCCAGAAGATTAGAGGCAGTGCTGACTTCCCCCCCAAAATTTGTTCATAGTCTGAGTGGTACGGTTATTAGGCTTTTGTAATTTCTGGGAATGTCTTGGGTAGGAAGCAATTTATAAGGCCAAAGGTTAATTGGGGGAGGTTCTTGAAAAGTTTGGGAGATTGTCTGCCTGTTTTTTTTCCCTCCAGGGGATGAAATCCCAGTCGTAAAGCACTGCCTCTAATCTTCTGGAAAAAGAAATTTACGGTAAGTAAAAATTGTAGTTTTTTAAAATTTATTTATATTTACTGCGTACAATACAGAAAATAACCGTAAATATAATTACACTGTGAGAAATCAATAACAGGGATAGAAAATGGCACCTGCCTGTCCTTGGATAATGTGGTGCAGTTGGGCGAGACCTGTTGCAGGCAACAAGACAAACTATCCAGTATTGTACATTAGTAAACATATAGTTCTCGCCCGACATATGACAGTTATACTGGTAGAGGAAAGAAGGGAAAAAGGAAGAACAAGTAGAGATAACTAGTGCATAGGTTCCCAAGCAAGGAGACTAAGTCTCAGGTAGGATGACCAAAGATATGTGCAATAATAGGTACCAAGGTTTCCTGTATAGTACATGCAGCTAAATAATTGATAGATCTTGTGAGCTTTATGAGAAGCTTTGGTCTATAGCAGACAGGGTAACAGGCAAAAAAAGAGGGGGCAACGAAGTGAGAAGAACTACGGACAAGTTGGCAAAGAAGGAAGTAGAAGAGGGAGCAGTAAATGAGAGTGGAAAAAGTGTGCATATTATATGCTTGCTGTTTGTCATTGATGCAAATAGTGATAGACTATATAGCCTCCCAAATATCTGACCAATCACTTGTTTTATCTGGTGGCCCTAGATCCCTCTCCCACTCAGGAATGTAAGGTAACTGAATCAATGTAGAGTGTGTCATCAATGCTATATATAGTGTAGAAATATGCTGCAGGCTTTTAATCGGTATTTCTGTGCACATTTTTCCAAAGAAGGTTAGGGGAACAGTGCCTGCTTGTTTAACTATCAGAGAGAAGCCAAGATAGATAGTTGGAGGTATCAAAAATAGACAAACGCCATTAACTTGGATTAATCTGGTAAGTTTTGAAGGCAATTATTTAAAGGTGGATCAGTGTGTGTTAAAAAGGGTTCAGTCGGTTAGCCATTACCTATTACTATTTTAATGTATTAAGTAGATGCCAGGATCCTCATGGTCCTTGTCCCATTTAGGGTTATGTTTGGCACTAACATCAGGAGGTAACTTTGTGCCTTGGATGGTGGAATTGAAGACGGCACAAATATGTGACAATAGAAGTCTTGTCTTGTAATCTAGAGTCCTAAAACCATCTGGGCCTGGGCTTTTATGGGGTTTAAGCGAGCCCAGTGCTCTAGCTATCTATTCTTGTGTTTTTTCAGCTGCTGGTGTCTCTAAGGATAAGGAGATGAGCAGGTCTGCTAACTATTGGGCTGTGGGAGGGTGGGAATGCGGTATATCTGTTGGCCCACAAGGGAGTGGTTGTAAAGGGAAGTATAGTAGCTCTGATAAGTGTGTCCAATGACTGTTGGAGAGTCATTGGTCCTACTAGAACGTGTGCAGATCATAGTAATTTGCTTGGAATCTGCCTTACACTTAAAGAAATTTGTTAAGAGGGAGTCTGCTTTGTTTTCTTCTGAAAACTTTTCTGTTTCGACCTAAGCTTTTGCTGTATCCTGTGGGGATATTTATGGGATAATAATAGTAAACAGCTGAGAATTGCCCACTATTTCAATTCTCAGATCCCAAAGATCGTTATCGTGTAAGTGAAATGTATTCCATATAAATAAAATCACAATTTGTTATAAAAATAGATACAATTTATTGTGACAAATTAAATAATAATAATATGTAACATGCGTGATAATCAATGAATATTCAGCATAAAATGAGTATGCAATACAAATGTCAATACATTCCACTGGTTAACACAGTATAGAATCTACAACATTAGCTGTCAAGAGAAGATTTATGACGGTAGTTCACAGAAAGAAAGTGAAAGTTTCACACAGAGAAAGCTTCCAGCGAATAGCCATAAAAACTTTAGATGACAGTTAGAATAACCCTTTCAATGCTGGTTAGACCTCCTAGGTAATTAAGACTGTAACGGAGCTCCGTGTACCCCGACCGAGTACCCTCCGTTGATGGATGCTCCTAGCGCTCTCAGAGGACTCCAAGCACTGCAGACGACACCACAACCACCGCAGACTCCACAACCGCCGTAGCTTAACTGGAGCCGCGCCGTCTTCCTTCCACCCTGGATCGGCTTCTGTCCTCCAGGACCGTGTGGGGAAGACCTCTGCTCCAGGAGAGCGTATCTGGAACAAGCTCTTAAAAGAGCTAAGTGATTAAGAGCTCAGGGGAATATGCAGAGCATCGCAATCCCCAGTGTGATATAGCAGTTCCCTCCAATAACGAGACACGGCTACGTATTGAGGGTCAGAAGAGGTCTGAGGACTGGAACACCCAGCCTGCTTTTTATTAGGATCAGGTACATACAGGACACTCCCAGGGGGAGGATGAAATTGACCAATCACATGCATGGTAACACCCCCACGTCTCCTCCCCTCAGATAAACACATAACCCAATTAAAACATACATTATTTTACCCAAGTTCTGGATGTACCCCAAAAACAGGGGGTACAGCTTTAAATCTGGTATCCTCAAATAGCCCTTGTTCAGGGGAACAGTCTGTCCAAAAATCAGCCCATTCGGATGGATGGTTCGGGAGATACAGAGCTCCAAAGTTTTGACCGACCGCACAGACCAACTAGCCGAAAATAGTTCCATGAGTTTTGGCCTTGCGGTCGGTCTCCGTTCGCACGGTAAAATAGACGAAATTCTTGCCATCCATTCGCATCTTTGTGATCGCTAGAATCCCCATACTAAGTTAAGTATAACTACCGAACGGCCGGTCGTTCGGTAGTTTCCGTGCGTAATTCTGGATGTCTGGAGGTCTTAGCGGTATTCGCCTGTTTGTGCTTCCGATTTCAGTTCCATGCGTTCACAGGCAAACCCCGCTGTTCGCACGCAAGATGGCCGCGAACACGTGGAAAAGTCCCGAAATGGCGGCCACCTATTCAGAGCACAAAGAATTCGCATGAAACCATACGAACGGCTGTATTCTCCAGTAATGGTATTCTCATGCAATATATTCGCCTAAATCCCCTGGCTGTTACCTACAGCATAGATAAAGGGAAAAAGACAGTCTAATACAAGTCCATATGCCTGAATACAGGGTTTACAGTGCAATATAGTCCAGGACCATAGTCGCAGGGGAGGAGGCAGGCAAGCAGGCCTCTCCAGGACAAAGTGGCGAAGGGCACTTCGTCACAAAGACCTATTCTCATGTAATTTTAAATAAAATAACATTTAAACCAGCTCATTAGTCATTTCCTGGAACCATCCAATAAGAGTAATCTACCATGTTCTTAACTTGCCTAAACAGATATTTTATCTTATTTTAGAGCAAATCAATACACCTGGATAAATACCACTTGCTAACATGTGATATGTCCCATAATACATATTTATTCTCTTCTATCTGCAGAATAGAATGCTTAATTATGTACTTCTTATTTAACTAAGATTTCTAAATATTGAAATCTGATCGTGATTTATCCAGTCATATATCATGCTATTAGAACATTTTAATTAATTTAGATTAATTAAATGAAACCAGTATAATTACCAGTTGAGTAGATATTTTCATCAGATTAGTAGGTAGTCTCAGGAACTGAATGTCATGGGTCTCTTTCTCTGTCTCCTGACTTAGCCTGCTTCCTCTGCATCCCTCTCTTGCTTCCTCTTTCTTCCCTTTGTCTTAACTTTTTAAAGGGAAAATTCTCTGGGTGATAGACCAATAGAAAAACTAGAGGTGTGGTTACCTTCCAGATAGCAATTTAGGTGTTTGGTCTATAGGGGGCAATCTCGTCCCACTGAACATTCCTATCCCGGAAAGAGTTAACTTTTCCTGGTGGCTATTTTGACGTCATTTAGCTTCATCTTTATGGTTGTCTATAACTTAAGTTTTCTGTCAGATCAAAGTGTTTCTTTAAGTTTTGTCCAGACTATGTGTCTGACAAATTCTGCTATAATTTCTAATATGACAGTTATAACTAAGTATGACCCCTAAACTTACAATGGGACGTTATACAATATCGAAAGTAAAAATTAAATTATTTAATCTTCTTTGTCACAAATGTATGGGTTTAGAATTGATTATATTCCATTAGCATTTAGACAGTCTGTCCATCCCCCGTTATCACTTCTTATCAACAGGTTTGTATATACTATGCATTCCTTTAGCTCTGGCAAAGTGGTTAGTTTTACAGAAGGGATAGAAATCTTGTGTCTTTTGTTAGCTGAAAATAACAAAATGGAGTCTGCTCTGTTCAGAATGATTCAGGCAATATATACACTTTAATTTCTATCATAGCACAAAATGTCTGCCGATATACATACCCTGACAATCTGTAAAGGACAGTGATTTAAGTGTGGTTCGAAGTGCAGTCAATTGGGTGAGAAGTGGGCAGTAGGGTTTGCTTTGTGTTGTTTTTCCAGTTTCTTGAGTTTTTTCTTTGTGTTTGTAATCTGTTGGATGCAGTCTTTTTTTGTAGTGAGATGCAGGGCTAATAAGACAGTAATTAGAGTAAAACTTATTTGCCTGCAATAGTATATGAATGGGGGTGGGTGGAGAGGTATTAATGGCAAAGTAGTTGATGTAGATTAATTTAGAAATAAACAAATATGTTTAAATGTCTATCTGTTCCTGTCCAAATCTGAGATGATTAAATTGCGTATACGCAGAAGTAAGTTCACACTGACACATGGAGTTCAGGTTAAAAGCACTTCAGAAAATGTAATGGCATCTGGTTAGAAAACGGGTATGCAGACCCTTTTAAAGGCAAAATGACATCATCATTGAATATCAGATAATAACAAATAAACCTCATTAATTGGATTAAATGTTAAGTGGCTTATGTCAGTGTCCACCCATCAATATTATTAATTGGCTCAGGGATTTGAGTGACTAGTGGGGCACCCTCCCATCATGGGATGTCGTCTTTACTCGATGGGAGGGGGAATCTGGCGGCTAGCCATTTTGGGTAGTTAGTGATGTCTGACTCGTGATCAGGCTCAGGGTTCTTTTTATGAATAGAACATTTCATTAGTACAGTGTTCTCATGGCCTTCAGATTATACTATGTTGCAAATTACAGGAGATTCAGCAATTCCGGGGTTAGTCATGCCTTTATAGAAAATACAGTCTCTATTCATTATACTAAATGCTGTTAGGAAATTCTGTCATGTAATGTAGACAAAATGGAGGGTCTGTCATAATGTGAGGTTATGTGAGATTAAAATGGAGTTAGTACAATAATTCAATACAGGTGCAATAAAGATTTTTAAATAATTCTACATCAGTCCCCCCTATGAAATGTTAGATTCTAAAAAAGATAAACTTTATTGGTTAGTTTCAGAAGACAGGTTAGCCCAAAGGCACAAGTAACGGTTCTTAAAGTCTTCTTAGTTCTTCAGAGGGACATCATAAAATAGACAAGCTTACATTACCATATGGACCTGTGTTATCTGGAGTATAGGCACAACAAGTCACGGTGACAGGTAAACGTTGTTGGTTGCAATAGATATAATAAATGCAAATCAAAATATTATTATTATTATTAGCAGTGACGGTTGGGAAAATGGACTCAAACTTTCCTTTTACGCAAAATCATCTGGTACCCCCCTTGGCACACCTATGGCATCAATATATATGTGTCAAACTTTCCCTTTAGAGGGGTGCTCCTCTTTGTGTTCTGAAGCATGAATGTGGTGTGTCAAGAGTATCTTGTCATGTATTATGTGTATGGACATAATAACCTTGGCTAGGGCACATTTGCTTATGCATCGTAGTATTAAACCTGTCCCACGCTACATCAGCGTAGGTGGACTCGGATCATTTAGTCAATATTAATATCACCACAAACTCAGGATGGGCCAATAATCCTGAGGAAGCTTGGCGTTTGGATCTCTTTAGCTTCACGAGGTCTCCTTTTGGGGTCCTCGGCTTTCCATCGATGGCAGGTGGTTAGGCATTATTATGGCCATCAAACACCTACTTGTTGGTATCTTTTTATTTTTTTTTAACAAGTCATTTTTCCTTTAGAGTCAAAAGTGTGGCAAAATCAACAAATGTTACTTCTCATGTTGCAGAGAGAGAGAGTCTTGAATCTGGAACAATTAATCCACTGAGTGATCTCTGCAACTTTCACAATGCACTATTGGGTATATGGTCTTAGTTGTCACATTGATGACCGGCTAGGCTTCTGGCCATCCTGACAAAATGTCTATTATAACTAGTGCATATTTGACCCAGCAGCTCTTTGTCACCTGGATTCTTGAAAGGGATAGTGAGAGTTAGCTAGGTGCTTAGGATTCTCCTCCTCTTCTGCCTGAGCTGTCCTTGGCACAAATAACACAGGATCGGCAGTAACTGATGATTAGAGGAGTAATTCTAGGTGCTTTAGAGTATTTAGAGATCAAAGAGTTCATGAGGGTCTTGGATAGGTATAAAGTTCCATGGGCCCACTGCCCAGTACATGTTTTTGGGTAAACAGAACTTGAGAGTGTTGGAGTACAGCCCGTCTTCAAGGGTTGCCCCTTTCTGTTTTTCCAGCTTTGTATTTCTTCAGGGTCAACAGCTGCTTGTCATTCTTTCAGAAGCTTGAGATCTGGGGGTAGGACCTACATGGTGAGTATAGAAGTTTCTTTAGCGGACACCCTTCTGTCCACTTCCCTTGGTGCACTTGTGGCTTGGTTGGCAGCTTTTGGTCAGCTGAGTGGTGCTTCTTATCTTCCAGATTGATCCAAAATAATGTGCTGCACCCAGGGCATATCTTGAGTCAGTGTAGGTATTGGCATGTCTTCCTTCAGGCATTTTGTATGCCACTGAGAAGGCTGTCAATTCAGCGTCTTGAGCAGATGTGGGTGAGGAAAGTGAAGATGCTTGACGTACCTGATCTTCTGTAGCAACAGCAAATCCAGTATGGTACCTTTCCTCTTTATCCGCAAACAGAGTGGAGTCAGGATCTGGTAAAGCTACTGCATGCTCTGTTGAAAGGTGTCTTGTTTCTTCTTTCATCTGTTCAAAGCAACCATGAGGAGCAGTAGAAGAGGTTTCCTCACCTATTTCTGTGTGAGATTGGGGGGTATTTGTCTTTCTATTTACAGTTCTCTTGCTGACCCCCCTCTGTAGAGAGTTGTAAATTGATTGTTAGTGTTTCATGTTTTGTTCCAATGAGTCAGGTTCCTTTCATGAGATTTCTGGGGACTTAGTGAAGAAAAAAACATGAGGGACAGCCACCTCCCTTACAGGTGTCTTACTTCCATGGGAATCTGGGTCAGGACCGCACTATTTCCTTGAGAGTGCCCAAAACAGTTCTTTCATGATGAAGTGCACCTCCACCAGTCTGAATAATTTTTTGTTAGAATAATTTTTCGTTAGTGTGGTATTCCCCCCTGGGAAGTGGCGGAAGAGTGGCCAGAGCAACTTTTCTTCAAAATATAATGTTGTCAGGTAGAGGCAGAGTTGTCTATGAGCGGAGGAAATTGGTAAGGAATAAGAAGGTAGGAAGCATATAAAGGATATAGACATGGTAGTGGGGAGATGGAGGAATGAGTAGTGGATAGAGCGAGAGGGGAAGAAGGTGGAGTAGGAAGGACAGGGGAAGTAGGAAGAGGAGAAGGTGGAGTAGGAGGAGGAGAAGGTGGAGTAGAGGGAGGAGTAGAAAGAGGAGGGAGGAGTAAGAGCAGGAAGAAGGAGTAGGAGGAGGAGAAGGTGGAGTAGAGGGAGGAGTAGGAGGAGGAGAAGGAGGAATAGAGGAGAAGTAGGAGGAGAGAGGAGAAGGTGGAGTAGAAGGAGAAGTAGGAGGAAAGAGGAGAAGGTGGAGTAGAGGGAGGAGTAGAGGAGAAGTAGGAGGAGAGAGGAGAAGGTGGAGTAGAGGGAGGAGTAGGAGGAGAAAGTGGAGAAGTAGGAGGAGAGAGGAGAAGGTGGAGTAGAGGGAGGAGTAGGAGGAGAAAGTGGAGTAGAGGGAGGAGTAGGAGGAGAAAGTGGAAGACTGTAGATGAAGGGGAGGGATCGGTGGAAGGAGTAAGCGGGGGTGGGCAGGTAAGGGAGCAGACAGGTGATGTAGCAATGGAGGATACATCAGAAATCAAGACTAGGTAGAAATGCAATGGAGGCTGCGAATAGCCCATGTACAACAACTATTAACTGGCCCTATGCTTTCCCTAGAGAAAAATAATAAAAGGCTAACATGCTCATCTTGTCTGCACAGGCCTCGAACGTTTCACTCCGTGGGTGTCCCGCAGTGGCTAGCCCACCACTTCTCCCACACCAGACTTGTGCCCGTGGAGACAGACGCTATCCCTGACTCTCGTTCTTTATTTTATTAATTTATATCTAACATCTCAAAACGTAATTCCTACTTATATCACAAATATACATTATCACAATTTTATGTCTCGCAAATGGGATAAAATTTATTCTACTCTTCACTGATAATGTATTTTTTAAAACATACAAAATAGACAAATAACATTGTCTTCTGCAAAATAAATGAAAAAGATAATGGAGATTTTGTTAAGCTTATAAATAGCTATACATTAATTTACATTTCTTGTTTTCCAGTTTCTGGCTGTTAATGACAATGGACAATGTAATAGAGCAGCAGAAAATGCTAGCAGAATGCTTGGTTGCATAGGGAGAGGTATTAGTAGTACGAAGAGGGAAATGCTCATGCCATTGTACAGGACACTGGTGAGACCTCACTTAGAGTACTGGATACAGTACTGGAGGCCATATCTTCAGAAGGATATGGATACCTTAAAGAGAGTTCAAAGAAGGGCTACTAAACTGGTTCATGGATTGCAGGATAAAATTCACCAGGAAAGGTTAAAGGATCTTAACATGTATAGCTTGGTGAAAAGACGAGACAGGGGAAATATGATAAAAGCATTTTAAATACATAAAGGGAAACAACACAGTAAAAGTGGAGACTATATTTAAAAGAAGAAAAACTACCATAACAAGAGGACATAGTCTCAAAAATAGAGGGACAAAGGTTTAAAAATAATATCAGGAAGTATTACATTACTGAGAGGGTAGTGGATGCATGGAATAGAGGTTAACTCAGTAGAAGTGTTTAAGCATGCGTGGGATAAGCATAAGGCTAAGCACTTGCTGCTAGTAACAGATCTAGAATCAATACACTATAATGCCCAAAGTCTCAATTTCTATGCATATGCAATAATAAAATATCTGGGCTTACAACAAAAATTATGTTAGTCAGTCTTTTAATCTTGGAGGCAAACATTATCCAGTAAAAAACAGATTGGAACACACTCCCACCTTATTCATTTGTTAATAGTTATGCTTATAATGTTAACTGGTTCCTTTTCAATTAGATCAAAACATTTTTAAACCAACCCTTAATTGTATTACCATTTGTTCAAGAAATCTTGGTTTATTAGAAATTTCTTTTAGTAAATGTTCTTTAAGATAACCCTTCTTCCAGCATGTTATCAATCTTTGTACAAAGTTCAAACACACTTGTTACTTACACGTGAATCGATAGGCATATATATTCTATCTACATATTAACCATCACTTGTCACAGACACTTTCCTGATATAGGGAAACTAATAGCAGGATTATTTTAGTAATTGTAACTTTTTTGTTCATAATATGTGGGAATTAAGGAAGACAGCATGTCTTAGGATAGGATGAGCATGGTAGAAGTAGATCTCGAATTGACACGATATATGGGCGGATATGACCTCACTAAGGGCAGAGTGAGGGCACTTAAGGACAACCTTCTTTTGTTCTAGGGGCCATTTTTTTTTTTTTTTTTTAGGGCATTTCAGCTTAGCTACACTAAGTTATAGCCTAATAAAATAAATCAGAGAAGCAACATTCTGTTAGGCAAAATGAAATACTAAACTATGGACAGACTTGACGGATTAAATAAGACAAATGAAAACATTATACATTTAACAGTCCGTGAAGCTTTGGAATAACATGGTGCAAAAATAAACTCACGGGATGCAACTAACCTCCACCATCATTCACCAGCTATTAATCACCCAACACGTCCAAATACATATACAACGCCACGGAACCTGCTGGCGTCACACAAATGGCAACAACACACAAACCCTAGTAACCTCCTATACGACACATCACTCCTATGTAAGTAGCAAAATACACAATTAGAATATTTTCTAGCAAAAATTCCATTGCTAAGTCTTATCAGTAGTTTCTGAATAACTCTACGGAAGAGACAAATCTGAATTTGCAAGCACGCAACCCCCCCTCCCTCCCCCTCGCGTCTCACAGAAAGCAAGAGAGAGAGAGGCAGGGGAAGTGGGAGAGAGACTGCCAGCAGAATCTCTTTAACCATGTCAATGCTGTACAGTAACAAGACAGAAGGATAGCCACGTTACAGTTATTGCAAAAGCAAAGAGACACAAAAACACAACATTTAGTAATATTCTCAGTGAAACTCAATACAAAACCCCCACCCTCTACCAGGGTAATGGCTAACACAAAATACAAAAACAATTATTATGATATACATACATTCTTAACCCTTTGTGATTTATTTCTTCCTCAACCCAACCTTCCTGCTGAATAGCCTTCGCTACTCTGTACCATGCTTCAGCAGTCCGCAATAAATCATTATCTGTAAGCTTGCTTTCTTCCCTGTCAGCAATCCACGCCAGCTTTCTGGCTGCAATCTACCACATGAAGGCACAGCAATTTTACACACTTTAGCAATCTTTTCAACACCTTTAACCATCTCCTCACCCTCTCTGTCTTCAACTAAATCACATGCGAGCCAGCCCCTACCGGGCTTACTCAATTCCTGTCCCATATCCCCCCTATACAGGCGTCCCAGATATAGGGAAAGAAAAATGAAACAGAACGTCTACAATGCTCGACTGCAACTCAAGAAGGGTGGGTCCCCCTCAAGTGCGTCTTCCCAAAACGTAGACCAGTCACTAAATCCGCCTACCCGAGGTGGTAGTCACGGATTGGAGCGGGGTGAGAAGTGTGTGACCAATCACTTCTCTTACAAGAGAAATAGGAGTGGATAGAGTAAATAATACAGGAAGTATAGGAAAAGTAAAAAGTAAGGAGAAATTTTAGAGACAGACACAGGAGTTTGAATGACTCCCAATTAAACAAAAAACACAACAATTCAATTGAAATACAGTGCATGCATCACAGTTAAAATAAAATCAACAGTAATACCTTTCCTTTACTCGTGTGACCAAAGTCACATCCCTCAACCTCGTAGTGTCCCCGCTCGGAGAATGACTTCCTCAAGTCTCACTACCAGCGGCCACAGGAAACAGCAATCCTCTCCGACCCGAATCCTGTATAGCCTCCCTCGTTACAGTAGTCCACTAAGTGTGGCCACCTCTATCCTCACTCCCGTAGTGCCCCTACGAACCCACCCGTAAGTCTCACTACCACGTGGTGCTGGAGACAAGCAATGCCTGCTTGAATCCGCCCGCCACAAATAAAAATTGGAATTCCGCCAGCCTCAGCACTCGAAGCTGGAGGTTACCACCTCTCTGCAAGCAGAGTTATGTGCACAATGAGGCTAGCTAGGCTATCAAAGTGACACCATGGGGAATCCCCAGGAAGCAATGAGTCTACACCCCTCCACAGATTCCCCCCTCCTCTTTTTCCTTACAGCCACGAGGCTCCTAAAAGAGGGAAACAGGCAAAGAAGACCCCCAGGAAAACTTCCACAGGTCCACCCCCCTTTTTCCTTACAACCACAGCCACGTGGTTCCTAAAAGGAGTAAACAGGCAAACAGAGGACCCCCAGGCAAACTACCACAGGTCCACCCCCCTTTATCCCAAAAGGGGTAAAAAGACAAACAGACAAGCAGAGGACCCCCAGGCAAACTACCACAGGTCCACCCCCCTTTATCCCAAAAGGGGTACTCAGATAAACACTCTACCCGGGCACTTAAGCTAAAACAGGCCAATACAAACACACCCAGGCAACAGACTAAATGCAGGTAAACAAGTGAGTAACAAGACACCGGGCAAGATATTACCTGTCTTTGATGTCCTCCCGGGAAGCAGTCACAGACACGTAGACGGGTCAATCAAAGGGGCCGGAACATACCGGTGGCTCTGCAGAAGTCTCTACCGTGTAATCGGAGGTGATCAGTCTCCTTTCCTTCCCCCAGGATTCCCCCGTCCAACAGCATCTTCCTTAGGATGGCTTACCGGCCAGAGGCCATAGCCCGGTGCCCCACGTTCTGGGCGCCAAATTGATGTAGATTAATTTAGAAATAAACAAATATGTTTAAATGTCTATCTGTTCCTGTCCAAATCTGAGATGATTAAATTGCGTATACGCAGAAGTAAGTTCACATTGACACATGGAGTTAAAAGCACTTCAGAAAATTTAATGGCATCTGGTTAGAAAACGGGTATGCAGACCCTTTTAAAGGCAAAATGACATCATCATTGAATATCAGATAATAACAAATAAACATCATTAATTGGATTAAATGTTAAGTGGCTTATGTCAGTGTCCACCCATCAATATTATTAATTGGCTCAGGGATTTGAGTGACTAGTGGGGCACCCTCCCATCATGGGATGTCGTCTTTACTCGATGGGAGGGGGAATCTGGTGGCTAGCCATTTTGGGTAGTTAGTGATGTCAGACTCGTGATCAGGCTCAGGGTTCTTTTTATGAATAGAACATTTCATTAGTACAGTGTTCTCATGGCCTTCAGATTATACTATGTTGCAAATTACAGGAGATTCAGCAATTCCGGGGTTAGTCATGCCTTTATAGAAAATACAGTCTCTATTCGTTATACTAAATGCTGTTAGGAAATTCTGTCATGTAATGTAGACAAAATGGAGGGTCTGTCATAATGTGAGGTTATGTGAGATTAAAATGGAGTTAGTACAATAATTCAATACAGGTGCAATAAAGATTTTTAAATAATTCTACATCATAGTCTTTAATGTCCTTTGTAATCGTGTCCACCACCGATTTATAGTAGGAGATTTAAATGCCATGTCCATGGTTTAGTGATATTAGGGATTGTCACAGTTAAAGGGATATCTGCATGACCAATTTCAATTTCTCTTACCCATGGAACCGTGTGCAGGGAAACGGGAAATCGGTCCAGTCTGGAATAGGATAGATGGGGATGGGAGAAAAAGGTGTAGTCTAAAGTGGATGGGTAATGTGCCTTTCAAATGTCATAATGAGTTTTTGGTGGAGTCTAAGAATTGGGCACGGCCGAATTGGCAGATCGCCCAGTCCCCACCTGTCCACAATCACCAAATTTACAGTATTACCAACACCTCCTAAAATTAATGGAGCAGGAGATATGGTAGATACGTAAGCTGAGAAAGAAGTCCAAACGGAGGGATCAGGGATGCTTGAAACTTATACAGAACAAAAGGTTAACACCTGGGAGCCTATTTTTCAAGTAACTGATGCAAATCTCCCTTGTGGGTCTGCAAAAGAAGTGGTATCAGTTAACCCCTTAAGGACACAACTTCTGGAATAACATGGAATCTTGATGGAATATTTCCGTTATGTGTCCTTAAGGGGTTAATGGACATGAGGAGCAAAGGACTACTGCCACTCCAGTCCTAGTGTCTATGTGTTGTGAAGTAGGTTTCCTGGATTAGTAGAATATCTGCCTGTTGTCTGTGAACCCTTTAAGTATGTTGTGTCTTTTAATGAGTGTACTGAGTCCCTTAGGGTTGATGTTTCACATTTGAACTAAAGTACTATAAACATTACCAACGTTGCAGTGAAAATAATCTCCAGCCAAGGGAAGGAGTGAAAGGAGGTAGGAAGAGGAAAGAAAAAGAGAGGAAATCTCCTTTAAGAAGACAATGCAGAACAGACGAGGGAAATCAACTGGTCTTACATCAGGTCAAAGTGTCTGCGTATCATATGGAAAGCCAGAATAGACGTAGTGGTGAAGTCTCGAGAGCAAAGCAAGTAAAAGAAGGGGAGGGAAAGAAAAAGTCTGTGATAGATCACCATGGAACCTCCCACGAAAAAACTACACATGACCCACTGAGTGTGATGGAAGAGAGGGGAGCAGTACGTATACTACCGAGAACGGGAGAAAGCATCAGGTGAGGGCAGGTAGCACCGAAGTGTGCCACATGGCCCCAATCCAAAACAGCATATCAAAAAGTAGAAGGGTTAGAGCAAGATTCATGGAGAAATGTTTTATCAATGAACATAGCATTAAATTACTACAACATAAATCCACCTCCTCACAGGACCCAAGGAGTCCAGCCAGGCAAACCCCTGGAGGGCAGCCACCTGGCGCTTCAAGCCCCCAGCAGGGCCCACCCAAGCAGCAACCCATGGTCCACCAGCAACCTTTTGACAGCCAGAGAATAATAAAATAAGCATATACAGTATCTCACAAAAGTGAGTACACCCCTCAAATTTTTTGTAAATATTTTGTTATATCTTGTCATGTGACAACACTGAGGAAATGACACTGCTACAATGTAAAGTAGTAAGTGTACAGCCTGTATAACAGTTTAAATTTGCTGTCCCCTCAAAATAACAACACACAGCCATTAATGTCTAAACCGTTGGCAACAAAAGCCAGTTAGCCATTTTCCCTCCCTGGTGCCATTTGAGTTGTTAGTGTTACAAGGTCTCAGGTGTGAATGGGGAGCAGTTGTATTACATTTGGTGTTAGCGCTCTCACACACTCTCATACTGGTCACTGGAAGTTCAACATGGCACCTCATGGCAAAGAACTCTGAGTATCTGAAAAAAAAACAATTGTTGCTCTACATAAAGATGGCCTAGGCTATAAGGAGATTGCCAAGACCCTGAAACAGAGCCGCAGCACTATGGGCAAGACCATACAGTGGCTTCACAGGACAGGTTCTACTTAGAACATGTTATGTGTTAAACAACACCTTTATGTCACAACTGGTACAAGTACCAACTAGCAAGGATGCTTGTCTGGATCTGGTTATAACAAACAATGGTGATCTGTTGACCAACATTCAAGTAGAGGAGCATTTGTGAAATAGTGATTACAGTATGGTATTTTTTTTCAAACTCAAAAAAGCAAAAGCATTATGGGTGTACTAAAACATATAATTTAAAAAACATATTGACTGGCATAAACTCCTTAGTGAAAAAACACTGAGGATAAATGGAATCTCTTTAAACAAATTTTGGAAAGGTACATTTCTCAGTATGTACCATTGTGTAAAATATATAAAAAAAAAAACACATTGAAAGCAATTTGGCTTAGTAGGGAAGTAAAACAAAACAAGAGATTAAAAATAAGAAAGGGCATTAAAATTGGACAAATAAGTAAGCCAATAATGCTTGCAAAAAGGCAATTAAAGTGGCTAAACTAGAAAATGAGAAATTAATCGCCAAAGAAAGCAAAACCAACTCCAAATTTTTTTTCAAGTACATCAAATTTAAAAAAACAAAAAATGAAAGTGTAGGTACACTGGAAACAGAGATGGGTCTGTTGGTTTATAAAGACCAGGAAAAGGCAGAAATTTTAAATAACAATTTTTCTTCATTATATATTAATGAGGATCCTATGGTAAGAGGTATGCAAATGATTTCTGCAAACGCCATGCAGATAACTTGTGATTGGGTGACTCAAGAAAAGGTGTTTCAGCAGTTAAAGAAAATTAATGTAAATAAAGCTCTGGGGCCTGATGGTATTCACCCCCGAGTACTTAAGGACCAAGTGTGGAAATAAGTGAACCTCTGTATTTAATCTTGCAATGTTTCATGAATTCTAACAAAGGATTGGAGGAAGGCAGATGTCGTTTCTATATTTAGAAAGGGTTCAAAATCCTTGCCTGGAAATATAATTTTATGACAGGGAAAGTATTTGAAGGATTATTAAGGGATAATATTCAGGAATTCATTGGGAAGAACTTTGTTATTAGCAATAATCAACATGGTTTTATGAAACATAGGTCATGTCAAACTAACCTAATTGCATTCTACGAAGAAGTAAGTAGAAGTATAGATCAGGATCAGGGTGTTTGTCACGGTAATATACCCCAACACGCAGGAATAGTTCACAGTCAAGAGACAAGAAACAGTGTTCGTCTTACCGGACCTTAGAATGGCCGGACTAGGACGAGAGAAAGACAGAGTCAGAACAAGCCGAGGTCAAGGGAACTGAGAGACAGCGTAACGTAGAACAAGCCGAGGACTGGTACACAGAGGACAAAACAGCGGATAAGCAAGCAAGGATAAGGAGAGAGCGGAGTCAGGAACAAAGCCAAGGTCAAGCACCAAAAAACCAACTGAACGATACAAGCACTAAAGGGAACTGGACAGAAACCACGATAGGGCAAGGAGCAAGGGGAAACAGGTGAGTATAAAAACCCTAAGGTTCACTTTGATTGGCTCCTGTCATATCCACGCCCCCAAAACGTGAGTGAATGGGGAATGTGGCCTGACAGGGGCCAATGGGAGACTGATTCTAATTTAGTCTCCCACTGTCCCTTTAAGAGCGCGCCCGAGACGCGCGGCGCGCTCTTAGTGTCGGGTGGGACATGTGACCGCTTCTCGCGGTCACTGCCCGCCTGACTGATCCCATCGTTGGCTGAGCCGCGCGCGGCTCGTGCAGGAGCAGGACCGCGCGCGGCGAGAAGGGAGGACCCCGGCCGGCCCCTGGAGAGGGTAAGTACCGCTACAGTACCCCCCCCTGAAGACACGCCCACCGGGCGGGGAGGAGCAGGCCTGGCAGGAAAACGAGCGTGGAAAGAACGCACAAGGCGAGGAGCGTGAACAGCGTCAGCGGAAATCCAACTGCGTTCCTCAGGCCCATAGCCCTTCCAATGTACCAGATATTGGAGGCGACCCCGAAGCAAGCGAGAGTCAATTACAGCCGCCACTTCAAACTCCTCATGGCCCTCCACCGAAACCGGAGGAGGAGGGGGGACATGCCGAGTAAAACGGTTGCACAGGAGGGGTTTTAACAAGGAGGTATGAAACACGTTAGGAATGCGTAGATTTTTTGGAAGATCCAATGCATACGAGACAGGATTAACCACATGCAAGATACGAAAAGGACCAATAAAACGAGGGGCCAACTTCATAGAAGGCACACGAAGACGAATATTGCGAGTAGAAAGCCAAACCCGGTCTCCCACCGCATAGGATGGAGCCGCCCTGCGATGCTTGTCAGCGTGAACCTTCTGGCGAGCAGCTGAGGCCACCAAAGAACACTGAACCTGCTCCCAAGTATTACGTAGACTAGCCAAATGTTCGTCCAGAGCTGGCATGCCCTGTAAGGAGAATGCAGCTGGAAGAACCACGGGATGCCGGCCATAAACAACGTAAAAAGGGCTGTTACCGGAGGATTCATGAGCAGCATTATTACGAGCAAACTCAGCCCAAGGAAGCAGGTCAGCCCAATTGTTCTGATGGTGGGACACGAAACAGCGAAGATACTGCTCCAGAGATTGGTTGGCACGTTCAGCAGCTCCATTAGACTGGGGGTGGTAGGCTGAAGAAAACGAGAGGGAGATACCCATCTCTGCACAAAACGCTCTCCAGAATCTGGAAATAAACTGGCTACCCCTATCGGACACGATCGAAGTGGGAATACCATGCAACCGAAACACCTCCCCGGCAAAGATAGAGGCAAGTTCCTTGGATGATGGCAATTTGACAAGAGACACAAAATGAGCCATCTTAGAAAAACGATCCACAATCATCAGGATGACAGTTTTACCATTAGAGGGAGGTAATTCAACAATAAAATCCATGGATATATTGGACCATGGCCTCTCGGGTATGGGCAACGGATGCAACAACCCACAAGGAACTCTGTGGGAGGACTTCATACTGGCACAAGTGCTACAGGCATTAACGTAATCGGTGACGTCCTTGCGCAAGGAAGCCCACCAGAAATATCTAGAAACTGCTGAGACTGTCTTAGAAATACCAGGGTGTCCAGCAGTTCTAGTGTCATGATATAATGACAAGATGTCTCGTCTCTCTGGTATATCAACGAATAGCTTATCAGCAGGCCTCTCCTCAGGAGCCAAGTTTTGTTTAGCCTGAATAGTCTGTAAGAGAGAAGACGAAATAGAAAGAACAGTAGTCGCTATTATTCTGTCAGGCGGAATGACAGGGGTAACATCGACCTCGAGTTTGTCAGTAGTCTCGAATTGTCTGGACAGAGCGTCAGCTTTAGTATTACGATCACCCGGTCTGTAAGTGATTATGTAATTAAAACGAGACAAAAACAGAGACCACCTGGCCTGCCTAGAAGACAATCTTTTTGCTTCACTAAGGTATGAGAGGTTTTTGTGATCCGTTAAAATGAGGATAGGATCCCTGGTACCCTCTAGCAGATGTCTCCATTCCTTGAGCGCCAAAATGATAGCAAGGAGTTCACGATTGCCTACATCATAATTCCTCTCTGCTTTGGACATCTGTCTGGAAAAGAAGCCACAAGGGTGTAACAGCTTTTCAGGTGAATCTCTTTGAGACAAGATAGCACCTACCCCTATCTCAGAAGCATCAACCTCAAGAATAAAGGGCAGTGAAGGGACAGGATGCTGTAAAACAGGAGCAGAGGCAAATGTAGCTTTCAAGAATTCAAAGGCCTCGAGTGCTTCTGGTTTCCAGACATGAGTATTACCATCCTTCTTGGTCATTCTGGTTATAGGCGCTACAATGGCAGAAAACCCTTTAATAAAACGCCTATAATAATTCGAGAACCCCAGAAAACGCTGAATGGCTTTCAAACCCTGGGGCAGAGGCCATTCCATAATGGCAGACAGTTTCTTGGGATCCATACGAAAACCCTTGGCAGAGATTATATAACCCAAGAATTGGACTTCAGATTGATCAAATGAACATTTTTCGAGTTTGCAATAGAGACCGTTAACCAGAAGAGTTCTCAACACTAATTTAACATGCATGTGATGAGTCTGTAAATCATTAGAATAAATTAATATGTCGTCCAAGTATACTATAACGAATGTATGTATAAATTGACGTAGGACATCATTAATAAATTCTTGAAAAACTGCTGGGGCGTTACAAAGACCAAAGGGCATCACAGTGTACTCGTAGTGGCCACTCCTGGTATTGAAAGCAGTCTTCCACTCGTGATCCTTTTTGATACGTATGAGGTTGTAAGCACCCCTAAGGTCCAATTTAGTAAAAACTGTGGCCTGTTTAAGCCTATCAAAAAGTTCTGTGATCAAAGGTATGGGGTACGCATTTTTTACGGTGATTTTATTAAGGCCCCTATAGTCAATACAAGGCCTTAATTCGCCATCTTTCTTAGACACAAAGAAGAACCCAGCCCCTGCCGGGGAAGAGGATCTTCTTATAAATCCCTTCTCTAGAGATTCCTTGATATATTCCTCCATAACCAGATTCTCCTGAGGAGATAAAGGATATATTCTCCCTTTGGGAGGCATCGTACCAGGTAATAAATTAATTGCACAATCGTAAGGCCTGTGAGGTGGCAATCTTTCAGCCTCCCTTTTATCAAAAACAGATTTAAGAGACAGGTACTGAGAGGGTATGACCGTAGGCACGGGAGGAATATGAGTAGAATTCAAAGGGGTGACTTTAACAACACAAGACTCTTGGCAAGAATCACTCCAAGAAACTATTTGTCCTGACTCCCAATCAATGGTGGGATTATGAGTACGTAACCAAGGATACCCTAACACGAGGTGAGAGGAAGGAGAAGTAATGATCTGAAACCGAATGGTCTCAGAGTGTAACACCCCTGTAGACATATGTAGGGGAACAGTCTCATGTGTGATAATAGGAGAGCATAATGGTCTACCATCTATGGCCTCAACGGTGGGTATGTTATTCTCCTTGACAAAACTGGAATCAATAAAGTTTTCGGCCGCTCCGGAATCAACCAGGGCTAGTATATTCCCTGCTATGCAGTTACTATCAAGGTGCAGGGAAACAGGAAGAAGTAACTTATTAAGAGGCAAATGTGAGGACTGTGATGTCACACCCAAGGCCAGTCCTCTATACGGTCTTAGGTGCGATAGTTTCCCGGACGCACGGGACATTCTTGTCTCATATGACCCCTCCTACCACAATAAAGACAAAGTCCCTCCTTTCTCCTATAAAGCTTTTCAACGTCGGTAAGTTTAGCAACCCCTAACTGCATAGGTTCCTCCTCAGAACCTTTAGATCCCTCGGGAGTCTCAGCTCTGGGGGAGTTAAAGGGAACAAAATGTCTATTTCTAGACCTGGTATATAACCTGTCACGGATCCTGTTATCTATATCGATAAGATAGTCAATCAGGTCCTCCAGGGGTACAGGGAGGTCCTTAGCTGCTACCTCATCTAAGATAGTATCAGACAGACCTTCCATAAAGGCAGTAGTAAGGCCATTATTAGTCCAATCTACCTGTGAGGCAAGGGTCCGGAACTGAATAGCATAATCGGCTACAGATTTAGATCCTTGCTTTATTCTCATTAATGCCCTGGCGGCATTTTTTGACCTTTTAGTCGTGTCAAATGTTCTACGGAACGCTGTGAGGAAGCTATTAAAGTCGTGTACCATAAGCCCATTAGCCTCCCAAATAGGATTTGCCCATTCTAGTGCCTTATCCGTAAGCTGGTGCATAAGAAAACCCACCTTAGATCTGTCAGTGGGAAATGAACGTGGGTACATTTCGAAGTGGAATTCCACTTGATTAAGGAATCCCCTACATGTCTTAGCGTCCCCTCCATACCTAGGTGGCGGGGTTAGATGTGCAGAAGCATTAGACATATTAGCTGTGTCCGGTATAGGGTTTACAGGAGGCGTAGGTACAGGTACCGGAACAGATCTGGATAACAGTGTCTGGATGGCTTGAGCCATTTGATCCATACGGTGATCCTGTTCTGCGAATCTAGCCTCATGAGTGGCCATCTGTTGACCTAAACCTGCGGGGTCCATGGCCCTATCGTAATGTCACGGTAATATACCCCAACACGCAGGAATAGTTCACAGTCAAGAGACAAGAAACAGTGTTCGTCTTACCGGACCTTAGAATGGCCGGACTAGGACGAGAGAAAGACAGAGTCAGAACAAGCCGAGGTCAAGGGAACTGAGAGACAGCGTAACGTAGAACAAGCCGAGGACTGGTACACAGAGGACAAAACAGCGGATAAGCAAGCAAGGATAAGGAGAGAGCGGAGTCAGGAACAAAGCCAAGGTCAAGCACCAAAAAACCAACTGAACGATACAAGCACTAAAGGGAACTGGACAGAAACCACGATAGGGCAAGGAGCAAGGGGAAACAGGTGAGTATAAAAACCCTAAGGTTCACTTTGATTGGCTCCTGTCATATCCACGCCCCCAAAACGTGAGTGAATGGGGAATGTGGCCTGACAGGGGCCAATGGGAGACTGATTCTAATTTAGTCTCCCACTGTCCCTTTAAGAGCGCGCCCGAGACGCGCGGCGCGCTCTTAGTGTCGGGCGGGACATGTGACCGCTTCTCGCGGTCACTGCCCGCCTGACTGATCCCATCGTTGGCTGAGCCGCGCGCGGCTCGTGCAGGAGCAGGACCGCGCGCGGCGAGAAGGGAGGACCCCGGCCGGCCCCTGGAGAGGGTAAGTACCGCTACAGTGTTGCAGTGGATGTGATTTATTTGGATTTTGCCAAGGTGTTTGATACAGTTCCACACAATAGATTAGTGTTCAAATTTAAAGAAATCTGTCTAGATGAAAATTCTTGTTCTTGTGTAGAACATTGGCTTAAAAATAGAGTACAGAGAGTTTTCATAAATGGTACATTTTCAAGCTGGACAGAGGTGGCAAGTGGTGTCCCTCATGGTTCTGTTCTGAGACCCCTTCTATTTAACATGTTTATAAATGATCTTGAAAAAGGCATTGAAAGTCATGTTTCAGTGTTTGCAGATGACTCAAAACTCTAAAGTAATACAATGTGAGCAAGGTATTACTTTGCTGCAGAAGGATTTAGATTGGGGGACTGTGCACTCAAATGGCAGACAAAATTGTATGTAGATAAATACAAAGTTATGCACTTTGGCAAACGGAATGCACAAGCTACTTATAACCTTAATGGAAGCGAATTAAGGATAACAACACACGAGAAGGACTTGGGAATTGTTATAGACAACAAACTATGCCACAATGTGCATTGTCAATAAACAGTGGCTAAGGTCATGCATGAAAAAGGGCATTCGTTCTCAGGATGAGAATATCATTTTGCCTCTTTATAAATCACTGGTGTGACGGAACGCTGGCACTCCGACCAAGTACCTCCGCCAATCGATGCTCCAAGCACTCCAACCGACACCATCAGCACTGCAGACCATACTTCCAGCGATGCAGCTGCGCTGGGGTCTCGCCGTCTTTCACCCACCCTGGATCCAAGGACAGGTTCCAGTGGGCAGGCCTCTCTTCTCCCAGAGAGCGTAGCAGGAACCAGAACAGCTCTTACAAGACCTTACCCTGGGGAGTATAGTGTGAATATAGCAATCCCCAGAGTGTAGTTATCCCATCCCCCAAACATGAGCCAAGGCTTCAAGAAAGGGTCAAGTAGTCTTGTTTAATGCACACAAAGGGCTTTCTTTGATGGAGGTTTTACACACACAGTACCATCCACAGGGGTTTTGTGGAACAGCCAATCAAACACTTACAATACAGTTAAACACTCCCATTACAGCAAAATCCTCCCCTCTGCCTGTGATATAATTATTGTACACAATGGGCTAACGTTATTACGAAAATACAGTTTTACACAATATTCATAACTGTAAAAGTATACATCACATTTACATACTTACATTTTCAGAATCGGCATACTCCAAATACAAACATACTCAAAAATCAGACAATTCCCTCCAGTGGTTTAACCCCTTAAGGACACATGACATGTGTGACATGTCATAATTCCCTTTTATTCCAGAAGTTTGGTCCTTAAGGGTTTAAAGGTTAGGTGGAAGTCCTTTTTGACCGACTGCAAGCATGGCTTGGGTGTGGTAAGCCAATTAATTATTGTTGTGAATATCTCTATTCACAACAACAGCAAAAATATACAACATAAATAATTCCTATCATACTGAACTATCCCCAGATAGCTTGGATCTGAGTGCTCAATATATCCGAACAGCGCTCCGATCCCACGAACACCGTCAAATCGCCATGGGGTTTAAGTTTAGCAAGGGCTGATATAGAGTTTGAGGAGGAACAAAGCAGCCAGTTTAAACTGGTCTGGTAGTGTCCCTGGGACAACGCCCTGCTAGAGAACAATGGGACAGGAAAAGGCAAATTCTCCCATGGAATCAAAGGTGCAGAATTGTGCCAGTTCCAATTAAAGGGCCAGAACAGTCTTTTAAACCCCAATAAGTCCAAATAGCGTTTTTAATTGGCAAAGTCTCCCGGGGGCCAGAGTACACTAGGACCATTATCATATCCTTAGACCGGGATTATACCGTCCAGGCGCATATATCTGGAGCTGAATATAAGCTCCAGAAAATTGTAAGTGCAATTTTTTTTCTTCATTTATCACTATCAAGCAATTTAACATACTACACTATGGAATGTGAAATAACCCCACCATGGCATACCATTTTCAAATGTAGACAACTCAGGGTATTCCAAATGGTGTATTTCCAGTCTTTTGTAGTAGCCACTTAGTCACAAACGCTGGGCAAAGTTAGCTTTTTTTATTTGTTTTTTTATAAATGTTTTTTTTTCCCTATATATATATATATATATATATATATATATTGCACACAAACATATAATACGTGTATATATGTACAAACACACACACACACACACTATTATTTCCTATATATGTATATTATAATTAAAGCATTTTATAATATATTATACATATATGATGTCATTATAAGTGTATTTTAAGATATATGTGTATATATCTCAAAGTACACTTATAATGAAATCATATGTATATATGTATTAAGGCCGTTTGGCCTGTGTTTGTGGGAGGGGCTTAAATTAATTCACTCCCCTATATAAGGGACACCCCTTACCTGACTCCATATCGCTTGAGGTCAGCATCAGAATGATTTCCACTTCTGGGTCATCCAGACGCCATTTTACCTGATTACTCCATGAGGTTTTCTAAGCTGAGCTGTGTCAGGAATCCAGCCACAGGCTTTTCCGGCCTACCACCTTCTTTCTTCAATCCATAGCCGTGGATGGTGTCCAAGTGACTCACAAACCGTAAGTCGACCTACCTGTTACGCCAGGCATCAGTCCCACGGCACCATGCACGGGTCAGGTCCTCACTTTACGGCTGCATTTTGTCTAAGTCTGTTCTAAAACCATTGCATGTTCATGCATATCATTTGTTTATCTGTCACTGGCTCATTTCGAGCATTAGCATACTCCCAAACGGGAACACATTCTGTTTCAATTGCCTAAACATACTAGGCAATTCTGTGCGTGCATTTCAAATTGCACTGCTCATTTTGTTTCCCTGACATACCAGGCTCACGGTTCGTGCAATTTTCTACCAAACGGGAACTAGTTCATGCATTTACTGTTGTACTACGCACACGTTTTGTGCGTTTACAACCCACGAACAGAACACTGGTTTGTTACAATGACTGTTATTAAGCTATTGTGTTCACATATTGTATATTGTTGAATGGGCACTGTTTGTTTCCCTGTCATACAACTATAATGCTGGGGCATAGCTCACTAACAATGTTTCACATAAACCACACTGACCCCTACAGGTCACTCTCAAAATCTCACGTTGCAAATCAAAGGGTATTTTTACCATACAATCAGCATTTCTGACCCCTACTGGTCAACAGCAAAACTGTCTTCACATGTCATATACAATTTACCAGCCAATATAATTTACACATAAGATTGTTTTAAACATAACCATAAATTAAACTCCCGCAAGGTTTAATTCACAATAATTTACATTTCACATCAAGACCAAGAGTGGTTCTATCAACACTGCCACCTACAGGTTTGTCAAGTACATTGACAATTTTCATGGGGTTTTACAAACACCAAAACACTGAGGGAGTTGAGACTTGGGGTAGCGGAGGTGTGTGGTGCCAATAAGTCTATGGTTAGTCTTTGTTCAACAGACAAACAACATTTCACATACAAATCAGTATCCAACTACACTGCCACCTATAGGGCACTCGGCAGATCTCCAGTGCACTTGCATTTTGCAACACCATGTTCACTGACCCCTACCATTCAATAAGACATACAACAATTGACATAGCAAGTAGTATATCAACATCTGGTATAAATACATATATTATTACACAGTAGCAGACGCATCTGTAGATACGTAACTGGTAATGTAGTTCACATACATTTTTCACAGCACGCTGCTCACACAACAGACTTTTCCCCTAGCAAGGGGACATACAACATACAAGGTGGGGACAGATCACTTTTTCACTTGTACATACGGCACTTAATGGGTTAAGATTGATACATATTTAACCAGTATGGCTACGATGTTTAATAT
Organism: Pelobates fuscus; assembly: GCF_036172605.1. Classification (NCBI taxonomy): domain Eukaryota; kingdom Metazoa; phylum Chordata; class Amphibia; order Anura; family Pelobatidae; genus Pelobates; species Pelobates fuscus. The sequence goes on along the minus strand of NC_086324.1, from coordinate 111,276,298 downwards.
TTACACATCACGGCACTTTACTTTTCACCTATACTGTACGTATTAAGATAAGCTTGGTCTATGCCATATTTCCTTATGCCATACGTTTTTATCCATTCAGGTTACAGTTATTACTAAAAAACCTATACGGATTGTCAGGTTCAATATCATACTACCAGGTACATACACCTGCTCACGTAGTTATCCATCTCTTACCTTCCCTGGAATAGTAATAGCGTACTGGCAATTAAGGTTCTAGGGCCCAATAGGTGTTACCCCCTTTTTTTTCTCTTCATTACACTTCGGTTAGTGGTCCGGCGTGGCCAACACTCCGCCTCACACTCGGAGGCATACACCCCTCGGGCCACTCGTGAGCTAGCCGCCTGTCACCGAGAGGCCAACATCCTGCCACAACGTTCGGTGGCCACAAATAATCCCCTCGTGCCAACGCATAGAGCCCTTTACGATCCCACACATTACCACCGACCTAAGAAGGCGACAAATCCCCTACTCTGCCACAGCAAGTAAAGCAGAGTTATTCAAACTCCTCCATACATCAACGGACAACACGGAGGCAGGGGAAGGCCCAGCAACACCAACTCAGGTGACACCCAGGCATGAGGCAAAAAATTTGACAGACTGGCTATCTCGAGTCGGTCACCACAGCCCTCACGCTACTGTACAACCAGCACCAACAGAAACTCTGTTACCTGGTACAATCCATTCTTATGACACCCAATATGTTAACCCTGCACATATGATCCCAGCAAATTGGGGAAACAAGGCATATATATGTATGACGATGTATCTGTGATGGTCAGATCCAGGGATTCCAGGTAAATCGGGAACTGACCATCCCTTGGTTGGGTTGGCATTTGGAATAGGTAGAGATGTTTATTTGTGCAGGTACCCATACAGAAGGGATTTTGTCCCAAACAAATGGACGAGCACTCTCAGGCTCCAGGTACCAGCACCTCTGAACTACCAGAGACAATTTATATAAGTAGTTGCATTGCATATAGACTGTTGCATATTTGTTCAAATGGTTCAGGGCACATGACAAACCATGTGTCCCAATACAACTTACAAATAGCGTACACACCAATGCATTTTCAACACTACTGACTCATCACCCTTCCAGACTTGTAGTAGATTTACTAAAGCTCTGGAGCTTCAAAGGGCTCCCATACAGGTATCATAAATACACCTTCAAGGAATATAGCATGCCCTCACTTACAGTCAGCACAACAGAACCATCGGCTGTAAACACATAGCCAAGATTAGCAGGGGGGTCTTTACTTGGGTTTTCCAATCTCCACCATTTACAGCATGGCACCAAACACAAACACATTGGTATTGTCACAAGGAAATCTTCCCTTAAACAAAGACTAACCATAGACTTATTGGCACCACACACCTCCGCTACCCCAACTCCCTCATACCCTCCGAGGAGTTTCCTTACTTTACAACACCATTGATCTACCTTTACAGCTATCACTCAAGCATGGGTTGAAGCTTGGTTACGTAAGACCAATATCAACGCAGTAAACGGCTACCATCTACCCTACACACTAGCACTTACATGGCATAAAATGGGCAATCCTTTCCCCGCTCAACTTTCGGGCTACAGATTAGCCTACTATCGATATTCGCAGATACTCTGTGCTGGTTATGATAACATATCCAGAGGCCTTACAGTCATACACTATCTAGAAGACTTCTTGTTGATCAAAGATAACATATTTTTCACTAGAAGTCTAACGGCAGCTTAGTGCCAGTACCCCATAAGAAACAGAAGGCCCAGACACTATCATCACATTACTGGGCATACGACTTGAGTAGGCATCCATACACGCTAGTTACCACAAGACAAATAGGGAACATTCTCAACTACATCAATCACTACCTCTTGCTTAGTACTTACAAACGCAAGGAACTACAATCCCTACCAGGATCCTTAATTTTGCCATGCAAATCATACCACAAGACCACGCTTTCATATCCAAGGTACTTTCCCTTTTTTTTCCACACTTCCAACATGATGATCAGAGGATGTCCCTAGACACCCCCGCCACAGCAGATCTGCACATGGGGGGGAATTTCTTAACGACTTGGCATGGTAAAAGCATGTTCCTTCCAGAATTGTCTGACACTTCTCTAACCAGATGGTCAGATGCGGCGTCTACCATGGGTTTGGCAGCGATCTACCGGGAACGATGGCTTTGAAGCTGTTGGCCATGGCATCCAGGTTTGGAATTTTTTCCACCACCTCAGCCCCTTTGGGGGGATCTACCCCATTGTAGCAGCTGCTGTGGCATGGGGTAAATCAGGGTCATCAATCCGTTGTTACTCAGACAACTAAGCACATGTCATATCATCAACAAACACCACTCATCATCCATACGATCATGATATTTCTGGGGAACTCACTTGGTTGGCCACTTATCACATTTCTTTTACTTTCATGTACCAGGCAGGGGTATACATCCCTGCCGACAATTGTCTCATTTATATTCCAGGCATGTTCATCATACACTTCCTACAGCCGCCCATACAGTCACGGCCACTCTTTCATTCCAGAGACAAAATCATGGATTAGACATACTCGTGCATTTCGTCCCATACTTGTAGAACGCATAACACAGCTTTTCACCTGGCTTAAAGAATCTCATTGGAACACGACATAGCTCAACCTGTGTCATAACATTTCTCCTAGGTTTTGCTTCTTTTTGCCACCTTAAACTAAAACTATCTCACACACCATTAATTATATATTTTACAGGCATTCAACAACACAGGATAACCTATGGCCAAAACTACCATAACTTCATGCTATCATACCAGATGAGAATATACTCAGAGGTTTTCAGGAATCCATTCCCCCACATTCCTCTCAGAGATTACCAATAGCCATCCAACTTTTCCATCCTTATCGGACCGATTAGATCTACAACCATTCAATTATACTACCAAGTCAGACATTACCAGCCATGCACACTGCCTTCTATCCCTTTCTCAGGCCAGAGAATCCACTACCATCACAACCACTCAGACAGATCATTGTCTTCAACAATCCCACGTAAGTAAACACATATATCATTACCTATTGGCTCTACCACATTCCGAAACGAGTCAACACGCATCAACAGTAGAGATAACATACTATCCTACCCACAACAAATGGTGTCCAGTTGCGGTCCTAGATTCCTACCTTCAAAATCCTTCCAGGAATTAAATACTGTAATGCATTTAAGGAAATGTCTGGTTGACTGTATTAAATCTTTGATTATTCATTTTTGCCCTCTTTATTTACAGGCCTGCCGTATTGTCGGTCTCGGCACCCCACAACCGACTTGCTCCCTTTATACTATCCTACGCTTATGCTGGAACCTTACTCCATATGCGGCTATTTGCCCCTTAATTCACAAGTATTAAGGCCGTTTGGCCTGTATTTGTGGGAGGGGCTTAAATTAATTCACTCCCCTATATAAGGGACTCCCCTTACCTGACTCCATATCGCTTGAGGTCAGCATCAGAATGACCATCCCACTCCTCATTGCAACACTTTCTCTTTTCTTTCCATTTACTTTACTTTCTTACTCCTTGGTGGGCCCTTTTTATTTACAGGCCTACCGTATCATCGGACTCAGCACACCACAACCGACTTGCTCCCTTTATACTATACTACGCTTATGCTGGAATCTTACTCCATATACGGCTATTTGACCCTTACACAAGTGTATATATATATATATATTATATATGTATAATATATTATAAAATGGTTTAATTATTTTATAATATATTATGCATATATATGTCTAATATATATATATATAATTTGCATTCATTTTTTTACTTTTTAGAAGCCTGGGGGACTGTCTGACAGCTCAGACAGTTCACCTGCTGGCAGCTCTTAGACTCCTATTGCGTCAATGTGATCATGATGATCACATGGCTCTGAAGTGCCGGGGTGGCCGGAGCTGCTGCAAGGGGAACTGCTGGGATCTCCGGCAGTCCCCCCTGACTGTGATCGCTGTGGATCGCCGGTCCAGGTAAGTCCAGGGCTCCTATTTGCTGCGGTTGTACTAGTTACGTCCGCGGTCCTTAACAACCGTTTTTTCGTCCACGGTCGTTAAGGGTATATACATAGATATATATAGTATAAATAGTAAGAAGCTTGCACTCACGGTTTTTAAAGTAGTAAAAATTATCCTTTATTGCATTTTCTTTAAAATCTGATCGACGTTTCAGCCCTCCATCTCAAATATCAAATATATATATATGTATATATCAAAATACACTTAGAATGAAATTATATATATATATTTAGCCATGCCAAAATGTACAGTATGACAAATGGTACAATAACTATATGCATGTAACATATCCCCAGATAGCTCAGGTCTGAGTGCGCATTATTAGGTGAATGGCACTCAGACCAACCGAATACAGTTTAATCGCCATGGAGCCAAAGTCTTTAATTCAACAAACAGGCTCCATGGCATAGCTATCTAGGTACTTTCTCATAGATTATGTTTTATAAGTCCCGAATACTCCGCCGTTCGGTTCACGAACGGAGCCGAAGACCCGTAGGCTGGTAGCTCAGCGCTGCTTAACAGAAAAAGTGTCCGTGTTTGGTATACTGAAGCTGGGCAGAACGGCGCTGTCTGCCCGGGGAGCTCCATAACAACGCCACCTAGCGGACGCTAAGTGTAACTGCGGCCACCCAGTAATAGTCAATTAAGCTGCGGTTAACCGCAGCTACTAGGTGGTCAATTGAAGGCACACACCAGCTTCCCGGTGGTCGCGCCTTCGGTATTTTGTTCGGTAGATAAAAATCTACCGAATGCCCTGGCAGAAATGCACGATTAAGCCTTTCTGCAGGGAAAATAAAGTATTTTGAAAGTTCGGGCCATAGTCCAAAGGGAGCAGGCGGGCAACCAGGCTCCTCCAATGCAATGTGGTGAGATTGGTCTCGTCACATGCGTTTTCTCTGTCGGGTTTGGGTGCGGCAGGGTCTCCCGTCTCCTCTCCCTGGCTGCAGAGGTGGTACAGGGATTCGTAGTACAGTCGGAAGCCTTCCGCTATCTCCTTTGGGGTGTGGCGGGTAGGTCCGTTGAATTTGATCTCTGAAATAAAGCATTTTTGTCTGGCTTTCCTTAGGGCCCTTGCCAGGAGCTTGCCACTCTTGTTGCCGAATCCATAGGTCTTCTGGGCTTGTCTCTATTGGAAGGCGATCCGTTGGGAGAGGTGGGTGTTCAGTGCTGCTCTCGCTGCGACTAGTTGCGCATAGGTGTTGTCGTTGAGTGTGGTTTTGTGCTGTTTTTCCAAGTCCGCCACTTTCTGCGAAAGGTTTGCTGTTTCTTGCGCGCGTTGTTTTTTCCGTTGTGCGCCATGTCGAATCAGGATGCCGCGTATCTCACATTTGTGTGCTTCCCACACCTTGTCCAGAGTGGATTCTGGTGTGTTGTTTGTTTGAAAGAAGTGGTCTATGTGCGATTGTATCTCCGTCTGGATTAAGGGGTCTTTTAACCTCCCTGGCGGTATTCCCGAGCGTGACTCGGGGTTAATTTTCGCTGCCAGAAGCGGTAACCCCGAGTCACGCTCGGGGTAGATAAGATGTACTTACCTCCGCCGCGATCCGCTTCGGGAGGACTGCCTCACAGCCCAGGCAGCCCTCCCACGGCAAATCAGGCCCCCGGGGTCCATGTGATCGCTCTCAAAGAGCGATCACATGGCCCTCTATAGCTGGCTGTGGATCTGCCAGCAGGGGGACTGTTTGAAATATCAGACAGTCCCCCTGCTGGTGGGAAGTATAAAAAAATAAATAAAAGACAAGTGTAAAAATAAATTAAATATATTTTTATATATATATATATAATATGTATATATATTATATAATATATATATACATATTATATATATATAACGTCATACAAAGTGTATTTTAATATTAATATAAGTATATATATTAATATTAAAATACACTTAGAATGACGTTACATATATATAATATGTATATATATTATATATATAATAGATGTATATATATATATATATATATTATATATAAATACGTATAATTAAAATAATAAATAAATAAAATAATAAAATAAATAAATAAAATATTGAAACAAAATTTAATATAAAGTATATATCATATGTAATTTCATTCTAACTGTATTTTGTTATTAATATATATATATATCGGTAACAAAATACACTTAGAATGACATTCTATATATATCTATATATATATAAAATACAAATAACCGCAAATATATATATATATAGATAAATACATATAATTACATAAAAGATTACATTAGTATACACGTAGAATTTAAATACCTATAAATGCATATATATTAAAATTCTACATGTATATTTAAATAATCTTTTAACGTAATTATGTGATTTGATTAATTAAAATTTGATTGACATGCCTGACATGGGGGCGGAACTGGGCGGGTAATTCAAATGCAAACAAATGGTACCGCTTTTGGTACAAAATTCCTGACATAATCATACCGCCAGGGAGGTTAACAGCGACTCGTTTAGTCTCCAGGTCCATTGTTTCTGGTATGATGTTGGTGAGGTTATCGTGATAATGACCGGGGCATGATCCGACCATGACATAGGGGCTATTGTCGCGGAGGTCATCCAGGCGGTGGCGGTGGCGGTGGCGGAGGAAGAAGTAGTCTATGCGTGAGTACGAATTGTGAGGTGAGGAATAGTACGTGTAATCCTTCTCTGTGTGGTGCAGGGTGCGCCAGCAGTCTGACATTTGGAATTCATGCAGGGTGGTTCGCATGCCTCTGAGTAAATGGTCTGGAAGGGTTGAGTGGCCTGCGGATGTGTCCAGTCTCGGATCCAATGGTGCGTTAAAGTCGCCGCCGAGAATTAGTAAGCTGTCGCTGAAGAGGTCTAAGGCTGTCAGGGTTTTCCTTAGAAAGGGTTTTTGTCCCTTGTTAGGGAGGTATAGGTTGGCGAAGGTAAAGCGTGTGGCATGGAGTGTGCCCCTCATGAAGAGGTATCTTCCATTGGGGTCTGATAGTTCTTCTTCCAGTTGGAACGGTACGTCGATGGAAAAAGTCCAGGTTGGTGGCGTGGAAACTCAACGGGAAAGTCCAGTTGTGGTGTGTGGGTTTGAATGCGTGTCAGGTTTTGGGTTCTGTTAGCGGGGGTTGTTTTCCTTTCCATGTTGGGGGGGTCGGGTCGTCTTGTCCGTGTCTTATCCAGGGGTGTTGGCGTCTATGCGTGTGAGTCCTCCCTCCCCAGCCCTGCCCCCCCTTCCCCCCAGCCCCCCTGTCCCCCAGCCCCCCCTCCATCAGTCTCAGCTCCGTGTTCTGAGCCCTCCTGTGTTTGTGCGTTAAGCGCCACGAGCCTATGGTTCCCACTTAGGTGGTGTTCTAGAAATACAGTGTTGCATGACTTATTATATATACGACACCAGGTATTCGTGGGCAGGATCTTCTGGGTGAGTCCGTAAGTATTTTTTTTGCAGTGTTTCTGTTTGTCCTTGCTCATTGTACGTCCGTTCTAGGGTGACACCTTGGGGTCTACTTGAGTTTTCTGGTCAGGTCTCCATTGTCTCTAAGCTTTATTCTTCCTGCGCTATTTGGTGGGGCGGGACAGTGCCCATGTCCACTCAGTCTGCAATCTACACTCATCAATTTATATGGACAGACTCAGAAATAAACTATTTAGGACTACTTATAACTGCCAATGTTTCTGGAATAATGGAGAGGAATGTTTGGATTCTTATGAGACACATGAATCTCAAACCTAAAAAAATGGAGAAATCTAGAAACTTCATGGCAAGGTAAAATAAATATTATCAATTCATATATTCTGCCTAAATGGTTATATTTGTTCTCCATGATCCCACTTAAAGTCCCTAGACCCTGGTTAGCAATGATTCAATCAAGCTTTAACAATTTTATTTGGAATAATAAAAAACCCAGAATTAGTCAGAAGATTCTAACTAAAAAATTGACTAATGGTGGCCTAAACTTTCCTAGTATTATTTATAGTTATCATGCCAATAATATTTGGCATATACATATTCTGCAGGATCCCAAACAGGTTTCCGAGCCATGGTTTATTATTGAGTCTGAAGTGGTCCATATAGATAAATTACAACACTATATTTGGACAGTTACAAGGAACACTCTAATGAACTCTTCCTTAACTAGTTTGACGATATTATCTCAAACTTTGGAAGAATGGTTAGAAATTAAGAAAAAAACTAGTCCTCAATAACCTTATACCTAAGTCATGCACACTCGATATATTGGAAATAATGATAAAATACTTTTCGTTAAAGTATTGGGTAAATGCCGACATTTTAAAGATTGCAGATATTATGCAGGGAGATACTGTCTTTTCAGAGCAGCATTGATACCCTTCATATTCCTGAAAGGGTTAATGCTGTAATGGACTCAACTCCCCTCGGTTCTCGATCCCTCGGTCACCAAAATCAACGTTGATGGAGAATCATTGTCCGCAATAAGACATGGACAAAATGCTTTGACAAGACTCTCAATTTGCTTTACTGTGAAGGGAGCATTGATACAATTTTGTTTACATGAGTCATGAGATATGCCATACAGTACAGAATATAAGATTGATTGCTTCCTTATAGAAAGATTATTCTGACAATGGAAAGATAATATATGAATATGTCTGGGAAAGAATATCCTGGGCAAGACATCCTATAGAATTGTATAAGTCTGTCACAGTCAGCATGTCTAACACTGTCACACATCCTATAAGGAAGACCCTATTGTTTAAGTCTTTGCCACAGTTAGCAGATTTATGTTGTACATTGAGTTAAAGCATACAAAGCAAAAAGTAGTTTAACTGTTTCATGTCCCTTCAGTCAGCAATAATAATTCTAAACCTTATAAAAGTATAAAATACATATGAATAAGAAAAGTTAACTATTTCATTTTCTTACATTTCCCCTCTTTGAGCAATAAAATTTGCTCATCTTATCGATAAAATCTTACCAGGACAGAGAAACTTCCACATGGTATTTTCAGGGGTGCTAGTCACTCCCTGCGGGACTTTCATTAATTTCTTCACCTCGATTCCCATGTGGTAATTCCTAAGGCCCAGTTTTAAAGATGGGTTGATACCCTCCAGTGGCAGAGAGGAGAATTTCCAATTGTTTCTGTTCTGCATTATGAATTAATTTCTGTATTCTCATCCTCAATGTACAAGTAAGGTGGCAGTTATATAAAATCATACGCAATAAAATAAGGACTACAATAACAAAAGGATAGAAGAATGATTTCATTATCTGGGATCCAGTAGGGGACCAGCCAGTAAAGCATTGTACCAATGATGGGTTAAATCATTCTGAATTTGTGAACTCACCTTAAGGAGTTCTCCCTTTTAGGATATGTGTGGCTACCTGTGTGTGTTATCTTTGGGAAAAATCTAGTCCCCTGTGTATGTGGGTGCCCACCAGGTTAAATTCATGGCAAAGAGATCATAAACTGGTACTGGTAATGTGTTAAATTGACAAGCTAATTTAACATCCTTTGATGATGTATGATCTAGTGTAAAATAGCACGAGCTTGAAAAATGTGAAGCAGTACCAGTTAACCATTCATTGCATTTAGTGGATTGGGGTTTTAGAAATAACCATTCATTATCTGTGAGGTTAAGCATTCCTCTAATCTTCTCTAATTTAGGAATCATTAGTGTGTTTTCTAATACCAATCTTTGTTGCATCCATAAATACCTGATGGCACAAGTACTCCAGTTACTTAGACCTGTAGTGAATTTTATAGTTGCAACAGTTAAATTACCTAAATAGTTATACATTGATTTATCTAAATCCAATCCTGTAACCTGTGATTTAACAACAGTTGGAGCCCAGTTTGCAGTAGCATGGAAACCAGTCCCTATATGCATGCTGGACATGTTTAACTTATTCTTGAGGGTCTCCATATCTATAACTATTTAGTATACCCATAGTGGTTCCAGCACCTCCTAACAGTGTGTCATACCATTCCCTTTTCTGCCTTCTGTTTGCTGTGTTACATAATGTTACAACAGGAGTAGTGATTTTTAATGACACATGTACAGCTTGTAAGAAGACAGTTGTATTAACACATGTGGATGGAATAGGTGTGTGTGTGTGTCGTTGTTGACTTTTGGTTCTTTGGTAGAGGATAAAGGACAGTAATAAGGTGTAAAAATATATGGTAGTGTATAGTTCTCAATTGCAGTGTCGTTCTTAATGACTAACATTTGTCCCCTTTTCCAATTAATGGTACCAGTTGTATAATCATTAAAAGTAATAAGGCCTGTCTATTTATATTGATATGCAACCTTAACTGTGCACATTTCTGCGTTATAAGATCTAACAATTTTCCGTGAACCTTCAAACAAACATAATGCATCGGTTTCATTAGCTGTGGACACATTCCATATGGGTAACTGGTACTTATAAGGGTTATTATTTGTCCAATTCATCCAAATGCGTTCAGTGAATGAATGATTGCATATTACATGCTGATAGAAAGGTGGTGGAGAAAGGTTCTTGAGGGAGCGTGTGTGACGAATGCTAGACGAGGGGCTAAGGCCTAATTGGGCTGGGGGTATTGAAGAATTGTTCATTGTGTCAGAGTCTTTTATCCAGAAGCAAACATGTTTCAAACTTGCCATTGACTTGTACTCATAATGGCATTCAAGGAACAATATCAGAGGGAGTATAACAACTCCAGAAAGCATAGCGCACAGCATAATCTTGGTCTCAGGTACGTATGATCCTCTCAATCTACGATATGGTGTAAAAGATATGATGCTTCGCTGAGGAGAAATTCTTCTGTTTCCGAGCGAGGAGTGGTGTTGTCTTCCTTGGCTCCCCTCTTTGGACACAGCTTCACTCGGGATGCGTGAATCCAGATGTCGTGGGAATCTGTGAGGACAGCGGTTCTGGGTACAGCAATCAGAGTAGTAGGTGGTCCAAAAGGGTATCCTCCTTTCTTGGTCCTGTTCAGCTGACGGGCTGGTATGGATGAGTAGGTTCCTGTGAAGGTAAGGGAAAACTACGAAGAAACTTTGTCATACATACCATTCAGTTTTATCAACAATTCCTGTACATATTATTCTTGTATTAGCTGTAAATCCCCAGACATTATAACAAGCGGTTCCCTGGCCCAGGGTGTGGGAAAAGGTCATCCCATTAAAATCTCAAATGGAGATAATTTAGTCACCTTGTGGGGATTCATTCTTATCTCAGCTAAAATAGCTGGTAGATATCTAGTCCAATATACCCATGTTCCTGGGTAAATTCTGGGCTTTTCCTTAATAGTCCTATTCATCCTTTCAACTACCCCTGTACTCTGTGGATGATAAGGTATATGAAACTTCCAGGTAACTTGCAAGAATTTAGCAAGTTCCTGGGCAACATTACTGGCAAAAACCGAGCCATTATCAGAGCCAATCTGCAGAGAGCAGCCATACCTGGGAATAATTTCAGTAACAATAATCTTCACTACAGTCCTAGCATCTTTCCTCGATGTCACAAAGGCCTCATGCCATCTACTAAACTGATCAACGATGACCAGTAAGTATTGCTGTTTCTTACCAATTTTGGATACATAGGTAAAATCAATCTGTAAGTGTGTAAAAAGAGCAGCGTTCACACGATCTTACAAAAGACTGTACATGCTGCCTGAGATTCCTAACATAAAATTTATGAGGAATTGGATGGTGCTTGCTATGTGCCTGACTGATGAAAATAAACCAGCTGGCTTCAAGTATGCCTATTCTCCCCTCTTTAGAGAACAGATCATTCTGATCTTTCTCTAAACCTTGTTTAATCCAAAAATCAAAGTCAGATTGCGTTGCAAAGGCTTGAAGCTGCAAAAAGCAAACTGTCAATAGGGCATGTTGGAGGTGTGAGCATAGCAGGAAACATTTCATAGTAAAAATTATGGCTGCAACTTCTTTTTGCCACTTTGTCAGCCAAGGCATTTCCTCTGGAAATGTCATTATTACCCAGAGTGTGTGCCTTGCTGTGAATAACAGCTACTTCGGATGGGAGTAGGATAGCATTTAGGAGTGATTGGATGAGATTTGTGTGTGAAATGGCTTTTCCATCGGCTCTTACAAAACCTCTTCATTTCCAAAATCATGCACTACCCCATGAGTATATCGTGAGTCTGTGCTAAAGTTCACTCGATGTGGCAATATGTAGTTGTTCAATGCAATTATGAGGCTTAGATGGTATAGACACAGAGTCAGATGCAGAAATGAGAATAGCATGCAAAACAAACATAGGACCAGAATTAACAGGATTATAGACAACAGACAGATTCTGGGTATTAAGACGAAGAATCTCATAACCACTTAAGCGCTGGGCTGTCATGTGTTGTGTGGTGAGTTTTTTATAAGCTGAGTGACCTGGTGGAGTATTGTAGGATGCCCTAGTGTGAGAGTAGTAGCAGTTTCAACAGCCATTGCACATGCTGCCAATGCTCTGAGACACGCCGGCATACCCTATACCGGAACTGAAACTGCTCTGGAAAAGAATGCTATGGGACACATACTGCCTCCGTGCTCTTGTGCACAGACCGCAGCCATGGTTTTACAGTTGTCCCGAGCATACAAATGAAATGGTTTACAATACACAGGTAGTCCTAAAGCCGGGGCTTGTACAATAGCAACTTTGAGGGCAATATATGCAGCTAGCATGTCTGGTGACCAGCAGATATTTTCAGGGCTATCAGAACGTACAGCCTCCCTTAGGATTGAGTCATAATGGGAGCATTCAGGGATCCACTGGCGGCAGTAATTAATCATGCCGAGGAAGGTGAACAACTCCTTCCGAGTAGTGGGTGTAGGAATCCTCTGAATGACCTCAATACGTGTTGGACTCAATTGTCTGGTGCCTGAAGCCAGAACAAAACCTAAGTAATCAACCTTTGATTTACACAATTGCATTTTGTGTTTAACAACCTTGTGACCCACAGTTGCTGACAGTATCCACAGTGCTTGCCTCATAGCTAGGGCTACATAACAACAAATCATCAACATTTTGCAAAAAAGGACGGAACCATGACCGGGGGTCCATGTTTTTTAGAGTGTGTTGGAGTACCAACGAATAAACAGCTGGGGAATCCACATGGCCTTGGGTACGCGTGTCCAGGTAAACTGACAGCCTTCAAAAATTAAAAACCATAAGTAGCTGTGTCTCTTGATCAATAGGTATAGAAAAAAAAATGCATTACTTAAATCAATGACAGTGAAGCAAGTGGCATCTATTCAGGGCTCTAAAGTCCTGAACTGAGAGATATGCTGACCAGTGGTGTTGGGAGTGGGTCTGGTGTTGTTCTTGCATACCGGGCATATTTTGAGAATTGTGGGGTTGTTGGGGTGTGTGGGGTTTCCTGGGGTGTGGACACTCATTCCTCCAGTGGCCATACTGGCCACAGTTGAAACAAGTGTTCCTGTCTATTCCGCCTTGGTTACCCCTGCCCCTATAACCCTGATTTCCCTGTCTCCATCCCCTTGCCCCTCTTTGACCACCCCTTCCACGGGCTCTATGTGATCCATCCCATCCTCTCTCTCGGGTCTGTGTAGGTGGACAGTGTTGCAATCCCTGAGCATAATAAGCAACCTTACTTCCTGAATCTCTTCTTAAGTCAAAACAACCTGCATTTTCCTTTTCTATAACCTTGGTAAGAAAATCTTAGCCACCCAAATTGGCCCAGTCTGAAATCAATTGTTTCACAAACAAAGAATACTGTGGCAACATATTACCAAGGCATGACTGTATTTTAATGAGATCCATATCATCTCCAGACTTCAAACCTGCCTCATTCCACATTTTAGCACATCCTGCTGAAGTACTACGTTCCTAAACAACAATTCATTTCAAACCATATAACAGTATGTTTGTACACATAATGGGTACCCAGCAGATATGCCAATACAGAAATCACATTTATGGGCACGCAACTACACACTCTGTCTCCCTCCTAGGAAACACGGATAGACACAATATAAAAACAATCTTAAACTAACACCTCCAAATCTCCATTCCCATATAGCTATATCAGACCACAACTTCAACTATTCTCGGCCAAAACGCTAGTATTCAACAGCTAATAAAACAGTTATTTGCTAGGTTATTTAGCTGGCATTCTTATCAGTATCACTAGACTGAGACAAACTGATTCACATATAATTTTTAAACAATACAGCAACATATAAATTAAACCACTTTAAAGTTAAACTGCACCCTTCACACATTATCACAATCACCATTTACACAGAATAAACCGTTAACAGTTGTAATCAGAACATATTATTGTATGGTATACCAATATTAGATTTATTCGATTTATTTTAATGATTCTTATGTATACATTTTCTTAATTAACTTAATTACTTTACTCTACTAGTATTGTATATAAAGAAAGGATCCATTTATATAGCGCGCTTATAACTCAACTATTTGTATAAAACTTACATTAACTAATCTGAGATGCTTCTGCATCAACTTAAATCTTATAGAAATTGAACAAACATCTGGACCAGATTACACAGACATGGTTTCACCAGAATCTTTCAGAACTCTCAGAGACTTAAATTTTCACCAGAATCTTTCAGAGACTTAATTTTTTTTTTATTCTATACCATGTTTGAAAGGCATGGCAAACCTTAGACCGGTCAGTCGAGCCTTAGTAAAACAGGTAGAAACCTCTGTTCATGATTTCTGATCCAGGCTATATACCACAATTTAAAATATCACATAATGTGAGACATATAAGACACAAGCAGTAGTTATTGTACTGGATCATCTGTAGCAATAAAAAGGTTAGCTTACAGCACAAAATGAAGCATGTGTTGGACCGCTGAAAATGTAAATGTTGCTCTGTTATTTTCAAACATAAATCATGTTTAGAGTATGGATCCTTTGCAACAAACACACAGGGCAGGGAAGATTTGCTGATTGGTGTTCTATACAATTAATCCAATATGGGGAATTAACTTTCAAATACTAATGAAGTGCCTCTTTTTTTTTTTTGTCTCAGTATAAAAATACTGAGCTCATCATTTACTCATTTACACTTATCCCACTGTCATAGAAAGTGTAGTGGGCTTATAGTATTTTAAAACAACAATCATACCAGGCACACAGATCCCATGTGAAACAACTTACAATAAAACAGAGTAATAAACGTATACTTCTATGCGACAGAATAAAGCAAAAGGATTTAAGTAGGTCTATCAGGTACAACCTGTGAGTCATTTCTTTTCTAATATCACTACTGGACGGCAGCAAGGACTACAATACACATCAGCCCTAATATATAGTAAAACCCAAAGAAAAACAAGTTACCTGCGTTCTCTCCTTAATCCCTATGTATTTTTAAAAACCTAAATTTGTTTAAAAGTACTGCTATCTTATATATATACATCTACACATATACATATACATATACACACACATATAGACATACAAACACATTGGTCACTTAGGACCTGAACTCACATTTCCCATACTGTTGACTCAGAGTGGGGACACTACTAACTTACCAAAGTGTGTCCCCAATATAGACACCTATTTTGTTATTTTTGCTAAAGACTCTTTACGGTCCTATCATTAATTGATTTGGTAATCCCATCTTTCCTACTCCAGTACTTACTATAGACCTCCGGATCTGGTATCCAGATGGTCTAAGTAAATTCTTTCACTATTCTCTATTTAGGGGTTAAGCCCCAGGACACCTCTGGAGTGTCCAAACTAGGTGAATCTCTGCCAGTGTTGAGAAGTTCCATCAGTTGTATCCCTGCCCTTGTTGGTGGGTCCATTTCTTTATTCTATTCCCTCCCCTTATCCTGAGAGGAAACTCAATTATACATACAGTTAAAACATACTTTCTACCTAACTTTCATAACTCTAAAACCATAGCGGTATAAAACAACCACTCACACATCAGTTACATCCCACATATTCCCTCCCCTTATCCTGAGAGGAAACTCAATTATACATACAGTTAAAACAAACTTTCTACCCAACTTTCATAACTCTAAAACCATACATCACATTCACATAAAAATAAATATCCACAATCAATCCATTCAGGGGAACAACATATTAAAAAATGGCATGAATCAGACCAGGGGTTCAAAAGTTAGTAAAGTATCTTTTAAAACCCCTGCCAGCATGGCTTTCCGGCTCAGACCGGTTTTACAGAGCCCTCTCACCTGGAGACAAAGGAGAAGTAATACAATTACCTCCCAGGACAGACAGACTCCATTGAGCACATGGGGACCCAAAGACAGTAAAACACTTTAAAATACATCAAGTCACCTTTTACACATAACACACAGACATTTCACATATCCCCAGATAGCTGGGATCTGAGCACACAAAACTACCGAATAGCGCGCAGATCCTATTCACACAGTTCAATTGCCATGGAACCGAAGTCTTTAACTACACAAATGGGCTCCATGGCATAGCTACCTGGGTTAACACATTCACATAAAGTCGGGTCCATAGTCCAAAGGCAAGAGGCGGGCAAGCAGCCCCCTCCAAGTACACGTGGCGAGGTCGGTTTCACCACACTTCTCCCCTTTACCCCCCAGACTAACAGGGTATCTGACCTCCTGCCGGTCAGTGCCCTGGTTAGTCCAGCAACCCACCCACGAAGCACAAACAGCAGTACCTCCCACCCACAATAAATGTTTACTCCACCTGGATAAAGTAGCAGCTTGTCCAGGTCCAGGTTCCTCACCACGGCTGTGCGGGGAGCTGGTAGACTGTCTTGGTGGGTTGCTGAGTGGGCAGAGACCAGCGGTACTCTGCCCTGGTGTCAGCGCTACCACTGAAGTAGCCTGATTGGAGCCTGGTTGTGGGAGGGGGAGACTGACCGTCTCCCCTCTGGGTACACAGCTCTGGGGCTGGGGGACAGGACCGACCGTCCCTACCCCTTGTGCTGCAAGTGCAGAGACTACGGTCCCATCTGCACTGTTGGGGGGTGTAACATCTCCCCTTGGTGGGTTAGGCTGCCGCTGGAGAGAGGGTGTAACAAGCTCCTCTCTCTGAACTGTAACCTGCCGCTGGGGAGAGGAGGTAGCAGGCTCATCTCCCTGACACTCTCTCTGCTGGTGGAGAGGGGGACCAGCTGTCTCCCCTTTCAATATTTTGTCCTGCTGCTGGGGTGTGAGACTGACGGTCTCTGCTCCCTGCAGGACACTCTGCCGCTGGGGAGGAAGGACGGCACCTTCAGCTCCCTGGGGTACACACTGCCGCTGGGGAGGAAGGACAACACCTTCAGCTCCCTGGGATACACACTGCCGCTGGGGATGAAGGACGGCACCTTCTGCTCCCTGGGACACACACTGCCGCTGGGGAGGACTTTAATCATGGAAGGTCAATTCTGATAGCTACAGACAGCATATAAGCTTAGCTCCAAGTTGCTAAGTAAAGTATTGACTAGAAACACTGGTCTTAAGGCTGGGAGCAGACTTAGTTGCAAAGCTCTATAGGGGTTGCTGAGTGGGCAGAGACCAGCGGTACTCTGCCCTGGTGTCAGCGCTACCACTGAAGTAGCCTGATTGGAGCCTGGTTGTGGGAGGGGGAGACCGACTGTCTCCCCTCTGGGTACACAGCTCTGGGGCTGGGGGACAGGACCGACCGTCCCTACCCCTTGTGCTGCAAGTGCAGAGACTACGGTCCCATCTGCACTGTTGGGGGGTGTAACATCTCCCCTTGGTGTGTTAGGCTGCCGCACCTTCCGCTCCCTGGGATACACACTGCCGCTGGGGAGGAAGGACGACACCTTCAGCTCCCTGTGATACAATCTGCCGCTGGGGAGGAAGGACGGCACCTTCAGCTCCCTGGGACTTACTCTGCCACTGGGGAGTGCCCCAGGGAGTTAATCCCTGGGGTACACACTGCCGCTGGGGAGGAAGGACGGTACCTTTGGCTCCTTGGGACTCACACTGCCGCTGGGGAGGAAGGATTGCACCTTCAGCTCCCTGGGATACAATCTGCTGCTGGGGAGGAAGGACTGCACCTTCAGCTCCCTGGGACTTACTCTTCCGCTGGGGAGGAAGGACAGCACCTTCAGTTCCCTGGGATACAATCTGCCGCTGGGGAGTAAGGACTGCACCTTCAGTGACCTGGGACTTACTCTGCCGCTGGGGGGGAAGGACGACACCTTCAGCTCCCTGTGGTATACACACTGCAGCTGGGGAGGGAGGACGGCACCTTCTGCTCACTGGGACTTACTCTGCCGCTGGGGGGGAAGGACAACACCTTCAGCTCCCTGGGGTATACACGGCCGCTGGGGAGGAAGGACGACACCTTCCGCTCCCTGGGATACACACTGCAGCTGGGGAGGAAGGACGGCACCTTCTGCTCTCTGGGATAATTTGCCGCTGGGGATCCTCGCAGGACCAGTCTAGGAGGTTCGCTACCTCGGGTGCTGCTTGTTGCTGTTGGGAAAGAGGGCCGGTTGTCTCTTCCCGGGCCTCATTGATGAGTCGCAGGTAATCCCACTCCTGGTACCAATTGGTGGCAAGCGGCGGGATTGTTCCTACAACCAGAGGGACAGCTACAGACAACACCATTCCTGGATTACAAATTGAGGGCAACGCTAGTACCCGTACAACGACCCTATCTACGAAGGAACTCGGAAAATGGAGGAGAAACTTCAAGATACAGTGTACAGTTACGTATGCCTGGGGTCTGGAGCAGTCTCAGAGGAGGACATGTTGAGGTACAGAGAGATGGCCAGAGCCAGATTGTGGGACAAAGCCCTAGAAGAATTACAGTATTCGCGAGGGGATCGGCGCCGCAGCAGAAGGCAGCGAATCCTGGCTTGAATGACAGAGCGGATGCCCCTCCTGAGAAAACAGACCAAAGAAAAGTGCGTGTAGCAGACTGGACCCTGCACCAGAGTCTGCCCCAGTTTCCTGGAGGGGACTGCTTGCTCGCCTCCTGCCCTGTGATTATGGTCCCTGGGAGATATGGCCCTTCAAGTACAATATTTGGGCATAATGGATTATGTATGACCTTACTGGCCATTTAAGAACCATCTGGGGACATACTGTGGAGTTACTGGGTGACCACCATTTCATGTATCAGAGGCACATGGTGAGAACAATGGATGGCGGCCATTTTAACTCACAGACATTGTTGTGACTTTTCTACACGGTGCCATCTCGCCGGTATTTGGCACACAAAGACATTGTGCAGTAGTTTTAAACTATACAACAGGGGACACATTATACAGTAATTATTTTTTTATATAATCTGTATATGTTCTGCGGAATCTGCATTAAACTGTATCTTCCAAACTACTGAATGGATCTGGGTGAATTTTGGATATGTGGTTCACCCAGATCCCCTGGTTCTGAGGATATACTTATATTTATTTATATGGGGTTATTGCATGTTTTGGGGTCCCTGTGATATTTTTTTATAAAACTGTATTCCTCTGCCTGTGATAATGAGATTACCCATTGTGTTCAGTAATCCTATTACAGGCAGAGGGGAGGATTTTGTGCGGGAGTGTCTGTGTGTATTGTACCGATTGATTGGTTGTTTTGTCCCTCCCTGTGGGCGGACCTGTATTCTCAACAACTGTAATAAAAACCAGGCTGGGAGTGCCAGCCTCAGTTCCTGCTTAACCCTCAAAGTGAAGTGTCGTCTCATTATTGGGGGAGGATTTATTGTATGCTGTTTCAGTTTGACTGCTAGGAGTGTAAACCTATTCGTATGGTTTCCTATTCAACTGTCTACAGCATTCATATGCTTGAGATGATTTATACGCTTCTCTGATTCGGTGGTTGTGGTGTCTGCTGCAGTGCTTGGAGTCCTCAGGAAACACTAGGAGCATCCTTTAACGGAGGTACTCAGTCGGGGTGCCAGGCGATCCGTTACATTAACTATATCATTTTCTTACAATTCCACGGAGAGAAATTTTCACCTATCTTCGTATAAAAAATTTTGTTCACAAAAACGTTATTAACTCTTCTTCTATATTTGGCAAAAAATTGGAATTTATATTTAGTAATCAATCTATTAAAAAGATCACGTCTGTTGCAGCATTTATGTTGGAAGCTCTTAAGGAGTTTCCCTATAAATTAGTTAAGACGTGGGAACAAGAACTGGAACTTCAGTCTTTTGAAGACTGGAACTCCTCTTTAAGTCATGTAAACAAACATATTCATTGTCTGAACTTGTCTGAATGCCACTTTAAAGTTCTTTTTAGATGGTACTATACTTCAACTAGACTAGCCAGAATGTATGATTATTTTGATCCTACTTGTTGGAGATGTGGTAGTCATCCAGGCACTTATATACATATTTGGTGGTCATGCCCTGCTGTTAAACCTTTATGGTCATGGGCTTTCAATATTTTTACATCTATGACTGCAAATAAAATTTCGGAGAATGCTGTCTCCGCTCTTCTCCATCTTAATTGGAAATTTAAATCACAAAAATATATTTGTTTTGCCACTCATTGTTTAGTCGCTGTTAAAATTATTATTGCGAGACATTGGAAATCATCAAAGCCGTTCAATAAACGGCTATTGATTGATCAAGTCATGTTTCAAATATCAATGGAATATGAGTTGATTTTTATCTCGAAGAAAAAACAATGGTATTGTGAATGGTTAAAAAAATATAAGGGATTATTTGGACAATCCTCTCCTCAGATAGACTCTCTCCTCTGAACTAATACTGGACATATTTATTATTATATTTGAAAAAAAAGGAAGAAAAAGCGGAAGGAAAAGGAAAAAAAAAGAAAAAAGGGGAAAAAAGGAAAAGTAGAGGGCGGGGCCGGGCGGCCATGCCGACAAGCTGCAGGTCACTGGAGCTCCTGCTGAACCCAGCCAAATTCAGGGAAAATACCCACCTTGCGCTGCATGAGAGCTCGGGAGACTCGGGGGAAGGAGTCCTGGATTGTCCCGGTGTAGCTGGAGCGCCTGTCTGGCTGGCGTCCTCCCGGTCTCGTTCTCCCCCCCCTCTGGGCCGGCGGAGGTTATCCCGGTCCCCGCTGGCGCACCTACGGGCTCACACTCACAAGTCCTGACAGGGTGCATGGAGCGGCTATACCGCCACGTGAGATCCAAGATGGCCGCCGGAGGAAAGCCTGCAGCAAAGCACCCACAGGGAGAAGACCGCATAACTCAAGCCTTTGAGAGATTCTGGACGCAGTTCTGGAGTGCGGTCTACCCTCAAGCGGAGACACCAGCGACGAAACGTGCGGGTCCAACCCGACCTCTCAGACACAGCACCGTACAGCAACCCATTAAAAGAGGCCCGATCAAGGCACCAACAGAGCAGCGGCAGAGGAAGAGAAGGCAACAGGCCTATACCCGCCAAAAGCCTCGACCTGCAAAGATCCTACACAGCCACGGACAGCAATCTATGAAGCGACATTCCCCTGGAGGCTCATCCTTTGCCCAGAAAGCCGGATCCCAGAGCGAAACTCGCTACAAGGAGCCGCAGAGGCATGGAGGAACCCCCGAGGCATCCAAGCAAGCCTGGTCCCGAGCAGCTTATATGCAATCCCAACAGCTCCACAGAGCCGACGTCAGCTGCCTACGAGCCACCCTGAAGACTGAGACCTAAAAACTTTACCCGAGCTCTGGAGAAAGTTTTCTGTGCTGCAACACAGACTCTCAGTCTGTTAAGTTGTGCTGATCTGCTGTCACCTAATTGCTCTCACATTGTTTTAATACTGTAGGCCAAACGATTAGAAACGTTATTAATGCTGATTTATTCCAGCCTATATCATTGCAGCCTTGAGAATTACCCATAATGTCATTAACATGTAAAACACACTAGGCTCGAAGTAAACGAGGTTCAAGAGGGTTTTGCTATGCTATAATTTGCAGCAGTGTAAGCTAGAACATGTCCTGTTTAACTCCTTAAGGACCAAACTTCTGGAATAAAAGGGAATCATGACATGTCACACACGTCATGTGTCCTTAAGGGGTTATAGACATACTACAATCAGTTATGATAAAGCCCTATGCCATACGTTTCCCTCTCCCCACTGGCGTATAGTGCACAGCATGCCTGGTATTTAGCCATGCTCCAATCAAGCTACCTAGGGCACTAGCATATTACTCATTAGTATATACAACATACAATCTGTGTTAAGCTTCACCACACTGTTTAATCATACATGCTGGCTTAACCCTTCACATGTTTCCTATCCTAAATATAAAAAATGTGCAATGTCTTTCAATGCCATACCTATGTTACTATATGTTTCCATACCTGCTTGCACTAGCTATCGTGGCAGTGCCAACATGATTGTCCACGCTATGCACAAATAAAATAAAGAATTTAAATTAAAAAAGGAAAAGTAATCTTTCTCTTGCTCTGATTATGGTGTTGGGTCTTTTCACTTTGTTATATTCTACTCTGGTCATTATGTAATTATGTTATAATTATTCTGACGCTGTATAATGCAGTAAAATGTTTAAAAAGTCATGTAATTATTTATTTGTCTGCTGTATAATTTATGAATTTGATTCCTAGGCCCAGTATATTTGTTGTATATTGAAAAAATTGCTTTAATAAAAAACTATTTAAAAAAGAAAAAAAGGTTATAATAAAACCTATTTTGGCTCTATCAGTCGGATAGTGATACCGGAGAAACTGACGGAAGCCAAGCACAGAGAGATGGACACAGGTTTCTTCAGGAAGGAAGAGATTCTTTATTGGATCACCGATCGGGACTCAGAGGGACTAACGTCACCAAAATACAGCAAGTTCTGAGCCCCGGACAATAGTGCAGGCTCCTTATATAGGCACATAACTCCTCCCATATTAAGCTCCACCCGCACATTCTCTTAACCAATCAACACAAATAAGAATTAACTTCCTGTTTGACCGCATGGCTTGTCCAGCACAATGGAGGAGGGGGAATACTACATCCTGTATTCTTGCACATGCTCCGTACACTACTGATCGTATCTTGCCTCGTGCAACCAACTGATCGATACGTCAGCATATGCACGTACACATGCCACGTGGTAATCTCGGCCTACTAAATTTATTTTTACCGAGATTCCACCACAATAGTATCTGGGGCATAATTAGAAAAGAATGCTGACTTGATTAAGAAATCCTCTGCATTTGGATGGGTCCCCATTGTAACGTATGGGCTGATGAGCATTGCTACTAGGATTATGAGACAAGGATTCAGAACTAGTAGGAATGTTACTGATGGCTTGAATAGGGGGTTCATTAGATCTATTGATCAGCGATCGTAATGCCTGGGCAAATTGATCCATTACGTGGTCCATACTATCCATCTGTCACGTATTCATCCACTTATAAAAATGTGGTTAATGGAATTTACTGTCCACACAGGAAAAGTTGTGCCGAGCAGCAACCAAATCCACAGAAGGGTTAATGCTGAGCAGCAATTATGCAAATGCAAACCTGGTAACTGCCTCTGGGGTCAAAGGCCAGTTATAGCCTATCAGATCTAGAGGAGGGGTATTTAGGCCCAGTTCTCATCCTGCTCAGTGCCCTGTCGTGGTTTCCCTTGTGGTTGTCAGAGCGCACGTTCCTGATTAAAGTTCTGATTAAAGTTCTTCTGGTTTTTGACTTTGGCTTTGATTTTGACTTCCCTGTATTCTGTATCCCTGACTTCTGGCTTTCTCTTATCGTTGTGTCTCTTACTGTATCCCCCGACCTCGGCAAGTATCCTGACTATTCTTTGGTAGGTTAAGTCCGGCCATTCTAAGGCCCGGTAATACGTTGCCTATTAGTCATCTGTGTGACACAATTCTACGTGCTGGATTGGTCCTGTTGTAATTTAATGAATATGCCCAACACGAGTGTAAATCACCAGAACCACAAAGGTAGATAGAGAAAGCCCCTATACCTGTCCTTTGAATGGCCGGGCTGAAAGGAGCTAGCGAAGCCAGAGACAAGCCGAGGTCAAAGGAGTACAGAAAAGCACAAAAGCGAGGAACAAGCCGAGTCAGGAAATCAGAAACCAGAGGAGTCAAGGGAAAGCCGAATCAAAACACAAAGAAGCAAACAGGAACGCGCTGAGGAGGAACTAGGAACCACAACAGGGCACTGAGTTGAAGACAGGCTGGGCTTTTTTTTTTTTTTATGATCGGGGACATAACCACGCCCCCAAAAGGTACGAGTCATTTGAGCTCTTGTTTTGAGCTCTTTTGTTTAGAGCTCTTTTGCTAACATGTGACTGCATTGCCCCTTTAAAAGGGGCGGGTGTACAGCGGCTGGCTTCCTTGATGCTTATGTATCTATCTTCTGCGTGGGAGCGGCTGTCCGACCGATCCTGCTGTCGGCGGATCGGCAGACTGGCAAGTTAAGTGTCCGTTTCTTACACACACCTAGCCTGGCTAGGGCGTATCGCAGTGACGAAAATGAATTTGCTACCACACATTCTTTACCTGTTTCAAATGCTGCCCTTTCATATTCCAACATCATTCTTCACGTCTCTCAGGTCACTGACAATCAGATACATTTGGGGCTCGCACAAGCCTAGGTTGGCGCACCAAATACTAATGAGACCAAAGAATGAAAGGAACACTATAGTCAACTAAATTACTTTAGCTAAATAAAGCAGTTTTATTGTATAGATCATTCCCCTGCAATTTTAATGCTCAATTCACTGTCATTTAGGAGTTAAATCACTTTGTTTCTGTTTATGAAGCCCTAGCTACGCCTTCCCTGGCTATGATTGACAGAGCCTGCATGAAAAAATAATGGTATCTCAATCTCTAAATTGAACTTTAATCACATACAGGAGGTTCTTGCAGGGTCTAGCAAGCTATTAACATAGCAGGGGATAAGAAAATCTTAATTAAACAGAACTTGCAATAAAGAAAGCCTAAATAGGGCTCTCTTTACAGGGAGTGTTTATGGAAGGCTGTGTAAGTCACATGCAGGGAGGTGTGACTAGGGTTCATAAACAAAGGGATTTAACTCCTAAATGGCAGAGGATTGAGCAGTGAGGCTGCAGGGGCATGTTCTATACACCAAAACTGCTTCATTAAGCTAAAGTTGTTCAAGCGACTATAGTGTCCCTTGAAGTTGGGTTGGCTGTACCTGACTTTCATTCATACTACCGGGCTTCCCACCTAAAGAGAGTGTAGTAGTGGATCAAGGATGGAGTAGCCAAAATGTGGAAAGAGATTAAGCAATTAAGCAAGGTTCTTTGAAGGCACTAATATGGATGCACCCGGTAGCAAGCAGGAAGCTTTCACACCATCAACCTATCGTTAAGACAACCCTAGACACTTGGCATAGGACTGCAACGAAAATGGAACTATCATCCTTCCCCCTCCCTCCTTTACCCTCTGACACATTGATACCGGAGAAGCCAAGCACAGAGAGATGGACACAGGTTTCTTCAGGAAGGAAGAGATTCTTTATTCGATTCGCCGAACGGGACTCAGAGGGACTAATGTCACCAAAATACAACAAGATCTGAGCCCCGGACAATAGTGTAGGCTCCTTATATAGGCATGTAACTCCACCCATAATCAGCTCCACCCACACATACTCTTACCCAATCAATCGAACAAGAACAAACTTCCTGTTTGACCACATGGCTTGCCCAGCACAATGGAGGAGGGGAATACTACATCCTGTATTCTCGCACATGCTCCGTACACTACTGATTGTATCTTTGCCACATGCAACCAACCGACCGATACACCAGTATATGCACGTACACATGCCACGTGGTAATCTCGGCCTACTAAATTTATTTTTACCGAGATTCCACCACATTCCCCCCTTTGATGCTTCTGATATTTTCACTATTCCAGAGGCATCACTTAACCATAGTTTGCATATACCTCAGGTTGCCATGAACCAGACCAGACTTTGCGACTCCCTAAAGACATGAATCCCTCAACATTCCTCTTCCTGTACTGGTTCTCCCTGATTTAGAGCCTCATATCTATATATAGCCATTATCTGTGCAGCAGACTTTCTCTCTGCTATATTTTCTATAATGCTCTGCACAGACCTAACTACCAAAGGAACAAGACATGGTAGGAGAAGACACAGCATTAAGATTAGCATGACTCCACCTACCAATGCCTTAAGTCCTCCAAACTGCTCATACCAATTACCAAACCAACTACTTGGATTATACCCTTTCCATACCTGAGTAGGCACATGCGCTAGTTTAACCATATGGCTGGTAAGCTCAGCTCTTGCTTGCCCTTCATCATCTATTTGAAGACAGCAATTGCTTAGGTTAAACTTCCCACATACACCTCCCTCTACTGCCAATAGGTAATCCAAAGCTAATCTATTTTGGTAAATGGCTGTCCTCATCCTAGTATTATGCTAAGCTAGGAGATTGAGCGCTTGCGATGTTTCATTGGTAATTATCTCAACCACTGCCTGTAACCATGTAGCTGGCCCATAATAATCTATAATACGCTGGGGAGGCCATTCATTATCTTCCCAGGTACCTATCTCTAGGGGTCCCCTTTTCTTCCTATGATTCACATCATATACTTTAACTCCCAAAGTCTCTCCTGTTGAAAATAGGCAACAAGAAGAAGGATGGTTTGAGCATACCTAACACACATGCCCCTTCCCAGTCCTGCGGTAACTCCGAATAGGCTTTCTTACCACAGATCCAGTACAAATTTGCTGGGGCTTTCCAACTAGATGTGATAGATAGATGAAACCATACGTCCTTTAAATTGGTATAACTTGCAAACGGATTAGGGGGTTCTGAGACATTTGAAGCCGACCACCAGGTTGTATTCTTTGTATTATCATCATAAGCTTTTTGCCCTAGACAAGTCAATTCTCCTACAGATGTATTAAACATTATTCCTTTCCTTGCTATGCAAACATAACCTATAATGGAGGTCTTTAATCGCCACTCAGATTTACCTCTAACACTCATTTGATAATCGGCTTGAGAAGATATTATTTGTTCAATTGTCTCAGAACCAGAATACATTACCTCCTTTGCTTCCCAGGGCCATTGGTCTCCCATATTAGTACCTCCACACACATAGCAGTTGGTCACATTAAGACTACCAGCAATACTCTCAGCTAAATCAATAAACATGTTTTTAGCATTATGGGGGATCTTATTTTCTACACTCATCTCTTCATAAAACGAATGGAAAACCTGATGAGTTTGGGATGCTGCAGTATCGGTCTCTATCCCTATAAATAATATTGTCCCAGGATCCAAACCCGTCCCATATATCTGGAACCCAAATAAGTTTCCGAACCTATCTATAAATTGTTCAGGATTATTAATAAGTATATGGACTGGGTTACATTCCATAGACTTACAATATGGTTTGGTAGGCAACTTAGTAACAATCATATCCCTATCTACGGTCTGTCCCCAAGTTGCCCACCCCACACAAGACCAGTATGGACAATAATTATAATCCCTATCTGGGCATTTTGGATTTACATACTTGTTTTTACTACTGGGGAAAATATACTTATACTTATCATTGGACCCATACGCTCTTTCCCATTTAAGATCCCCGCATACATTCCACGGTTTTCTACCACTTGATATCGCCTTACATGCATCAAATAGCAGAACACCCGAAGAATGTACGGTTTCTAATACTGTTTTATTTATTAGGGTCCCCTGTGGGTCTCCATTCCGGAGGGTCAACCAAATTGTACGGGGTTGATACTCTGGATTGAAGCACTTAGGTTCTCCTACTCCTAAATGGCATACACTATAATCAATACCTAAGTATATACACTTAGATACATATCCTTTACACTCATATTGTGAATGCCAAATTAGGGTCTGGGAAATATGATTACCTGTTTTAGTAGTCTTAATGCAAACCTCACAGCCAGGTGTGTCGGTACCTCTACCTTCCTGAATAATTAAAAACACAAATATATACATTATCAAAAGTATTTCCCTTGACGTCTTCATCCTTATTCTTCGTCCGTGCGATGGCACCTCAGCTTCCAGGATGTAAGGGCTGCAAGGAATGGAGTTCTGCAGGTCCTCTCTTCCCTTCACAGAGGTCCCTTCAAGACACTCTGGCTATGTCACGTGGGTAAGTGGTCAGGCTTTATTATGGGCGTCAAAACACTTACTTGCTGATCTCTTTAATCACACTTGAAATCCCGATATCTCCTCGTCACTCCGACTGAGTCGTGCGTTTTAACCGGATCTTGCAGGGATTCTCTGGATCTGCTGTAACTTGCCAAGAATCTACTGCTGCTGGTTTAACCCTGGAGTGATGAATCCACAGAGTCACTTCAGCCAACTTTATAGCTGTAGGGGTAGACAAAAGAACAACATAAGGACCCCTCCACTTAGGCCCTAACCGGACACTGTACCACTCTTTTATCCATACTTGATCTCCTGGATGATAACTATGAACAGGGGGATAAATATTCACAGGTAATCTATCTTGTACCCATTTCTGTACCTCCTCCATAGTTTTACCCAACTCTACAACCTGCTGCCGGGTAATTCCTTCTCCCAACTGACTCAAATCCCCCCTTAAGTTACCAAGTACGGGAGGTGGACGCCCATACATGATTTCAAAAGGTGAGAGACCTATCCTTCTGGTAGGTGTACTACGAATATGCAACAGAGCTATGGGCAAAAGAACATTCCACTTAAGCTGAGTCTCTTGACACATCTTTGCCAATTGGTTCTTAATAGTTCTGTTCATCCTCTCTACTTTCCCAGAGCTCTGAGGTCTATATGCCGTATGAAGCTTCCACTTAATACCAAGCATATGAGTCAGTTGTTGTAGGCACTGGTGAACAAAGGCTGGACCATTATCCGATCCTATAGAACATGGTAGTCCATATCGGGGTATTATTTCTCGCAACAGGAATCGCACAACTTCTCCTGCTTTCTCTGTACGAGTAGGACATGCTTCTACCCAACCTGAGTAGGTACACACAACTACTAGAAGGTAGCGATGTCCACCGGATTTAGGCATTACCGTATAGTCTATTTGAAGATCGGACATAGGGAGTCCCCCCATATACTGGACTCCCGGTGGTTTCACTGGTCCTTGCCTTGCATTATTCTTGGCACATATCACACATCTTCGTACAATGGCTTGAGTCAAGTTGGACAATCTTGGTATGTAGAAATGTTTCCTGAGAGATTCTTCCATACTATCTCTTCCAGAATGTGTCCCGTTGTGATAGTTCTGGACAATTTCTACAGCTAGTGATGCTGGAATAACTATTCTTCCATCTTCTAACTAATACCACTTATTCTCCAGGTACTTCCCAGCTTCAGTCTTTAACCACTCTTCTTCTTTAGCTGTATAAACTGGAGTCCATTGAGACAGTGGGGTAGGTATAAGAGCAGCTATATGTTTCACATACTCCTGTCTTCCTGATTCAGCGGCACGCTTAGCTGCATTATCTGCCATCCGATTTTCTTTGGTTACATCACCATCTCCTTTCAGATGCGCCCGACAATGTATGATACCAACTTCTTTCGGTTCCCACACGGCTTCTAGTAGTTGTAATATCTCAGCTGCGTACTTGATTTCTTTACCCTCTGAGTTCAGTAGTCCTCTTTCTTTATACAAAGGGTAGCTGGATTTAAGGTATTAACAGTCTCTAGATGCACTCTTGGGTTTTCACACAACATAGCTTGATACTTAGTCATGCGGCTGTTACTAAACCAATGATTGCCTTTATAGTCTAGCAACGTTTGTACTGCGTGCGGGACTCGCACATAGAGTTCCTGACCCAGAGTGAGTTTATCAGCTTCGGCTACCAGCAGGGCGGCGGCAGCTACGGCTCTTAGACAAGGTGGAAGACCACTGGCCACTGCATCCAGTTGTTTGGACATATATGCAACAGGTTGTTGCCATGATCCCAAGTACTGTGTAAATACTCACACAGCCATTCTTCTTTGCTCGTGTACATATAAGTAGAATGGGCGTGTATGATCAGCTAGACCTAATGCTGGAGCACTCATCAAAGCCTTCTTCACATCTTCAAATGCCTTTTGCTGTTCGGGGGTCCACAGAAAGGGATCGTGTTCTGTACCTTTTATAGCTGCATAAAGAGGTTTCGCCAATATCGCATAACTGGGAATCCATATCCTTCAGAAGCCTGCTGCCCCCAAGAATTCCCGCACTTGTCTTCTATTCTTGGGTATTGGTATTTGGCATACAGCTTCTTTCCTCTCTGGCCCCATTATCCTTTGACCTTCAGAGATATGGAATTCCAGATACTTGACAGTTGGCTGACACAACTGGGCTTTCTTCCTGGACACCTTGTATCCTGCCTTCCAAAGAATGTGCAGTAGATCATGTGTTGCTTGCTGACATATCTCTCTTGTAACTGCCGCTATCAACAAATCATCTACGTATTGTAATAGTACACATTCTCCTGGGATGGACTTGAAATACAGTAAGTCTTGACTTAAAGCTGATCCAAATAGGGTAGGTGAATTCTTAAACCCTTGGGGCAATCTTGTCCAAGTCATCTGGCGTTTCAAGCCTGTTACAGCATTTTCCCATTGGAATGCAAAGATACACTGGCTTTCCGCAGCAATTCGTAGGCAATAGAAGGCATCTTTGAGATCCAAAACTGTGAAGTAGGTAGCCCCGCCCGGAATTAAAGCAAGCAGGTTATATGGATTGGGCACAACTGGATGTATACTTACTACCGCATCATTGACTGCTCTCAAGTCCTGCACAGGGCGATACTCATCTGTACCGGGCTTTTGAACAGGCAACAATGGGGTTTTCCAGGGGGAAGTACAGAATTTTAGGATACCATACCTTATGAACTTATCCAAATAAGATTGTATGTTCTTCTTGGCCTTTTGTGGGATGTGATATTGTCTTAAGCTCACTGGATACACCCCAAGCTTTAGTTCGATACGAATTGGTGGGATATTACGAGCAAGTCCTGGTGGGTTATTCTCTGCCCACACTCCTGGTATATTGAACAAGGGTTCATCACTCTTAGGGTTTTGGCTGGTCAACACTGTATAAAGTCGCCACTCTTCTTCCTTTGGTACAGATATTGTCATTATACCTGAGGGTCCATTGAACTTCAAAGATGTTGTTCCGTTAGGTAGAAATGTTATCTGTGCTTGTAATTTCGACAACAAATCACGTCCTAGCAGTTGGACTGGACATTCAGGCATATAAAGGAACTGGTGTTTCACTATGTGGCCTCCCAATGTACAGAGTCGACTTTTAAGAACCGGTTTAGCGGCACTCCTTCCAGTTGCTCCTATTACGGTGATAGTTCTTCCTGAAGGAGGAGTGACTAGGTCAGTCACCACCGAATGTTCAGCATCAGTGTCAATCATGAAAGAACTCCTTTTTCCCCCTATTGCTACATCGACCATAGGCTCCGCTCGGCCAAGGGGGATGGAGCCTGGTCGGTATCAATAGTCCTCCATGACTGTGTCAGCCAAACCCACAAAGTCCCTATCCTCTCTCTGCGCTGCTGGGTAATATCTATCTCCACTAACACTTCCTCTATTATTCCAACTATTTCATCCAGGACCTCCTCTACCTCTAGCTCTACCTCTATAATTACTGCTATATCCTGCCCTAGGTCTGTCTCTCTCATACTGTTCCCTCCGTGGACACTCACTTCTCCAATGCCCTTCTTCCCTACAGTACGCGCATTGGTTCCTACTCAAAGGCTCCCCATTCCACTTATTCTCGCCTTTATCCATTCCCCTATACGCTTCCTTTTCCCTTCTATCTACGCCTGCGATAGCTACCGCTAGCATATCCGCTTTCCTTCGCATCTTTCGCTCTTCCTCCTTCTTCGTCTCTGTCTCCCTATTCATATAGACCTTATTTGCTATTTCCATTAGTTGGGTTATGGACATCCCTACAAACCCTTCTAACTTCTGTAGCTTGCGCTTTATATCTCCGTAGGCTTGGCTGACAAAGGCAGAGTTAACCATTCAGGAATTCTCAGGAGCCTCCGGATTAAAGGGGGTATACAACCGGTATGCCTCCAATAATCGGTCATAAAAGACACTGGGTGATTCATCACATTTCTGTAATACCTCAGCCGTCTTAGACATATTAATCGCCTTTTTTCCTCCGGCTTTCATGCCAACAATAATAGCGTCCCTGTATGCTTTTAAATGGGCCATATCTGCGCCATTGACATTCCACTCCGGATCAGTATTTGGATAATGTGCTGCGGCCCATGCTGCTGGGTTGGCCTGATTTTGTGTACGGGCCACTTCTTCCAGCGCTTTATTTGCCGCTTGGTTTATCCGTGTCCTTTCCTCGTTGTTAAACAATGTCATAAGCAGTTGCTGGCAATCAGCCCAAGTGGGATTATGTGTCTGGACTATGGAGGTAAACAAATCCGTCATGGCTTTAGGTTTATCGGTGTATGAGGAGTTATGGGTCTTCCAGTTAAATAGATCAGTAGTAGTGAAGGGAACATAGACGAATACAGGATCAGCGTGTTGTAACTGGCCGTCACCGTTAATGTGTGTCAGGCCTGGTGTCAGTCGGAGAGGCATTTTATAATGTCGGGGTTGGAGGGTACTGGTCAGTTGTCGGGTTAGTATGGGGCTTCGTTTAGAAACGTCAGTTAGGGGTTCCGGTCGAGGGGTAGTAAGACGAGGGGAAGGGGACGCTTTACTGAGGGGGAGATCAGTGAGTAAAATATTCCGGGCCGGGCTAGGAGGAGCCTGACCAGGAACTAGATATGACGTCAAATCTGGATATGTGGGGTTAACGGAGGTAGGTACCGGAAGGTAAAACAAGAGGGCTGGGCTCTGAGCTAGAGGAGGGGGTAGGTGGGGACAACGGGGCAAGGGGAGTAGCGTTACCAACAGCACCTCCTCTTCCTCTTCCTGTGGAGGAGGAGTAAGGGGGCGGCATGGGGATCTCGGATTCAGGAGGCGTGTCCAAAATGGGCGTAATTATGGCCTTAGTGGACAAGCGAGTTCTGGCCACCATGAGGCGACATTGTTCCTCGTGGCATACCCGGATCCATTTTGGCAAGTCATTTACGGCCTGCTTCTAACAATCAATATACGGAAACTGGCCGTAAAGTTCAGGCCTACCTGATACAGCCACGTGTACACGCTGTACCAGATTAGGATCCAAACTGCCACGTGGTGGCCATGCAGCCACCAAAGTAGGCCATTCCCTACTACATAAAGTAGTCAGGCGTGTTGGAGACATCTTTACCCCAAAATCATACACAGTGTATCCCTTTTTAAAGTTTTTCAACATACATCCTAAGGGATCCATAACTGTTGAATCTGACGCACCCATGCTAACAATGAAGCGTCGTCTCCAACAGAAACTAAACAAACACACTTCCAACGGTCACAACCGTTCCCTTGGCAACAGCACCACGTGGTACAGTTACTAGGTGAAACGCACACAACAAAACACTCAGGGAATTCCCGTACACACACAGCTGTTACACCAGTCACTGAATAACTATTACTGTGCCTCTTGGCGAAACTATACAGTCACCCACGCTATTCCATATATCTGAATTACCCGTCTATAACATACCCCAGTAACATCGTCTTTACAAACAGTAGTTATAGTACGGTTAGCATTGGTTAGAGTACAATTTAAAGTCACAGTTCAATTAGTAGTGGTTATGGTGTTAAACATACAACATAGACGAAGGTTATTAGTAGTTATTTACAATATCAGTAGTTATTATACATGGTTATGGTACCGTGCGCTATAATACAGTTACACACTATTCACACTCTCGCTAGACGGCAGAGCTCACGCTATCTAGCAAGATATACACGCTACTACAACAATCTTTAACACATTTACAATTCACAACTAATCTATTGGCCAGTACCTCGATGGACTACCTAAAACTATTTACATGCGTTTTGGTTAGCCACGCTGCCCAAGCACCACATATAGCGAACTAGAGGGCGGAATTTACAACAGCACCCTCTTAGTCTATATACTCTATCAAAAATCTAGTGGGTTCCAAATTTACACGCCTTCCCACTTAGCCAAGATAGGTTGAGATCTAGCGGACCGAATTTACACAGACGCCGCTTAGTCTCCCGGTCCCTCCAACCTAGCGAACGTAATATACACCCTAGAACGCTAGTCTAGACAAGACACCGGTGTCCGGCTTGGGCTATTTACACAGAACCCAGCCTAACTCCAAACCAAAATTAAACGGGCTGACTACAGGGCATTTAATTGAGCGGTGCGCCTTCGCTCCTTCCCTCCACTGGAGGGGGCAGATTCCATACACAAATAACCCCTTATGGGCCTACCGCACAATCGGTATCCAATACCCCTAGTGGGTCCACCGTCTAAAACAGTGGTCGTCTTACCTCCTCGTTCCTGAACCTGAGTTCACACTCATCGACAGGGACACCCCAGCACTTACTACGTAGAGGCCGATGATCTCCTGGACAACAGACCAGTGGCGCCGAGACGAAGGGAGGTCCACGCAGAAGTTCAGGGGTGCAGCCGTAGAGAGCGTGGGCAAAGATAGACCGTCTCACGCCTCTGCTTCTCAGCTACCGTTGAACGATGAGCTTCCCGGACAATTGCACCAAATGATACCGGAGAAACTGACGGAAGCCGAGCACAGAGAGATGGACACCGGTTTCTTCAGGAAGGAAGAGATTCTTTATTCGATTCACCGACCGGGACTCAGAGGGACTAATGTCACCAAAAAACAGCAAAGTCTGAGCCCTGATCATACAGTGTAGGTCCCTTATATACAGGGAGTGCAGAATTATTAGGCAAATGAGTATTTTGACCACATCATCCTCTTTATGCATGTTGTCTTACTCCAAGCTGTATAGGCTCGAAAGCCTACTACCAATTAAGCATATTAGGTGATGTGCATCTCTGTAATGAGAAGGGGTGTGGTCTAATGACATCAACACCCTATATCAGGTGTGCATAATTATTAGGCAACCTCCTTTCCTTTGGCAAAATGGGTCAAAAGAAGGACTTGACAGGCTCAGAAAAGTCAAAAATAGTGAGATATCTTGCAGAGGGATGCAGCACTCTTAAAATTGCAAAGCTTCTGAAGCGTGATCATCGAACAATCAAGCGTTTCATTCAAAATAGTCAACAGGGTCGCAAGAAGCGTGTGGAAAAACCAAGGCGCAAAATAACTGCCCATGAACTGAGAAAAGTCAAGCGTGCAGCTGCCAAGTTGCCACTTGCCACCAGTTTGGCCATATTTCAGAGCTGCAACATCACTGGAGTGCCCAAAAGCACAAGGTGTGCAATACTCAGAGACATGGCCAAGGTAAGAAAGACTGAAAGACAACCACCACTGAACAAGACACACAAGCTGAAACGTCAAGACTGGGCCAAGAAATATCTCAAGACTGATTTTTCTAAGGTTTTATGGACTGATGAAATGAGAGTGAGTCTTGATGGGCCAGATGGATGGGCCCGTGGCTGGATTGGTAAAGGGCAGAGACAGGGCCGGCCTTAGGGGTGTGCGAGCTGTGCGGCCGCACAGGGCGCCATGGTGCAGGGGGCGCCCTGCGGCCGCATAGCTCACACGGCATGTCTGTTAGCCGCAATGCTAACAAGACATTTGCCTTGGGCGGCATTTTCCAGGGGGCGGCAAAAAAAGCCGCCCCCAAATGCCCAAGGCAAATGTCTTGTTAGCCTTGCGGCTAACAGACATGCTGGGCTGCTGCTGGGCGGTCGGGCGGCGCTGGCGGGCGGCTGGCGAGGGAGAGCTCCCCCTGAGCTGTCTGCTCAGCTCCCTCGCGCGCCGCAGAGTGAGGCTGGGAGCCGGAATATGACGTCATATTCCGGCTCCGCCTCCCAGCCTCACTGTGCGGCACGCGAGGGAGCTGAGCAGACAGCTCAGGGGGAGCTCTCCCTCGCCAGCCGCCCGCCAGCGCCGCCCGCCCAGCCCAGCAGCCACTGGACCACCAGGGAGGAAGAGACCCCCCCAGCATTCCCAAAGGTAAGGAGGCTGGGGGGGGGGTCTAAATAAATTTTAAAAAATGTGTTAATGTGGGTGAGTGTGTGTGTGTGTGTGTGTGTGTATGTTAGTGTGTGTCTGTGTCTGTGTCTGTTAGTGTGTGTGTCTGTGTGTGTTAGTGTGTGTGTCTGTGTATGTTAGTGTGTTTCTGTTAGTGTGTGTGTGTGTATGTTAGTGTGTGTGTGTGTGTGTCTGTTAGTGTGTGTCTGTGAGTGTGTGTGTGTCTGACTGTGTGTGTGTCTGTTTGCCTGTGTGTGTGTGAGACTGTCTGCGCGTGTGTGTGTGACTGTCTGCGCGTGTGTGTGTGGGACTGTCTGCGCGTGTGTGTGTGGGACTGTCTGCGCGTGTGTGTGTGGGACTGTCTGCGCGTGTGTGTGTGTGGGACTGTCTGCGCGTGTGTGTGTGGGACAGGGTGTGTGGGAAGGGGTAAGGAGTGGGGGAGGGGGGGGACGGGAAGGGGGGGCGCTGTGAATATTTTTTGCACAGGGCGCCCAAATGCCTAAGGCCGGCCCTGGGCAGAGAGCTCCAGTCCGACTCAGATGCCAGCAAGGTGGAGGTGGAGTACTGGTTTGGGCTGGTATCATCAAAGATGAGCTTGTGGGGCTTTTTCGGGTTGAGGATGGAGTCAAGCCTAACTCCCAGTCCTACTGCCAGTTTCTGGAAGACACCTTTTTCAAGCAGTGGTACAGGAAGAAGTCTGCATCCTTCAAGAAAAACATGATTTTCATGCAGGACAATGCTCCATCACACGCGTCCATGTACTCCACAGCATGGCTGGCAAGAAAGGGTATAAAAGAAGAAAATCTAATGACATGGCCTCCTTGTTCACCTGATCTGAACCCCATTGAGAACCTGTGGTCCATCATCAAATGTGCGATTTACAAGGAGGGAAACCAGTACACCTCTCTGAACAGTGTCTGGGAGGCTGTGGTTGCTTCTGCACGCAATGTTGATGGTGAACAGATCAAAACACTGACAGAATCCATGGATGACAGGCTTTTGAGTGTCTTTGCAAAGAAAGGTGGCTATATTGGTCACTGATTTGCTTTTGTTATGTTTTTGAATGTCAGAAATGTATATTTGTGAATGTTGAGATGTTATATTGGTTTCACTGGTAAAAATAAATAATTGAAATGGGTATATATTTGTTTTTTGTTAAGTTGCCTAATAATTATGCACAGTAATAGTCACCTGCACACACAGATATCCCCCTAAAATAGCTAAAACTAAAAACAAACTAAAAACTACTTCCAAAAATATTCAGCTTTGATATTAATTAGTTTTTTGGGTTCATTGAGAACATGGTTGTTGTTCAATAATAAAATTAATCCTCAAAAATACAACTTGCCTAATAATTCTGCACTCCCTGTATGCATGTAGCTCCTCCCATAATCAGTTCAACCTACACATACTCTTATCCATCAACCGAATAGAGACTAAATTCCTGTTTGACCACATGGCTTGCCCAGCACAATGGAGGAGGGGAAATACTTGTATATCCTGTATTCCTACACATGCTCCTTACACTACTGATTGTATCGTTGCCACGTGCAACCAACCGACCGATACATCAACATATGCAAATGCACATACCATGTGGCAATCTTGTCCTAGTAAATTTATTTTTACTGAGATTCCACCACAGGTCATTCGTTTTTGGACTTGAATTATTTTTCTCCATTGTGTTTCTGTTAGTTGGTATTTAAATTCTCTCTCCCAGGTGGCCTTGAATAGGAGGGATTCTACGTTGCGTGTTTTGTGTTCTGAGGCATATATTGTGGAGATAAGTTTTTTCGGTGGTTTGATACTCAGACAAATCTTCTCCACCTCCGCTGGGGGTGTGCTTAACCCTGTGGGGGGTTGTTCCTTATGTTGTGATTTGGTCCAGGAATGGAGTTGGTGGTATTGTAAACAATTTTAAGTTACTCCCTATCCACCCTTCCCTGTGGCATTTACATGGTGTTAAGTGGCAAGGTTCATATTTTTTTTTCACGCGCCTCACGTTTGGTTCTAAGAGCAGCCCCAGGATTTTTTATATATTTGCTGAGCCATTGGATGCTGCTTAACATCTGTATATGCCCTGCCGTGATCCATTATCTGGATGATTTCCTTACCATAAAAAGTAACCTGGTACCTCCTAGTAGCCTCCTGTCCATAACACGACTGTTCACACAACTAAGAGTACCTGTTTCACCAACAAAGACTGAAGGTCCAGATACGATCATCAACTTCTTGGGGGTGGTGCTGGACTCTGTACATATGCAGGCTAGCCTCCCCGGGGAGAAGATTGAACGCATCCTGGCAGCCGTCGACCTTTACCTAGAAGGTGGCTCAGGTAATAGGAAGGAGTTACAATCCCTGTTGGGTTCACCAAATTTCGCTATGAAAATTATTCCACAGGGGAGAGCGTTCATATCCCGTTTGCTTAGCCTATTTCCACTATTGCAATCTGATGCCTCCCGCATTACGTTAGACGTACATGCCACCGCTGACCTACGTATGTGGAGGGAATTTTTGCTACATTTTTATCCCGGTATGGTCAGATAAGTCGGTGTCAGTCTGGACGGATGCTGCTGCCACTTCAGGATGTGGGGTAAATGGCCGGGGGAAATTACTGAGATCCCCAAGTTCAAGGACACATCAGCCTTATTTGAGCTCTATCCAATTGTGGCAGTAGCAGTTAAGTGGGGAGCTTGCTGGTCTGGGAATACGGTGCGTTGCTTCTTGGACAACATGGCAACGTGCCATATTGTAAACAAGGAACGTTCCTCTTCCCTGGCCATCATGCGGTTTATAAGGACTCTAACATGGCTAGCTGCAAAACACAGTTTTCTTTTAACTTTCATTCACGTGCCTGGGGTTCTCAATATCGCTGCTGATCACTTATCACGGTCTCGGTTTCACTACCACAGCTACCCTGACACCAACTCCGGTACCGCAGTGGCAGGAAATGGTTTGGGACTAAAAGAACTGCTCTATCACGGGCAACAACTCTCACAACTCGGTCTTTCCGATAACATCAGGAAGGCATATGGCAGGGCATTTCATATTTTCTATAGATTCTTGCTGGACTTTAATATCACTGACCAATTTTCCACGGAGACAATCATTGCATTCATTTCTTTTTGCCACCTTCATCTAACACTATTGTTCAATACCATTAAGTTGTATATCACAGGTATTCAACATCACGTCCTCACCACTTGGCCTAATAGACAACGCTTTCTGTCATCCTACCAAGTTAAAGCCATACTTAAAGGTATTAAAGACTCCACCCCTATATCCTCACCATCCAGACTACCTATCCACGATCTATTGTTTCAGTCACTGTCAAATCTGCTAGACACCTCACCATTCTAAGATCATACTAATCGTATAATTAAAACAGCCATCTATTTGGCCTTTTACATATTTTTTCGGCCCAAAGAGTTCACCTCTACTAACTAGAACTCCCCCAATTTCATCACAAGGTCAAACCTGGTAAAGGTACACTATCTGCTATCCCTACACCATACCAAAACTAGCGCCAAAGGACAGATGGTCACTGTAACGGATCACCTGGCACCCCGACTGAGTACCTCCGTTAATGGATGCTCCTAGTGCTTCCTGAGGACTCCAAGCACTCTGGCAGACACCACAATCACCGAATCCGAGAAACCTTTATATTCTCCCAAGCATATGAATGCTGTAGACCATTGAATAGGAACCATACGAATAGGCTTGTACTCCTAGCAGTCAATGTAACGGATCACCTGGCACCCCGACTGAGTACCTCCGTTAATGGATGCTCCTAGTGCTTCCTGAGGACTCCAAGCACTCTGGCAGACACCACAATCACCGAATCCGAGAAACCTTTATATTCTCCCAAGCATATGAATGCTGTAGACCATTGAATAGGAACCATACGAATAGGCTTGTACTCCTAGCAGTCAACTGGAACAGCATGCAATAAATCCTTCCCCCAATAATGAGACGACACATCACTTTGAGGGTAAAACAGGAACTCTGGACTGGCTCATCCAGCCTGGCTTTTATTACAATAATACACATACAGTCCACACCCAGGGGTAGGCATAAAATAACCAATCACATACATGGTTCAGCCCACACATCCCCTCCCCTCAGATAACATTAAACCCAATTATCCGGTACACCTTTTCAGCCAAGTTCTGGATGTACCCCAAAACCCGGGGGTACACCTTTTAAATCCAGCATCGCTGGATAGCCCTTATTCAGGGGGACAACATATTCAAAATTCAAGTCATTCGGATGAACGGTTTGTGAGATATGGGGTTCCAAAGATTTGACCGACCGCATGGGTAAAGTATCCGAAAACAGTTCCATGCATTTTGGCCCTGCGGTCGGTCACAAACAAGGGAATGAAAACAGACGAATTGCCTGTGTTATAGAGCCTGGAGAGGGTTTGAATGAATTCCCTTGTTTGTGGGGTTCTTTCTACCGAACGGCGGGTCATTCGGTAGTTTCTATACGAATTTCTGGAAGTATGGAGGTCTCAGCGGTGTTTGCCTAGTCAAGTGTCCGATTTTAGTTCCAGACACTCGACGGCAAAACACCGCTGTTCGGTAGTTTAAGATGGCCGCCGCCACGTGTTTGTTTCCCGAATGGCGGCCACCCAGAGGACAAAGAATACATTACACTGATTGCCAATTACCCGTTTGCAACATTGTTGCAAACTGTAATTGGAGGCACACTTATTCCTGGGTGGTCTGGTTGTTCGGTAGTTTCACTCAATATAATGAATGGAGTGATTCTACCGAACAATAAGGTGAATGCTGCATACATATCCCAGGTTAAACTCAACACATAAATACATATGTAATATTAAAGGCAGTATACTGGAATATGCTCCACAGTCTTAAAGGGACAGTAGTCCCAAAAGTCCCAATATGTCCATCGCTGATTTTAAAGGGCCAGTAGCAGCAATATAAAGTACAATATGCCCCAAATAACCCAGGGGCCATAGTCAGCAGGTAGGAGGCTAGCAAACAGGCTTCTCCAGGGCCCAGTGGCGAGGTTGGTTTCGCCACAGTCACTATCACCTATTACCCCACTAGTAATAAATGGTGTCCGGTGGAAGTTTTCGACAAATATCTTTCCTTCTGTACAATAGCGCAAACACAACCACTCCAGGGCCGGATTAAGAGCCAGCCAATCCTGCAGGGCATGGTGCTGACAATTATGATGGGCCTAATTACGGAATCCTATTGACCAAAAACACTAAAACAGCCATACCTCCCAAAAGGGGGGGCATGTCTGTCTAAAGAATTTGAAGGACAGCCTGGCATGAATGCATGCCAGGCTGCCAGCCAATCCTGCAGGCTGTCCAACTAAGGGCATACTATGCAGGCAGCACCCTGAGCTTGACATAAATGCATCCTAAAATGCGCTCACTCCATGCTTTCTAAGGACTGTCCCCTAGCACTCACATGTCCACTTGTCTCCTTACCTTCTTACTAGTAGGCAGACGTTCCTGGTATGTAGTCTGAGACAGAGAAAAGGTGTATGTAGTGAGTGTAGAAGAAAGGGGACATGCCACAGTGTTAGAGAGACCAGCGTCTGCATTACCCAAACTAATTTTGTCAGCCAGTCCACACAAGTTTTGTTCCCATACATCCCTCTTAAAGCGGCACTGTCATGCCGAATTCCGTTTTTTTTTTAACCCCCCTCCCGCCTCAACTACATCCAATCGACCCCCTAGTCATCCCCAAATGCCCCTATGCCCCCCACATTACCTATTTTTTATTCTTTATTTTCTGCCCGATCTTTATTCAGGGCGCCGCCATCTTTGTGTGGGTAGGTGAAGTCCCTGTGGGACACGTCATCTGCCCACACTACACAGACTGTGAGATTCCCGCACATGCCCAGTGAAACATCTGGACATGCGAACGGGAATTTCACCTATTCATTCATTCATTCATCAGACAGACGAATGAATGAATAGAAAAAATCAGACGAACAAACTAACACTGTGTATCAGTGTTAGTTTGTTCGTTCAGTTTATTACAAGGAGGGAGCTACCGGCGTGCAGCTCCCTCCTTGTAATATGTAACTATAGAAGCGGCAGGGAGCAGAGCTCCCCACCACTTCATAAGCCCCCCAGGTCCCCCCCTCACTCTATGGGGGTCAATATGACCCCCATAATAGCACAAGGGAGATTAAAATCTCCCCAATGCCCCTACTCGCTATATCGCGAGTAGGGGCATGTCCACTAAACAGTGAGCAGCCTGTGGCTGCTCACTGTAAAAAAAAAAAAAAAAAAGGGTAATAAGGGGGGGACGGGGGGCCTACTGTCCTCCCCCGCCGGCCCCCACCCCTGGACGGCGGGTGGGGGCCATAATGGGAATGAGGGGGGACCTACTGTCCTCCCCTCAGGCCCCCACCCCTGGGCGGCGGGTGGGGGCCATAATAGTAATAGGGGGGGGGGGACCTACTGTCCTCCAGCCCCCGGCCCCCACCCCTGGGCGGCGGGTGGGGGCCCTAATGGAAAAAAGGGGGGGGGGGGACCTACTGTCCTCCCCCCCGGCCCCCACCCCTGGGCGGCGGGTGGGGGCCATAATAGTAATAAGGGGGGGGGACCTACTGTCCTCCAGCCCCCGGCCCCCACCCCTGGGCGGCGGGTGGGGGCCCTAATGGAAAAAAGGGGGGGGGGACCTACTGTCCTCCCCCCCGGCCCCCACCCCTGGGCGGCGGGTGGGGGCCATAATAGTAATAAGGGGGGGGACCTACTGTCCTCCAGCCCCCGGCCCCCACCCCTGGGCGGCGGGTGGGGGCCCTAATGGAAAAAAGGGGGGGGACCTACTGTCCTCCCCCCGGCCCCCACCCCTGGGCGGCTGGTGGGGGCCATAATAGTAATAAGGGGGGGGGGGATCTACTGTCCTCCCCCCCCCCCGGCCCCCACCCCTGGGCGGCGGGTGGGGGCCATAACGATAATGGGGGGGGACCTACTGTCCTCCCCCCGCCCCCACCCCTGGGCGGCGGGTGGGGGCACTAAGTAAATTCCCCCCCCCCACCCCATCAAGGTGACTAGGGGTGCCCAAGCCCCTAGTCACCCACCCCCCACCCAAATAAAAAATGCCCCTACCTACCCCCCTCACCCTAAAAAATAGTGAGGGGGGAATAAAATTGCTAACCTGTAAAGTAAAATTAAACTTACCATTCGACGTCTTCTTTTTTCTAAAATCTTCATTTTTCAGCCCCAAAAAAGGCCAAATAAAAAACCATCATAGCCGTCGAACTAAAAATAAAATAAAAAACCCGAGCGCAAAAAAAAAAACCCGACGAAAAAGAAAAAACCCGAGCGCACAAAAAAATAATCCATCTTCACCCATGGAGGGCTCCGCGCAGACTGAGCTCCGCAGGGCGGGGCAAGGCTTATAAAGCCTTGCCCCGCCCTGCAATTAGCCTAAGAACACTCTGATTGGTGGGTTTAAGCCAATCAGAGTGCTCTGTGTCATTTTACAAGCGTGGGAAAGTTCTTTGGAATTTTCCCACGCTTGTAAAATGACACAGAGCACTGTGATTGGATGGCTTGAAATCCATCCAATCACAGTGCTCTGTGTCATTTTACAAGCGTGGGAAAGTTCTTTGGAATTTTCCCACGCTTGTAAAATGACACAGAGCACTGTGATTGGATGGCTTGAAATCCATCCAATCACAGTGCTCTGTGTCATTTTACAAGCGTGGGAAAGTTCTTTGGAACTTTCCCACGCTTGTAAAATGACACAGAGCACTGTGATTGGATGGATTTCAAGCCATCCAATCACAGTGCTCTGTGTCATTTTACAAGCGTGGGAAAATTCCAAAGAACTTTCCCACGCTTGTAAAATGACAAAGAGCACTCTGA
The DNA here is from genome assembly GCF_036172605.1 of Pelobates fuscus. Classification (NCBI taxonomy): domain Eukaryota; kingdom Metazoa; phylum Chordata; class Amphibia; order Anura; family Pelobatidae; genus Pelobates; species Pelobates fuscus. The sequence continues at coordinate 111,232,490 of NC_086324.1, read as the reverse complement.
TTGGCTTAAACCCACCAATCAGAGTGTTCTTAGGCTAATTGCAGGGCGGGGCAAGGCTTTATAAGCCTTGCCCCGCCCTGCGGAGCTCAGTCTGCGCGGAGCCCTCCATGGGTGAAGATGGATTATTTTTTTGTGCGCTCGGGTTTTTTCTTTTTCGTCGGGTTTTTTTTTTTTGCGCTCGGGTTTTTTATTTTATTTTTAGTTCGACGGCTATGATGGTTTTTTATTTGGCCTTTTTTGGGGCTGAAAAATGAAGATTTTAGAAAAAAGAAGACGTCGAATGGTAAGTTTAATTTTACTTTACAGGTTAGCAATTTTATTCCCCCCTCACTATTTTTTAGGGTGAGGGGGGTAGGTAGGGGCATTTTTTATTTGGGTGGGGGGTGGGTGACTAGGGGCTTGGGCACCCCTAGTCACCTTGATGGGGGGGGGGGGGGGAATTTACTTAGTGCCCCCACCCGCCGCCCAGGGGTGGGGGCGGGGGGAGGACAGTAGGTCCCCCCCCATTATCGTTATGGCCCCCACCCGCCGCCCAGGGGTGGGGGCCGGGGGGGGGAGGACAGTAGATCCCCCCCCCCCTTATTACTATTATGGCCCCCACCCGCCGCCCAGGGGTGGGGGCCGGGGGGGAGGACAGTAGGTCCCCCCCCTTTTTTCCATTAGGGCCCCCACCCGCCGCCCAGGGGTGGGGGCCGGGGGCTGGAGGACAGTAGGTCCCCCCCCCTTATTACTATTATGGCCCCCACCCGCCGCCCAGGGGTGGGGGCCGGGGGGGAGGACAGTAGGTCCCCCCCCCCTTTTTTCCATTAGGGCCCCCACCCGCCGCCCAGGGGTGGGGGCCGGGGGCTGGAGGACAGTAGGTCCCCCCCCCCCCTTATTACTATTATGGCCCCCACCCGCCGCCCAGGGGTGGGGGCCGGGAGGGGGAGGACAGTAGGTCCCCCCCCCCTATTACTATTATGGCCCCCACCCGCCGCCCAGGGGTGGGGGCCGGGGGGTGGAGGACAGTAGGTCCCCCCCCCTTATTACTATTATGGCCCCCACCCGCCGCCCAGGGGTGGGGGCCGGGGGGGAGGACAGTAGGTCCCCCCCCCCTTTATTACTATTATGGCCCCCACCCGCCGGCCAGGGGTGGGGGCCGGGGGGGAGGACAGTAGGTCCCCCCCCCCCCCCTCATTATCTTTATGGCCCCCACCCACCGCTCAGGGGTGGGGGCCGGGGGGGGGGGGGACAATAGGTCTCCCTCCCTTATTTTACTTTACGGCCCCCACCCGTCATTTAGGGGTGGGGGGCAATATTTTTTTTATTTTTTTTCTACAGTGAGCAGCCACAGGCTGCTCACTGCTTACTAGACATGCCCCTACTCGCGGTATAGCGAGTAGGGGCATATTATTTACTAATACCAAGTCATTTTTACTTGGTGTTAGTAAATTTGGCTGAAAGACCAATTTAGGTCTTTCAGCCTTTTAGTAGATAGCTCCCTGATACCGTGGGAATTAGGGAGTTATCTACTAAGCGGCTGCAAGATGCAGCCACAGCAATGAATAGGATCGGAGTTTCATTCATTTGAATGAAATTCCGATCCGAACAAAGTACCGAATTGCATCCTAACACCAATGGAGAAACGGTGCTCATTCTGTTAGGATGCAATTCGGCAGTTTTGCCGGCGTTCTGTCTAAGTGACAGGACTTTCGGCAATACTGACAGGAAGTATTGTGGGAACTGGGAGGAAAGCTAGGGATCATGGGAAAATTGCTCTGACCAGCGGAAATGAAGCACACTTTGCTCCTCCGCTGGTCAGAGCTGGTCAAGCGGAGGAATCCCATAAGACAAAGAGTCCCTACTTTGTCTTATGGTTTTAACGAAAACTAAAGAAGACAGGAAGAAAAGAATAACAGATCCTGAGAGAGGGGGAGAAGAGGAAGAGATTGAGGAAAGGTAAGTTCGGCATGACAGTGCCGCTTTAAGCTTCCAAACTTAAAGGGACACTATAGTCACCATAACAACTACAGCTTATTGTATTTCTTCTGGTAAGTAGAATCATTCCATTCAGGCCTTTTTGCAGTAAACACTGTCTTTTCAGAGAAAATAACTCCACTGGCCACTCCTTAGATGGCTTCTAGAGGTGCTTCCTGGGGCAGTACTGCCTAGTGTGCAGCACTGCCATTGAGTGTCTCCACCCGCATGCAGACACTGAACTTTCCTCATACAGATGCATTGATTCAATTTATCTTTATTGTGGTGGAATCTCGGTAAAAATAAATTTGGTAGGCCGAGATTGCCACGTGGTATGTGCACGTGCATATGCTGATGTGTCGGTCGGTTGGTTGCACGTGGCAACGATACAATCAGTAGTGTACGGAGCATGTGCAGGAATACAGGATATATGAGTATTCCCCTCCTCCATTGTGCTGGGCAAGCCATGTGGTCAAACAGGAAGTTAGTCTTTGTTCTGTTGATTGGGTAAGAGTACGTGTAGGTGGAACTGGTTATAGGAGGAGCTATATGTCTATATAAGGGACCTACACTGTATGATCGGGGCTCAGATTTTAGCTGCTCAGACATTAGTCCCTCTGAGTCCCGGTCGGTGAATCGAATAAAGATCTCTTCCTTCCTGAAGAAACCTGTGTCCATCTCTCTGTGCTTGGCTTCCGTCAGTTTCTCCGGTATCATTTGGTGCATTGGCTGGGAATCTCATCGTTCAACGGTAGCTGAGAAACAGAGGCGTGAGACGGTCTATCTTTGCCCACGCTCTCTACGGCTGCACCCCTGAACTTCTGCGTGGACCTCCCTTCGTCTCGGCGCCACTGGTCTGTTGTCCAGATCATCGGCCTCTACGTAGTAAGTGCTGGGGTGCCTCCGTCGATGAGTGTGAACTCAGGTTCAGGAACGAGGAGGTTAGACGACTACTGTTTTAGACGGTGGACCCACTAGGGGTATTGGATACCGATTGTGCGGTAGGCCCATAAGGGGTTTGTATCTGGAATTGTGTATGGAATTGGCCTCCTCAGTAGAGGGAAGGAGCAAAGGCGCACCGCTCATAATTAAATGCCCTGTAGTCAGCTCGTTTAATCCTTGTTTGGAGTCAGGCTGGGTCCTGTGTAAATAGCCCAAGCCGGACACCGGTGTCTTGTCTAGACTAGTGTATCTAGGGTGTATATTTTGTTCGCTAGGTCGGAGGGACCGGGAGACTAAGCGGAGCTTGTTGTATATCCTGTCCGCTAGATCTCAACCTATCTTGGCTAAGTGGGAAGGCGTGTAAATTTGGAACCCACTAGACTATTGATAGAGTAGATAGACTAAGAGGGTTTTGTGTAAATTCCGCCCTCTAGTTCGCTATATGTGGTGCTTGGGCAGCGACGGCTAACCAAAACGGATGTAAATAGTTTTAGGTAGTCCCTCGAGGTACTGGCCAATAGATTAGTTGGGAAACTGTAAATGTGTTAAAAATTATTGTAGTAGATTGTATATCTTGCTAGATAGCGTGAGCTCTGCCGTCTGGCGAGAGTGTGAATAGTGTGTAACTGTATCATAGCGCACGGTACCATAACCATGTATTATAATTACTGATACTGTAAATAACCACTAATAACGGTCGTTTATGTTGTATGTTTAACATCATAACCACTACTAACTGAACTGTAACTTTAAAAATTGTACTTTAGCCAATGCTAACCGTACTATAACTACTGTTTGTAAAGATGATGTTACTAGGGCATGTTATAGATGGGTAATTTAAATACTGAGAATTATAACGTGGGTGATTGTATAGTTTTGCCAAAAGGTACAGTAATAGTTATTTAGTGACTGGCGTAACAGCTGTGTGTGTACGGGAATTCCCTGTATGTTTTGTTGAGTGCGTTTGGCCTAGTAACCGTACCATGTGGTGCTGTTGCCAAGGGCAATGGGTGTGACCGTTGGAAGTGTGTTTGTTTTGCTTTTATTGGAGACGACGCTCCGTTGCTAAGTATGGGTGCGTCGGATTCAAAGATCATTGATCCCTTAGAATGCATGTTAAAGAACTTTAAAAAGGGATACGATGTACATGATTTCGGAGTAAAGATGTCCCCAACACGCCTGACTACTTTATGTAGTAGGGAATGGCCTGCCTTGGTGGCTGCATGGCCTCCACGTGGTAGTCTTGATCCTAATCTGGTGCAGCGCGTACACGCGGCTGTATCGGGTAGGCCTGAAATTTACGGCCAGTTTCCGTATATCGATTGTTGCAAGCGGGCCATAAATGACTTGCCAAAATGGATCGGGGTATGCCACGAGGAGCAATGTCGCCTCATGTTGGCCAGAACTAGTTTGTCCACCAAGGCCGTGATTACGCCCATTCTGGACACGCCCCTTGAGTCAAAGATCCCCATGCCGCCCCCTTACTCCTCCTCTACAGGAAGAGGAAGAGGAGGCGCTGCTAGTAATACTACTCCCCTTGCTCCGTTGTCTCCACCTACCCCCTCCTCTAGCTCAGAGTCTAGCCCACTTGCTTTAAACCCTCCCCTTCCTGTACCTACCCCTATTAACCCCACCTATCCAGATTTGGCGTAATTTCTGGTCAGGCTCCTCCCAGCCCGGCCCGGAATATTTTACTCACTGATCTCCCCCTCAGTAAAGCGTCCCCTTCCCCTCGTCTTACTACCCCTCGACCGGAACCCATAACTGACCTTCCTCAACGAAGCCCCATACTAACCCGACAACTGACCGGTACCCTCCAACCCCGACATTATCAAATGCCTCTCCGACTGACACCGGGCCCGACACATATTAATGGTGAGGGCCAGTTATAACATGCTGATCCCGTATTTGTCTATGTTCCCTTTACCACTACTGACTTATTCAATTGGAAGACCCATAACTCCTCCTACACAGATAAACCTCAAGCCATGACAGATTTGATTACCTCTATAATCCAGACGCATAATCCCACTTGGGCTGATTGCCAGCAATTGCTTATGACATTGTTCAATAACGAGGAAAGAACTCGGATAAATCAGGCGGCAATTAAAGCGCTTGAAGAAGTGGCCCGTACTCAAAATCAGGCCAACCCGGCAGCATGGGCCGCCGCCCATTATCCAAATGCAGATCCGAATTGGAATGTTAATGGCGCAGATATGGCCCGTTTAAGAGCTTACAGGGACGCTATTATTGCTGGCATGAAAGCCGGAGGGAAAAGGGCAATCAATATGTCAAAGATATTGCAGAAATGTGATGAGTTGCCCAGTGCCTTTTATGATCGATTATTGGAGGCATACCGGTTGTATACCCCCTTTAATCCAGAGGCTCCTGAGAATTCCCGGATGGTTAACTCTGCCTTTGTCAGCCAGGCCTATGGAGATATAAAGAGAAAATTACAAAAGTTAGAAGGGTTTGTAGGGATGTCTATAACTCAACTAATGGAGATAGCGAATAAGGTTTATATGAATAGGGAGACAGAGACGAAAAAGGAAGAAGAACGAAAGATGAGAAGGAAAGCAGACATGTTAGCAGTAGCTACCGCGGGTGTAGATAGAAGGGAAAAGGAAGTGTATAGGGGAACTGAGAAAAGCGAGAATAAGTGGAATAGGGAGCCTTTAAGTAGGAACCAATGCGCATACTGTAAGGAAGAAGGGCATTGGAGAAGTGAGTGTCCACTGAGGGAACAATATGAGAGAGATAGAACAAGGGCAGGATATAGTAATAATTATAGAGGCAGAGCGAGAGGAAGAGGAGGCCCTGGAGGAAATGGTGGGAATAATAGAGGAAGCGTTCATGGGGATAGGTATGACCCAGCAGCGCAGAGACCCCGAGAAAGAGAAGATAGAGACTTTGTGGGTTTGGCTGACACTGTCATGGAGGACTATTGATACCGACCGGGCTCCATCCCCCTTGGCCGAGCGGAGCCTATGGTCGATGTAGCAATAGGGGGAAAAAGGAGTTCTTTCATGATTGACACTGATGCTGAACATTCGGTGGTGACTAACCTAGTCGCTCCTCCTTCAGGAAGAACTATCAGTGTAATAGGAGCAACTGGGAGGAGTGCTGCTAAGCCGGTTCTTAAAAGTCGACTCTGTACACTAGGAGGCCACGTAGTAAAGCATCAGTTCCTTTACATGCCTGAATGTCCAGTCCAACTTCAAGGACAAGATTTGTTATCGAAGTTACAAGCACAGATAACATTTCTGCCTAACGGAACGATATCCTTGAAGTTTAATGGACCCTCAGGTATAATGACAATATCTGTACCAAAGGAAGAAGAGTGGCGACTTTATACAGTGTTGACCAGCCAAAACCCTAGGAGTGATGAATCCTTGTTTAATATACCAGGAGTGTGGGCAGAGAGTAACCCACCAGGACTTGCTCGCAATATCCCACCTATACGGATTGCACTAAAACTTGGGGTTTATCCAGTGATCCTAAGACAATTCCATATTCCCCAAAAGGCAAAGAAGAACATACAGTCTTATCTGGATAAGTTCATAAGGTATGGTATCCTAAAATGCTGTACTTCCCCCTGGAACACCCCATTGTTGCCTGTTCAAAAGCCTGGGACAGATGAGTATTGCCCTGTGCAGGACTTGAGAGCAGTCAATGATGTGGTAGTAAGTATACATCCAGTTGTGCCCAATCCATATAACCTGCTTGCCTTAATTCCGGGTGGGGCTACTTACTTTACAGTTTTGGACCTTAAAGATGCCTTCTTTTTGTCACGATTCGGGGAACCCAACACGCTAACACACACACAGACAGACACACACACAGAAAGTGTGCAGTACCGGTCCTTAGAGTGGCCGGGCTAAGCACACACAGAATAGTCAGGAGACAAGCCGAGTAAGGGGAACCAGAAAACAGAATAACGAGAAACAAGCCGAGGTCAAAGGGTAGGAGAAAGTCACAACGTCAGTATAACAAGCCAGAGAGTACGTAACCAGAAAGCACACGTTCAGAATCAATACTATAAAGCAAAGACCACAACAGGGCAGGGAGGAACAGGAAAGGTAAGTATTTAAACCCTGTGGTTAATTCTGATTGGATAACTTCCAATCAGAATTAACAATCACACGTGGGAGATATCTATGTCTCCCACTGTGATTGTCATACTGTGTCTCTAACGCCGGGTCAGGTGGCTGACCGCGGCGTGTATAATAGTGGGCGGTCCCCCAGCGTTCAGCGTTATTGTGGCAAACCTCGCCACTTACAGAATGTACTTGTATGTATCTTGCTATTACTGCATTGCTATTCCTATCTGTGGCCAAACCATCCACTTAAAGTGTAACCCCTCTGAATGTAATATGATGGAAAGTGTATCCCTGTGTACTGCTTGGTATCTCCTAAGGCAGGAGATGGCTATCTGTAACCCATCCCCCTCCTGCCTGGGAAGTGTATTGTGTGGAATGCAGACCCCCCCTGCGGAGGTCTGTGCTAAAAGGAAGCTGTAATAATAAAGAGAGTGACTCAGCCTGGTGAGATGCCCGTGTCTTAACATCCAAGCTATGTGTCGTCTAGTTTTTGGGAGAAAAGGATTTTAACTACGCTACCTGCATTTTACCTACATTTTACCTGCTTCATCCTGTCTACCAGCGGAGATACCGTGGATAATACTACTACTCCGCAACAGTTATGCATGCTGCCGCTGGGGGAGAGAGGAGGACGCGGGCGGCATCCAAGACTGAGAGGATGCCGCCCAGCGAGCGTATGCCGCGAAAGGACCCGCGGACGGCTGGAGGGTGAGTGCCGCGAGCAGACTGCAGCCTCCCCTCGCAGCCGCCCGTGGGATCCTGACACTTTTGCCTACGAAGTGCTACAGAAAGCCAGTGTATCTTTGCATTCCAATGGGAAAATGCTGTAACAGGCTCGAAACGCCAGATGACTTGGACAAGATTGCCCCAAGGGTTTAAAAATTCACCTACCCTATTTGGATCAGCATTAAGTCAGGACTTACTAGACTTCAAGTCCATCCCAGGAGAATGTGTATTACTACAATACGTAGATGATTTGTTGATAGCGGCAGTTACAAAAGAGATATGTCAGCAAGCAACATATGATCTACTGCACATTTTTGGAAGGCAGGATACAAGGTGTCCAGGAAGAAAGCCCAGTTGTGTCTGCCAACTGTCAAGTATCTGGGATTCCATATCTCTGAAGGTCAAAGGATAATGGGGCCTGAGAGAAAAGAAGCTGTATGCCAAATACCAACACCCAATAATAGAAGACAAGTGCGAGAGTTCTTGGGAGCAGCAGGCTTCTGCAGCATATGGATTCCCAGTTATGCGATATTGGCGAAACCCCTTTATGCAGCTATAAAAGGCACAGAACACGATCCCTTCCTGTGGACCATCGAACAGCAGAAGGCATTTGAGGATGTTAAGAAGGCATTAATGAGCGCCCCAGCATTAGGTCTACTTATATAGATTCTACTTATATGTACACGAGCAAAGAAGGATGGCTGTGGGAGTACTGACACAGTACTTGGGATCATGGCAACGACCTGTTGCATATGTCTAAACAACTGGATGCAGTGGCCAGTGGTCTTCCACCTTGTCTAAGGCCGTAGCTGCCACCGCCCTGCTGGTAGCCAAAGCTGACAAGCTCACTCTGGGTCAGGAACTCTACGTGCGAGTCCCGCACGCAGTACAGACGTTGCTAGACTATAAAGGCAATCATTGGTTTAGCAATAGCCGTATGACTAAGTATCAAGCCATGTTATGTGAGAACCCGAGAGTGCATCTTGAAACTGTTAATACCTTGAACCCAGCTACCCTTTTGCCACAACCTACTGAGAGTCAACGTGATTGCCTGGAGGTGATGGATGAAGTGTTCTCAAGCAGACCGGACCTTCGTGATTTTCCCATCCAGAACACTGATGTCCAGTACTATACGGACGGCAGTAGTTACGTGAAAGAAGGGATTCGCTACGCAGGATACGCAGTGACAACCATAGACAAGGTGATAGAAGCTCGGCCATTGTCAAAAGGAACATAAGCACAGAAGGCAGAATTAATCGCACTCACACGAGCATTACAATTGGCTGAAGGATTGAGGGTAAACATCTATACGGACTCAAAGTATGCGTTTTTAACCACTCATGCCCATGGAGCCTTGTATAAAGAAAGAGGACTACTGAACTCAGAGGGTAAAGAAATTAAGTACGCAGCTGAGATATTACAACTATTGGAAGCCGTATGGGAGCCGAAGGAAGTTGGTTTCATACATTGTCGAGCGCATCTGAAAGGTGATGGTGATGTGGTGAAAGGAAATCGGATGGCAGATAATGCAGCCAAGCGTGCCGCTGAATCGGGACAACAGGAATATGTGGAGTGTATAGCTGCTCTCATACCGACCCCTCTGTCTCAGTGGACTCCTGTTTATACAGCTCAAGAAGAAGAGTGGTTAAAGACTGAAGCTGGAAAATACTTGGAGAATAATTGATATCAGTTAGAAGATGGAAGGATAGTTATCCCAGCATCGCTAGCTGTAGAAATTGTCCAGAACTATCACAATAGGACACATTCCGGGAAAGATAGTATGGAAGAATCTCTTAGGAAGCATTTCTACATACCAAGATTGTCCAACTTGACTCAAGCCATTGTACGAAGATGTGTGTTATGTGCCAAAAACAACGCAAGGCAAGGTCCAGTGAAACCACCGGGAGTCCAATACATGGGAGGGCTCCCTATGTCCGATCTCCAAATAGACTACACGGTAATGCCTAAATCCGGCGGACATCGTTACCTACTAGTAGCTGTGTGCACCTACTCAGGATGGGTAGAAGCATGTCCCACTCGTACAGAGAAAGCAGGAGAAGTTGTGCAATTTCTGTTGCGGGAAATAATACCCCGATATGGACTACCATGTTCTATAGGATCAGATAATGGTCCAGCCTTTGTTCACCAGTGCCTACAACAACTGACTCATATGCTTGGTATTAAGTGGAAACTTCATACGGCATATAGGCCTCAGAGTTCTGGGAAAGTGGAAAGGATGAACAGAACTATTAAGAGCCAATTGGCAAAGATGTGTCAAGAAACTCAACTTAAATGGAATGTTCTTTTGCCAATAGCTCTGTTGCGCATTCGTAGTACACCTACCAGAAGGATGGGTCTCTCACCTTTTGAAATTATGTATGGGCGTCCACCTCCCGTACTTGGTAACTTAAGGGGGGATTTGAGTCAGTTGGGAGAAGGAATTACCCGGCAGCAGGTTGTAGAGTTGGGTAAAACTATGGAGGAGGTACAGAAATGGGTACAAGATGTAACGAGAATATACCCCTACACGCAGGATCCAGCTAAACAGAAGACAGCACAGAGGAGAGATACGTCTACCGGACCTTAGAGTGGCCGGACTCGACGTATATAGGAGAAGTACAGAGTCAGAAACGATCCGAGGTCAAGGGCACAAAGAGACAGCGTAAACGAGAACTAGCCGGGGTCTGGTACACAGGAATCAGCAAGCCGGCAAACAGAACAGACAAGGATAAAGCGAAAACAAAGTCAGAATACAAAGCCAAGGTCAAATACGGAGGAACACAACTGAACACAACAAGCGCTAAAGGGAACTGTAGCAGAAACCACGACAGGGCAAGGAACTAAGGGAAAAGGGTAAGTATAAGTAGCCTCTAAACTAATGTGATTGGCTCCTGTCACTTCCACACCCCCAAAAGGTAAGTGTATGGGGTGATTGGCTTAACAGGAGCCAATGGCAGCCTTTTTGTAATTCAGGCTCCCGCTGTCTCTTTAAGAGCGCGCCCGAGACTCGCGGCACGCTCTTAGCTTTAGGCGGGACACGTGACCGCATCTTGCGGTCACTGCCCGTCTTCCTGTTAGGAGAGTCGGATGAGCCGCAGGACCGCGCGCGGCTTGAAGAGAGGACCGCGGCCGGCCCCCGGATAAGGTAAGTAACGCTACAGTACCCCCCCTGAGGACACACCCTCCGGGCGGGCAGGACCAGGCCTGGCAGGAAAACGCGAATGGAAAGAACGCACAAGGCGGGGAGCATGAACAGCATCAGCAGAAATCCAACTGCGCTCCTCAGGCCCATAACCCTTCCAATGTACCAAGTATTGAAGCCGACCCCTAAGGAAACGAGAGTCAAGAACAGCAGACACTTCGAACTCCTCATGACCCTCCACAGAGACAGGAGGGGGAGGGGGAGTATGCCGGGTATAGCGGTTGCGTACGTAAGGCTTCAACAACGAGGTGTGAAAGACATTAGGTATACGCAGATTCTTAGGCAGACCCAAGGCATAAGAAACGGGATTAACCTTATGTATAATGCGATAAGGACCAATGAAGCGGGGAGCCAACTTCATAGAAGGCACCTGGAGGCGAATATTCCGAGTGGAAAGCAAAACCCTGTCCCCCACAACATAGGAAGGAGCCGCTCTGCGATGCTTGTCAGCCTGAGCCTTCTGGCGGGCAGCAGAGTCCACCAAAGAACGCTGAACCTGCTCCCAAGTATTACGCAAACCAGCCAAATGCTCATCCATAACTGGCATGCCCTGTATGGAGAATGCAGCCGGAAGAACAACGGGATGCTGGCCATAGACAACGTAAAAAGGGCTTTTGCCGGAAGAATCATGAGTGGCGTTATTCTGAGCAAACTCAGCCCAAGGAAGCAGGTCAGACCAATTGTCCTGATGGTGAGACACAAAACAACGGAGGTACTGCTCCAGAGACTGGTTGGCACGTTCAGCAGCTCCATTAGACTGGGAATGGTAAGCGGAAGAAAATGAGAGAGAAATACCCATTTCCGAACAAAAGGCTTTCCAGAACCTGGAAATAAATTGGCTACCCCTATCGGATACAATAGATACGGGAATACCATGTAACCGGAATACTTCTCTAGCGAAGATAAGAGCCAGTTCCTAGGATGTGGGCAACTTGCGAAGAGACACAAAGTGAGCCATTTTGGAAAACCGATCTACTATCATTAGGATGACTGTGTTACCATTCGAGGGGGGTAATTCAACAATAAAATCCATTGATAGATTAGACCAAGGTCTCTCGGGAACGGGTAACGGATGCAACAGCCCACAAGGAACTCTACGAGAGGATTTCATACAGGCACAAGTAGTACAAGCACCTATATAGTCAGTGACATCCTTGCGTAAGGAATCCCACCAAAAATACAGAGAAACAGCTGACACCGTTTTGGAAATACCAGGATGTCCAGCAGTCTTAGTATCATGATATAGTGACAGAATATCCCGTCTCTCGGGAACGTCAACGAACAATTTATCATTAGGCCTCTCGCTAGGTGCCATGCTTTGTTTCGCTTGTATGGCTTGCAAGAGGGACGAGGAAATAAACAATATAGTAGTTGCTATTATCCAGGCTGGGGGAATGACTGGAGTAACATCAATCTCCTGTTTGTCAATAGTTTCAAACTGTCTGGACAGAGCGTCCGCTTTAGTGTTCCGATCACCTGGCCTATAGGTGATTATATAATTGAAATGAGACAAGAACAGTGACCACCTAGCCTGCCTGGAAGACAATCTTTTAGCTTCGCTAAGGTAGGATAGGTTCTTATGATCCGTAAATATGAGGATGGGATCCTTAGTGCCTTCTAACAAATGTCTCCATTCTTTGAGTGCTAAAATGATAGCAAGGAGTTCGCGATTACCCACATCATAATTCTTTTCTGCTTTGGACATTTGTTTAGAAAAGAAGCCACAAGGATGCAATGGCTTGTCAGGAGACTCCCTTTGGGATAAGACAGCACCTACCCCTATATCGGAAGCATCAACCTCAAGTATATAGGGCAATGAGGGGACAGGATGCTGTAAAATAGGTGCAGAGGCGAACGTAGTCGTAAGAAAGTCAAAAGCCTGAAGTGCCTCGGTAGACCAGGCACGTGTATTGCCATCCTTTTTAGTCATACGAGTAATAGGTGCTACAATAGACGAAAAACCTTTGATAAAACTTCTATAATAATTAGAGAAAGCCAGAAAACGCTGGATGGCTTTCAGACCTTGCGGCAGAGGCCATTCTATGACAGCAGCGAGCTTCCGGGGATCCATACGAAAACCCTTAGCGGAAATCAAATACCCCAAAAACTGGACCTCGGATTGGTCGAATAGACATTTTTCTAGTTTACAATAAAGGCCATTAGCAAGAAGGGTCTTTAAAACTGTCGTAACATGTCTGTGATGAGTGTGTAGATCAGTAGAATATATTAAAATGTCGTCCAAGTACACAATAACAAATGAGTGAATAAAGTCTCTTAAGACATCATTGATAAATTCTTGGAATACGGCTGGGGCATTGCAAAGCCCAAATGGCATGACGGTATACTCATAATGACCTGACCTAGTGTTGAATGCTGTCTTCCATTCGTGGTCCTTTTTTATACGTATTAAATTGTATGCTCCTCTAAGGTCTAGTTTGGTGAATACCGTAGCATGTTTGAGCCTGTCAAACAACACTGTTATTAATGGTATAGGGTAAGCATTTTGATGGTGATTTTATTTAGACCTCTATAATCAATACAAGGTCTTAAATCACCTTCTTTCTTTGATACAAAAAAGAACCCCGCTCCAGTCGGAGAAGAGGATCTCCTAATAAATCCCTTGTCTAATGATTCTTTAATATATTCCTCCATGACACGGTTTTCTTGAACCGATAAGGGGTACACCCTGCCCTTTGGAGGTATAGTGCCAGGCAACAAGTCAATAGCACAATCGTAGGGTCTGTGAGGCGGTAATTTGTAAGCCTCTCTTTTATCAAAGACAGTCTTTAAAGATAAATACTGAGATGGTATAGCCGTAGACAAAGGAGGAATGGTAGGAACATTAATAGAATTCACAGGCGTGACTTCAATAGTACATGACTCATGGCAGGCTTCACTCCATGATTTTATCTGCCCTGTCTCCCAGTCAAAAATGGGATTGTGGGCACGTAACCATGGATACCCTAACACTAACTGTGAAGAGGGAGAGGTGATGACCAGGAACCGAATGGTTTCATAGTGTAAAACCCCTGTGTACATGTGTAGCGGTGCAGTCTCATGAGTAACAACTGGAGATATCAATGGTCTACCATCTATGGCCTCAACGGCCAAGGGTATCTCCTTCTCCCTGATGGGAATGTTGTTTTTCTTTACAAAACCAGAGTCTATAAAATTCTCAGCTGCCCCAGAGTCAACCAGGGCGAATATATTTTCAACTATACAACTCTCTCCCATGTGTAAAGAAACAGGGAGAAGCAGTCGGTTAGGAGGCAATGTAGGAGACTTAGAAATCACACCCAAGGCCAGTCCCCTATAAGGTCTTAGGTGCGAGAGTTTTCTGGGAGCAAAGGACATTCCTTTACCATATGGTCTCTCCTACCACAATATAGGCAGAGTCCCTCCCTTCTCCTATGTAATTTTTCATTATCAGAGAGTTTGGCAACCCCTAATTGCATAGGTTCCTCTTCAGATACTTTAACATTCTCCGGTGTATTAACTCTGGGGTGAATAGGTGTAACAAAACGTCTATTCCTGTTCTTGGTATAGAGCCTGTCACGAATCCTATTATCGATATCAATGAGGTAGTCAATAAGGTCCTCTAAGGCAACAGGAAGCTCCTTAGCTGCTACCTCATCCAATATAGAGTCTGATAAGCCTTCCATGAAGGCAGTAGTTAACCCATTGTTGGTCCAATCTACCTGTGAGGCAAGGGTACGAAACTGAATAGCGAAATCAGCCACAGACCTAGAACCCTGTTTAACTCTCATTAATGCTCTTGCAGCATTCTTAGACCTTTTCATAGTGTCAAAAGTTCTGCGAAAAGCTGTAAGAAAACTGTGAAAGTCATGCACCATAGGTCCATTAGCTTCCCAAATAGGATTTGCCCACTCAAGTGCTTTGTCGGTAAGTTGGTGCATAAAGAACCCAACTTTGGACCTCTCAACGTGGGAAATGAACGTGGATACATCTCAAAGTGAAACTCTATTTATTTAATGAACCCTCTGCATGTCTTAGAATCCCCTCCATACCTAGGAGGAGGGGTTAAATGGGCCGAAGTATTAGGCAAAGTAGATACTTCAGGAAGCAGGGGTGTAGGAGGGTTAGGTGTGGTTGCTGGAATGGTTCTAGCTAAGAGCGTCTGGAGAGCCTGAGCTATCTGATCCATACAGTGATCCTGCTCTACAAATCTAGCCTCATGGGACACCATCTGTTGAGCTAAATCTGCGGGGTCCATGGCCCTATCGTAATGTAACGAGAATATACCCCTACACGCAGGATCCAGCTAAACAGAAGACAGCACAGAGGAGAGATACGTCTACCGGACCTTAGAGTGGCCGGACTCGACGTATATAGGAGAAGTACAGAGTCAGGAACGATCCGAGGTCAAGGGCACAAAGAGACAGGAATCAGCAAGCCGGCAAACAGAACAGACAAGGATAAAGCGAAAACAAAGTCAGAATACAAAGCCAAGGTCAAATACGGAGGAACACAACTGAACACAACAAGCGCTAAAGGGAACTGTAGCAGAAACCACGATAGGGCAAGGAACTAAGGGAAAAGGGTAAGTATAAGTAGCCTCTAAACTAATGTGATTGGCTCCTGTCACTTCCACACCCCCAAAAGGTAAGTGTATGGGGTGATTGGCATGACAGGAGCCAATGGGAGCCTTTTTGTAATTTAGGCTCCCACTGTCTCTTTAAGAGCGCGCCCGAGACTCGCGGCGCGCTCTTAGCTTCAGGCGGGACACGTGACCGCATCTCGCGGTCACTGCCCGTCTTCCTGTTAGGAGAGTCGGATGAGCCGCGCGTGGCTCGTGCAGCTGCAGGACCGCGCGCGGCTTGAAGAGAGGACCGCGGCCGGCCCCCGGATAAGGTAAGTAACGCTACACAAGATAGATTACCTGTGAATATTTTTCCACCTGTCCATTCTTATCGTCCAGGAGACCAAGTTTGGATAAAGGAGTGGAACAGTGTACCGTTGAGGCCAAAGTGGAAGGGTCCTTATGTTGTTCTTTTGTCTACCCCTACAGCTATAAAGGTGGCTGAAGTGACTCCGTGGATTCATCACTCCAGGGTTAAACCAGCAGCAGCAGATTCTTGGCAAGTTACACCAGATCCTGAGAATCCCTGCAAGATCCGGTTGAAGAGAGTGACCCAGTTGGATTGAAAGTGATTTTTGAGAAGAGTTCTGTTACAAGGGAACATCAACAAGAATCTACAAGTAGGTGTTTTGATGGCCACAATAAAGCCTGACCACCTGCCTACGTTTCATAGCCAGAGTGTCTTGAAGGGATCTCTGTGAAGGAAAGTGAGGATCAGAAGGACAACATCCCTGCAGCCCTCACATACCTGGAAGCTGAGGTGCCATCGCACGGTCGAAGAGTTAGGAAGAAGATGTCAGGAGTGATGTGTTTAATAATGTATTTATGTGTGTTTTTAATTATTCAGGAAGGTAGAGGTACCGACACACCTGGCTGTGAGGTTTGCATTAAGACTACTAAAACAGGTAATCATATTTCCCAGACCCTTATTTGGCATTCACAGTATGAGTGTAAAGGATATGTATCTAAGTGTAGATACTTAGGCATAGATTATAGTGTATGCCATTTAGAAGCAGGAGAACCTAAGTGTTTTAGCCCTGAGTATCAACCCCGTACAATTTGGTTGACTATTTGGAATGGAGACTCACAGGGGACCCTGATAAATAAGACCATACTAGAAACCGTACATTCTCCAGGTGTTTTGCTATTTGATGCATGTAAGGCGATATCAGGTGGTAGAAAACTGTGGAATGTATGTGGCGATCTTAAATGGGAAAGAACGTATGGGTCTAATGATTAGTATATTTGCCCCAGTAGTAAGAACAAGTATATAGATCCAAAATGCCCAAATAAAGATTATAATTATTGTTCATATTGGTCTTGTGTAGGGTGGGCAACTTGGGGACAGACAGTAGATAAGGATATGATTGTTACTAAGTTGCCTACCAAGCCATATTGTAAGTCTAGCGAGTGTAACCCAGTCCATATACTTATCAATGACCCAGAACTATTTATAGATAGGTTTGGGAACTTATTTGGGTTCCAGATATATGGAACAGGTTTGGATCCTGGGACAATATTATTTATAGGAATAGAGACCGATACAGTGGCAACCCAGACTCATCAGGTCTTTCATTCCTTCTATGAGGAGATGAGTGTGGAAAATAAGATCCCCCATAATGCGAAAAACGTATTTATAGATCTAGCCGAAAGCATTGCTGGTAGTCTTAACCTCTTAAGGACCAAACTTCTGGAATAAAAGGGAATCATGACATGTCACACATGTCATGTGTCCTTAAGGGGTTAATGTAACCAACTGCTATGTGTGTGGAGGTACTAATATGGGAGACCAATGGCCATGGGAAGCAAAGGTAATGTATTCCGGTTCTGAGACAGTTGAACAGTTAATATCTTCTCAAACTGATTATCAAGTGAGTGTTAGAGGTAAATCTGAGTGGTGATTAAAGACCTCCATTATAGGTTATGTTTGCATAGCAAGGAAAGGAATGATGTTTAATACATCTGTAAGAGAATTGACTTGTCTAGGGCAAAAAGCTTATAATGATAGTACAAAAGATACAACTTGGTGGTCAGCTTCAAATGTCTCAGAACCACCTAATCCGTTTGCAATTTATACCAGTTTAAAGGATGTGTGGTTTGACCTATCTGCTACATCCAGGGCCGTCTTTAATATTGATTGGACCCTGGGCAAGCATCTGCTTGGGCCCCCTGGGCATGCAATCACTCCCTCCACCCCAACCTAGAGGCGAAACTAATGTAGAGAGTGCCTTGGTGCAAACAAAAATTCAGGCCTGCCCTGTAGCACAAGAGTAAAGAAAAGATAGATCCCCATCTGTCATACAACTCCTGCGATGCTATGCCAGCTGGTGATATACTATCCTTGCAGGGTTGTATTTTTGAGCAGTGTTTGTGCAATTGAATGTCAGCATGTTATTGTATAGAGTGTATGTGTTCATGTAGGGGTGTATTTGTATGTACTGTTACCATTGGAATGCAGTGATGTACTTGTGTGTAGTGTTTGCGTTTGAATGCAGGGATATGTGATTGTCTGTAGTGTTGGCTTTTAAATGCAGGTGTACTTTTGTGTGTAGAGTTGGTGTTTGTATATAATTTTAGCGTTTTATTACAGGAATGTGTTTGTATGTAATGTTTGTATTTGCATGCAAGGGGGTGTTTGGATGTAGAGTTGTGTTTTAAATGCATATGTACATTCGTGTGTAGTATTGGTGTTTCAGCAAACTGGTGTGTTTGTATGTAATGTTTGTGTTTGCAGGTGTCTGTTTGCATGTTGTGTGATTTCTATAACACATATACACATACACATTAACACGCAGATACACACATAAGCACACTGACACATGCTCACACCTTGACACATACTGGCACATTCATACACACACACTCAGATACAAACAGATACAAACACTTTGACAAACAGATACAAGCACTTTGATACACACACACACACTGGCACATCCACACACAGAGATATACACACACACACACACACACACACACACACGGACACAGGTATGTACACACACACTCAGATACACTCATACATAAAGGTATAAATGCAGGGGTGTATATGTGTACAGTGCTAGAGATGGAATATAGGAGTGTATTTGTATTGGCATTAAAATTCTGGGATGTATGCATTACCACACACTCAGATGCACACTTACACACACCGACACATACAGACACACACACACAAACACACACACAGGTACACATACACACTGACACACAAGTACACATACACAGGTATACATACACACAGAAACACTGACACACAGACAAACACAGCCAGATACACACAAGGACATAAACACAGCCAGATACACACACACATATATGTGTACATTTACATATTTTAATCTCTGCCTTCTAGCAGCTCTTGGACAGCAACTCCCAGCAACCTTGGCCAATATAATGTCTCAACTCTGTTCTTTCATACCCTGGTCCAGAATTTGGCAAAAGTGACATTTGGAAATGGTGTACAGCCTTTGATAACACTTGATGCAATAATATGTTAAAATAAATACTTTTTAAATTTATATTTAATAGGGAACTGTCAGGTTCTTCTAGGATTTTTAACATGTACTTATTCCCTGTGTGTTACATTACAAACACCAACACTTCAAGTGATATCAGAAATAAGCAAAACAAAAAACAAACAATATTTAGCCACCCTCCTGTCTCCTTACCTTTTGGGTACAGAAAGGTGGCTTCCCTGGGGTCCAGTGAGAGCTTGCTGGCCCAGGCTGATGGGAGTCTGCCATCAGCTTTCTCAGTCCCTCTCCCTCACAATGCTTGCACTCTCCTCCATGTGGTGTGTGCCTCCTCCCCAGCGGCACTGAGGAGGAAGTGATCTGACCTTCCTCCCAGCATGCCACGGAGAAGAAAAGGGATCACAGGGCAGTGTGTGAGGGGGCTAGCTGTGAGCATACACATAGAATGTCTATGGCTGTGAGTATGTAGTCAGCCACCCCCATATTACAGGGGCCAGGTCCAGAGCAGTATTAAAGGGCTGTGGCCCCTGATTACCAAGGGGGCCCATGGGGCAGCTGCCTTAGGGCCCCCAGGAGTAACTGGGCCCGGGGCAGCTGCCCCTTTTGCCCCTCCTTAAAGACGGCCCTGGCTACATCTAGTTGGAAAGCCCCAGCAAATTTGTACTGGATCTGTGGTAAGAAAGCCTATTCGGAGTTACCACAGGACTGGGAAGGGGCATGTGTATTAGGTATGCTCAAACCATCCTTCTTCTTGTTGCCAATTGAAACAGGAGAGACTTTGGGAGTTAAAGTTTTAACGGACCGTTTCGCTCACAAGGGGATAAAAAACGTTTAGGTGATAATCCCCTTCCAGATAGACAAGCAGCTACTGCAAGCACCAATCTCCCGAACTGGAAACACACGAACACTGGAATAGCTGAACAAGAAAAGAATACGAACAGCTTACACTCCTGGCAGTCAGCATACACTCCAATTCCCCCCAAGAACGAGACGACACTTCGGTTTGAGGGTTAAGCAGAATCTGAGGCTGGCACTGCCAGCCTGGTTTTTATTACAGTTGTTGAGAATACAGGACCACCCGCAGGGAGGGACAAAACAACCAATAGCATAATGGTTACAACCCCCAGGTTCCCTCCCCTCAGATAGCCAGTTAACATAATTATTACAGCCAGGAAAAATACATTTTTTATACATGTGCTATAACTTTAAAACCATACATCCAAAATTACATATTTGGAATCAGCACACTTTAAACATAAACACTTCGAAAAATCAGACAAATCCCTCCAGTGGATCAAAAGTTAGGTGGAAGTCCTTTATGACCGACCACAAGCACAATTTCCTGCTCAAAACAGTTCCATAGATTTGGGCTGTGCGGTCGGTCAATTTCATGCAGAAAAACTACTAAGTCCCATCTTCGAACGGGACTTAGTCTCTGGAGCTGAAAAACGAAGTGTAGGAGAAGGTAAGGGTCAGCGGTGTTCGGTAAAATGTGTAGCCGATTTCAGTTCCATGAATTTGGCTACACATATACCGCTGACCTCGTTCGAATGAACAAAGATGGCCACCACCACGTGTGCGTTTGTCGAATGTCGGCCACTTCGACTAATTCGGCACTTCGGCTGCATCCGAAGTGCCAATTTAAAGCTGCAGCACTGTTCCAAATTATTTAAAGGGACAGTCTTATAAAATCCAATCTGCTAAAAGAGTCTTTAACAGGTAATACCTTCCAGGGGCCATAGTCTTAAAGGGTATTGTTACCCAAAGTCTCAATATGGCCCCAGACAGTTCTTAAAGGGCCAGCAGCAGCCCAATATAGATCCATTAGCCCAAATAACCCAGGTGCCATAGTCAGCAGGTAGGAGGCGGGCAAACAGGCTTCTCCAGTGCACAGTGGTGAGGTTGGTTCCGCCATATTTCTCCCCTTTACCATCCAGACTAACAGGGTATCTGACCTCCTGTCGGTCAGTGCCCTGGTTAGTCCAGCAACCCACCCACATAACACAATCAGCAGTACAGCCCACCCACAAGAAAGAGTTACTACACCTGGGGTAGTGGGTAGCTTGTCCCTGTCCAGAAACTCCACCTCGACTCTGGGAGTTACTGGCGCTCCGGATCGGTGGGTTGCTGAGTGGGCAGAGACCAGTGGTACTCTGCCCCGCTGCCAGCGCTACCAGGAGAGTAGCCTGGTTGGAGCCCAGTTGAGGAAATGTCGTAGGCAGCTCCTTACCCTGGACCTGGTGTTGCTGCTGGAGGGGAGGATAGGCTGTCTCCCCTTTGGATAAACATCCGTGATGCAGAGGGACAGGACCGACCGTCCCTACTCCCTGTGGTTTGGGCACAGAGATCACGGTCCCATCTGTGGGGCTTATCATCTCCCCTTGGCGGGCTAGGCTGCCGCTAGGAAGCAGGACCGACTGTCCTTACTCCTTGTAGCTTGGGCGCAGAGATCCTGGTTCCATCTGCGCCAGTGGGGAATTTAGTGTCTCCCCTTGGTGGGCTAAGCTGCCGCTGGGGAGAGGGGGTAACAAGCTCCTCTCCCTTACACACTTTCAGCCGCTGGGGAGGGGAGACACTACTCTCCACTCCCTGCATTTCACACTGCCGCTGAGGAGGAAGGACGGCACCTTCAGCTCCCTGGGATACACACTGCCGCTGGGGAGGAAGGAAAACCTTCAGCTCCCTGGGGTACACACTGCCTCTGGGGAGGAAGGACGGCACCTTCAGCTCCCTGGGGTACACACTGCCGCTGGGGAGGAAGGACGGCACCTTCAGCTCCCTGGGGTACACACTGCCTCTGGGGAGGAAGGACGGCACCTTCAGCTCCCTGGGGTACACACTGCCGCTGGGGAGGAAGGACGGCACCTTCAGCTCCCTGGGGTACACACTGCCGCTGGGGAGGAAGGACAACACCTTCAGCTCCCTGGGGGACACACTGCCGCTGGGGAGGGAGGACGGCACCTTCTGCTCCCTGGGGGACACACTGCCGCTGGGGAGGAAGGACAGCACCTTCAGCTCCCTGGGGCACACACTGCCGCTGGGGAGGAAGGACGGCACCTTCAGCTCCCTGGGGTACACACTGCCGCTGGGGAGGAAGGACGGCACCTTCAGCTCCCTGGGGTACACACTGCCGCTGGGGAGGAAAGACAACACCTTCAGCTCCCAGGGGGACACACTGCCGCTGGGGAGGAAGGACAGCACCTTCTGCTCCCTGGGGGACACACTGCCGCTGGGGAGGAAGGGCAGCACCTTCCGCTCCCTGGGATACACACTGCTGCTGGGGAGGAAGGATGACACCTTCAG
Organism: Pelobates fuscus; assembly: GCF_036172605.1. Classification (NCBI taxonomy): domain Eukaryota; kingdom Metazoa; phylum Chordata; class Amphibia; order Anura; family Pelobatidae; genus Pelobates; species Pelobates fuscus. Next base: position 111,210,185 of record NC_086324.1, on the reverse strand, counting down.
CTCCCTGTGATACAATCTGCCGCTGGGGAGGAAGGACGGCACCTTCAGCTCCCTGGGGTACACACTGCCAGTGGGGAGGAAGGATGGCACCTTATGCTCCCTGGGGGACACACTGCCGCTGGGGAGGGAGGACGGCACCTTCTGCTCCCTGGGGGATACACTGCCACTGGGGAGGAAGGGCGGCACCTTCCGCTCCCTGGGATACACACTGCCGCTGGGGAGGAAGGACGACACCTTCAGCTCCCTGTGATACAATCTGCTGCTGGGGAGGAAGGACGGCACCTTCAGCTCCCTGGGGTACACACTGCCAGTGGGGAGGAAGGATGGCACCTTATGCTCCCTGGGGGACACACTGCCGCTGGGGAGGGAGGACGGCACCTTCTGCTCCCTGGGGGATACACTGCCGCTGGGGAGGAAGGGCGGCACCTTCCGCTCCCTGGGATACACACTGCCGCTGGGGAGGAAGGACGACACCTTCAGCTCCCTGTGATACAATCTGCCGCTGGGAAGGAAGGACGGCACCTTCAGCTCCCTGGGACTTACTCTGCCACTGGGGAGGAAGGACAGCGCCTTCAGCTCTGGGGTACACACTGCCGCTGGGGAGGAAGGACGGTACCTTTGGCTCCCTGTAACTCACTCTGCTGCTGGGGATCTGAGCCTGCTGCCCACCATCCCGTTGGGCCCGGTGAAGAGACCTCGGTCCCATCTCCACCTGCCTGTTGTGGTTCCTCACAGGACCAATCTATGAGGACCCCTACTTCGGGTTCTTCCTGCCGCCTCAGGGGGAGACAGCTAACCTCCTCGGATGCAGCCTCTACTCTGCTGCTGTAACACTCTTTCAGCTGAGCATACTCTCCGTCCATCCTTGAGTTTCGCTCAGCCATGACCTGGTTCCAGATCACCTGGAATATCTCCATGGGTACGTGACCCCCATACTGGGCCACTCGCTGCCTCACCTTGGCCAGCCAATCATCTTCAGCGCCAGAGCCTTCCATACTTGTCTGCTCCAAGTCGCTGGATACCTCTGCTGCCAGGGGCGCTGCACGAGTGCTAGCGTGCCCTCAATTTGTAACTCCTAGGAATGGTGTTGCCCTGTAGCTGCCCTCCTGGGCTGTGGGAATGATCCCGCCGCTTGCCACCAATTGTAACGGACCGTTTCGCTCACAAGGGGATAAAAAACGTTTAGGCGATAATCCCCTTCCAGATAGACAAGTAGCTACTGCAAGCACCAATCTCCCGAACTGGAAACACACGAACACTGGAATAGCTGAACAAGAAAAGCATACGAACAGCTTACACTCCTGGCAGTCAGCATACACTCCAATTCCCCCCAAGAACGAGACGACACTTCGGTTTGAGGGTTAAGCAGAATCTGAGGCTGGCACTCCCAGCCTGGTTTTTATTACAGTTGTTGAGAATACAGGACCGCCCACAGGGAGGGACAAAACAACCAATAGCATAATGGTTACAACCCCCAGGTTCCCTCCCCTCAGATAGCCAGTTAACATAATTATTACAGCCAGGAAAAATACATTTTTTATACATGTGCTATAACTTTAAAACCATACATCCAAAATTACATATTTGGAATCAGCACACTTTAAACATAAACACTTCGAAAAATCAGACAAATCCCTCCAGTGGATCAAAAGTTAGGTGGAAGTCCTTTATGACCGACCACAAGCACAATTTCCTGCTCAAAACAGTTCCATAGATTTGGGCTGTGCGGTCGGTCAATTTCATGCAGAAAAACTACTAAGTCCCATCTTCGAACGGGACTTAGTCTCTGGAGCTGAAAAACGAAGTGTAGGAGAAGGTAAGGGTCAGCGGTGTTCGGTAAAATGTGTAGCCGATTTCAGTTCCATGAATTTGGCTACACATATACCGCTGACCTCGTTCGAATGAACAAAGATGCCCGCCGCCACGTGTTCGTTTGTCGAATGGCGACTACTTCGGCTCTTCGGCTGCATCCGAAGTGCCAATTTAAAGCTGCAGCACTGTTCCAAATTATTTAAAGGGACAGTCTTAGAAAATCCAATCTGCTAAAAGAGTCTTCAACAGGTAATACCTTCCAGGGGCCATAGTCTTAAAGGGTATTGTTACCCAAAGTCTCAATATGGCCCCAGACAGTTCTTAAAGGGCCAGCAGCAGCCCAATATAGATCCATTAGCCCAAATAACCCAGGGGCCATAGTCAGCAGGTAGGAGGCGGGCAAACAGGCTTCTCCAGTGCACAGTGGCGAGGTTGGTTCCGCCACAAAAGTGTATGATGTAAATCATAGAAAGAAAAGGGGACCCCTAGAGATAGGTACCTGGGAAGATAATGAGTGGCCTCCCCAGCGTATTATAGATTATTATGGGCCAGCTACGTGGGCAGAGGATGGTACTTATGGATACAGAACCCCAATATACATGCTCAACCGTATCATAAGATTACAGGCAGTGGTTGAGATAATTACCAATGAAACATCACAAGCGCTTAATCTCCTAGCAAAGCATAACACTAAGATGAGGACAGCCGTCTACCAGAAAAGATAAGCCTTGGATTTATATTATATAGTGAGCGCCTAATCCACCCATTTTTCAGTAGAGGGAGATGTATGTGGGAAGTTTAATCTAAGCAATTGTTGTCTTCAAATAGATGATGAAGGGCAAGCAATAGGGCAAGCAATAGCTGAGCTTACTAGCCATATGGTTAAACTAGTACATGTGCCTACTCAAGTATGGAAAGGGTATAAAGTTGGTTTGGTAATTGGTACAAGCAGCTTGGAGGACTCAAGGCAGGACTCAAGGCACTGGTAGGTGGAGTCATGCTAATCTTGATGCTGTGCCTCCTCCTGCCGTGTCTGATTCCTTTGGTAGTTAGGTCTGTGCAGAGCATTATAGAGAATATAGCAGAGAGAAAGGCCGCTGCACAGATAATGGCTGTTTGCAGGTACGAGGCTTTAAATCAAGGAGAACACGTACAGGAAGAGGAATGCTGAGGGGTTCGTATCTCTAGAGAGTCGCAAAGTCTAGTCTGGTTTATGGCAACTTGAGGTGTAAGCAAACCCCGATTAAGTGATGCATCTGGGATTATGAAATATCATTAAAGGGGGGAATGTGGTGGAATCTCGGTAAAAATAAATTTGGTAGGCCGAGATTGCCACGTGGTATGTGCACGTGCATATGCTGATGTGTCGGTCGGTTGGTTGCACGTGGCAATGATACAATCAGTAGTGTACGGAGCATGTGCAGGAATACAGGATATACGAGTATTCCCCTCCTCCATTGTGCTGGGCAAGCCATGTGGTCAAACAGGAAGTTAGTCTTTGTTCTGTTGATTGGGTAAGAGTACATGTAGGTGGAACTGGTTATAGGAGGAGCTATATGTCTATATAAGGGACCTACACTGTACGATCGGGGCTCAGATTTTAGCTGTTTTGGGTGACATTAGTCCCTCTGAGTCCCGGTTGGTGAATCGAATAAAGATCTCTTCCTTCCTGAAGAAACCTGTGTCCATCTCTCTGTGCTTGGCTTCCGTCAGTTTCTCCGGTATCATTATGAGGAGATGCTGATTGGCCAGGGCTATGTTGGACTTGTGCTGGCTCTGCCCCTGATCTGCATAGTTGACAGTCTCAGCCAATCCTATGGGGAAGTATTGTAATTTGCTCAGACCACCACTTCTGATGATGTCAGCAGACAGTCAGTTCAGAGGCAGAGCCAGCAGCTGCAGACTTGAATACAAGTTATATTTTACTGTACTAAGGGAGGCGAGAAGGGGCCAGGGTGGTGGTTTTAACATAATAGGGTCAGAAATACATGATTGTGTTCCTGACCATATAGTGCTCCTTTAAACAAGAGTATGTGAAGAGTAGTTAGGGTTGCCACCTTTCTTGGAAAAAAATACCAGCCTTAATCATTTGTATAATCACAAGGAGTGACATCAGAGAAAATTCTGAAAAATCACCAACAGACTACTCACAGTTTGATTCTGCTGTATAGATGGATTGCTCACAGTGTCAGTGTCCCCATGTCGCCCAGTCCCCTAGTCTCTCAGTGTCCCAGTGTCCCCATTTCTCCCAGTGTCCCAATGTCTCAGTGTGTCCCCATGTCACTAGGATACTGGGGGCACAGTGAGACATGGGGACACTGAGAGACCCGGGGACACTGAGAGACCCGGCGACACAGAGACATGGGGACACTGAGACATTTAGGGAAACTGTGAGAAATGGGGACACTGAGACACTAGGGAGACATGGGGACACTGAAACATTTGTGGACACTAAGACACTAGGGACACAGAGACATGGGAACACAGACACTGGGAGACTAGGGGAAACTGGGAGACTAGGGGACACTGGGGACACTTTCTGGGAGACAGACACTTGGAGACACTGGGAGACATGGGGACACTTGTGGACATAGACATGGGGACACTGGGACATATAGGGACACTGGGATACATGGGGACACTAGGCACACTGAGATACTAGGAACACAGACACTGGGAGACATGGGGACATGTTTCAACATTTGGGGACACTAAGACACTAGGGACACAGAGACATGGGGACACTGGGAGACTATGGGACACTGGCTGGGAGACAGTCACTTGGGGACACTGAGAGACATGGGGACAGTTGTGGACATAGACATGGGAACACTGGGACACATGGGGAAACTAGGCACACTGAGAGATATGGGACACAGACACTGGGAGACTTGGGGACACTGAGACACTAGCGACACTGGATGGGGGACTTGGGGACACTGGGAGAAATGGGGACATAGTGTCTCCGTGTCCAAATTTTTCAGTGTCTCCCAATGTCCCTATGTTTCACAGCATCCCCATGTGTCTCAGCATCCCCATGTGCCCCAGTGTCCCCTAGTGTCTCAGTGTCCCCATGTTTTCCAGTGTCCCCAAGTGTCTCAGTGTTTCCAGGTCTCCCAGTGTCTGTGTCCCCATGTGTCCTAGTGTCTGTGTCCCCTAGTGTCTGTGTCCCCATTTGTCCACTAGTGTCTGTTTCCCAGTGTCTGTTTCCCCTAGTGTCTCAGTGTCCTCTAGTGTCTGTGTCCCCTAGTGTCTCAGTGTCCCCATGTGTCCCTGCTGCCTTTCCTCTCATCCCTCTCTTACTTGATCTGTAGAGCTGCTGTCTGGACTCTGTGCTGTATTGCTGCTCCCCCACGGATCAGTAAGTAGTAGAGAGAGGCAGGGATATGCTGTAACTTCCTATCCCTGCCTCTCTCCACACACAGTGACCCTTAGTGGCCGGTGCTGGTATTGCAGGGTAATCTCCATTTATTCTGAGAAAAATACCTGCATTAGTATTGCCGGTATTACTGCAATACTGGCACGACCAGGCAGCCTCAAATACCAGTCAGGTGGCAAACCAGTAAAATACCAGTCAGATGGAAAACCTAAGAGTAGTGTGTAAAAAAAAAAAATATATATATATATATATATATATATATATATATATATATATATATTTTTTTTTTTTTAATGGGCCTATTCCATGGGCCTGGGCCTGGGCCTGGAGCTGCAGCTCCATCAGCGCCTATGTTAATCTGGCCCTGCCTTACACGGTAATAAGCTCACTACAAGTAAGTTCATGGTGTATGTTAGAATGTTGTTGGTCCATTTAGGATTGAACCCAGCAAACTACTCTGGTCACTCATTTAGAATAGGAGCAGCCACTACAGCTTCTAAAAAGAATATCCTGGCTCACATCATTAAAATTTTAGGCCGATGGAAATCCACGGCTTACACTAGATACATCCCTCAGCCAATACAAGAGGTGCGCCTAGCATTCAAGACTATGAATATGTGATATGCTATGATGTATTTGTAGGATGAATAAACTGGTTTATATCTTTTTTGCCCTCTTTTATTTCAGGCCTACTACCTCGTCAGTTCCGGCACACCACAACTGACATTTCCATTCCCTGTTTGTCTTATGTAGTGATGTCGCGAACATAAAACTTTCGGTTCGCAAACGGCGAACGCGAACTTCCGCAAACGTTCGCGAACCGGGCAAACCGCCATAGACTTCAATGGGCAGACGAATTTTAAAACCCACAATAGTGATGGAAAAGTTGTTTCAATGGGACTAACACCTGGACTGTGGCATGCCGGAGGGGGATCCATGGCAAAACTCCCATGGAAAATTACACAGTTGATGCAGACTCTGGTTTTAATCCATAAAGGGCATAAATCACCTAACATTCCTAAATCACAATGGATATGGATTGACACCTGACATATGACATATTGACACCTTGACATATGGATTGACACCTGTCCTCAGAGACCCTGATACACACTGAAACAGAGCAGAATAGGGACTGTTCCCCCTACATAGGGTCACTTGGCAGATATGGATTGACACCTGTCCTCAGAGACCCTGATACACACTGACACAGAGCAGAATAGGGACTGTTCCCCATACATAGGGTCACTTGGCAGATATGGATTGACACCTATCCTAATGATCCCTGATACACATTGACACAGAGCAGAATAGGGACTGTTCCCCCTACATAGGGTCACTTGGCAGATATGGATTGACACCTATCCTAATGATCCCTGATACACACTGACACAGAGCAGAATAGGGACTGTTCCCCCTACATAGGGTCACTTGGCAGATATAGATTGACACCTGTCCTCAGGGACCCTGATACACAGAGCAGAATAGGGACTGTTCCTCCTACATAGGGTCACTTGGCAGATATGGATTGACACCTGTCCTCAGAGACCCTGATACACACTGACACAGAGCAGAATAGGGACTGTTCCCCCTACATAGGGTCACTTGGCAGATATGGATTGACACCTGTCCTCAGAGACCCTGATACACACTGACACAGAGCAGAATAGGGACTGTTCCCCATACATAGGGTCACTTGGCAGATATGGATTGACACCTATCCTAATGATCCCTGATACACACTGACACAGAGCAGAATAGGGACTGTTCCCCCTACATAGGGTCACTTGGCAGATATGGATTGACACCTATCCTAATGATCCCTGATACACACTGACACAGAGCAGAATAGGGACTGTCCCCCCTACATAGGGTCACTTGGCAGATATGGATTGACACCTGTCCTCAGGGACCCTGATACACACTGACACAGAGCAGAATAGGAACTGTTCCTCCTACATAGGGTCACTTGGCAGATATGGATTGACACCTGTCCTCAGGGACCCTGATACACACTGACACAGAGCAGAATAGAGACTGTTCCCCCTACATAGGGTCACTCGTCAGTTATGGATTGACACCTGTCCTCAGGGACCCTGATACACACTGACAAAGAGCAGAATAGGGACTGTTCCTCCTACATAGGGGCACCATTTTTAGCCCAAGGCAGCTCATCTCATCAGGCCTTTTTTAGTCAAATGTATCGCCCACTGTCAGTCCCTTCGGGATCCATCCCTCATTCATCTTAATAAAGAAGACCCAGGCGACTTCTCTTCTCAGTGACAATACCTCCTGCTGCACTGAAGATCCTTTCTGACAGGACACTTGAAGCGGGGCAGGCCAGAAGTTCTATTGCAAATTGGGATAGTTCAGGCCACAGGTCAAGCCTGCACACCCAGTATTCAAGGGGTTCATCGCTCCTCAGAGTGTTGATATCTGCAGTTAAGGCGAGGTATTCTGCTACCTGTCGGTCGAGTCGCCCTCTGAGGGTGGATCCCGAAGGGCTGTGGCGATGCATAGGACTTAAAAAGCTCGGCATGTCCTCCATCAACAACACGTCTTTAAAGCGTCCTGTCTTTGCCGGCGTGGTCGTGGGAGGAGGAGGATTACTTTCACCTCTTCCCCTGTTAGATTCCCGTTGTGCTGTGACATCACCCTTATACGCTGTGTAAAGCATACTTTTCCTGACATATGGTGGCAGTGCAATTAGGATGTACTCTTCTCTTAGGCCAAGCATCTGAAAGAAATAATTAACATAAAAAAGTCCCTCCCCTTACCAGGTATAAGAGGCCCAACCAGCCCAGAGACCTCAGTTCTCTTTCTTGCTCCAACAGGAACGGTCAGGCATCTGGAATGTGGATAATGAATGGTGAGGCACATGGGTTGCTGCCTGGGGGATCCGGTCTGATAGCCTCCCGGGTGGAGAGCTGAATAGCCAAAAGACATCCTGCTGACTTACAGAGCAGGTATGTAAGCCTGCTTTTATGCCGCGTGCAGCACCGGCAAAGCAGGGAGGCGGTCTCTAGTGGCAGCTAATCACTGTCCGATGGAGACACATGCGCACAGCGGTGGAACGCACGCCCGGGTGGTTATGCGTACCACCGGAGTTCTGACCGCGCTATCGCGCATGCGCGGTCTGAACTCCCCGAAAATGGCACCAAATGTGAAGGATCTGCCTAGTTATGCTGTGCAGATCTTCTTGTCAGCATGGATGCTCGGCAGTGAAGGTCTCCCGTGTCGCCAGCCCCCCCACACGGGTCAGAGGTTTTGAAGGTATGATTCTTTAGAGTCTTATCTTTGAAGCTCTCTAAAAATTTCATTTATTTATATTGTTTTCTGCAGATGGTTTAATTACATGTTTAGTCCTGTCTAAGCCGGTTCCCAAATTAAACTTCTCTGTTGTGGTGAATTCTCTACTGCTTTATCAGTTGGTTTTCAAAGGAAAGTCTGTAATGCCAAGGGTTCTTTAGTAAAATACTTTCTGTGCATAGTAAATATACAAATCAGATCTGACTCTGTCTTAGCCTGGTGTGGGACACCTATTCAATTCAGATCATGTGCTGATGATTAGTGTTAATGATGTGGAATTCTCAGACAGGACTGCAGGCTCAGGTGCATAGCCCATTCACGGTTTAAATATGAGTCGAATTGCTCCTCCCTTGACGCTAGCAAAATCCTGGCTACAAGGAATGTAATCGTTTTTGCCTTGGTTTCAGGATATTTGACACAGACGTTTGAGTCTTTTAATAGCCTGCTCTTTCTTCTCCGGTATATGCTACTAAACAGAAGTCTAAAGGGAAATGAACTCCGTCTAGTTCACACTGTTCTTTTCCTTGTTCAGAATCCTCTATCGATGTTTCTATTAAAAAGGTTGAGCTGAGACTACTCTAGCATGATATTCACTGTCCATGACAAATATACTAAGCTAGCAGACCTGGCTATGGCTTAAACTGGTATGGGAGACCAGTCTATGCTGACACTGATTCAATCCCATCAGATTCTGTGAGAGGGTGCATTGAGTTGACTCTTGTTTTAAAGAGTTGAGAAAGTTTATTGTAGAATAAAGAGGTTTATGTTATCCTTTCTTTTATAACGGTTGATATACCAAGGGTAAAGCACTTCCACTTGTTCCTAGTCCCAACCCGGATGTGTTTTTTCAACCAATCTTGGATCTAAAAGTCATGAACAAACTCGTTTTTTTACCAACATGTCGAAATGGAGAATATGGCGTCTGTCGTTTATTTCCTTAAAAAAGAGATACTTCATGGCAACTTAAGATATAAAGATGCCTACCTGCTTTTTCCTATGTGTCACTATTTTACCTGAGGTTTGCTATGAGGAAGGTGAAAAGGGTTCATTTTATTACAATTCAGAGACCTTTTATTCGGGCTAGCTTCAGCACCCAGGTTTTTTTACATAGGTCCTCACTCTTTTCACAGTTTGTTTTTAAGTTACTAGGAATCACAGTATAGAGGCGCTATAAAATCTATACGCTAGAAATCCTGGAAGAATATGTTTGGTTTATCACCTAGTAAAATCTCACTTTGCCCCTACGAGGTCTGTCCTGTTTCTTGGGTTTTGATCGAGTCAGGGACTCGGTAGGTTCATCTCACATGAGAAAGTGTATGAAGATGAGGTTTGATGATATTCCTTCTTCGGCTGTCTGTAGGTTCGGTGAGAAAGCCTTGCAGGTTTTAGGTCATCTGACCTCTACAATCCCAGCAGTTGATTGGGCCTGAGCAAATTTGAGGCTCTTACAGTGGGAAATTTTGTCCGATAGTCTAGGAAGTTAGAAGACTTCTATTCTTTTAATGAGTAAATCAGCTCATGCAATAGAAAAGTTCTCTTGTTGGCTGAATAACATTTCTTTATACAGTCTTTTTGTCACGAATCTTGGATTGTGATTTCTACAGACTCTTCAAATACGGTTTGCCTGTATCGCTTATGACAGGGTGTTGGGTCATAAAAGGATACAGAATAATCTTTGTTGTCGGTTCTCTATGCTCTTCAGTAGTTCAAGGTTTTCTTTGTAGGGAAGGCTGTAAAGCTGTGGTTAGACAATCAGACTACGGTCTCCTACCTAAACGTACAGGGCAGTGCAGAAGTTGTAATATTTTATTTCCTTGGCTCAAGGTTTATGTCCTGGGCTCAAAGTCATCAGGACTTAATTTCCGCCATTTACTTTAGAGGTATAGACAACGTAGTAGCGGACAATTTCAGCAGTTCAAAATGGTCCCAGAACAAGTAATCCAGTAATTTTTTCGCTCGGCCGGTGAGGAGATTCAATCTGCCAGTCTTAGACCTTATGGCAAGTTGATCAAATGCAAAGGTAGGGTCGTTTGCCTCCCTCTTCAAGGTAGACGAGCCTATGGTAATGGATGGTCTTTCGATCCGGGGGGTATTTCACCTTGCTTACAGTTTTTTCCTGGTGAACCTTGTTCCAAGGGTCTGCAGAAGAGGACATCAGATTAAGCTCGGATGCTGGCCATAGTGCCGTACTGACCAAACCATAGCTGGTTCTCGGTTTTTATATAACATGTTCAGGTTGACAGCTTGGCTACGGCTAGACTAATTCTACATGGTAGGGCATTAAAGTAGTGAGGTTTCAGTTGCTGTTAAATTCTACCAGGTACTCTGCCTCTTCTGTCTACTAAAGAATTTGGACGTGCTTCTCCTATTGTTACTATCCGGCGTTCTTACGAGGTGGTTTTTTCTCATGGTTTTGGTCTGTCTACCCTTAAAGTCCAAGTTTCCGCTCTCAGTCAAGTTTGGTGATAAATGGGGCTTCTTGTCCTCTCATTAGAAAATATATATATATATATTTTTTAATCGTTTAACCTCCTAAGTAAAGCTGTTTTTACTTTTGGGTTTTGTCTTTAGTTTTGAAATCTGTGTTCTCAGCCCTGCGAACGTTTGGATGCAGCTTCTTTAAAAGATCTAACCTTCAAAACAGTGTTTTTGTGGTCATTTCTTCAGCTAAGAGGATAGTGGTTCTCCTTTCTTCCTCTCCTGACTTTACTATACTTCTTCCTGATAAGGTGATTATGTACCCTATGCCCTTATTTCTTTGGAAAGTCATCTCCTCCAAGGTTATCAACCAGCCTGTTTTTTCCTTCCTTTTATGGTCCATCCTTGCTGGATTGGAATTTGTTTGGAGCCAACTGAATGTGGGTTGGTCTAGACAAATACAATTGGACCGCTCATCTTTGTATGGCATGACTGATCATCTATTTGTGAATTTCTTTGGTGTTTTTATGGGGCAGTTTCCTCCAAGGCCTCTTTAGCTAGATGGCTGGTGGATAGTATTTAATTGGTTTATTCTTCCTCGAATCTACCTTTGCCTGCCTCCTTGAAAGCTCATTCTGCTAGTGCTATGACTGCCTCTTGGCACAATAAAGGCATGTGCTTCTCCGGAAGTTATATGCAAGGCGGCTACCTGGTCTTCTTTCAACACTTTTTGTCGAGCGTTGCAACCTAGACGTATTCTCTGCCTCTGAAGCTGTTTTTTGGGCACTAGGTGTTGCATTTTATTGCCTAATTTCCTGCCCTTAGTGTGGATCTCGATATATCCCAATTGTACTGCCACCATATGTCAGGAAAAACTGCAATTTTACTTACCGTAAATTCCTTTTTCCTTAATATGGTGGCAGTACATCACTATCACTATATGTATATAGTTTTTGGGTGTTTTATAAGTTCGCTGAAGTGTTCTCGGTACGTACTGAGGTCTCTGGGCTGGTTGGGTCTCTTATACCTGGTAAGGGTAGGGACTTTTTTATGTTAATTATTTCTTTCAGATGCTTGGCCTAAGGGAAGAGTACATCCTAATTGTACTGCCACCATATTAAGGAAAAAGGAATTCACGGTAAGTAAAATTTCAGTTTTTTTAATTTATTTTGCAAATGCTGCATCCTTTCCGACTTGTTGTAATTTGGTAACATTTCAGCCACTTTCTGCTTATACCGGGGGTCTAGTAGCGTGGACACCCAGTACAGGTCGTTCTCCTTAAGCCTTTTTATACGAGGGTCCCTCAACAGGCACGACAGCATGAAAGACCCCATTTGCACAAGGTTGCACCTCCTCAAAAGGACGCATGAGCATCCAGTAACGTGGCAAAAAAATTCCCAGCTCCCCAGAGGCTGTCCTAGCACCCCGGTCATACAAATATTCATTAACGTTTTTTTGTTGTTGGAGCAGGCGGTCGAACATTAGGAGTGTTGAATTCCAACGTGTCGGGCTGTCGCAAATCAAGCAACTCACTGGCATGTTGTTTCGCCGCTGGATATCTGCAAAGTGCGCCATGGCCGTGTAGGAACGCCTGAAATGGCCACACACCTTCCTGGCCTGCTTCAGGATGTCCTGTAAGCCTGTGTACTTATGCACAAAACGTTGTACGATCAGATTACACACATGTGCCATGCACGGCACATGTGTCAACTTGCCCAACTTCAATGCCGCCAACAAATTTGTTCCGTTGTCACAAACCACTTTGCCGATATCCAGTTGCTGCGGAGTCAGCCACTTTTCCACCTGTGCGTTCAGGGCGGACAGGAGTGCTTGTCCGGTGTGACTCTCTGCTTTCAAGCAAGTCAAACCCAAGATGGCGTGACACTGCCATATCCGGGATGTGGAATAGTACCTGGGGAGCTGGGGGGGTGCCGTTGATGTGGAGCAAGACGCAGCAGCAGAAGAGGACTCAGCTGTGGAGGTTATGGAAGAGGGTGGAGTAGGAGGAGTAGAGGAGGTGGCAGCAGGCCTGCCTGCAAGTCGTGGCGGTGTCACCAACTCCTCTGCAGAGCCACGCATTCCATGCTTGGTAGCCGTCAGCAGGTTTACCCAATGCGCAGTGTAGGTGATATACCTGCCCTGACCATGCTTTGCAGACCAAGTATCAGTGGTCAGATGGACCCTTGCCCCAACACTGTGTGCCAGACATGCCATTACTTCCTTTTGCACAATCGAGTACAGGTTGGGGATTGCCTTTTGTGAAAAGAAATTTTGTCCGGGTACCTTCCACTGCGGTGTCCCAATAGCTACAAATTTTTTGAATGCCTCAGACTCGTGTATGGTAAAAGCTGGTGGGCTAATAGTTCAGACAAGCCAGCTGTCAGACGCTGGGCAATGGGGTGACTTTCTGACATTGGCTTCTTACGCTCAAACATGTCCTTGACAGATACCTGACTGTGGGCAGATGTGCGGGAACTGCTCAAGGCGAGAGACGGAGTGGCGGATGGTTGAGAAGGGGCAAGGAGGACAGCAGTGGTTGACGTGGCTGAAGATGCTGGACCAGGAGGACGATGGCGGCTTTGAGTTTGTGTGCTGCTTGTACTCATGTGTTGATCCCATAGGCGTTTGTGATGTGCGATCATGTGCCTATGCAAAGCAGTTGTACCTAGGTGGGTGTTGGACTTCCCATGACTCAGTTTCTTTTGGCACAGGTTGCAAATGGCATCGCTGTTGTCAGAGGCAGACACACAAAAAATTTTCCACACTGCTGAGCTCTGCAATGACGGCATTCTGGTGGTGGACACAGCATGCGTTGATTGGCGTGATGTCGGGCTGACCCCAGGTGCCGATGCATGCTGTCTGACTGTGCCACTAGCTCCTTGCGACGACCTCCCCCTACTTCCAATTCGTCTCCTCCTTCTCCTCTCTGTCTCCCCATCTGAACTTTCACCCTGTTCTTCTTCTTGCCGAGCGGGCACCCACGTGACATCCATGGACGCATCGTCATCATTAACTGCTTCACTTGTATCTGACAACTCAGCAAAGGAAGCAGCAGCGGATACAAAATCATCATCACACCGTACGTCCATGTGTGTAATGCTGCCTGCCTGAGACATATCCCTGTTATCTACATCCTCTGGCAATAATGGTTGCGCATCACTCATTTCTTCAAACGGATGTGTAAATAACTCCTCTGACATACCAAGTGAAGCGGCTGTGGTGCTAGTGTTGGTGGTGGCGGCAGGCGGGTGAGTGGTATCTTGAGAGGTGCCCGAAGCTAAGCTGGAAGAGGATGGTGCGTCAAGGTTCCGAGCGGAAGCTGTAGAAGATTGGGTGTCCTGTGTTAGCCAGTCAACTATGTCGTCAGAACTTTTCAAGTTCAGGGTACGTGGCCTCTGAAAACTGGGCATTATTCTAGGGCAAGAGGGAATAACAGCACCACGACCACGATGGCCCCTGTGGGGTGGCCTGCCTCTGCCTGTCATTTTTTTTTGGATTAGTGGTACTATGCGTGCAAGCTACTGTGAGACCAGATATGAGTGGCACTGTGCAGTGGCAGAGGTTGGCAGAGTACACGCTGTAGGCCTGGCACACCTGCTTGAAGACAACGAACTGCTATTCAATCTATAACAGTTCAAAAAGTTTTTTGCTTTTATATGCACGCTATTGTGACACCAGATATGAGTGGCAATGTGCACTTGCAGAGGTTGGCAGAGTACACGCTGTAGGCCTGACACACCCGCTTGAAGACAACTAACTGCTATTCAATCAATAACAGTGAAAAAAGGTTTTGGTTTTTAAATGCACGCTATTGTGACACCAGATATGAGTGGCAATGTGCACTGGCAGAGGTTGGCAGAGTACACGCTGCTGGCCTGACACAGACGCTTGCAGACAACTAACTGCTAATTAATCTATTATAGTGAAAAAAAAGTTTTTGGGTTTTTAAATGCACGCTATTGTGCCACCAGATATGAGTGGCACTGTGCACTGGCAGAGTTCACGCTGTTGGCCTGACACACAGACGCTTGCAGACAACTAACTGCTATTCAATCTATAACAGTGAAAAAAGTGTATGGGTTTTAAATGCACGCTATTGTGGGGCATGGCTTGGACTCCGAGAGTGATGGCAGCCTGACTCCGGAGCTCCGCACCAGAGGCTCAGCAATCCGCCCGGTAACACGCTATTTATAGCTGAAAATACCCCTACACATACCGCCGGTAATGGCAAGCCCACAGTGCCTCTGGCACAACATGTCCCAAAGGAAGGCGTCGGGGAAGAAGCATAGAGGCGGCAATCCCTTTGTGGCAGGCATGCTCGTCGCCATTAAGCCCGCGCCACGTGGTGCACATGGCGCGGAAAGCCCGACGAGCACCTCCACTCCTGGCTCACCGGCCACACCGACAGCCTCATTGTTTGGGCACACAGAGGACCCCCAGGACCCCCAGAACGCCATCCTGCAATCTCTTGAAGAGGTAAAGGGGTACCTGGCAGGGGAGATAGACAGATCAGCCAGGGAGGTGAAGGCTGAAATCCAGGCCATAGGCATACACACAGAGGCCTTGGAGAGCAGACTTGAAGATGTAGTAGCAGCACATAATGAGAATACCAATGCCACCAATGCACTGCTCACCAGGGTAGCTGAATTGGAAATGAAGCTCGAAGACAGCTCAAATAGAACACGACGCAACAATATCCGCATAAGAGGGCTACCAGAGGAGGTCAGGGATGGCGACCTGGAGAAACTAATGGCGGGAATTTTCCGTGCCAGTCTGCCACAGATACCAGAACATCTGTGGCACATCGACAGAATACACAGGGCGCTGCGTGCAAAGGGACCGCAAAACAGCCATCCCAGAGATATCATAATCAGGTGGCATTTTTTTTCCACAAAAGAAGCTATTCTCAAGCAAAGCAGGTTCCAGCAATTCATGTATGAAGGTACGGCGCTGCAGATATACCAAGACATCGTTCCAACTACCCTCGCAAGACGAAGAGAATGGAAACCCATAGCTGACCTCATCAGAGCCAAAGGCCTGTGCTTCGCATGGGGTTTCCCCTTTAAGATGCTCATCTTCAACAGCCCAAGACCTACAGTGCTGACACCAAAGGAGTCCTCCAAGAGCTGGGTATCGAGGTACCAAGAGACCTAGCCTTACCAACGAGAGGCCCCAGGGCGCTTGGCCTGCTCCCCAGGGAATGGCTGGAACACAGAGCAAGACCGGCATAGGCAACGAGGACGGCGACCCGCACCGGAGGGACGAACAAATTGAACGCTGCAACACCCAAGTTGATACACACAAAGATCACATAGAAGGGACACTGTGGTTATAGTTAAACACTGAACTGTTAATAGGGGACAGAGGGGACGTGGGGTCTGACAAAAAGCGGGGGGGGAGGATGAGGGTGATCACACAAATGGAGGGGGACCGGAGGATGGCCATACAGGGGCTGACCGCACAAAAAAAAAAAAGTGAAAGGGAAAGAGGCCTGGCTGGGGTGGGGGTTCTCGGCCCGGTCCTCGGGGCCCCCTGTCGGTCTGGGGCTGGGGGGTGGCCTGGGTGGGTCTGGGGTGTTTGGAGGGGGGGAGGGAAGACACCTTGGACTCTGGGGTGTTTTTTCTTTTGTCTTCTGGGCGCTCTGGGCGCGCCCGGGTGGTCCCTGGGGCCTGGGCAGGGTAGGGGTCCTGCGGGGCGGGAGCGGGTACCCAGGGGATAAAGGTTAATAAAAAAAAAAAAACATAAAAAAAAAACATCAGACAAAACCACCGGCCGTAGTCTCACGGGCAAAAAGGCTCTGTATCTCTATAGACGAACTAGTCGGAGAGGACCTTATTGGGTTAGTGTCCTGCCCCCATGTGTTGCTATCTTGCTCCCCCCAAACCAGACAGACTAATCATACTCCGTAAGCCCTCAGATACCTAAGACACGAGGGGAACACCATGGGACAGGCAGAGGGTCACACACACCCCCTTCGGCAGGACAGGCATATAAGGATCAGCAGACCAGCTCGCAGGAGCTGGTGAGCATCATACCCCATGTCGCAGACACCTAAGAAAAGCAGGACACAAGTTTAGAGCCTCGCAGGGGTGCTCGAAGGCTGTACACCTCCCCCGTTTGAGACAATATCTCGACGCGGCGAGTGGCCACCCCCGATCGACCTGGCGAGAGGTAAGACCGGGATTTCGGATCCGATAGGTACACGGATCATGGAGGGACATCCTCCAACAAGTTGGGTTAATTGTTCTTTTGGTTATGTTTCAAGGATATCATTGTCTGTTTTCATGACCTGTTTTCTTTCCTTCCCCACCCTCGCCCACAAATCCGCTGAGACCAGGCACAATCGGCGACCGCCCTGGGGGTCCGCCTGGCAGCGCGTGACAACGAGGCGGACACAGCGCAACACGCACCAACTACGCATAGACGCTCAAGGTACAACAGCACATCATCCACACTGACACATGGAACTTAAAATCACATCACTGAACGTCAATGGCCTTAACGTACCAAACAAACGCAGACTCTTACTCAGGGAATTACATAGACAGAAGGCACATAGCGTTCATACAAGAAACTCACCTCCCTAGGACCTCTAAGATACAAATCACAGACCACATTTATACGAAAGCATACACGGCCCGCACGCTCCGTAAAACAAGGGGGGTAGAAATAGTCATCCACAAAAGATGCCCACTGGTAATACAGTCCATACACAGAGACACGGACGGAAGGTATATAATACGGGGACGATCAACGCCACCACATACCACCTAATAAATGTCTATGCCCCCAACATCCCTGACGCCCACTTCTGGACAACCCTGGAAAAACTCACAACCTCACTAATGGGGGGAATACTGATCCTGGGGGGGGATCTGAACGCAGCGCCGTGTCCCGCGGTCGACCGCAGTGGCAAACCAGGTCAACCCAGATCACAGGGAAGGGGAGGTCAGGACCGCTTACTAAATAGATTTCTACAAAACACAGGGCTTCTAGACCCTTGGCAGTTGCAACATCCAGGCACGATAGAGTATACCCACTATTCAGCAGTACACTCCACTTAGTCCAGAATAGACGTATTCCTTACAAATCAACAAGGTATGAGATGGGTCAAATCGGCCGCCATAAATATGATATCTTGGTCAGACCACGCAGACCTTTCCCTGACCCTACAAACTCCGGGGCCTAACAACTCTCTCCTTAGAGACCAAGAAACCCTAGAGCTACTTAAGACAGAAGTGAACAATTACTTTGAATTAAACACCACAGAAGGAATATCCCCCACTGTGATATGGGCAGCCCATAAGGCCGTCCTACGGGGAACCCTGATAAAAATAGCGACACGTAACAAAAAACAAAAAATGGAAAAGTTAACGGAACTACAAAAGGCCCTACGTAAAGCGGAAATGCAACACAAACAGAATCCGACACAGCCCACACTAGACGAGATACAAAACATTAGACACGCACTGAAGAATCTCCTCATGGAAGAGGTGAGCAGAGATGTCACCCGATCGAGAAGACTCTTTTACGAAAAGTCCAACAAAATGGACACGTTACTAGATAGAGCCCTAAGACCCAAACAAAAACATAAACACATCACAGCCATAACCAATGAACGGGGCCAATCCCTCACTTCCCCACAGGGCATAGCCGTGGAATTCACCAATTTCCTAAGGAAATTATACATCCATTCCCCAGAGAAAGATGAAACCTGCAGGGAACATGTAGAGGCAGTCGCAACCTTCCTAGACAGCGTAAAACTACCTAAATCAACTAGGGAAGATCTCATAGACCTAGAAGCACCAATAACGATATTAGAAGTTGAGAGGGTCATAGGGATGATAGAGGGTAATAAGACACCGGGACCGGATGGGTTCGACGGGGCCTACTATAAGGCACTGCGAACAGAACTAGTACCTCACATGACAGCAATGTACCAGGAATGGATGGAGGGGGGAAGTCCCAATGAAGAGCTTGCCACGGCAAACGTAGTACTTATCCTGAAGCCGGGACGGGACGAAACGAAGGTTTAACAATTACCGCCCCATCTCCCTGATCAATGTAGACTCCAAAATCTACGCCAAGATCCTGGCCACCAGGCTGGGTCACATTCTGCCCAGGTTGGTCCATGCAGACCAGGTGAGATTCGTGCCAACTAGGCAATTGTATGAGAATACTAGACGTGCAGTGGACCTGATCTGGTGGGCAGGAAAAACTCGGTCGCCTTCTCTAGTCCCATCGCTGGACGCGGAGAAGGCGTGCGACGGGATCCAATGGTACTACCTATTCGCCCTACTACGTCACATAGGCCTACCAGAAAACTACATCACATCGATCAGAGCCCAAATAATCATCCCAGGAGCGACCCCACAACCATTCAGGTTAAGTAATGGCACGAGGCAGGGCTGCCCTCTCTCGCCGCTCCTCTTCATACTAGCCCTAGAACCCCCACCTCTACAAGATTAGGGAACACCCAAGCATAAAGGGATTAACAATAGCAACAGAGCAGTATAAAGTATCTGAGTACGCAGATGACGTCCTGCTCACTCTCACGGATGTGGAGAACTCCCTCCAGAGCCTAATCAGGCTGCTAGAGGAGTTCGCCCAGGTAGTGGGCTATAAAATAAACAAGGAAAAATCAGAAGCCATGCCACTGGGGTTGACGGTGGAGGAAGCGGCGCTGATAGGGAGGACGGCACATATAAGACTAAACCACCATCATATAAAATACTTGGGGATCAGACTCACAAAAAAGGTCTCACAACTAAATGCAGAGAATTACACACCAATGATTAAAACACTAATAAAAGACTTAGACAAATGGCATGAGAAGCCGATCTCCTGGATAGGTCGCCTTCACGCAATTAAAATGGATTTATTACCGAGGATGTTGTTCCTCTTCCAGGCACTGCCCACAAAAGTCACGAAAGGGGACCTCCAACCCCTACAAACCAACATAGACCAATTTATCTGGGCACACAAAAGACATAGGATAGCCCGACACGTACTCTACCGACCAAAGGGACTAAGGGGACTGGGACTCCCCAATCTTCACCTGTATTACCTGTCAGCACAGCTAGCCCAAATAATAGAGTGGCACTCACCCCCAGCTAGACGCAGATGGGCAGACCTGGAATCCCTAGTGATGGGAAGGGACCTTCCCCAGTATTGGATCTGGGTACCAAAAGCAGACAGACCACCCGTACTCACAGACTGCCCAGCTATTCTCAACTCCATTAAAATATGGGACGCTAATGCTCAAAATTACGCTCTAACCAGACTGCCCTCACCTCTCACCCCATATCTGAGAAATAGGGCATTCACGCCGGGTATGCGGGCGAGGGACTTCAAAGGACTAGAATTCACTGGCCTGCAGAGATACTTTCACCTATATGACGGAGACACATTCAAAACCTTTGACGAACTAAAACAGGCAGGGCCACTACAGACTAGAGACTTTTTTAGATATATACAATTACGGGACTTCGCTTACCAGCCTAGGGTAAAAGAGGCAGCCAAGGCCCCATTGACTAGTTTTGAAAGATTATGCATGACGGAAACCACACGAACGGGCCTGATCACTGGGCTCTATGCACAACTCAGCGCTCCGGAGAGGAACGCAGAACCCCTCACATATGTCACCCAATGGGAGATCTACACCAAACATTAGAAGAGGAGGACTGGAGGGATATATGGGAGGCGGCTGCCAAAGTCTCCATATGCGTAACACTTCAGGAACAGGCATATAAAACCCTCCTGAGGTGGTACGCCACCCCGGCCAAACTGTATAGAATGGGGAAAACAACTACAGATATATGCTGGAGGGGCTGCGGGGAGAGGGGATCATATATCCACATGTGGTGGACGTGTCCCAAAGTAGAGAGATTCTGGACAGAAATAGTCATTAATGACAGCAGTCCTGGAAAGACCAATACACAAGGAACCCTGGACATTCTTACTAGCCAAACCACAAGACGACCTCACGACAAAGGAACAAAAACTAGTTAACAAACTAACACTAGCAGCCAGAAGAGCACTGACACAACAATGGCTCAGACCAGACATCCCTCCTATGAGCAAAGTCACCCACAAAATACAGGACAACTTTCTAATGGACAAACTAACAGCGCAGGTACGGAATACCATGGGCACCTTCTCAAAGGTGTGGCAACCGTGGGAGGAATACCTAGAAAGAATGGCGCGCACACCATGAGACAAGACAGCCAACCGAGGAGGTACTCACACACTCAGGCTAAGGGCGCGTCCGGCGAGTCCCCCCCCCCCTTGGGCACGTTGCCACCCATCCCAGATACCTAATATAACCTCGCCCTCCTCTCTCTCTGACTTTCAATCACAAAGGAGGGATACAATACCCACCCCAAAAAAAAAAAAGTAGGGGGGTGGGGGGAGATAAAAAAACGGCACAGTAGAGAGAGTACAACACGCAAATCTAGGGTCATGGGACAATCCAGGAACAGGAGGGCTTACAAGGGCAAAATAAAAGAACTTCATCACGCTATACAAAAGGAGGACACACAGCCACGAAAAGGGGTAGATGTAAGTTGGGACAGCGGTAAGGAAGAAGGCACAAGGGCCCAACTATAGATAGTATAAAAAGGGTACAAGATTAAACAATGATTAGTCGGCATACAGACGGCCCATGCAAGAAAAGCAAAGCCCCACTCAGGGGAGCACAAGCGGGGGAGGGGGGGAGGGGATATAAAAATAACTACCAGATGAATAGAGTAACAGGTTATGATACCAAGTTTACAACTTTAGTGATATCTAAAGGAAAACACCAAGTAGGGTGTTTCCAAGTTTTGAAGTTTTCTAAGTTTCCAAAAATTGGAAAAACATTGATGGACGGCGGCGTCAGAAAACAATGCAAAAGTAGCGCCCGAACTGCAACTGTATGTTTAACAAAACTATTGTCTTTTTTCTGTATTACTGAAACACCAATGTATAATGCAAAATGTACCAATGTACCAAAGCACAAGCTCCAATATGGTTTGAGAGCTGTAATGTCTGTCAACGCAAAAATAAAGAATGATAAAAAAAAAAAATGCACGCTATTGTGACACCAGATATGAGTGGCAATGTGCACTGGCAGAGGTTGGCAGAGTACACGCTGTTGGCCTGACACACAGACGCTTGCAGACAACTAACTGCTATTCAATCTATTACAGTGAAAAAATTTTTGGGGGGTTTTTAAATGCACGCTATTGTGCCACCAGATATGAGTGGCACTGTGCACTGGCAGAGTACACACTGTTGGCCTGACACACAGACGCTTGCAGACAACTAACTACTATTCAATCTATAACAGTGAAAAAAGTTTTTTTGTTTTTATATGCACACTATTGTGACACCAGATATGAGTGGTGGCACTGGGCAAGTGGGCACAGTATCCACTGTGAGCCTGACACACAGAAGCTTGCAGACAACTAACTGCTATTCAATCTATAACAGTGAAAAAAGTTTTTTGTTTTTATATGCACACTATTGTGACACCAGATATGAGTGGTGGCACTGGGCAAGTGGGCACAGTATCCACTGTGAGCCTGACACACAGACGCTTGCAGACAACTAACTGCTATTCAATCTATTACAGTGAAAAACATTTTTTGGGGTTTTTAAATGCACGCTATTGTGCCACCAGATATGAGTGGCACTGTGCACTGACAGAGTACACGCTGTTGGCCTGACACACAGACGCTTGCAGACAACTAACTGCTATTCAATCTATTACAGTGAAAAAAAGGTTTTGGGGTTTTTAAATGCACGCTATTGTGCCACCAGATATGAGTGGCAATGTGCACTGGCAGAGTACACGCTGTTGGCCTGACACACAGACGCTTGCAGACAACTAACTGCTAATTAATCTATTACAGTGAAAAAAAATTTTTTTGTTTTTAAACGCAAGCTATTGTGACACCAGATCTGAGTGGTGGCACTGGGCAAGTGGGCACAGTATCCACTGTGAGCCTGACACAGAAGCTGGCTGGCAGGCAGGCAGACAACTCCAATTACATTACACAAAAAAAAAGCAGACTGATGTTCTAGCCCTAAAAAGGGCTTTTTGGGGTACTGTTCTTACAGCAGAGATCAGATGAGTCCTTCAGGACTGTAGTGGACACTGAATACACTAGCCTAGCTATACATTTCCCTATCAAATGAGCAGCAGCTACACTTTCCCTCCTCTATCTAAGAATGCAGCTTCAGAATGAATCTAAAATGGATGTGTACAGGAGGTGGGAGGGTCTGGAAGGGAGGGTCTGCTGCTAATTGGCTGGAATGTGTCTGCTGACTTTGAGGCACATGGTCAAAGTTTAGTCAATGATGACGAATAGGGGGCGTATCGAACCGCGCATGTGTTCGCCCGCCGTGGCGAACGCGAACACGCTATGTTCGCCAGGAACTATTCGCCGGCGAACAGTTCGGTACATCACTAGTCTTATGTTACTAATGCTACGTCTTTATGCTGTGACCACAAATAAATATATATATATATTGGTCGTTTTTTAATGATAATTGAATAAACTTTTATGTTTTAAAAGTCCGGAGAGCAGCCTTCCCTTCTGTTTTTTCTACTTAACTTGGAGCTCTGGTGGTGCGCCCGGCTTTGGACTGCCTTTCAAGCGTGAGTGCAGGGGATACATCTATTTTTTATTTATATATATATATATATATATATATATACACACACACACACACTTTTATTTCCTATATATGTATAATATATAATAATTAAATATGATATATTAGACGTATACAATGCATATATATGATTTCATCATAAGTGTATTTTGAGATATATGTGTATATATATCAGAGTACACTTATAATGAAATCATATAGCTGCATTATATATGTATAACATATTATAAAATGATTAAATTATTTTATAATATATTATACATATATAATACAGACACTTACCGACCGGGTTCCCTTCCCTTGACCTGGTCGTAGAACAAATTGGTCAGTGTTGCAGTTGCCTCCAGGCTGGCAGGAAGTTGGATCGTAGCAAGGATGCTCCTAGCGCTCACCAAAGGGTCATCAGCACCGTAGACACCATAATTACTGCGTAGCCACCAGCCACTGCAGTACTCCACAAACCACCGCTGCTGGGCTGGTATCTTGCTGTCTGCTCTGCGCTCTGGACCTACGACCAGGCTCCAGGTTCCAGTAGGTGAACCTCTTCCTTCTGTAGAGCGAAGCAGGATCAGGAACAAGAGCTCTTACAAGAGCTCAGTGGCTAAGGCACTATGAAGAGCATAGCAATCCCTGTAGTGATTATAGCTGTCCCCTACAAACATGAGTCAAGGCTGCAAGTTAGAGGGTCAAGTCATTCTGTTTTTACATATACCCTGTAACTTTAAAACCATACATCCAATCTCCATAAAAATTACATATTTGAACTCTGCATACATAAACACTCTCAAAAATCACACCAATCCCTCTACTGGATAAAAAGATAGACAGAAGTCCTTTATGACTGACCGCAAGCACATTTTCCTGACCAAAACAGTTCCATAGATTTGGGCTGTGCGGTCGGTCAATTTCCTACAGAAAAATGGCTAAGTCCCCTTCGAATGCACGAACGAGTCCGTTCGTGCAAATAGCACATTGTAATAGGGTGTTCGAATTGTCGAACGAACTTCGACTTTAACCGAAGCGTCGAAGTGGAGGCGACGGTAAGGGTCAGCGGTGTTTGTGTATTTGCGTAGGCAATTTTAGTTCCATAGATTCTTTAGCATACACCACTGACCACGTTCAACTAAATTAAAATGGCCGCCGCCACGTGTTCCTTTGTCGAATGGCGGCCACTTCGACAACTTCGGCACTTCGGCTGCATCCGAAGTGCCATATAAAAAGTACCAATCCTTCCCCACAGTATTTAAAGGGCCAGAATGTGTGACATATACTCTGGTATGGCCGAAAACTGTTTCTAAAGGGCCCAATCTCCCAGGGCCATAGTCATGTGGGAGGAGGCTGGCAAATAGGCTTTTCCACAATCCAGAGAAGCAGGGCAATTTATCCTTTAAAGGGTCAGTTACAAATAGCAGTTTGTAACAGTCAATAAGTGAGGAGTTAAGGGATTCCCTGCTCTGGTGCATTCGTCTATGTTCGTGAAGGTTTTCCCGAACATAGACATGCGCACCAGAGCAGGGAATCCCCATGACGGCTCGCACTTACGACCAGGCGTAAGTGCGAGCCTGTCACGGGTGGTGGTACGGAGACCGGGACCACTTGGTGCCTGATGATAATGGGAGTCTGCCAACAAGAGGAGACATAACTAAGTACTATATATGTAAAACATTGGAGATTTAGACATGCATAAATGGCCAATATGCATGCAGCCCACCACTGCGCCAAAGTAATCCAATTACGGTGGGTCCTAACTGCCTAGATATGCATGACTAAATTAACAACAAAAGGATTAATGTAAAAGGAAAGGGTGTGGCAACATAAAACAAACATATAAAGGAATCCAGGAGACTGGGAATTCCAGGAACAGAATAAAGGAATGAACCCAGAAAACCCAGCATAAAGAAAACCAGACATAAAATAGAAAACCAAGAAAAACTAAACAAGAATTGTAAAAAGAGTACTGGATATCAGAAGCCAAGGCCAGACATCTCCGCAGAACAGAACAGGATGTGACAGAGCAGTGGTAAAACAGGTAGACTGCTAAATGAATGAGAACCACCTGTATATGTATAATATATTTATTTTATAAAAAATGTTTTAGCAATGTTTTAGGATGCTATGGATAGAAAGATTGACATAAATCTTTGTAAGAATTATGTTTCTGCTGGAGTGGTCTGTAGACCTGCAGTAGCTATGATGTCCGTCTCTAAGGCACTTATGAAATGGCTTTGTCTTCTAGAAGAGGATATTGAGAAGGGTGTAAGTGTAAGGGTGTAAGTATTACAATCTCTATCAGAAATTAAATGGGCAACTGAGTTTATCTCATACGCATCTCTGGATATAATTAAGAACCTAGCCAGAAATATGGCATTATCAGTTTCTGCACGTAGAGCCCTATGTTAAAATCATGGAATGCGGACCTATTTGCGCAAAAGAATTTATGTGCCATTCCATATCTTGGGCAATTATTGTTTGGCAAGCAGTTGGAGGAGGCTATCAAAAGAGCTGCCGAAGGCAAGAAGGTCTTTCTTCCCCAATTTTGCAGAGGTAGAAGGTTTTCCCAAAACTGGCAGGACAGAAGATCCTTTCGGGGCAGACAGTACTTTAGAGAATCAAGGTCCTATAAGCCAGGGAGATAATTCACAAGAGGTTCAACCTGGAGAAGTGGCCAGTCTGGAAGAATTGCCAGAGGTAGATCCTCAACCGGTTCTAGAGCCTCAAACTGACCATTCTGAAGGTTGGAAATCCCCAGGTCTTGGGAGTAGGAGCTCGTCTCCATGCCTTTTGGGAAACCTGGGCTAAGGCAGATTTGAATCCCTGGGTGGATTCTGTCCTCAAAGAAGGATACAGACTAGAGTTCAAGGTATTTCCCTGTCAAAACAGATTCATGATCTCAGAAAAGACAAGCCTTGATAAGAGATATTTCCAATCTTCTGCAAGAATAAGTAATTACAAGAGTTGCTCAAGGAGAAATTGGTTTAGGGGTTTACTCGGATCTGTTCCTGGTTCCAAAACCATCTGGAGATTGGCGTCCGATTTTAGACCTACACAAGTTGAATCTGTCCCTCAATATCCAAAGGTTCAAGATGGAGTCCTTGTCTTTCATAATAGCAGTAATTCAGCCACAAGATTGAATGATCTCAATAGACCTGAAGGATGCCTATTTCCACATTCCAATAGCAGATCATCATCAAAGGTATTTGAGGTTCGCAATTATGGGAGAACATTTCCAGTTCAGGGCAGTTCCTTTTGGACTAAGTACCACTCCAAGAACATTTTCAAAAGTCCTTCTGGCTCTGATAGCTATGATGAGACTTCAGGGCCTTCAGATATATCATTACCTGGACGATATTTTATTGGTAGAGAAATCAAGGGCAAGACTTCTGACTCAAAAAAACAGGCTATAAGAACTTTGTGAAGGTTTGGTTGGGTCACCAATTACCAGAAGAGTCATCTAGACCCCTCCCAGAGTTTATGCTTCCTGGGAGCATGGTTCGACACAAAGTTAGCCATGGTTTTCCTTTCAAAAGCAAGAAGAGTTCGGGTCATGTCAAAGACACAAAGGGTGATGGACTCCGAATGGGTCACGGCCGAAGAGTATGAGCATGTTGGGAAACCTTTCGTGAACAATGTGTCTAGTAAAATGGGCTCAGTGGCACCTGCGTTGTCCTTATAGGTATTTCTTGGAAAGATTCAATCAAGACAGACACAGGTGGCATAGAAGGAGAAATAGATTGGCTGAACATCTCCTTCAATGGAATGCCCAGGGCAGATGGGTGAAAAGAGCCTCCCACGTTCCAGCCAACCTTCTGGAACCAAGAGCAGTCTTCTTAGCCCTGACACATTTTCAGGATGTACTAAGATGGGTGAGAATTCACTTGGACAATCGTACCGCAGTGACCTACATAAACAAGCAAGGTGGTACCAGGAGCAAGAATCTTATGTTGTGGGCTCAAGAGAAGATATTGGGTCTGTTGGCTGTATATATTGCAGGACCAGAAAATTCGAGAGCAGACTTCCTCATCCGAAATTTTCTGGATCCCAAGGAATGGCAATTAAATCCAAAGATATTCCGTCAACTGGTCTTGAAGTGGGGACGACCAGAAGTAGATCTAATGGCTTCAGTGAAGAATACTCAACTTCCAAAATTATTTTCAAGAACTTTTCATCCCAGAGCTCTGAACACAGATGCCCTATCCAGCCCCTGTGAGTTCAAGATGGCATATGTGTTAATCCCGTTTCCTCTCATATGGAAAACATTGAAGAGAATCAAGAAGGAACATCTCCGAGTAATAGCGATTATTCAATTTTGGCCTCGCAGACGATGGTTCCCCCTCCTCAAGTCTCTTGTGGTCACCGAACCATGGAATTGCCGGACATTCCGGATCGCCTGATTCAGGGACCAGCAGTGCACCCTTTGCCAAGGACTCTACATTTGATGCCATGGAAACTGAGAGGAGGTGTTAAGCAGACAAAGACTTTTCGTCAGCAGTAATTGACACTCTCTTGAAGTCTAGAAGACATTCTACCTCTTCTATGTATTACCGCATTTGGACAGTATTTGCGGATTGGGCTAAGATCAAAAAGGTCTCTTGCTTGTTTACCTCAGTCTCTAATGTTTTGGAATTTCTGCAGACAGGTCTGGATAGGGGTCTAAGCCTCAATTCTCTACCTGTTCAGATTTCGGCTTTATCGGCCATTACTGGCTACAGGTGGGCTCTGGACAACATGGTGATCCGGTTTCTAACTGCAGTGAAAAAGTCTAGACCTTCTATCAGATCTTTAAAGCACCCCTGGGACCTTCTGTTAGTACTAAGGGCTTTGTCTCTTCCTCCATTTGAACCTCTTTCAGAGGCCTCGGATAGATTACTTACTCTTAAGGTTCTTCTTCTTGTGGCTATTACATCCGGGAGAAGGGAATCGGAAATTCAGACCTTATCTACAGAAGAATCCTACATAAAGTTCTATCCAGATAGAGTTGTACTAAGAACAAATCCGGAATTCCGGTCCAAGGTAATGTCGGAATTTAATTTCAATGAAGAGATTCTCCTTCCATCATTTTTTCAGTCTCCTTCTACACCAGAGGAAGAGAGGTGCACACTCTAGATGTCTCCAGATGCATTTCTATTTATCTGGATAAAACAGCAAGGTAGAGGAAATCTCCTACCCTTTTTCTAAACTTTGCAGGATTCAGGAGGGGATTGGCTGCATCAAAAGCCACTTTGAGCCGATGGATTGTTTCAGCTGTTTCTTCTGCGTATCAGGAATCTCAAGTCCCGGAGGGATAAAAGGCGCATTTCTACTAGATCTCTCTCTACTTCATGGGCAGCTGCTACTAACACTCCTATAGAAAATATTTGTAGAGCGGCTACTTGGGCTTCAGCTAATACCTTTATTAAACATTAAGCCCTCGATGTGAGATCCAAAGCAACCACTGAGTTTGGAAGAAATGTTCTTTCCTCAGTCTCTTAACTCTGAATAAACAAACACTTCTTGTGTTGAATACCTTATTTTTGTTTTAATTTGCCCTCCCATAAAATTAGCTTGGGTATTACCCTATCGTGATGCTGCCATGGATTAGTATCCAGGAATTCAGAAAATTTCCTCATACTTACCGTAATTTTCTTTTCCTGGATATGTCCATGGCAGCATCTATTATTTCCCTTCCCATTTATTTTTTTTCTTCGAGCGTGTTACTTGACTGATGATACCAGGTAAGGAGGGCCTATTTGTAAGTATTTCCTGTCCTAAACAGCCAAGGGGGAGGAGCTAACCCTATCGTGATGCTGCCATGGACGTATCCAGGAAAAGAAAATTACGGTAAGTATGAGGACATTTTCTGAATTTCCACACATCTTCAAATATATATTTACACTTTTAAAACAATATAACACTGTATGTATTTTTGTAAATGTTTTTTTCTGTTTTATGCAATTCTTACCTTCGCCCCACATACCTGAAGGGTAAGTCCCAGTTTTTATATTTTGAATATTTTACCTTTTAGCGCTGAACTTGTTACACTTTGTGTTTTAGGGGATAAATAAATACTGAGTGCTGTGTTACACTATAATACACCCTAAATGGTAGTGAATTAGGGATAACCACACACGAGAAGGATTTGGAAATTGTTATAAACAACAAATTAGGTAGCAATATGCAATGTCAATCTGCAGTTGCTAAGACCAGTAAGGTTTGTCATGTATAAATAGGGTCATAATTTCTCGAGGTGGAAATATAATTTTGCCTCTTTATAAGTCGCTGGTATGAATATGAATATGAACCTTGAATATGCTGATCAATTTTGGGCACCTGTTTTAACCCCTTAAGGACCAAACTTCTGGAATAAAAGGGAATCATGACATGTCACACATGTCATGTGTCCTTAAGGGGTTAAAGAAGAATATCATGGCAATAGAAAAAGTGCAAAGACGAGCTACAACACTGATAAAAGGAATGGAGCATTTTAGTTATCAAGAAAGGTTAAAAAATTTAACTCTCTTTAGTTTGGAAAAATGGCACCTCACAAGGGATATGATAACATTATACAAATATATTTAATATATTTGGGGCCAGTACAAACCATTATCTGGAAATCTATTCATAAACAGGGCTCTACATAGGACACAAGGCCATGCATTTAGACTGGAAGAAAGGAGATTTAGTCTAAGGCAAATAAAAGGTTTTTTTACAGTAGGAACTTTAAGGATGTGGAATTATCTGCTTGAAGAGGTGGTTTTATCAGAGTCCATACAGATGTTTAAACAGAAATTGGATAACTACTTGTAAAAACAAGAAGGAATTTTTCCTAGTTTGTTGCAAAATTGAAAGTGCTTCAGACTGGGTTTTTTGCCTTCTTTTGGATTAACAGCAAAAACATATGTGAGGAAGGCTGAACTTGATGGACGCAAGTCTCTTTTCAGCTATGTAACTATGTAATAGTCAGAAGCATGTGTAAACTCAAGGAAAAGTCAGGCAGAAAGATCATGTCAGGTGCTCAATGGGAGGATATTGATGGACAGTGTTCACAGGGGCTGAGCAGGTAGATATGGTCAAGAGCTTCATGAGCCGATATAGGGGTTTGAGTGTTCAAGATGGAGTGTCCCTCATTGTAGGAGAAACTGATAGTCCATTCAAAGAAACTGTGGGATGATGCAGAAGACTATAGGTTTAAGTGGAAGTAGAGCTATCTGGGAAGCTAATGGGATTTCCCCTCAGTCAATGGAGATTCAGATATCCTTTTGGAATGTAAAAGGAGATCCATCTGTGGGGATACCTGTGATGTTCTGGGAGGTTGACTCTATTTATCCTCGCCAGGTGCTGACTCAGGGCTGAGTGGTCTCAGGGATAGCAGGTAAGCCTATTTTTCTCGGCAAATGCGGAGGCCTCTGAGGATCTCATTAGTGTGTAATACTGGTTGACTTTGCGTATAGTTAAAGGGGTGATCTTATGTGTGGTGGACTGCCTGGTACACAGACTGGGTAGCTCCGCCAAGCTTGCTTCCTTGCTAGAACAAGGACACCCGTGATAGTGGTAGATCTCCCCTATGACCGACTGATTCTGGGTATAGACATACTCAGAAAACTTAACACAATTATTGACTGTGTGAATGGAATTGTATGGTCACAAGCTAAGGTTCCTATAACCTATGAGAAATCACATGTACAATCTGATCGTAACTGCCATGTGATAGAAGAAAGACCTGACTCGATAGAGGTACATTTTAGGAATAGTCAGTCACCTGATGTGACCATCCTGCAGGTGAATGATGGTATCGCACCTGTAGATGAGCATTCCGTAAGAGTTTCTCCAGAGAGGATCCAGAATGTCTCTCTGGAAGGTGATGTTTTAACCATTTCTCTCCACAGGGACTATGTTGAATCTGTCGATCTGGCTGGTCATGCTCAATTCCTTGCCAGAATTGAAAGGGTTAATAACAACTTATTCTTTCCTATGCAAATAAATGACTTAGGAAGAAGTAGTAATGCAAAGCTGGACTTAAAGAGTGAGAACAGCTATATTAGCAGAAGTCTGTTAAAGCAGATCGCTAATACTAAAATGATCAGGTACGCTTCCCCACATGACAGGTGGATCCAGAACCTGGATGGCGAATCAGATAGTCACAATGTGATAGCAAAATGTTTTCTATCTATTTCCATCGGAAATAAGACAGTTAAAGGGACACTGTAGGCTCCCAGACCACTTCTGCCCATTGGAGTGGTCTGGGTGCCAACTCCCACTACCCTTAACCCTGCAAGTGTAATTATTGCAGTTTTTTATAAACTGCAATAATTACCTTGCAAGGTTAAGTCCTCCCCTAGTGCCTGTCTATTAGACAGCCACTAGAGGGAACGTCCTGCTCTATAGCACAGGTTTTCTGTGCTAGAGCGTCGCTGGACGTCCTCACGCTGTGTGAGGACCTCCAGCGTCGCTCAATTCCCCATAGAAAAGCATTGAAAATCGTTTTCAATGCTTTCCTATGGGGTGCGCTAATGCGCATGCGCGGCATTGCCATGCATGCGCATTGGGTCTCCTCATTAGGTCTCCTCAGCCGGTGGGCGGGATCAGTCTCGCCCACCGGCCGACGTAGGCAGAAGGTGGAGCGGCGGGGGAGGAGCAGGCAGTGACGTGGGACATGTTGCTGCCTCAGGTAAGTCACTGAAGGGGTTTTCACCCCTTCAGCAACTGGGGATTTGGGGGTGGGAGGGAGAGGAATCCTGCAGTGCCAGGAAAATGGATTGTTTTCCTGGCACTGGAGATTCCCTTTAAACATTTATTCCTAGTGATAGACAAACCTCGCTATCAGGTTTACATTGGCAATGATGTCATACATCGCTTTGCCATACACCTTGACCTGATTAATTCCAACTTGTGGACAAGGTTAAAAGGTAATCCTTGTGGATACCTACACGAGGAAAACGCCCTGAAATCAGGACAAATACTAACATATGCTGTAAGTATCCAAGTACCTGATGACATAACCATTCCACAAGGGACAAGTAACTTTCTTTTACCTCTACAGGTCAAGAAGGGTCAGAGATTGGAAAACTCTGATGCCCTAATCTGTTTATCCAACAGGATACAACAATTAGGGATGGTGGTAACACATACACCAATGGTAAGTATTGGTAAGACTCCCACCTATGTAATAGTCAACAATGTTACACCAAATAGTGTTACTTTACCAAAAGGAACATTATTAGGTCTAGCATTGGATGCTGAGTACTATACATTTGGTTTCCAAAACCAAATTATAGGCCTCATCCCTGAAGAATACTTAACTGAGGACGAAATTGTCGATCAAATATTCCATTCCTCAGGTTTTTCCACATGGCGTGATGACGTAGACAACGGAGTGACGTTGCGGGTGCGCGAGGAGGGCGGCTGAGCGGGAAGAGAGAGAGAGTGCTGCAGAGGCTTCGGTACAGGGGTGGTCGGAAACGGCTCAGAAACGCCAGCTCGACGATCGCTAATCAGCTGAACAGACAAAGTGGGATACCGGCGGCTTACTGAACCGGCGGCTTACCGAATCACTGGCTGGCTGGACACTAGATGGTACCAGGGGGTTTTCAGGAGGTTGTGCAGCACCGGCAAACCCATCTCAAGTACAGGCATAAAAAAAAAACTATGTTGCCGATGGAGGTCGCAAGTATTTCTTTATTAATATTATTGCAATAACTACAATAACATTTGTCACTAAATAATTGTCTGGCACTGCCTGGCATTACCTGCTGTACCGTAAAAGGAATAGGTCTTTTTGTATATTCGCATATCATTCAAGTTTAGATATGGGGGATTGTTAGATACTGCTAAGTCTCTTTTTATAGTTTCAGCAATACAAGGGTTAACTAGCAATTCAGACAGGTTTAAGAAAAAAAAAAATGCTCCCTTTTTTTTTAAGCAACAAATAATCCTAATCATTGGATAATTGAATTTGGATGAATTTGGATGATTAGTAAAATATTTAGCACAAAGCCTCTATAAGCTTCTATAAGCCTCTCCAGACTCCCCAGACCGAACCAGCGACACCTGGGGTAATAAGCGGAAAACAGATAACGCGGATAGAATAGTCCACGACATAATTGGGAATGCAGCAGTATTAACCTGAGCTAATACTGAGCTAATACTGAGCTAATACTCCCCAGAATTACATTTCTCTATTCAGATCTTTTTATCTGGACTCTATATTTAAGGAGGAAAAAAAAAAAAGAAATCCCCTGAAAATGGGTCCAAAAAAAGAGAAAATAACGGAATTGGAGAAAAATAAAACATCAAACATAAATACCCTCTTTTCACCAAAAATAAACGTCCCTTCTCGGAAAGAACAAAGACGATCAATATCTCCAGAGCAGCATGAGTTAATGAACCCCTCTACAGACTCAGGACAGGCAGATAAACAGAACATTGTCAAAGGCAAAATGGTTTCTCAAGAAAGCTTGGTGGAAGCCCTAGACAATCTCTACGGGAAAATTAGCAAAGACTTTAAAGAACTTATGCTCGAATTAAAGTCGGAAGTAACGGAACTAAAGCAGAAAGTGAGCGAACAAGACGAACATATTAAAGAAACACGACAAGAAATACATCTTCTTCAAACACAAAATAATATATTAAAAGAACAAGTGAGTGTATTAGAAAGTAGGACTACGGACATTGAAGATAGATCAAGAAGGAATAACCTGAGATTCAGAGGAGTCCCCGAAGAAATTAAATCAGACAAAATGGAGGATTACTTAAAAGATTACATGGCTCAATATATGGAAACCCACGAAATAGGAGAAGCACCATTTGAGCGAATACACAGAATTCAAAAACCTCCTAACATAAAATCAACAGAACCAAGGGATGTTATAGTACGATTTTTAAATTGTGCAATTAAAGATTCCCTGATGAGGAAAGTCCGATATAAAAAACTTCAAGAAGGAAAATACATGAATATAGTAATATTTCCGGACTTGTCACAAGCCACTAGGAACAACCGTAAACGATTTAGGGACATGACCACTACATTGAGGAATCATAATATTCCTTATAGGTGGGGGTTCCCTACTAAGCTTCTTATTACGTATAAGGAGAAAATAATCGTGGCTAAGAACCCAACAGAGGAGTTAGATAAACTGGGTATCCAGATTGGACTATGTACAGATATGTAAATAAGGGGAAAAAAAAATTTAACATGTACGAAGCACTTTGATATTACAGTAAACCCAGATTTAAAAAAAAAAAATATATATATAATATAAAAAAAAAAAAAAGTAAATGGAGGTTAAACAGTTAGGATGCTAAGGAAGAAGCACATGAGAGAAGAATATTGGAGACTGGATACTAAGAAAGGAGGGAAAAAAAAAAAAAAGAAAAAAAAAAAAAAAGCGGTTATAGCGGGTCCTATGGGAGACGACTCAGGAATATAGGGGAGACGACTCAGGTATATATCAGTATTACTCTCCTCACGACTTTAACACGCACCAGACTGGTGAAGAATTGAAAATATAAGATGATTCTAAGAAGACCCGCTATGAACCCCCTCAAATCTCTGAAAAGCGGGTACCAAAGTGACTTCCACAGTATATGAGAAATAAATTAACAATCATATCCTCCTACTCTGAAAAGCGGGTACCAAAGTGACTTCCACAGTAAATGAGAAATAAACCAACAATCATATCCTCCTACTATGAAAAGCGGGTATCAAAGTGACTTCCACATTAAATGAGAAATAAATTAACAATTATATCCTCCTACTACTAAGGATACAGATGTATAATAAGAATGGTAGGAGACACTATATACCTCTTCATATCTGGAAAGATGAACAAATGGAAAATTGCTATCCATAAAGAGGGATGCCTCCCACCAAGATTCCATCTTAATATTCAGAGAACCATCCTGGGCAAGGCACAATGGGATGAGGAGTTTAAAGAGGGAAAGCGGGTACTAAGGGGAATTTCATAGAAAATGAGAATTAAAACAACAAACATATCCCCCTCCCAAGGAAATAGATGTGTAATAAGCAAAATTGGCAGGAGATACATATACCTCCTTATAGCAGAACAGATGGATATATGGAAGATCGTTAACCCATTAATTGGTACGCCTCCATCAGATCCCAACCTAATACTTAGAGAACTATCCCGGTCAAAGAATTTTGGGATAAGATTTTAAAGGGGAAATCCGGGAGATAATTTCTCGTAACTATAGAGGGGACATAATAATAATTAAGGTAGCTAGGGGCAGGGAAGGGAGGGGTGGAAAATAAAGGGGAAAAAAAAAATATATACACAAACAATAATAATCTAAAGTTACAAGCACTAATAAAATACACAACCAGTAGTTACAACTCACAATATAAATGAATGCAGAGAGGAAATGTATATATATTTGAGAAATTTTACACACTAAAAAGCATGGAAAGAGATGATAGGATAAAACGATATCAGAAATAGGAATACTCACTATAGAATGATTTAAATACGATTATACACTAAAATAAACCACTCACAATTGGGGTTGTAATGATCAGGGTAGGGGGAATCTTTTCTATATTTGTTTATTTTTTTTTTTTTACAGTCTTTTATAGCTAGGAGAGTTTAAAATTGAATATAAGTCCCCGTCAAATAATAAGGGGGCATGAATACCGTCCATCCTAAAAAAAAAAAAAACAAGAAAAAAAAAAAACATTTAAAGAAATAGCGAGGGGAGTGGAATAGAGTTGACTGCAAAGACTTGTTCACATAAGCATAAAGGGAGGGGGCAGAGGAAGATGACTATTAACAATATCATAGTAGGATAAGGGCGGTAATACGTGAGAAGTCCCAATTCTAAGCAGGAAGGACTGGGGATAAAATAAAATATGTTCTCTCACTCGCTCTAGGTCCCTCACCGCGCCAGCAACAGTATCTAGCTAAGTAATTCGTTTTTTTTTTTGGATATTTTAGTTTGAATTCATATTTTTCTTTAGCTAGGAATTTGCTTAGCATTAGTCTAGGCATGGATTCAAATGGTATGAAAGTGTCAGAATGTATGATTGAGCGATGTTGGTTCGGGAGCGGGGTGGCGGCCTGGGTCGCCCCTGATAAGAACATAGCACCCATCGTAATTTATGACGATTAAGGTGCTCTCAATAAACTCCCAGGGCTTAAACTCACCTCAGAAAAGGGGTTGTCTGTATAATTCATTAACAAAAGGAAAGATAGATATCTGTTTTACACAAGAGACACACTGGAAAGAGGGAGACAAACAAAGATGGAGATATGCAAAATTTCCACTCATTTTCGACTCCAGACTAGATAAAAAAAAAGAAGAGGGGTCGCTATATTGATTGCTGCACGTTTAAAATTTGAATTGATACTAGAACAAAAGGATACTGAAGGCAGATATATCATAATTATCTGTAAGATTAATGACATACAGTATACATTAGTAAATATCTACGCCCCAAACGTATATTCCCAAAAAAATTTCAGGAAGGTTTTTTCAAAAATTCTTAAAATTCAAAAAGGAAGATTGATAATAGCGGGCGATATGAATGTGGCCCCAGATGATAAACTAGACGGAACAAAAAAACAGATAATAAATAACAAAAATCAAGGGGATAGGAAGAAAATTAAAAAATTCCAAGCTCTTATGTCAGAATTTAATTATTATGACATATGGAGGGTGCATCACCCCAGAGAAAGAGACTATTCTTATTTTTCAAAGGTTCACAAGGTTTATTCTAGAATTGATTTATTTATTACAGATGCATATAATTTAAGAACGTTTGCAAACTCTAAGATAGAAGCTATTACATGGTCAGATCATGCTCCAATAACCTTGGAGATAACTGAGGAAAACAAATGGGTAAATAGACCTCAGTGGAGACTAGATGATGGCATATTGAAATCTGAAGAGAATTATAAATTCTTGCAATCCAAAATCAACGAATTTTTTTAGAAATAATGATAATGGGGAGGTAAATACGGGTACTCTATGGTGCACTTTTAAATGTTATATAAGAGGAGTATTAATCAAAATGGGGATTAGACAAAAGCGTAAGATGGGTAAACCATTACAAGATTTATATATTTCCTTAGCACTACTAGAAAAGGAGAACAAACAGAAGGTAACAGAATATAATACACAAAAAATAAACGATCTCCAAGAAGAAATAAAAAAGAGAATAGAAATTAAAACATCTAATGCTATATTGAAACTAAATCAAACATGGTATTACACAGACAATAGAGTTGGGAAAGCTTTTTCAAATAAATTAAAATCTAAGAAAAACCTATCTCTAATAAAGAAAATAGTGGTAGGAGATAAGGTATGTTTGTCTCCTGAATCAATCAGTGATGCTTTTGAAGAATATTATAAATCATTATATAATCTGAATACTCCTAAGGTATCTACATCCGATATCAGAGATTTTTTGAAGAATATTAAACTCCCAAAGGTGGATAATATAATACTAGAAGAGTTGAATGCTCCCATAACTAACGAAGAGATAGAGAAGAATATTAAAGAATTAAAAACAGGGAAAGCTCCAGGCCCAGATGGGTTTACCCCTTTGTTTTTTAGGAAATTTGGGGGATCGGTTCTTAATATATTAAATAAACTATTCAATAGTATCTCTAATAATACGAATTTCCCTAAAGAAATGTTGCAAACTAATATAATTCCAATTCCTAAGGCTGGTAAGGACCCGAATTATGTTAGCAACTACCGTCCGATCTCGTTAATAAATATCGATATTAAGATATATTCTAAGATTCTGGCGGTAAGATTGAAATATGTTATACATACTTTAATTCATTTAGATCA
Source organism: Pelobates fuscus (assembly GCF_036172605.1). Classification (NCBI taxonomy): domain Eukaryota; kingdom Metazoa; phylum Chordata; class Amphibia; order Anura; family Pelobatidae; genus Pelobates; species Pelobates fuscus. The sequence goes on along the minus strand of NC_086324.1, from coordinate 111,171,820 downwards.
AACAGGCTTCGTGCCTAAAAGGAGTGGAAGTGACAATATACGTAAAATATTGAACTTATTTCAAAAAACAAGTAGAACCAATGTCCCTGCAGTCTTTGCTGCCTTAGACGCCGAGAAGGCTTTCGATAGAGTAAGTTGGGAATTTTATGTCGGAAGTTTTAATAACTCTTGGTATACAAGATATCTTCCACGATCGAATAATGAGCTTATATAAATCACCATCGGCAAAAGTGTGTGGGGGGGGGACTGAACTCCAAAGGATTTATGATAAATAACGGGACGAGACAGGGATGCCCACTGGCCCCAATGCTATATATTCTCTCTATTGAACCACTGGCTGCAATGATTAGACAAACAAAAGAGATACAGGGAATTAATACCGCAGCTTTAGAGCATAAAATCTCTCTTTATGCGGATGATGTAATCCTCACATTATCTTCACCTAACACATCTATCCCCGCAGTTATTTCATGTATTGATCAATATAGCCTTTTTTCAAATTATAAAATTAACTTGACCAAATCTCTTGTTTTGCACAATAACATCTTAGAATCAGATCTTATTACTTTAAAAGAGAAGTATAAATTTAAATGGTCAACTAAATATATTGAATATTTGGGAGTCAGATTGGGATTTAAATGGAATAAAATTATTGAGATAAACTATCTACCTCTTCTTCAGGATTAAAAAACATATTATCCATATGGAAACCTTTATACATCTCATGGATGGGGAGAATAAGTGTTATCAAAGATTATATACTACCTAAACTCGAATATTTAATGAGATCGATCCCAATGAGGATACCAAAAAAAATATTGATTGAGTTTCAGGAAACCTTCCTGAAATTCGTTTGGGGATCTAAAAAGCCAAGAACATCATATAAGACGTTATGTCGGACACAAAATGATGGAGGGGTATCTTTTCCAGATTTAATAATGAGACATGACGCAATTATGATTATGCATCTAATTAACTCAAAGCATAAAGACTCGGAACAGAATCCCTGGGTAAATATTGAAAGAATATCGAAAAATTTAGATCCAATTGCTCTAATCTGGTTGGATAAAACTGCTTTTAAGAAATTAAATGTACAAAATAATATTCTGACAGAACTATATAACTATATGAACTACCTAAAAAAAAGATATAAAATCGAAAATAATATCTCCGCTTCCGCTCCAATAGAAGTACTGAAGGGATATATAAATGATATAGATCTGAGTAAATGGAAACAGGAAGGATACAAAGTTATAGGCGATTTTTTCTTGGATAATAACATAAAGACCTTTCAAGAAATTTATGAAGTAAACTCTCTTTTAAAACCCGAGTTTCTAACGTACCAGAAAATAAGAAACATTTTGAAAAATAAACGAGTTGAAGAAGATCTCTTTGACAAAATTGTATCAATAAATGGGAAAGATAAGCTAATATCAAAAATAAACAAAATATTATATCAATATATACCCAGGAATAAAATGAATAAAATCAGTAAATGGGAACTAGAAATAAATAAAGAGTTCAGTGAAGAAGAATGGGCAAAGGCACTTACTCTAACTAAAAAAACAATACACAACATTATTATTTATGAGAATTATATTAAGATTTTACAACGGTGGTACATGGTACCAGCAAAACTCTTTAAATTTCAAAATGGCGCAAGTGATATATGTTGGCGATGTAATGGGACCACGGGTACACATTTACATATCTGGTGGGACTGCCCAAAGCTACAACCAGTGAAAAATAAACTGGACTTATTACTGGGTAGAATCTACGGAATGAATATTAGATTAACTTCTCACTCATTCCCATTTCATTTGGAGCTACCAGATAGTAATACCTATTCTAATGGATTGACGATACATATATTAATGGCAGCAAAGATATGCCTAGCCAGGAGATGGAAAACAAGTATAATCCCATCATGGAAGGAGATACAAGCACAGATAAACTTCCAAAAAACAATGGAAAAAGCAGTGTATGCTAATTTAGGGAAAAAACAGGAGTATCATAGTATATGGAATCCTTGGGAGATGGCTTTGGATGACTCAAGGGCGGCCTAGAAGGCGGTCCCCCCTTCCCCCCGATATCGCTCAAGAATGGATGAATGTGATTAAAGACGTGAAGTTGAGGTGATTTGCTGCTACGTCACCACGTATAATTATAAAATTGATAATAATAAAAAGAATGAAAAGATAAAACCGTTTAACAAATGATGATAGGGTATCTGATATTAAGCATTCCACCATAACAAATCAATATGTATCAAATACCATTATCTGATGTTTATAAAAAAAAATATTCCATTCCTCCTCATAAGGATTATTCACTATCCTATCTGTATATCCCTTCAAAGTCGAAGAAGGCTAGTGTAAAATCGAAGAAACATCAATCACCTTCGATCATCCGCTCAATGAGCAGGAATCACGAGAGTATCACGACCAAAGAGAAAAGGTAAGTCAACACCGAACTGACCTAACTTCTAGGCTTGAAGAAGCTTATGAGATAGGCCAGCCTGAAATCTTTCCAGGATTTCAGGAAAGGCTAGAAGAGCAAATATCTTTAGCTGACGGTTGCTCCAACGATGCTGAGCGGCAACAACTAAAGGAAATCCTAATGGAATTCCAAGATATTTTTGCCAAAGATTCCTACGACTGTGGGTTAACTAACCTCCACGTAGCCAGAATACAAACTGATCCAAATTTACCACCTGTATTTATCAAACAATATAGACTCCCATAGGAAAGAGGCATTATACGGCCGGTGCACAGTTCGTATAATAATCCGATCTTGGGGATTCTGAAACCTAATGGACAATGGCGTTTATGCGCTGACTTACGACAGCTAAATAAACGCGTCTATATGTCTGGTTGGCCAGTGCCATACATAGACCAATGTTTGGTACAAATGCAGGGATCCAAATTATTCACTGCCATTGACTGTGCGCAGGGATATTGGACTGTACCAGTCCATGATGAAGACCAATACAAATTGGCCTTCACATTTGGAAAGCAGCAGTATACCTGGACCCGTATGCCCTTCGGTTACATAAATTCTGGTCATGAATTCGCTGTGTTCATGCATAAAGCTATGCCTGACGCACTCGAGAGAGGAACATTATCATATGTCGATGATGTCTTGCTGAAAAGCACTTCCTTTGATAAGCATATGATAGAGATTAGACTTGTTCTCACTCAGTTAAGAGAGGCAGGGATAAAACTGTCTTTACAAAAGGCGCAATGGTGTCGCACCCATGTCAATTTCCTCGGACATGAGGTAACTTCTGAAGGATTCAGAGAAGGAAGGTTGAAGCTGTAATTAAGGCTAAAACACCTTCAAACATCAGGGAATGAAGATCGTTCCTTGGTATGACTAACTACTCCTGTAAATTTATAGATAACTATGCAGAAATAACGAAACCACTCTTACATCTTCTTAAAAAGGAAACTACCTGGAACTGGGGTGAGCCTCAGGACCAAGCGGTAAGTGAACTGAGGAGGAAGCTCACTCAGGCACCCTGTTTAGCATACCCAGAGGGGGGTAAACCCTTCTATCTGGAGGCAGGATATACCGATTTAAGCATAAGTGCTGTTCTGTATCAGAAGCAGGACAGTTTAAACAAAGTTATTGCATATGCTAGCAAGACTTTGTCACCTGTTGAAGTTAAATTCAACACGTGTGAGAAGGCATTATTGTCGACTGTCTGGGCACTACAAAATTTTCGTAGCTATATCCAAGGTGAGAAAATAATTGTAGAAACAGCTCACCAACCTCTACAGTATCTGCAGAGTGAGAGAATCAGAGACGGTAATCTCTCTAACAGTCGGATTACTGCATGGACTCTATCCTTACTGGAATAGCCGTTAGAAGTCCGTTATAAACACAATAAGAGAAGCCCAGTTGCCCAAGGTTTAGCAGAATTACATGACTGTACTGCTCCATCTCTGGATGATAAAAACACCGGAGATGACTTCCTAGAAGAGCAATTGCTATCCCCTTATAAAGTTTATGACGAGGAATACTGTCGACCACTACCGTGGGTATACATTGATGGTTGTTCATATCACCACGCCGCTGGTGCTGAATGGAAGTTAGTTGCAGGTATCGGAATCGCCTGGACAGGTGATTATCCCAATGTAACTTTAGGATACAATATTGGTTCCAAAAGCAGTCAGATAGCCGAACTCTGTGCAGTATATAAGACCATTCAAATGGCAATAGAATATGGTATCAAAGAATTCGTTATCATAACTGATTCCAACTATGTTCGCAACAGTTTCGTCGAATATCTGCCTAGCTGGAAACGTAACCACATGCTGAAAAGCAATAACAAACCTGTTAAACATGGGAAATTGTTTTGTAAAATCGATGAGTTGGTTAAGGAAAATGGTTTAACCATATATTGGACAAAAACCAAAGGCCATTCTAAAATAGAAGGTATTGACAAGGATGTTAATGACTTAGCCGATTCACTGGCAAAACAAGCAGCCATCAATGGTGAAACCCTAAACATTGATGATCTTATGGGTTCAATTCATGTTGAAGCCATAACTAGACAACAGGCTAGAGATAATGCCGACTTAAATGTCGTGCAATGGAGTCACGAAGCTCCTAGTGAGGACCTGATTACCAGTCAGAAGAACGATGCCGTCATAGGCATATTCTATAGACATATAGAAGACCCTACTGCCAATCCCATCACAGATGAGGATTGCAAAGATAATGAAGATTTACGAATCTTGATGAGATATAAAGTCCAATTTAGTATCATGGATGGGTTGCTGGTCAGAACTTCTAAACATGGTATTCAACAATGGGTAGTCCCAACTGTATACCGAGGGTTAATGCTCCAACATGCACATGATGCACCTATATCTGGGCATCGTGGTGATAAGATCACATATGAGATATTGCGTGATTATGCATATTGGCCACACATGTTAAGAGATGTTAAGACTTACTGTCAGGGATGCTTGATTTGTCCGCAATATCAACCCCATGGTCCATGGGGGGGGGGGGGGGGGGTAGAGCGATATAACCAGTCTATCATTAATATTCTGAAGAAGTATGTTAAGGAGTCTGGTAAAGACTAGGACATTAAATTGCCCCTAGTTTTAATGGTGATTAGAGCTACACCTAGCATTGCTACCAAATTGTCACCTTTTGAATTGATGACAGGAAGAAAGATGGTTTTACCACAGCATTTACTATATCGTACTTCGGATCATAACTTGATCAATGCTGCCACTACGCATCAGTATATCGAAGCTTTGCGCATGCATTTACAGCATGCGTTTGCTTTTGCCCAAAAGAATCTAGAAAAATCAGCGACAGGGGTTAAGACCTATTACGATTTAAAAACCACGAAAAAGGAATATTTGAGATCACAGATCAAGTCTACCTGCATAACTTTGCGCGAAATCAAGTCAAGGAAAATAAATTTTTACCTTCTTGGAAAGGGCCATGTGTCCTCATTGACAAAATTTCCCCGGTAGTGTACAAGATAAAAAATCTTGTTCACGCAGCCTGGTCCTACAAAAGCTACTCCACGCAGCCTGGTCCTACAAAAGCTACTATTAGCCGCAATTAACAACTAAAACTACTCCGGTTACTCACCTTAATACCTACAGTCGGAGGTGCGCATAGAAATATGGGCGGAGGACGTAAATCCAAGCAGGGGTCGGCTGTGGCCCCGATCTTCAAAACCCGCAGGCCGGAGGAGGAACACAAGGCCGGGGACCAAAAGGAGTATGACTCCGACTCGACGGCGAGTGACATTAGCCACCACCACAACTCCAATCCTCTCACAAGAGAAGACCTTCGAGGCTTGCTGCTCGATATCAAGGCTAACATGGCCGCAGAATTCGCTAAACATCTAGCGCCCATACGAGAATGCCTCACTGACCTCGTGCAACGCACCAGCTCCCTGGAGGACAAAATGGACGCCACCACTATCAGGGCGGACACACAAGAACAAGCCATCCAAGGGCTCAGAGATCAAATGAAACAACTTGAAGACGCACAGGAGGACCTCAACAACAGGTCACGTCGGAATAATATACGGATACGAGGTGTACCAGAGGCGATCGATATGGAGTCCCTAGCCTCTACCATTAGGGAAACGTTCTGCAGCCTGCTCCCAGAAGCGCCTCCAGCCGAACTCCTATTGGATCGAGCTCACAGGGCTCTGCGAGCCCCTACACCAGGCACAGCCCGGCCGAGAGACGTGATCGTCAGGCTGCACTACTTCCACATTAAAGAGGCCATAATGAGAGCGGCCAGGGACAATCCCCTCCAAATTGAAGGCCACCCGGTAATGTTTTTCCATGACTTGGCCCCCAGCACTCTGAGAAAACGCAGGGAGATAAAACCACTCACCCTGGAACTAACACGAAGACGAATAAGGTACGCTTGGGGGCACCCGTTTAAACTAACGGTACGCCGAAATAATCAAACATACACCCTGCATGATGTCGCAGATGCACCCAACTTCGCAGAACGACTAGGCCTCCCTTACCCTGCGAACAACAGCGGAGAAGGACCCAACCAGGCCCAGATACCACCTACCAGGAGAGAGGAGGACATCTCCCACCGACGCCGTTTACCTCCCGACGACATGAACCCCAGCGCTCAGAACTGAATACCACCGAATAACAAGAAAATACCACTTACGAGACTTTCACAAAATACCATGGACTGTATCTACTACCCTACCCAGAGACTCCTACGACCAACACGCTGAGACTTACCCAGAGAAGAAGAACCGACTGCCTTCGACGCCACCATCCTCAACATACCAATCGGAAGATGATCCCCCATTACGGACACTTAAGTATCGTTATTTTTTTGTATGACACTACCGATAATATTTGACACACATAGTACGAATGCCTATACGTTCCCGAACACTTATACACCCATAAGTCCTCCAAATACATGGGCCAGCACCAACCAGCACCCCCTAATGAGATATCTCCATGAAAGTGTCGTACAGGGACCTAAAGGGGACATGACACACCCGAGCGATATAGCTCAAGCACCCTAGCTTCTGAATCACTGTACTTATGTGACCCCCAACTTACGGGTTACCCACACTAGCGTAACTAGAATACAATACATTCTATTTCTGCAGCTCCCCTGATTGGCCTCTCCCAGACCTAAATACCCGCATGCAACTTAATTTCACTCAATATGATATAGGCACACTATATACAGATGCCAGCATAGGGCTCCATACCGAGACACACATCATTGGTATGGCTACAGGGCTCACAAAGCAAGCATTGCGATCCCTAGACATATGCAAATGATCCCTAGGACGCACGCACAATCTAATATTTAAAACTAACTTATAAAATTTGAACAAAACGTAATTTCTCTCTACAGCCCCTTTGAATGTCATCTCCCAGGCCTAAATACCCGCATGAAACAAAAACGGGATAGGGCCTAGAATCATTACCCGCTCTAATGCTGCTAACCTGTACACATGATGATAACATATAGGCTACCCTGTTAACCCGTAAGGCATACGGCAAGCTCGGCCACCACGGCTGATGTACCCCACACAAAGCAATAATGCAATAATTTTACTTGGCATGACATAGGCACGCTGCGTACAGGTGCCAGCATAGAGCTCGAACCTAAGACACACATCATTGACATGGAAACTGGGCTAGCAAGGAGGCATAGTGACCCCTAGATGCTTGCAGAAGATCCCTAGGACGCTCATGCAATCTAATGTTAAAAATCAAAATACATTATATAAATAAAAAAATAAAAAAAAAGGATAAAAAATAAATAAATAAACAATCTTAATTAACACAAATGTCCCAGCCCACACAGATTGCACTAGGGAAAGGGCGAGACTCAGGGATACTAGTGAAACCGAGTAAAACACAACAGGAGCATAACTATATAGGGGTGCTATTGCAAACAGGTCATACCTGGAGGCCTAATATCATGAGCAGAAGGGATGCCTTAGATCTCCCAGCATATTGCCAACCAGCAGCCTAAAGCTCACAAGCGCACTGAATTCTGCTCATCCTCAACATAGCTACCACGAAAATTCTATCATTTGGAAGAAGCGCCCATGTAGGTAACATAAAGGACATGTGATGAAAATATGGTTAAAATGTAATACCGATAGGAATGTGACTGTAATGAGAATATAATGGGGATGTACTAACACTGTTATGAATCCAAACTGTACTAATGATATGTGATGATGCTTAGATGTTCACTGCTTTATCTCACACAGGACTACGACTGCCTACTCAGTGACCCCCTCTCACAACATCCCCTGGGGATGACCCACAACCTTTGACTGACGACGGAATCTGGGTACTGTAAACAACTCCACTGCCCACTCCATGGCAAAACACACAGGGGGCCTTTCCCCCTCCCCCCCCGGCTGCCCCACCCTATGGGGGGGCGGCGGGGGGGAGGGGGCATGCCTCAGTAACCGACACCTGGCACATACAACTACACACTACTAGATAATTGCAATAACCTGACCAAAGTACCGGAACGCGACTCTGGCCACCCGCCACTATAGACCATCACACCACTCACAACCACCCTTACCCCTCAAGGAGCCGTCAGGCGACCAGTCCCACCACCTACTGGCAACGTATAAGACCAGTAGACAGGCCCCACAGGGCCCTCACAGATAGAACCCCACCTCCAGTTCTTTGTTACCCCCACCTTTCCCACCCCACACCCCTACCACACACCCTCCCTACTAACCCATAACCAGGGCACGGGACCCCGGCCCGCTCCTCAGCTCTACCACCACTCTGGTTAATACCTACCGACGCTCTGCACGTCCAGGCGAATAGCAATACCACCTTGGGCACACAGCCACCATAATGCCTCTCTCACTGAAATGTGTCTCCATCAATTCCAGGGGTCTCAACGCACCCACCAAAAGACACGGCCTACTACGATGGGCGCACAAGCAACACATTGATATATTACTCCTACAGGAAACGCACTTCACGACCAAAAGATCGTTCCCTCTCACCAACCGATATTATAACCGGAGCTACATGGCCCATTCCCCAGGCACAAAAACAAAGGGAGTAGCGATCTTACTTAAATCCACATGCCCCCTGACGGACATCAGGTGCACCACAGACCCACAAGGGCGATATGTCACGATAGAAGGGAAGTTGGGCGCAACCCCCTATGTCATCAGCTCAGTGTATGCCCCATCGGTACCAAATAGCACGTTCTGGAGCCACTACGCATCACACATACAAGCCTACGCAGGCAAGAGGCTGATAATAGGTGGGGATTGTAACGCCACACATATCCCGGCCATAGACAGGTCGACTTGCGAGGCAACTGCCCCACAACCATCCAGAAACGGCGTATACTTTGCACAATTCCTAGCCACACAAACACTGATAGATATATGGAGGGCACAACATCCATCTGACCGCGACTTTACCTTTTACTCGAACCCACACAATACATACTCACGCATAGACCATTTCCTAATCTCCCCGAACTTGACAACCCAGATAACCCACACATCCATAGGCAATATATCATGGTCGGATCATGCGGACATAACAATTACCATCCGCATACCAGACCTGAAAAGGCCTTGGACTTGGAGACTGAACCCACTACTTCTCCATGATAACCAAATAAGACTCTCACTTGCTCAATCCATAAAAGAATACTTCGATACCAACGCAACCTCGGTAGCCTCCCCGATAACGCTATGGGCGGCGCACAAGCCAGTGATAAGGGGAACCCTCATTAGCTTAGCTTCAGCCCATAAAAAAAGGAAAATGCAACAAATAACGGACACGCTAACAGACCTAAGAAGACTAGAAATGAACCACAAACACAACCCTCAGCCACAAACACTACGCGATCTAACAGCCACTAGAGATCTCCTCAAACAACTCACCCTCACAGACACGACCAAAGCAATGATGTGGCTCAAACAAAAATTCTATGAAAAGGGCAATAAAGCCGACACTGTGCTTGCCCGACGACTCAAAAAACGCATAGAAGCCAAAAAAATCTCATCTATACGCACAAAGATAGGCACCATTAGCGACATACCTGATCAGATAGGAGATACATTCCAACAATACTTTAAATCACTATACAACCACTCCCCCCACCTAAACCACGAGTCCATTACATACCGGGATTTACTGGATAAATATTTACAACGCATAAAAATACCCACCTTGTCCCAAGACGCCAGACAAGCCATAGAAGCTGAAGCGACGGTAGAAGAGATGGCGACGGCATTAGGAGCCTGTAAACCTAACAAAAGCCCAGGCCCCGATGGATACACCGCCCTCTATTATAAAGAATTTAGCCCTCTGCTCCTTAAACATCTCTGCGCAGTCTTTAATGCTACCCTGAAAGGAGACCACCTCCCGCCTGACATGACAATGGCGAACATATGTTTGCTCCCCAAACCTAACAAAGACCTCACAGAACCGGATCACTATAGACCCATTTCTCTACTAAACGTAGACCTCAAAATCATGAGCAAAATGATGGCCACCAGACTCAACCCATACCTAGATATGCTAATCCACCCGGATCAGGTGGGCTTCATCCCCAACAGGCAGGCTTTAGATAACACACGCCGAAATATAGACATCATATGGTTGGCCCAACACTGCAAAATCCCCACCACAGTAATAGCCTTAGATGCCGAGAAGGCGTTTGACCGCCTTCTTTGGCCCTTCCTATATCGCACATTGGAACACATGAACTTTCCAAATTCATTCCTAGCGTTTCTACGGGCCACGTACCACTCACCACAGGGAGCCCTACTGCTCCCTAACATCTCACCACCCAGATTCCCAATCCTCAACGGCAAGGCTGTCCACTCTCGCCCCTCATGTTTGCGTTGTCCCTGGAACCGCTACTCCAGGCTATTCGCGACAACCCTAGTATAATGGGTGTAAATATCAGAGGTGAATCATATACGATATCCGCATACGCAGACGATATACTCCTCACGCTCACCGACCCGGATCACTCCATAGACCCATTATTAGACACCATAAACGAATACGCAGCAGTGGCAGGGTACAAACTAAACATCGCGAAATCAGAAATACTACCTATACAGATCTCAGAAACACAACTAATTGATCTAAAACGCAAATACCCGTTCCGAATATGCCCTGCGGATATCACGTACCTGGGAATCCAGCTCCCAGCCGACCTACACACCCTTTACGAGAACTATACACCTCTGATACGCCAAGCACATGCCGACCTCCGAAAATGGGAGACCCTGGGAATATCGTGGCTAGGCCGAGTTACAACTATAAAAATGAACCTACTCCCCAGATTACTATATCTTTTTCAGACACTACCCATCCCCCTCCGCACAACAGACATCAAATCGTTACAAACAGCGGTTGACAAATTCATCTGGAATGGCCGTAAACCCCGGGTACGTAGAACCACACTCTACGTCCCTAAGAAGCAAGGAGGCCTAGGACTACCAAACTTCTTCCACTATCATGCAGCAGCCCAACTGGCCCAAATTCAACAATGGCACGCACCCCCGCAAACTAAGCGGTGGGTAGACATTGAACACACTATATTTGGAAGAGACCTGCCATCCCTCTACATGTGGGTCCCCAGATTTTCGTGACACAATGTTTTCGTGACACAATGTGTACGACTTGTATCAAACACTTTATCACCCTGCTCCCCTCTTCTTTTCTGTACCCCTTCTCCAAAGATAATGGAAAATCATTCACATAAATAAAGAATTTAAAAAAAAAAAAGATAAAAATTCCTAAGGATGGTGATTTTATTGAAAAGTGGGTTCACATTAACCAGTTGCATGCTTGTCATCCTAAATCTCAATTAAGGATTATAGGTGTGGATTCGGACGCAGAAGGGTGAACGACTAACCTGGATGAATGTTTGATTCACGTGGTATTGTATGATGTGAAATGTTGTGATGTGCCATGATCTCATGTACGTTTATGTCATTAACCATTTCCTTGCCATCCAATAACTACATTTTCCAAGCAGGTTACTAGCTTGTTTAACTGCTATAGGCATATTGCTGAGGAGTCAGTAATAAACGTAGTGAGGGATGAAGTTATAAAAATAGAATTAGAGAGAATACATATGTCGATGAATCGTAATAATGTGGTGACCTAGGCCAAGTGATGTCATACTGTTATAAGTTTGTATGCTTAACAAACCTTGAATCATTAGTAGATAAGTCTGAAACGAGTTCCTGATCCGTGACTGTCGAAAGATGTCCAAGAAGGATGTGGCGTGTTTCTGGATCGTACTGCTCCTGTGCCAAGAGCTATGGACCGACCCGATCGCAGAGATGGGACCATCCTCCGGCATCCTGATTCAAAAGACACCAGGGTTCATCTTGACAGAGAAGAGGATCCTGACCCGACATGTGTTCGTCAGCTTGGACCCCAAGATTTCCATCGAGAAGGCGTACAACATTTCATCGATGAAGCTTCCTGAGTTACAGACTTGGTACCAGATGCACCTACAAAGAGCACAGGACCGTGTGCGAAACATCTTGAACAAGCCCGGAAACCATTTGTATCCAGTACTATTTCGATGAGCAACCGACCCAAAAGGTTCCTCACAGCCATAATTGTTGCATTAGTTTGTGCCAGTTTGTGCAGTTGTCGCAACTGGAATGTCTGCAGCCAACTCTATTACTGTCCAAAAGCTGGATATGGAAATCTACGCGCTAAAGCAACACATTAACGATATTCATCAGGTGATAAAACAGCAAAGAACACTTCTCCAAGACTTGTTAACTATTGTGGAAGACACCGTTGTTACAACAAATTTACATTCAGAGTTAATTGCCAAATCCACTGAGTTACACCAAAGTCATGACTTATTTAAATGTGAACTTCTATTTCTGCATGACCCAATATTGTTCCACACACTTGCTTTTCTTGACGAAGTGCAAACTGGAATGATTGAATTGGCAGGGGGACGCATACCTCTGTATTTTGTATCCAAGGATATTGTTCATGCGATGCTTGCCAATGTGGATGGAGAAACAATTGAACCTATGCAATTAAATCTGGCCTTTGAGATGGGGAGCGCTATACCTCTCTTACTTGATCCGGAACGCATGGAGATTTGCTTTTTATTGACCATACCATATGTAACTCCCAAAAACATTTTTTCAAATGAAAACAATTTACAATGATAATAATGATATTATGGTTGATTGTACTAAATGTAAAGTTCAAAGCTCTTACAGGTACAAAAATATGCGAAAATGTTCATTCCACGCACAGGCCTATGTCAGTAGCAATGATATGACTGCACAATATGTCTGGTAACTTCTATAGTGCTTATTCATATACTAAATTAATCTTTGCTATGATATTCACTAAGGGGGGTTATGTCAGGATATTTATATCGGCAGACATTTTGTGCTATGATAGAAATGAAAAGTGTATATTGTCAGAGTCACTCAGAACAGAGCAGACTCCATTTTGCTTTCTACAAGCTAACAAAGACACATAACATTTCTGCAACTAGCCTGAACTAAGGAATGCATTATATAAACAAGCCAAGTGATAAGAATGAGGCAAGGGGAGGGAATGCTATGTCTAAGTGTTAATGGAATAGAAATAATTCTAAACACAGACATTAGTAACAGAGAAGACAAGTAATTAATATTACTTTCTAAATTTTACAAGGTCCTATTGTAAGTAAGGGTTGAATTTAGTTTAAACTGTCAATTTTAGAAATTACAACAGGAATTGTCAACGCACTGTCTGGAGAAAATCCAAAGAAATGCTTTGAACTTACATAAAATTTAAGTTATAGGTAGTCAAATAGATAAGCCAAATGACGTCAAAAACGTCATCAGGAAAAGTTAACTGTTTCCTGGATAGGAATATTTAGTGAGGCGAGACTGCCCTCTATGGACCACATACCTAAATTGTAATCTGCAGGTTGACCACACCTTCAGTTTCCTATTGGCCTTATCAAGTAATGACATACAGAGAGTCTGGCCCTTTAAAAGTTAGGACAAAGGGAAGAGATAGTTGGTTGAAGTGGGAAGTTGGAGTTGGAGTTTGGGCTTTCAGGTTCGGACATGCAGAGAGATCGATGACAGATATTCACTCTGGGACTAACATTCAAACTCTCTTGGACCCAACTCAAGAAACACTTAGAATTTTACCCTTACTTTCTAAGCAACACTATTTCTCACTATTACATACACACCTCCATACAACTAATCCTGGGACTACCTACTCATCTGATGAGAACATCTACTTAACTGGTAATTATGCTGGTTTTATTTAGTTAATCTAAATTAATTAAAAATCTAATAGCATGATATATGACTGGATAAATCACGGTCAGATTTCAATATTTAGAAATCTTAATTAACTAAAGAATATATAGTTATAAACATTCCATTCTGCAGGTGGAATTAATAATAATTATATATTAATGTGATATTATCACGTGTTCGCATACCAATGTTTTTATCCAGATGTATTGATTTGCTCTAAAATAAGATAAGATATCTTTCTAGGCAAATTAAAATTCGGCTTATAGAATCTGGTATCTTATTGGATGGTTCCAGGAAATGATTAATGAGCTGGTTTAAATGTTATTTTATTTGAAAATTACATAAGAATAGGATATTAAATGCCTAGGAGGATCTAGCCAGCATTGAAAGGGTTACTCAGTTAACTGTTAGCCAAAGTTTTATGGCTGTTCGCTGGAGTTTAACTTTCTGTCTGTGAATTACCCCCATAAATCTAAAGTCTTGACAATTGATGCTGTTAGCCATTGAACGTGTACAGCCATGCCATTGTATTGCATATTCATGTTATACTAAATATTCATTGATTATTATCATGCATGTTGCCTAATATTATTATTTTTTTGCCACAATAAATTATATCTATTTTTATAACAAATTGTGATTTTATTTGTATGGAATACATTTCACTTACATGATAACGATCTCTAAGGTCTAAGAGAATTGAAATAGTGGGCAATTCTCGACTGTTTAATATTATCATCCCATAAATATCCCCACAAGTTGTAAGTACTAAGCAAGAGGTAGTGATTGATGTAGTTGAGAATGTTCCCTATTTGTCTTGTGGTAACTTGCGTGTATGGATGCCGACTCAAGTCGTATGCCCAGTAATGTGATGATAGTGTCTGGGCCTTCTGTTTCTTATGGGTTACTGGGACGCCCAAGTGGTCAACCAGACTAAGCTGCCGTGAGGCTTCTAGTGAAAAAATGTTATCTTTGATCAACAAGAAGTCTTCTAGATAGTGTATGTCTGTAAGGCCTCTCGATATGTTATCATAACCAGCACAGAGTATCTGTGAATATCGATAGTAGGCTAATCTGTAGCCCGAAAGTTGAGCGGGGAAAGGATTGCCCATTTTATGCCATATAAGTGCCAGTGTGTAGGGTAGATGGTAGCCGTTTACTGCATTGATGATATTGGTCTTACTTAACCAAGCTTCAACCCATGCTTGAGTGATAGCTGTAAAGGTAGCTCAATGCTGTTGTATAGTAAGGAAACTCCTCGGAGGGTATGAGGGAGTTGAGACTTGGGGTAGCGGAGGTGTGTGGTGTCAATAAGTCTATGGTTAGTCTTTGTTTAAGGGAAGATTTCCTTGTGACAATACCAATGTGTTTGTGTTTGGTGCCATGCTGTAAATGGTGGCGATTGGAAAACCCAAGTAAAGACCCCTCTGCTAATCTTGGCTATGAGTGTGTTTACAGCCAATGGTTGACTGTAAGTGAGGGCATGCTATATTCCTTGAAGGTGTATTTATGATACCTGTATGGGAGCCCTTTGAAGCTCCAGAGCTTTAGTAAATCTACTACAAGTCTGGAAGGGTGATGAGTCAGTAGTGTTGAAAATGCATTGGTGTGTACAGATGGTGAGTACGTTATTTGTAAGTTGTATTGGGACACATGGTTTGTCATGTGCCCTGAACCATTTGAACAAATATGCAACAGTCTATATGCAATGCAACTACTTATATAAATTGTCTCTGGTAGTTCAGAGGTGCTGGTACCTGGAGCCTGAGAGTGCTCGTCCATTTGTTTGGGACAAAATCCCTTCTGTATGGGTACCTGCACAAATAAACATCTCTACCTATTCCAAATGCCAACCCAACCAAGGGATGGTCAGTTCCCGATTTACCTGGAATTCCTGGATCTGACCATCACAGATACATCATCATACATATATATGCCTTGTTACCCCAATGTGCTGGGATCATACGTTCAGGGTTAACGTCTTGTGTGTCATAAGAATTGATTGTACCAGGTAACCGAGTTTCGGTTGGTGCTGGTTGTACAGTAGCGTGAGGCCCAGCCTTGTGAGGGCTATGGTGACCGACTCGAGATTGCCAGTCTGTCATAAAAAAAAAAATTGTGAGGCTAGCATGGCCTGGGTGTCACCTGAGTTGATGTAGCTGGGCCTTCCCCTGTCTCCGTGTTGTCCATTGATGTATGGAGGAGTTTGAAAAGCTCTGCCTTCCTTGCTGTGGCAGGGTAGGGGATTTGTCACCTCCTTAGGTCGGTGGTAATGTGTGGGATCCTCCAGGATCTGATTGCTGCTGGACTAGTAACATCTCCTCTGCTTGAATGTGTATCATTAGCCGGGGTGCTAGGAAGAGGTGATTCTTCACCATCTTTTTGAGAAATACTTAAATAACAATAAAGATTGCAATTATTATTTGTACCCAGGGGTCTTGTACTGGCTTGCTAGCTAAGGCGTAAGGAGAAACGATTAGGCTTGGTGTTTTTTTGGTGACTGGTAAGGCCCTGCTAGTTGCCAAGTGGCTTGAGAGGCTCTATCTATGCTTGGCGCGAGGGGATTTTGTGTGGCCACCGAACGTTGTGGCAGGATGTTGACAGTAACCAGAAAATAGGAAGGGGAGTGACAGGTGAGGCCCTCTCTATGATACAATGCGAGGCGGCTAGCTCACGAGTGGCCCGAGGGGTGTAAGCCTCCGAGTGTGAGGTGGGGTGTTGGCCTCGCGGGACCACTAATCGAAGCATAATGCAGAGAAAAAAGGGGGTAATACCTATTGGGCCCTAGAACCCTAATTGACAGTATGCTATTACTATTTCAGGGAAGGTAAGAGATGGATAACTACGTGAGCAAGTGTATGTACCTGGTAGTATGGTATTGAACCTGACAATCCGTATAGGTTTTTCAGTAGTAACTGTAACCTGTAAACTGTAAACCGTAAGGCATAAGGAAATATGGCATAGGCCAAGCTTATCTTAATACGTACAGTATATGTGAAAAGTAAAGTGCCGTGATGTGTAAATATTAAACATCATAGCCATACTGGTTAAAAATGCATCAATCTTAAACCATTAAGTTCCGTATGTACAAGTGAAAAAATGGTCTGTCCCCTCCTTGTATGTTGTATGTCCCCTTGCTAGGGGAAAGTCTGTTGTGTGAGCAGCGTGCTGTGAAAAATGTATGTGAACTATATTACCAGTTACATATATACAGATGCGTCTGCTACTGTGTAATAATATATGTATTTATACCAGATGTTGATATACTACTTGCTATGTGAATTGCTGTATGTCTTATTGAATGGTAGGGGTCAGTGAACGTGGTGTTGAAAAATGTAATTGCACTGGAGATCTGCCGAGTGCCCTATAGGTGGCAGTGTAGTTGGATACGGATTGGTATGTAGAATGTTGTTTGTCGGTTGACCTATAGGTGTCAGTGTTTTGGTGTTTGTAAAACCCCATGAAAATTGTCAATGTACTTGACAGACCTGTAGGTGGCAGTGTTGATAGAACCACTGTTGGTCTTGATATGAAATGTAAATTATTGTGAATTAAACCTGAAGTTGAGCCCATGCTGGAGTTTAATTTATGGTTTATGGTTATGTTTAAAACAATCTTATGTGTAAATTATATTGGCTGGTAAATTGTATATGACATGTGAAGACAGTTTTGCTGTTGACCAGTAGGGGTCAGAAATGCTGATTGTATGGTAAAAATACCCTTTAACCCCATAAGGACCAAACTTCTGGAATAAAGGGGAATCATGACATGTTAATCCAAACCCGTTTGACAATATACAATATGTGAACTTGATAGCTTGATAACATTCATTGTAACAAACCAAAGTTCTGTTAGTGGGTTGTAAACACACGAAACGTGTGTGTAGTACAATAGTAAATGCATGAACTAGTTCCCGTTTGGTAGAAAATTGAACGAGCAGTGAGCCTGGTATGTCAGGGAAACAAAACGAAATAAGCAGTGAGATTTAAAATGCACGCACAGAATTGTCTAGTATGTTTAGGCAATTGAAACAGAATGTGTTCCCGTTCGGGAGTATGCTTGTGCTCGAAATGAGCCAGTGACAGATATAAACAAGTGAGTTTAAACAAATGATATGCATGAACACGCAATGGTTTTAGAACAGACTTAGACAAAATGCAGCTGTAAAGTGAGGACCTGACCCATGCATGGTGCCGTGGGACTGATGCCTGGCGTAACGGGTAGGTCAACTTACGGTTTGTGAGTCACTTGGACACCATCCACAGCAATGGATTGAAGAAAGAAGGTGGTAGGCCGGAAAAGGCTGTGGCTAGATTCCTGACACAGCTCATCTTAGAAAACCTCATGGAGTAATCAGGTAAAATGGCGTCTGGATGACCCAGAAGTGGAAATCATTCTGATGCTGACCTCAAGCGATATGGAGTCAGGTAAGGGGTGTCCCTTATATAGGGGAGTGAATTAATTTAAGCCCCTCTCACAAATACAAGCCAAACGGCCTTAATACATGTGTATATATATATATATATGTGTGTGTGTGTGTGTGTGTGTGTGTGTGTATATATATATGTGTGTGTGTGTGTGTGTGTATGAATATATACATAGAGAGAGAGATTGTAGCCGTATTAGTCCAGTGATGTAGATGTAAAAAAAAATGAAAAATTGTATCTTGTAATACCTTTTTTATTGGACTAACAGAATTTTTCATGACAAGCTTTCGGGAGAACCTCCCTTTCTCAAATCTGAAGCATTTCTGAGCAAGACGTCACATGGAATTCAAAGTTGAGTTGTGATACAGGGGTTAAAGCGACATGAGTGCAGATAAGACACAGGTTTGTTAGAAAATAGACACCATTCTTGCAGAGGGTCATAAATATCTTATGAGAAGATCACAGAGTGAGGGGGAGAATCTTTACATAAGATATTTATGACCCTCTGCAAGAATGGTGTATATGTTCTATCAAACCTGTCTTATCTGCACTCATGTCGCTTTAACCCCTGTATCAAAACTCAACTTTGAATTCTGTGTGTAGTCTTGCTCAGAAATGCTTCAGACTTGAGAAAGGGAGGCTCTAAAAAATTAAAAAAGGTACTACAAGATACAAATTGTATCTGTTTTTTTATTTATATTTCCTGACCATTTCCTGACTATTCATGGCAGCATTTACTCCTGGGTTAGCTCCTCCCCTTACAGCAGAAAGGACAGGAAATAAAACTTTGAAACTGGTATAAATAGATCCTCCCCCTTCCCATCAGGCAGTCTTTTTTCCTGTCCTTCACAGCAGTTTGGAAGGAGTCTGCTTATGCAGACGTAGATTTTTTTCTTTTATGCTCACCAGGCAGTATTTTTGGAGCCATGCCGGGGTTCAGCCTCTAAGTCCTGAAGACCCAGCAAAACGCACTAAGATGAAGTGGCTAGCCTGGGTACCCCCTTTATTGACCAGGGTTGGACCCAACCTCTCCCTGAATGGGATGAAAATGGTCCACTGCATGCCAGGGTTCAGCCTCTTATCCCTGAAGATCCAGCAACAGGGGATGGATGTGATATACTGCCTACATGAAGCCAGGCCAGGATTCAGCCTCTTACCCCTGAAGACCCTGCAAACAGCATACCGGTAAGAGTTGCCAGCCTGGGTACCTACTTCAGCAACCAGGGGTCTGTCCTATCTCTCTCTGAAGTGATGACAGTGATATAGTAATCTTTTAAGCAAACCAATAAGTTTGAATGACTATCTGTTCCTGACCAAATTAAAGATGATTAAATTGCGTATACGCAGAAGTAAATTCACACTGACACAAGGTTCAGGTTAAATGAAAGAACTTCAGAAAATTTAATGGCATCTGTTAAAAAGCGGGTGCGCAGACCCTTATAAAGGCAAAATTACATCATTGAAAGAAATCAAGATATCAGCAAGAAAACACCATCAATTGGCTTAGGTGTAAAGTGGTTAGTTAAATGCCCTCCCCCCTGGGTGTTACATCTCATGTCATAGCTGACGTCATGACGAGCTCCTCCAGGTTTCAGCACCATCTTGCTGGCACGAGGAGCTCACTCGATGGGAGGGGGCTTTTGCCAGCTATCCATTTTGAGTAACTGGCACGTTAGTCTTTCAAGGTTAGTTCTTCAAGGCCTTTTTAACAATTATACATTTTATTAAGACTATCTGCTACAGTGTTTCACTTAACAGGATCCTAGCATTTCCTGCTGACACACTATTTCTATGAACAAAGCATTCTTGTAAGATTTAAACTATGAGCAGGGCCGGCGCGTCCATAAGGCGGCACAGGCGGCCGCCTTAGGGCGCACCGGCTCCGGGGGCGCAAGATTTCAGTGACCGGCAGGAGGGAAGCTCTCCCTCCTGCCGGCCACCATCTCCGCCCCCGGCGCGGCAGTGCTGTGATCAGGCGCGGCGAGGGAGCTCTAACCTCTCTGCTCTGCTCCCTCGCGCGCTGTCTAGTTGTGGCGAAACCGACCTCGCCACGTGTCCTTGGAGGGGGCTGATTGCCCGCCTCTTGCCTTTGGACTATGGACCAGACTTTATGGGAATGTGATACCCCAGATAGCCATACCATGGAGCCTATTCATATAATGAAAGACTATGGGAAAGACTTTAGCTCCATGGCAATTGTACTGTGTGAGTAGGATCTGCGCGCTATTCTGTAGTTTTGTGCGTGCAGATCCCAGCTATCTGGGGATAGGTGAAATGTCTGTGTGTTATGTGTAAATGTGACTTTATGTATTTTAAAGTGTTTTATGTTGTTTTGCAACCATGTGGTTAATGGAGTCTGCCTTTAGTCCTGGGTAATTGGATTACTTCTCCAATTAACTCCAGGGCAGAAGGGAGGAAACCAGGGTGCATTGTGGGGATGTTTTTCTGCCAGCCAGAAAGGAACAAAAGATACTTTTAGTAACTTTTGAACCCCTGGTCGGATTCATGCCATTTTTTAATATGTTGTTCCCCTGAATGGATTGATTGTGGATATGTATTTTTATGTGAATGTGATGTATGGTTTTAAAGTTATGAAAGTTGTGTAAAAGTATATTTTACTCTGTATGCATAATGGGATTATGTGTCACACTAAGGGGAGGGGATGTGTGGGAGGTAACATCTATGTCATTGGTTCTTTTATGCCTCCCCCTGGGTGTGGCCTGTATGTGTGAGTTGGAAATAAAAGCCAGGCTGGGTGTCCCAGTCTAGAGTTCCTGTTTTACCCTCAAAGTGATGTGTCGTCTCATTATTGGGGGAAGGATTTATTGTATGCTGTTCCAGTTGACTGCTAGGAGTACAAGCCTATTCGTATGGTTCCTATTCAATGGTCTACAGCATTCATATGCTTGGGAGAATTTAAAAGGTTTCTTGGATTCGGTGATTGTGGTGTCTGCCAGAGTGCTTGGAGTCCTCAGGAAGCACTAGGAGCATCCATTAACGGAGGTACTCAGTCGGGGTGCCAGGCGATCCGTTACACTAGTGATGCCGCGGGAGCCGGAATATGACGTCATATTCCGGCTCCCGCGGCATCAGCAGACAGCCCGCGAGGGAGCAGAGCAGAGAGGTTAGAGCACCCTCGCCGCGCCTGATCGCAGCACTGCCGCCCGCCGCCCAGCAGCCCCACTGGACCCCAGGGAATGATCCACACCAGCTCTCCAGGTAGGGAGGCTGGGTGGATATTATTTATTTATCAAACTAATTTGTGAATGTATGTGATGTGTCTGTGTGTGAGAGTGTCTGTGTGTGTGAGTGTGTGTGTGTGAGTGTCTGTGTGTCTGTGAGTGAGTGTGTGTGTGTGAGTCTGTGTGTGTCTGTGTGAGTGTCTGTGTGAGTGTGTGTGTTGTGAGTGAGTGTCTGTGTGTATGTGTCTGTGAGTGAGTATGTGTATCTGTGTGAGAGTGTCTGTGTGTCTTTGAGTGTGTGTCTGTGAGTGAGTGTCTGTGAGTGAGTGTCTGTGTGTGTGTGTGTCTGTGTGTGAGTGAGTGTCTGTGTGTCTGTGAGTGTGTATGTGTCTCTGTGTGAGTGAGTGTCTGTGTGTCTGAGTGTGTATGTGTCTCTGTGTGAGTGTCAGTGTGTGTGTGTCTGTGAGTATGTGTCTGTGTGTGTGCGTGAGTGAGTGTATGTGTTACTGTGAGTGACTGTGTGTGAGTGTGTGAGTGAGTGTATGTGTGTCTGAGTGTGTGCGTGAGTGAGTGTGTGTGTGCATGAGTGAGTGTGTGCGTGAGTGAGTGTATGTGTGTCTGTGAGTGTGTGCGTGAGTGAGTGTATGTGTGTCTGTGAGTGTGTGCGTGAGTGAGTGTATGTGTGTCTGTGAGTGACTGTGAGTGTGTGCGTGAGTGAGTGTATGTGTGTCTGTGAGTGATTGTATGAGTGTTGCATGTGAGTGTGTCAGTGTATGTGTGTGTCTGTCAGTGTGTGTTTGTGAGTGTCTGTCAAATCAGTGAGCGTATCTTTGTCATTGAGTCTGTGTGTGACTATCAGTGTGTCTGTCAATGAGTGTCAATCAGTGTATGTGTGTCAGATCAGTGAGTCTCTGTGTTTGTCATTGAGTGTGTGTGACTGTCAGAAGAACACTAAGGGACAGGTAAGGGAGGGGGCCAATAATGGACGGGGAGAGGGGCTGGTTAAGAGGCACATAGGTGAAGATGTTATTTTTGAATGGGGGGGGGGCGGAAAAATACATCTTCGCCTATGTACCCAAAAATCCTTGCACCGGCCCTGACTATGAGGCCTATGAAAAGGAATATGAGAGTATAATATTTAAGGGGCCCAGTAAGGGCATAGTTTTATAAGGGGCCTAATAATTCTACAACAACAGTAGTCAACTGCATACATGAGGCCCAGTTGAGTCTAAGCCCTTATCCCTGAAGACCCAGCAAACAGCACATGTGTAAGAGTTGCCAGCCTGGGTACCTCCTTCAGCAATCAGGAGTCTAACCTATCTCTCTCCCTGAGGGGAGGACAGCGGTACACTGCATACATGACGCCCAACAGAGTTGTGACTACCGGGGTATACCTATTCTATGTATTCCACCTTGTATGGTGATGATGGACGGCATATGGGGTACAGATGGAAGCCTATAGTTTAAACAGTTTAGGCTGTCAGTTGTTCAAATTCCCATTTTGCCGCTGAAACACAGGCCTGCAACGGTTCAGGTAAGTGCATTAGTAATTTAGATTAAAGTTAGTATAGGCACCTGGGTGTCTGTTCTTTCAGTCCCTCCCAGCTGCTTACATTAGGCCTCCTTCTAACAAATAGGTCACATTTAGGAGATTTTGTGTGGTGAGCATTTAGGTAAGTTTATACAAGGATGTTTGGTGCAAAAGAGTGCTGATAAAACAAGTATGCATTGGACAAAGTAGTGCTGATAATGCAAAAAGAGTGCTGATAATGCAAGGAGGCATTGTGCAAAGGAGTGCTGATAATGCAAGGAGGCATTGTGAAAAAGAGTGCTAATAATGGATATCCTGGTTGTATGAAGTCTGCTGGAATTCCACAGCCTGAAGACAGAGAAATATCCAAGGTAAGAGAACTTTCTTGGGTGTCTGATTGAAGTACACACATGTTTATAACAATTTTTAAAAACCTAACTCTAAGTCCACACACACACTTGTTTCTATCAAGGTATGTGGCATTGATTGCTGTTATCTGTGCATTATCACAAATAAGCAGGCTTTTGCAGACAGTGGTATACTGCACAGGAGACCACCGGGCCTCAGTATCTATACATAAACTGGTGGTGGTACAGCATCGGTATGTTTCCACTATATGCTCTAATGTATAAATTGGTATGAAGTCCCAGTGTGTGTCCAGTATATGCTCTATGTATGAGTTACTATGAGGACACAGCCTCAGTATATGTACCCACTATATACTCTATGTATGAGTCACTATGAGGACACCGCCTCAGTATATGTACCCACTATATGCTCTTAGTATAAGTTATTATGAGGACACTGCCTCAGTATGTGTATGTGTATGTACATATATAATAGTTATGTGAGGACATTGCCTCAGTGTAAGTATCCTCTATATGCTCTCTATAGGGGTTACTATGAGGACACAGCCTCAGTATATGTATCCACTATATGCTCTATGTATGGGTTACTGTGAGGACACGGCCTCAATATAGGTACCCACTATATGCTGTATGTATGCTATATGCTGTATGTATGAGTTACAATGAGGACTCTGCCTCAGTATATGTATCCACTATTGGCTCTATGTATGAGTTACAATAAGGACTCTGCCTCAGTATATGTATCCACTAGATGCTCTGTGTATCAGTTCCTTTGAGGATGAGTTACTTTGAGGACACAACCTCAGTATATGTATCCACTATAGGCTCTGTGTAGGAGTTACAATGAGGACTCTGCCTCAGTATATGTATCCACTATATGCTCTATGTGTGAGTTACTGTGAGGACACAGCCTCAGTATATCTATCCATTATATTGTCTGTGTATGAGTTGATCTCGAGACTCTGCCTCAGTGTGTGTTCTTTATATGCTCTGAGTCGCTGTGAAAACTCAACCTCAGTATATGTGAGTGGTATATTATGTGCATGGTATATTATGTGCATGAAGTTCTGTTAAAACACAGTCTCAATTTATCTCACTCATATAATCTTAATATGTGTACAAGCATAGTGTCACTGTATATAGCAGAGGTAGGCTATGTATGATTACTGTTTAAACAGACTCAGTTTATGTGACTAATATCTGTGCATAAGGTGCTGTTAGAAACATCCACAATGTATGTGATTCATATAATCTGTATACAGGTTGGTAGTATTAGATAACCCCAATTTATACACGGCATTGGTAGATTTAATATATACAAATGATCTAAAGTCTGTTTTGCGCTGAAATGTAGCACTGCCCAATTCTAGCAAATACAAATGCACTGTTGTACTGGGTAAGTAACTATTGCCTACTGTGGATTTCCTATTTCAGTTTTTAAATGAAGTAGATAAGGAAACATACTGCTTTTGGCTTTTTATTAGATGCCTTCTCCCACAGGTGTTTCAGGATAAGCAATTAACACCTTTTACCTCCTCAGATAGATTGCAGGTGTTACTGAACCTGTCTGAGTGCCTCTCCCAGGAGAGAATGAAACCTGTGTTTCCAAAATGAAGCATGGTAATGTTTAACCCTTTAATTACGCCTTATTTTAAGCGGCTCTAAACACTGCCGGGCGTAATTGTACGCCCTCCCGTCTTTTCTTAATTACCCGGTCGCTGGCGATCCCACGCCGGCGATCGCGGTTTGGGGGACTCCCAGGGAGCCCCCCCCGCGGCACATCCGTCCTCTTCCGACCCCCCCGGCCATGTGAGAGTGAGGTCCTTGCGAGGACCTCACAATCACATGGCCGAGTTAGCTGGCTCAGGCATTGCCAGCAGAAGGACTAACTGTAATGACAGTTAGTCCCCCTGCTGGCTGGAAATAAAATAAAAAAAATGTTAAAACAGTGCAAAAAAAAATATATATATACTTAGATCATATATATATATATATATATAATATATATATATATGATCTAAGTATATATATACACAAATACATACACACACATACACTGTCTAGGTGTATTTTACTATTAATATATATATATAATTATATATATTAATATCAAATTACACTTAGACTGATACTGATTAAATATATATATATATATATATAATTATTGTTATATATATATTTAAATATAATATTAAAAAAATATATGTAAATACGTTAAAAAATAAAATTAAAAAAATAATTAAAAATAAATAATTAAAAAATATATAGATGTGTTATTTAGTTCTAACTGTATTGTGATATTAATATATATATTTATATCAAAATACATGTAGAACAAAATATATATATATCTATATACATAAATATATACGTATATATCACTATATATATACCTATATATAAATAAAAATATTTGAAAAAAATTATAAATATTTATGTAATATGTTTACATAATTAGGTATCTTAATTACAATTAGCGGGACCTGCCTGACAACCCATGCCGAAAGTATAGGGAATTTAATTTGCTAGCACTATATTTAACCCTTTAACTTTCCAAGACACCATAAAACCTGTACATGGTACTGTACTGTTTTACTCGGGAGACTTCGCTGAACACAAATATTAGTGTTTCAAAACAGTAAAATGTATTACAACGATGATATTGCCAGTAAAAGTGAATTTTTTTGCATTTTTCACACACAAACAGCACTTACACAGACTATATTATTGCTGTGATACTTTATACTGTTTTGAAACACAAATATTTGTGTTCAGTGAAGTCTCCCAAGTACAACAGTACCCCTCATGTACAGGTTTTATGGTGTTTTCCAAAGTTACAGCGTCAAATATAAGGCTTGTGTTTCATTTTTTTCACATTAAAATTCGCCACATTGCTTACGTTGCCTTTATGACCCTATGGTAGCCCAAGAATGAAAATTACCCCTATGATGGCATACCATTTGCAATAGTAGACAACCCAAGGTATTGAAAATGGGGTATGTCCAGTCTTTTTTAGTAGTCACAAACACTGGCCAAAATTGGCGTTTTTTGCATTTTTCACACACAAACAAATACTAACCCTAACTTTGGCCAGTGTTTGTGACCAAATGGCTACTAAAAAGACTGGACATACCCCATTTGCAATACCTTGGGTTGTCTACTATTGCAAATGGTATGCCATTATGGGTGTAAATTTATTTCCTGGGCTACTATACAGTCTCGAAGGCAACGTAACCAATCTGGCGAATTTCAATTTCAAATGTAACACGCTATATTTGACCCTGTAACTTCCCAAAACACCATAAAACCTGTACATAGGGGGTACTGTTTAACACGTGAGACTTTGCTGAATACAAATATGTGTATTTTATCGCAGTAAAAGCAAACAGTATTATGACATTGACAGTTAAAATGTCATGTAGAACTAAAAAAACAACAACATTTCTTATTTTCTCCCATTTTTTTCATATTAAATTATGTTTCATAGCTAAATATTTGATATTAAATGAAAGCCCTGTTTCCCCTGAATAAAATGATATATAATAAGGGGGTGTGCATTTAATATGAAAGAGGTGAATTACGGTTGGACAGACATATGGCGCAAATACCAGGTTTTGTTTACGTTTTGTTCTGTTCACAACGTGTACATTTGGCTCAGTCCTTAAGGGGTTAACAGAATCAATGTGTGTTTGTTTTTTGTGTGTGCACTCCTATGTATTTATACATTCTACAAAAGTTTTTCTATTGCCAGACATCCTCTCCTCTCTGTTCAAGATAGGGAATGTTTTTTTTCAATTGGTGGCAGTGTTTTACCTTCAGATATATGCTGATTACTGATGCACAGCTTAGTAGATCATACTGGTTGCAGGAGCACGAATTGGGCTATTAATTGATCTCATAAGTAGGTAATACTGAAGCCATTACCTGATTTAAAATCTGTTAATACTGTTTTTTCTTTCACCTGGTCATAATCTTGTATTCTTTAAATCTGAATTCATTTCCTCAAAGCATACATTTTTTATATTCAGTATTCTCTTTTATCCCTTGGGGACCTGAAAGTTTTGCAATCCCTTTAGTATATGTCAGGAGTGGCATGCTTCTGGTTCTTAAGGAGTTAATGATCATAAAACTTCTGACCGATTCCCCTTTTGTGAAGGGGAACATTATAATTTCCTTTCTGCAATAAAGGTATTCTTTTAGGCTCATAGGATCCAGGTAACTTTGATGCTGTGTATTGCAAGTATTTTAAGGTCATTCCAGTTCCCAGACCATTCTACCAGGTTTACTATTTCAGGTAAAATTCTCCTGCTGCCTGAACAATAGAGGAAATCCCTAAACTGGTAGTTCTATTATGGACCTCTCTTCTGATATCCATGGGGATTCTTCTAGGTGTCCTTATATCTGGAATTTGCAACCAATGTGTGGCTTTAAATGGTTGATTCATCCTGCATAATGTAAGGTAATGCAGCTTGTTGATGACAAACATTTGACTGATATGTTTTACATGGTCCCTGTACCTAGATCGGTATAAGTTATGGACACTCCTAACATTGCATTGATTTAATACTTGTGGATTATATGCTTGGATTAGTGTTGATATCTTGCAGATATAACAAGCTGCTTATTATCGCCATATCTGAAGATAAGGTAAGAGTAAGTATGTGGTTGTTGTTCTCATAAGGATAACTGAACATCTTCTACTATCCTGCTTATTATGTGTCTGTTGCCACAATGTATAATGTGCCTTTGGTTACCACCTTCCCATCAGTATCTTGCCTATTATATATATATCTCTTATATTATATATATCTCGCACAACAGTCTCTAATAAATTTGATTATACTGTTTAGCATAATCTGTACTATTTACAATAAGTTTATATTTGAATGTAGGTACTGACATGGTTGGCCTCCTTATAATTTAGTAGTTGCCACAAATTCTATGGTTCATACCAATATTTTTTTTTCTCAACTAATCTGTATATGATTCTTCTTGCCTTTGCCTAGTAATGTTATGTTATTAGTGTATTCCTCTCCTGTGACTGATCATTGCTGTATCAATTCATCGTCCGTCTGAGGTATTGTGAATCTGAATTTACCAACATCGGGTCATTGTTGCAGTGTTTTAATAACAGGCTCTTATTTCTCTACTAGGCTCTGCCTCTTTCTGACAGGCAGATATTGATTTTGTTCCTGTATCTTCAGGTAAGTAGTTCACAAGGCAAGAGGAAGCAGTGTGAATCTTATTTAATAAATACATCCAGTAAGTAGTAGGATTCTCAGTGTAAGTCTCCCCGTGTTTAATAGCATGGTGTGTCCGTTCTCATCCAACATTATCTGCTTGTTCCAGTATGATCTCTGGAAGCTTATGCCTTTGTCAAGGTTCTGATTTGTTGATATCAATTTTGTTTTAAATTTTATATCAGAATGACATTATCCTTCTCTAGCTTATGCTATCATGGCCTTTATTCCTATCAGACTCTATATTTATTCAGAATATTTCAGATATCGAATGCCAGGAGGTTGCTGACCTTGCAGCCTCTAGGAAAAATTATCTTGTCTGAGCAGATTTTATGACAATTTCCTATTGATTCTTGTTTGGCTTTGTAAAGTCTTCTAAGATTTATACAGCTCAATAATGGTTTTATAGCTATTAAATGTTTTTGAACTCTGTCCCTCCCTATATATATATATATATATATATATATATATATATATATATATATATATATATATATATATATATATATATATATATATATATTGCTTTGGTATTCCCCATGAGTAAATGCTGCCATGAATAATGGTCAGGAAAGTGGAAAATTGTTTCATACTTACCGTAATTTTCTTTTCCTGATAATTATTCATGGCAGCATTACGTTCCCACCCATATACTATAAGAATGGTGAAGCTAGTTACAAAGACTGCCTGATGGGAAGGGGGAGGATCTATTTATACCAGTTTCAATGTTCTATTTCCTGCCCTTTCTGCTGTGAGGGGAGGAGCTAACCCTTGAGTAAATGCTGCCATGAATAATTATCAGGAAAAGAAAATTACGGTAAGTATGAAACAATTTTCAACTATATATATATATATATATATAAAATGTCCAATGCTTGCACTCCAGTTCAGCAATCTGTATATAGCCCGGTGCTTGTTGGCATAAATAATAAATATAATGATATGAAAAGCACTCCAAGGACTTCGTATAAGGTGAAAAAATAAACTTAGCTTTATTCAGCAACTGCCAAAAGTGATCAACGTTTCAGTCCTTTGTCAGGACTTTCATCAGGATACCAGTGCATAACAAATGTGACAAAATATATAACATTCTTAATTAAATCATGTACATTATGTTCAGCTGAGACTTACCTAAGTTCATGTGTACACCAGTGCCCTGAACGCCAAAAAAACGCGGGCAAAAATGACCCTGCTACTTGTATTCAGCAGCTGTTGCTGCTGTGTAACCTCTGCGTTCCAGTTGTTGCCTGGGAAACCGACCGGGACGCAAGGGGGCGTGTGTTTGAATGTTGCCATGACGACAACCCGATCGCACTTGCGATCGGTTCCACGGGCTGAGGTGTATCACAGAACTCAGGGAAAATGTGAAAGAAGGCACAGTACAGTATGGCAATGTAATACACGACCAGCTGGTCCTTCATGGTGTACGAAGGAACCAGAGTAATAGTAGTGTTGTCTAAAGAGGCTGGGTTAACACATAACTTCCTATACAAGAGATACTTACATAGAAACATAGAAACATAGAATGTGACGGCAGATAAGAACCATTCGGCCCATCTAGTCTGCCCAGTTTTCTAAATACTTTCATTAGTCCCTGGCCTTATCTTATAGTTAGGATAGCCTTATGCCTATCCCACGCATGCTTAAACTCCTTTACTGTGTTAACCTCTACCACTTCAGCTGGAAGGCTATTCCATGCATCCACTACCCTCTCAGTAAAGTAATACTTCCTGATATTATTTTTAAACCTTTGTCCCTCTAATTTAAGACTATGTCCTCTTGTTGTGGTAGTTTTTCTTCTTTTAAATATAGTCTCCTCCTTTACTGTGTTGATTCCCTTTATGTATTTAAATGTTTCTATCATATCCCCCCTGTCTCGTCTTTCCTCCAAGCTATACATGTTAAGATCCTTTAACCTTTCCTGGTAAGTTTTATCCTGCAATCCATGAACCAGTTTAGTAGCCCTTCTTTGAACTCTCTCTAAGGTATCAATATCCTTCTGAAGATAGGGTCTCCAGTACTGTGTACAGTACTCCAAGTGAGGTCTCACCAGTGTTCTGTACAATGGCATGAGCACTTCCCTCTTTCTACTGCGAATACCTCTCGCTATACAACCAAGCATTCTGCTAGCATTTCCTGCTGCTCTATTACATTGTCTGCCTACCTTTAAGTCATCAGAAATAATCACCCCTAAATCCCTTTCCTCAGATGTTGAGGTTAGGACTCTATCAAATATTTTGTACTCTACCCTTGGGTTTTTACGTCCAAGATGCATTATCTTGCACTTATCCACATTAAATGTCAGTTGCCACAACTCTGACCATTTTTCTAGTTTACCTAAATCATTTTCCATTTGGCGTATCCCTCCTGGAACATCAACCCTGTTACATATCTTAGTATCATCCGCAAAAAGACACACCTTACCATCAAGACCTTCTGCAATATCACTAATAAAAATATTAAAGAGAATGGGTCCAAGTACAGATCCCTGAGGTACCCCACTGGTGACAAGCCCAAGCTTCGAATATACTCCATTGACTACAACCCTCTGTTGCCTGTCACTCAGCCACTGCCTTACCCATTCAACAATATTGGAATCCAAACTCAAAGATTGCAGTTTATTGATAAGGCTTCTATGTGCAACAGTGTCAAAAGCCTTACTGAAATCTAGGTAAGCAATGTCTACTGCACCACCCTGATCTATAATTTTAGTTACCCAATCAAAAAAATCAATAAGATTAGTTTGGCATGATCTCCCTGAAGTAAACCCATGTTGTCTCTGGTCTTGAAATCCATGTGTTTTTAGATGTTCAACAATCCTATCCTTTAACATGGTTTCCATCACTTTCCCCACTACTGAAGTAAGGCTTACTGGCCTATAGTTGCCCGACTCCTCCCTATTACCTTTCTTGTGAATGGGCACAACATTTGCTAACTTCCAATCTTCTGGGACTACTCCTGTTATCAATGATTGGTTAAATAAATCTGTTAATGGTTTTGCTAGTACACCACTAAGCTCTTTTAATAGCTTTGGGTGTATTCCATCAGGTCCCATCGACTTATTTGTCTTTACTTTTGACAGTTGAAATAGAACCTCTTCCTTTGTAAACTCACGTGTAATAAATGACTCATTTATCCTTTTTTTTAACTGAGGTCCCTTTCCTTCATTTTCATCTGTAAATACCGAACAAAAATATTCATTGAGGCAGTCAACTAGACCTTTATCCTCATCTACATACCTTCCTTCTTTTGTTTTTAATCTAACTAATCCTTGTTTTACTTTTCTTTTCTCATTTATGTATCTAAAAAAAGTTTTGTCCCCCTTTTTTACTGACTGTGCTATTTTCTCTTCTGTGTGGGATTTGGAAGCTCTTATAACTTGCTTAGCCTCTTTCTGCCTAATCTTATAGGTCATTCTGTCTTCCTCACTCTGGGTTTTTTTATAATTACTAAATGCTAACTTTTTGTTTTTTACTATTTTGGCCACATCTGCGGAGTACCACAGTGGTTTCTTGAATTTTTTGCTTTTACTGACAAGCCTAATGCAATTTTCTGTTGCCTTCAGTAGTGCAACTTTTAAATAATCCCATTTCTTTTGGACTCCATATAAATTGCTCCAGTCTGATAATGACTCCTTTACACATATTCTAATTTTAGAAAAGTCTGTTTTTCTAAAGTCTAAAACTTTTGTTTTTGTGTGGTGCGACTCAGTCACTGTTCTTATATTAAACCACACTGACTGATGATCACTGGATCCTAAACTTTCACCTACAGTAATATCTGATACCAAATCTCCATTTGTTAACACTAAATCTAGTATGGCCTCTTTACGAGTTGGCTCCTCAACGACTTGTTTTAGAGACAATCCCAGTAGGGAGTTTAGAATATGTGTGCTCCTGGCACAAGTAGCTATTTTTGTTTTCCAATTCACATCAGGAAGATTAAAGTCACCCATGATGATAACTTCCCCCTTCATTGTCATTTTAGCTATTTCTTCAACTAGTAGATTATCTAACTCTTCAATTTGTCCTGGGGGCCTATAAATCACACCTACACGAGTTACTGTGTGATTACCAAATTCTAACGTAACCCAAACGGACTCTATGTTCGCCTCACTAACCTTTATTAGGCTAGATTTTATGCTATCCTTTACATACAGGGCCACCCCTCCCCCTTTCTTGCCTTCCCTGCCTTTTCTATATAAAGAGTACCCTGGTATTGCTATGTCCCAGTCATTTTTCTCATTATACCATGTCTCAGTAACAGCGACTAAATCTACACTATCAGTTGCCATTATTGCCACATGGATCTTATTCCCTAAACTGCGAGCATTTGTAGACATGACTCTAAGCTTATCATTTTTTAACACACTTGCTACAGGCACAATTGGATTGATGTTTTATCACCCTTTTGCCCCCCCCTCCTAGTTTAAAAACATCCTAGCAAAACCTCTGAACTGCTCACTGAGAACATTTGTTCCCTTTTGAGAAAGATGCAAACCATCCTTTTTGTACAGTTTTTGTACAGTTTCCAAACAGAGCTACCATGAGCAATAAAGCCAAATCCTTGCTCCCGACACCATTCACCAAGCCACAAGTTAAAGTCCCTAATACGCATCCGCCTGTCGTTCTGAGTGTTATGCACAGGCAGAACTTCAGAGAATGACAGTGTGGAAGCAACCTGCCGTATATCATTGGCAAAAACACTAAAAACTTCCTTAACCTCTGAAACCTCATTGCAAGCCAAGTCATTTGTCCCTAAATGGACAAGTACATCAAATTCCCCTTCCTGCTTTGCTTGCTTAACAATATTACAGATACGTCTCCTGTCTCTGTGAGCAGTAGCTCCGGGAAGACACCTCACAAGACCACCGTTGTCCATCTCCACACCTCTTATGATGGAATCCCCCAACAACAACTGCTTTCTATTAGGCCTCACCATAGTCTTCAAGCCTCTCTGCACAACACCACTAGCCTCAGTGCCTCTCTGCACAATACCACTAGCCTCAGTGCCTCTCTGCACAACACCACTAGCCTCAGTGCCTCTCTGCACAACACCACTAGCCTCAGTGCCTCTCTGCACAACACCACTAGCCTCAGTGCCTCTCTGCACAACACCACTAGCCTCAGTGCCTCTCTGCACAACACCACTAGCCTCAGTGCCTCTCTGCACAACACCACTAGCCTCAGTGCCTCTCTGCACAACACCACTAGCCTCAGTGCCTCTCTGCACAACACCACTAGCCTCAGTGCCTCTCTGCACAACACCACTAGCCTCAGTGCCTCTCTGCACAACACCACTAGCCTCAGTGCCTCACTGCACAACACCACTAGCCTCAGTGCCTATCTCCAGGACACCACTACACTCTGAAAGTGCAGAAAATGAATTATGTAGAACAACAGACTGTGCAATATGCCTTTTATCCACAACTCCAAGTCTACCAGATCCTACAGTAATCCATCTGCCATTCCTAGTATGTCTCTGCGGCAATGGCTTTGCAGCAGTTCCAGCCTGAATTTGTTTACCAGATAATTTACAAATCTCAGACTTCAAAAATACAATCTCCTGCCGCAAGATAGAGAACTGTCTACAGATTAGACAACAACCAAACCTCCAAAAAGTGGAACGTGAAACAAATGCAAAGCAACTATTACACTGAACTAAGTCTGCCATTCCAATGAGGTGAATAATTTAAATCAAACAAATTTTACCTTTTTTTTTATTTATCCTCCTGAATACCTCAGATTACCTCCAGGTTATCTCCAGAATATCTCCAACCACACACACACTTAGAAGCAACACTCTCCAGAATATCTCCAACCACACACACACTTAGAAGCAACACTCTCCAGAATATCTCCAACCACACACACACTTAGAAGCAACACTTAGATGAAGCAACCAAGCTCTATTAGCCAAGCTAATGACAACAGCCCTTATATACTCCTCAAATCACCTCCCACTAGGAATGTTTAACACCTGGGCAGGCCTCTGCTTATTAGCAAACAATAGCTAATTTACACAGCAATCAATAGCAAGTAGCTACCTAATCAAATCAAATGCCTTATAATTACCAACAGGAAATCAAACCTTGTGCAATCAGTAACCTTTTCCTACAGATGAATCTTACCTGTAACAGTAAAAAAGAAAACTCTTAGCACAACTCTTAGACAGTTGAAGCTTCTGTAAAACTCTCCAGAATATCTCCAACCACACACACACTTAGAAGCAACACTTAGATGAAGCAACCAAGCTCTATGTTGCTATACCATAGAGTATATCTAGAGTGTTGCTATAAGAGTATATCTAGAGTGTTGGCAAAATAAGATTGGCAATGCCAAATGGCAAATCTATTGCCACTTATTGCAACATAATTCATAACAGGTAATAGTTCTAAGGAACTTGCAAGAGTTATATGTAAACCAAAGCATTGCTATGTAATCCAGTAAGACCTTTGTGTTAATGAAGGTTCTGAGTATATCATATCTTATGTGAAGGATAACTAATTGGTACTGTTTGGAAGGGTAAATGGTTTAACAGGTAATATGGTGATATCCAATGTGAAAAGGGATAGGAGGACTATAACAACAACTTAGTGTAGTGTAATATAGTAAGGTAAGTCAATACATAATAGTCAGATTACTAAGTTTGAGAGCCGCTATGTACAAGGATTGGCTATAAGTCTACCGCACTCAGGGGTTACAGTGTGCACATGTGGAACACAAAATTGAGTGTACAAGGTTATCTATTATAGCTCAAATGTCCAGAGTAAGATCAATATAAAATAAATAATCAAGGTGTATCCTTATAAAAAGATACTCAGGGTGTATTTTTCGTTTAAGCCCCTGGGCTGCACAGTGTCCAAAGTCCTGATCCAATGTAGTTCCCTCTGTAACAGGATTTTCTTACGGTCACTTCCTCTCGTTGGTTGCGGGACGTGGTCAATCGCTATAAACTTCATTGATGGTAGGGGAGGATGGCTACTTTCCCAAAAGTGTTTCGCCACAGGTTGTTCAGACCCTTTGTTTCTGTATGCGATTCATATACTCGATCAGTGTTGCGCATTCTTTCCCTTAACGGTAAGTCTGTTTTGCCCACGTATGCCAATCCGCACAGGCAAACAAGTTTATACACAACAAAATCACTGGTGCAAGTAAGTCTGTGCCTGATGGTAAATGTCTTGCCAGTGTGTGGATGGGTAAACGTTTTGCTTCGTAGCATATTGGTACATGTTACACACCCCAGGCACCTGTAACATCCCAGGTTCAAGTGGGATGAGGGTTGATTATAGCAATGTGTCCGGTCTGTCTTGACCAGTAGGTCTCTTAAGTTTTTTCCTCTCCGGTAGCACATCATTGGTCGTTGTTTGAACTGACTCGGTAGGCTAGTGTCATTAAGCATCATCCGCCAATTACGATTAACGGTTTCTTTAATGTGGTCTGATATTGTAGTGTACGTAATGGGGAATATTAATCTTTCCTCCTTAGATGGCTGTGATGATGGATTTTCAAAGCATTTATTCAAGGCTTGTTGTAAAGTGGTAGGACTGTAGCCACGGGACAGGAACTTGTCCCACATTTGATTTATCTGTAGCTTAGTATTTGCCTCATTCGAATTGTTCCTGATGACCCTCATAAACTGGGATTGTGGTAGAGAATTCTTTAAGTGCCTTGGATGGTAGCTGTTAGTGTGTAGGATAGTGTTCCTATCTGTAGGCTTACTGTACAGTGTGTAGGCTATTTTATCATTCTCTTTGTAGAGTCGTACATCGAGGAAGTCTATGGATTGATCATTTGTTATGCACTGGTATCCTGATGAAAGTCCTGACAAAGGACTGAAACGTTGATCACTTTTGGCAGTTGCTGAATAAAGCTAAGTTTATTTTTTCACCTTATACAAAGTCCTTGGAGTGCTTTTCATATCGTTATATTTATATATATATATATTATATATATATATATATAAAATTTTTTTACATAATTATATGATTTTATTAATCACAATTTGAGGGACCCCCCTGAAAACCCAGGCAGAAAGTCCAGATAATTGAATTTGCTAGCCCTATATTTAACCCTGTAACTTTCCAAAACACCATAAAACCGGTACATGGTGGGTACTGTTCTACTCTGGAGACTTTGATGAACACAAATATTAGGTTTTTAAAACCATAAAACATATCATGACAATTTTATAATCAATGAAAGTGCAGTTTTTGTGTAAAAAAAAAAAGCAAAAACCCAAATGAATGCAAACTTTTGAATACCTTAGGTTGTCGTCTTTTTCAATGGTATGTTATGTTAGGGGTAATTCTTATAGGCAAAATGGCAGTTTATTATATGAAAAATGCAAAATACCTCAGATTACCTCCAGGTTATCTCCAGAATATCTCCAACCACACACACACTTAGAAGCAACACTCTCCAGAATATCTCCAACCACACACACACTTAGAAGCAACACTCTCCAGAATATCTCCAACCACACACACACTTAGAAGCAACACTTAGATGAAGCAACCAAGCTCTATTAGCCAAGCTAATGACAACAGCCCTTATATACTCCTCAAATCACCTCCCACTAGGAATGTTTAACACCTGGGCAGGCCTCTGCTTATTAGCAAACAATAGCTAATTTACACAGCAATCAATAGCAAGTAGCTACCTAATCAAATCAAATGCCTTATAATTACCAACAGGAAATCAAACCTTGTGCAATCAGTAACCTTTTCCTACAGATGAATCTTACCTGTAACAGTAAAAAAGAAAACTCTTAGCACAACTCTTAGACAGTCCTGACAAAGGACTGAAACGTTGATCACTTTTGGCAGTTGCTGAATAAAGCTAAGTTTATTTTTTCACCTTATACAAAGTCCTTGGAGTGCTTTTCATATCGTTATATTTATATATATATATTATATATATATATATATATATATATATATATAAAAAAATTTACATAATTATATGATTTTATTAATCACAATTTGAGGGACCCCCCTGAAAACCCAGGCAGAAAGTCCAGATAATTGAATTTGCTAGCCCTATATTTAACCCTGTAACTTTCCAAAACACCATAAAACCGGTACATGGTGGGTACTGTTCTACTCTGGAGACTTTGATGAACACAAATATTAGGTTTTTAAAACCATAAAACATATCATGACAATTTTATAATCAATGAAAGTGCAGTTTTTGTGTAAAAAAAAAAAGCAAAAACCCAAATGAATGCAAACTTTTGAATACCTTAGGTTGTCGTCTTTTTCAATGGTATGTTATGTTAGGGGTAATTCTTATAGGCAAAATGGCAGTTTATTATATGAAAAATGCAAAAAAATATATAAACGCTAACTTTGGCCAGTGTTTGTGACCAAGTGTCTACTAGAAAAAGGATCTGAGTAGACCACATTTTGAATACCCTCATTGTCTACTTTTTCAAATAGTATGCCATGATGGGGGTAATTTTCAATCCTGGGCTGTTATACGATCTCAAAGGCAAAATAACCAATCTGGCAAATTTCTATGTATGTAAACTGAAAAGGGAAAGTGCTATATTTCACCATGTAAGTTTCAAGACTCCATAAAACCTGTACATGGGGGGTACTCTTGAACGTGTGAGACATTGCTAAACACAAAAATGTGTGTTTTGTGTGTTTTATTGCAGTAAAAGCTAACAGTATA
This sequence comes from Pelobates fuscus, assembly GCF_036172605.1. Taxonomy (NCBI): domain Eukaryota; kingdom Metazoa; phylum Chordata; class Amphibia; order Anura; family Pelobatidae; genus Pelobates; species Pelobates fuscus. Next base: position 111,133,084 of record NC_086324.1, on the reverse strand, counting down.
ATAATATTCACAGTTAAAATGCCAAGCAGAACTAAGAAAATATAATTTGCATAGCGAGGGCCTGAACAAAAACAACTTATATTTTATGGAGGCAGATTATGGACCAATTAGACTTCCAATATAGAATGAAACATAACTTTATCTCTAGTTCAGGTGTCTGGACTTCTTACCCAAGTTTATGGTTACCCTGGGCAAACTATAGAGATAATCTAATGTAGATTTCCCAGTTGCGGTTTGGCCTCATGCTGAGTCTTTGTGGTTGTTATTAGTTTTTGTCATTTGACATTGATCTAGTTAAGAACTACGTGCGAGAATAGGATGATGAAGATGGGTAACTTACTAAGCCTGTATATTTTTTCCAGTTAAGGATGTTGGGTAACTTAATATTCCTATACTCTATTTCTAGACTCTCCTAGTTTTGTATGTTATGGATATGTGTGTGTCTATTTTTTATTTATTCATATTCTATAATGTACCACTTCTATCATGTGAGACTGTTTATATATAATATTGGATGCAAATATGATTATATTTGTAAACTATTGTTTCAATGTATAATATATGTATAAAACTAAATAAATAATATGAAAAAAAAATAGGGCTTTGTTTAGGATAAGTGATTAAGAGTAAGATCGCTACTTTCCAAAGATATAGCTAAAATAATGTTATTACAGTGTGACACACATGGTTTAAAAAATAAACATCAAAAATACTGTGTATGGAAAAAAATAAAAAATTAAAACAGAACCACAAATGTTGAAAAAAAAATTATGAAAAAAATATTACTTCAATAAAGCTCAAAATATATTATGTGAGAGTCCCCATGGTGTATACTTTTGCAAATGGTATGCATTTATGGCGCAACTTAAATATATGAGATATTACAATGCTCCAAAGACCCATCTTCAATATGCCATTTTTTGAAAACCTGTACTGGGCAGGATATAATTTTTACAAAAACTGACACAGGTATGCAAATGGTGTTATTCTGTACTAATAAATTAGTTTATATTAAGTTACTTTTCTTAAGATGAACTAATTATGCACACATTATTATTGTCAAAACTGTGGAGGGGGGACATTTTTTCAGTTTCTTATGCAATGTATGTATATTTTTATAGTTAATTAGAATTTATATATAAAAAAAGAACAACACTGAGGTAGAATGGACACAAAATATCCACCCACCAGAGTTTGTGGTGGTTAAAGGATATGGTGGGGCATAACCCCTGGGAATAGAGACAAAAAATGGGACTAGTGGTTGGCAGAGTTAAGACACACCGCCACACCAAAAGACCTTATATCCTTATATGAAAAAGGCTGTTATAAAAAGGCTGTTTCTGCACATACCCTGTAGGGGAACTCTTATGAGCAGATGGCCAGAAAAAACAAAAAAACTCTTTAATGATCCCTCTTGGGGAGAGAAAAAAATGTGAATAAACGTACAAACATACAAACTAGGTTAAAATTGGGACCTAGTGGGGAATAGTAATGACTAAACCGGGAAACAATGTTCCACGAGCCAGTAGCAAGGGTTATATCAATGTATTAGAAAATTTCCAGGGATTGTAACAATGTACTAATATCACAGAACACCAAGTGTCATAAATGTATATAAATTGCAACTTGCGGACCAAATGGTTCCTGGAAATACCTTGGCTGGTATCCCATGTACTGAATGCTCCTCTAGGCTGAACCAGAGAAAAATATACAGAGGATCTAAAAGAGTAGCAAACCTAAATTAATTAATTAATTTGTATGGTGTCAGACCCTTATCATAGATTACTTATATATTAGACAGGAAGACACCATAACAAAATATACAATAGGTAATTCTCAATTAGATAAAGCGAGGAGTATTTCTTAGAAATGCCAACAATTTTAGTCTCCCGTGTAAAGAAAAGCACATCTAGATTTGTGGCAAAATTCAGTTCCTCGTTGTCAGAAAAGGAACAACGTTATGTCAAATATGTAACAGGGTGCCAAACAGCGTTATGTCAAATATGTAACAGAATGCCAAACAGCTATATGAGATTTGGGGGTAGGAGTCCCTAGCATTCTGTTCATACAGACAGCACCCGCAAGTAGAGCCCAGAGAATCCGTTTGATTAGTCAAAAAACCCCAGAACTGTCCCAAAGTAAAGTTTAAAAGTTAGGGAATCATCCGCTCTGTGTCGGTAGCTCGACGCGCGTTTCGGCGATCCACGTCGCCTTTGTCAAGAGCCGTTGCGGAATGAGTGGCGCCTCTTTTTAAATGCATATTTGGTACCGCCCTCTAATGTGACGTAAACGTCATTGACCAATCAGTGGGCTTCGTATAAATGAAGGGGCGGAGAGATCTTCCAGTGGTATTTACAGTGATTAACCCTTTCCGTGAAACAGCAATGTGACTCAGAAAGATGATCTGTAAAGGTTTTTACATACATGGGTATATGAGGCAGAGAAACCTTCCTGATAGATGTCAAAAGTGTTGTTTTGCTCCTACAGAAAATTAGTGTGCAGTAAATATGGACGATTATATCACCATATGTATGCCCAGGCGTTCCTTAAAGTGGCAAACAGGAGCTGTCCAAACACATTGTCGGCTGTAAGGGGTTCTATATTGATCTATAAATACCCATACTGCCCTTCATTGTCAGAGTCTCCAAATCTAGAGACTCAAGTATTTACCATAAACCTGGTCTTATTGCTGGGACCATATCCGATGCTAGGGGACCCAATGTAATGGAAATGCTTTACAGCTGGACAAAAGCCCTGAATTGGACAGTACCATTAATAGGGAACAGATAGCTATTCATATACATTTTAAGAGTAGTGTTGGAGAGCGACATTTAAAATTAAAATTAAAACCCCCAAGATATAGGGGGTAAATACCAAGAAAAAGAGATCTGTTTGAATGTAACACTTGTGTGATGACAAATATAGGTAGAAGAATGGAGATGTACTCCACAGATTGAACATATGGATAAAATTCGATCAAAGGTTATTGGAGGTATAAATTGATATTATTTGCAAGCAATTAATTGGTAAAAAAGGGTGACCATAAATGGATAGATTGGATATCTACGGGCCAGTTGAATTGTTAGAATATTTCGATGTCATTAGAGACTTCATGATTTCTTAGATAAAAGGAGCGAAGGAAAAACCCTCGTTTAGACCTTTTGGATGAAGCGTCTTTAATTGAAAAATCCAAAAACTTTCTCGTTGTCTCAGGAAACGGTCATAGTTTCCCCTTCGTCTATCCCTTCTGACCAGTTCTAGTCCACAGAAACGAAGCCCCTGGGAATTGCCCGCATGAAACTCTTTTAGGTGGCGGCCTATGGGGGTATCAATAAGCAGTTTCGGTGATCTAACATGCTCCTTGATCCGCTCCTTGAAGGGTCTAAAGGTTTTACCCACATACTGTAGTTGGCAGCTGCATGTGAGGAGATAAACCAGTCCAGAGGTATTGCAGTTGAAAAAAGATCTGATGTTAAACGATCTTTTTCCCGTGCTGTCCGGGATGGTCTTGGAATCCCGCTTAATAAATTTACAGGCCACACAGTGGCCACATTGATACGATCCCACCGTAGTGGAATGTAGCCAAGTGCGCGCCGGGGGGCAATGGAAGTGACTTGGAACAAGAAGGTTCCTAAGATTCTTCCCTCTGCGTGCGGTCATGTCTATTCTTGGTCCCAAAACCCTCTTGAGGTGAGTATCGTCCATAAGACAGGGCCAGAATTTTTGAAAGACATTTTTTACAGCCTCCCAGCCTGAGTCAAAAGTAGCTATTAGGCGTGGGGGTTGTGGTGTAGTAGAAAACTCCCCTTTCTTAGGAGCTAGTAAGGTATCCCTATCTACCTCTAGGGCCCTTTTGTATGCTTTTTTAAGGCATTTGTTGGGGTACCCTTTTGCTTTGAACTGCTGTCGCAGTATGTTGGCTTGAATTTTAAAATCTTCAATGTTGCTGCAGTTCCTGCGGGCTCTAAGGTACTGCCCGGTGGGTATCCCTCGTTTAAGGGTTTGGGGATGGAAACTCTCCCAGCGTAAAAGACTATTAGAGGATGTTGGTTTCCTAAACAGTGTGGTGCTAATGGAGTCACCATTTATTGTAATGGTAAGATCTAAAAAATTCAATGTATCACCCCCAAATTCCGATGTAAAAGATAGGTTCAAATTATTTGTATTAAGTGATGCTACAAAGTTTTTAAACATTTCCTCGCTACCTGTCCACAGGATCAGGATATCGTCGATGTAGCGGGCCCAATGGTAGATGAACGGTCTATATGGTGCAAAGGCCATGTCCTTCGCCACAACCACTTCCTCCCACCAGCCTAGATGTAAATTGGCATACGATGGGGCACAAGCCGTCCCCATCGCAGTGCCCTGTATCTGGTGATAGAATTTCTCATTAAAGAGGAAGTAGTTGTGGCAAAGGACAAATTTAAGCAGTTCCAAGGAAAAATAGGAATGGTCGCTGAAGGCTGGGCCCCTTTTATCCAGGAAATGCTTAACGTGTTGAATGCCCCCCTTATGTGGAATCGATGAATAGAGGGATTCAACATCGAGGCTACAAAGTGACACAGACTCAGGAACTAGCAGGCTTGCTAGGCGAACCAGCGTCTGCTTGGTATCCTGAATATATGAGGGTAGTTGTTCAACATATGGACGGAGTACCTTGTCCAGGTAAATGCTCCCATTTTGGGTGAGATTTTCAACACCGGAGACTATTGGGCGCCCGGGGGGATTGGTCTGATTTTTATGAACTTTGGGCAAGCAGTAGAAGGTAGCTATCCTAGGGAACTTATTGAGAATGAAGTCATATTCCTCCCTGGATAGCACCCCTCTACTGCGGCCCATGTCCAAAATAACTTGATAGTCATGAAGGAATGCATCCGTAGGATCTTTTTCCAAAAGATGATAGGTATCCCTATTGTCAAGAATTTTTAAAGTCATTTTAACATAATCAGTTGTATTTAAAACGACAATGTTCCCTCCCTTGTCAGCCGGTTTAATTGTGATTGTAGTGTCTTTTTTAAGGGACTGGAGGGCTTTATTTTCAGACTTAGTAAGGTTCATATTTGGATGTATTTCTAGATCTTTCTGATGGATATTATCAATAGCAAATTTAGCTGACTCCAAGAAGAATTCAATATTCTTAAAATTCCCCAGACTGGGTGTAAAGCGACAACGAGGTTTCAAATTTGTCTGGTGGGGATTGGAGGTAGTATCACTCTCATCCAAAAGAGAAATTAAAGTCATTAGGCAGTCATAGTCCTTGTCAAGGAGACCTAAATCTTTAAGTTTTTTGTCCATTTTAATTTGGTGATATTTGCATAAGGCAAGCTTTCTAACGAATAAATGTAGATCTTTGACCCACGTAAATTTGTTAAATGGTGGGACTGGCACAAACGAAAGGCCTTTTGAGAGAACATTTGTTTCTTGGGTAGTTAGTGAGTGCAAGGAGAGGTTGATTATTTGTAAGTTGTTAATTAGAATCGTCGTCTCCTTGTTACGCTCCTCCCCCGGCCCCTGTTGCGCGTATAATATGGTGGCTGGCGTGGTAGTGGGTCGTCCAAATGGCCCATCTCTAAAAAATTCACCCCCTTTTTCAAAATACCCCTTGAGCTGCTTTGATTAGAGGAACTGGAGTCAGAGTCTAATGAGCCTGTTTGTGTCAGCATTCTATTTTCTGAATCATTGTCAGATGAGTCATATTCAGAGGTTAGCACATTTTCAGAATTGGTTCTGAACCGACGTTTAAAAGTGCTATAGACATTGCCGGTTTCATAGTCCTTAAGGTCCCTGATAAATTTCTGGTGTTTCCTAGTTTTGATTACTTGTTGATATTTATCAAGGTTCTGTTTGAGTTTTAGTTCCAGTTGATTGAACGCGGGGTCAGATTGAAACTGGTGAATATTGTTTAATTCGGATTCAAGTTGTTTATCCGTTTCCCCCAGTTTGATTTTTTCGAATTTGCAAATAATTTGCATGAATGTGTTGGAGCACAGTCCAGCTGCCAGTTCCCATTCTTTGACCATTTCTGGGTTTTCAGCATGGGAAGAGGGCACAGTGTGGACTCTAAGGCCCCTTGGGATCATATTTTTCTTTAGATAGAAATCGAGAGATGAAATCTCCCAACTGGCCCTTATCTGTTGTCTATAGGTCTTATTGAGTTTGTTAAAGCTTTGATTAATATCTGATGGACCCTCCACGTTTTCAAGTTGTTCATTTGAAAACACCTTGTCGGCATCTTTGCACCAAGTGGTGCTATCCAATCTATTTGAAAGAAAACCTGCCATAGTCGATATAGGTCAAGCACACAGTGTTAACACAACCTAGGTATTGAAACCCAAAATTAAATACAAAAAGAACAACACTGAGGTAGAATGGACACAAAATATCCACCCACCAGAGTTTGTGGTGGTTAAAGGATATGGTGGGGCATAACCCCTGGGAATAGAGACAAAAAATGGGACTAGTGGTTGGCAGAGTTAAGACACACCGCCACACCAAAAGACCTTATATCCTTATATGAAAAAGGCTGTTTCTGCACATACCCTGTAGGGGAACTCTTATGAGCAGATGGCCAGAAAAAACAAAAAAACTCTTTAATGATCCCTCTTGGGGAGAGAAAAAAATGTGAATAAACGTACAAACATACAAACTAGGTTAAAATTGGGACCTAGTGGGGAATAGTAATGACTAAACCGGGAAACAATGTTCCACGAGCCAGTAGCAAGGGTTATATCAATGTATTAGAAAATTTCCAGGGATTGTAACAATGTACTAATATCACAGAACACCAAGTGTCATAAATGTATATAAATTGCAACTTGCGGACCAAATGGTTCCTGGAAATACCTTGGCTGGTATCCCATGTACTGAATGCTCCTCTAGGCTGAACCAGAGAAAAATATACAGAGGATCTAAAAGAGTAGCAAACCTAAATTAATTAATTAATTTGTATGGTGTCAGACCCTTATCATAGATTACTTATATATTAGACAGGAAGACACCATAACAAAATATACAATAGGTAATTCTCAATTAGATAAAGCGAGGAGTATTTCTTAGAAATGCCAACAATTTTAGTCTCCCGTGTAAAGAAAAGCACATCTAGATTTGTGGCAAAATTCAGTTCCTCGTTGTCAGAAAAGGAACAACGTTATGTCAAATATGTAACAGGGTGCCAAACAGCGTTATGTCAAATATGTAACAGAATGCCAAACAGCTATATGAGATTTGGGGGTAGGAGTCCCTAGCATTCTGTTCATACAGACAGCACCCGCAGGTAGAGCCCAGAGAATCCGTTTGATTAGTCAAAAAACCCCAGAACTGTCCCAAAGTAAAGTTACCTGCGGGTGCTGTCTGTATGAACAGAATGCTAGGGACTCCTACCCCCAAATCTCATATAGCTGTTTGGCATTCTGTTACATATTTGACATAACGCTGTTTGGCACCCTGTTACATATTTGACATAACGTTGTTCCTTTTCTGACAACGAGGAACTGAATTTTGCCACAAATCTAGATGTGCTTTTCTTTACACGGGAGACTAAAATTGTTGGCATTTCTAAGAAATACTCCTCGCTTTATCTAATTGAGAATTACCTATTGTATATTTTGTTATGGTGTCTTCCTGTCTAATATATAAGTAATCTATGATAAGGGTCTGACACCATACAAATTAATTAATTAATTTAGGTTTGCTACTCTTTTAGATCCTCTGTATATTTTTCTCTGGTTCAGCCTAGAGGAGCATTCAGTACATGGGATACCAGCCAAGGTATTTCCAGGAACCATTTGGTCCGCAAGTTGCAATTTATATACATTTATGACACTTGGTGTTCTGTGATATTAGTACATTGTTACAATCCCTGGAAATTTTCTAATACATTGATATAACCCTTGCTACTGGCTCGTGGAACATTGTTTCCCGGTTTAGTCATTACTATTCCCCACTAGGTCCCAATTTTAACCTAGTTTGTATGTTTGTACGTTTATTCACATTTTTTTCTCTCCCCAAGAGGGATCATTAAAGAGTTTTTTTGTTTTTTCTGGCCATCTGCTCATAAGAGTTCCCCTACAGGGTATGTGCAGAAACAGCCTTTTTCATATAAGGATATAAGGTCTTTTGGTGTGGCGGTGTGTCTTAACTCTGCCAACCACTAGTCCCATTTTTTGTCTCTATTCCCAGGGGTTATGCCCCACCATATCCTTTAACCACCACAAACTCTGGTGGGTGGATATTTTGTGTCCATTCTACCTCAGTGTTGTTCTTTTTGTATTTAATTTTGGGTTTCAATACCTAGGTTGTGTTAACACTGTGTGCTTGACCTATATCGACTATGGCAGGTTTTCTTTCAAATAGATTGGATAGCACCACTTGGTGCAAAGATGCCGACAAGGTGTTTTCAAATGAACAACTTGAAAACGTGGAGGGTCCATCAGATATTAATCAAAGCTTTAACAAACTCAATAAGACCTATAGACAACAGATAAGGGCCAGTTGGGAGATTTCATCTCTCGATTTCTATCTAAAGAAAAATATGATCCCAAGGGGCCTTAGAGTCCACACTGTGCCCTCTTCCCATGCTGAAAACCCAGAAATGGTCAAAGAATGGGAACTGGCAGCTGGACTGTGCTCCAACACATTCATGCAAATTATTTGCAAATTCGAAAAAATCAAACTGGGGGAAACGGATAAACAACTTGAATCCGAATTAAACAATATTCACCAGTTTCAATCTGACCCCGCGTTCAATCAACTGGAACTAAAACTCAAACAGAACCTTGATAAATATCAACAAGTAATCAAAACTAGGAAACACCAGAAATTTATCAGGGACCTTAAGGACTATGAAACCGGCAATGTCTATAGCACTTTTAAACGTCGGTTCAGAACCAATTCTGAAAATGTGCTAACCTCTGAATATGACTCATCTGACAATGATTCAGAAAATAGAATGCTGACACAAACAGGCTCATTAGACTCTGACTCCAGTTCCTCTAATCAAAGCAGCTCAAGGGGTATTTTGAAAAAGGGGGTGAATTTTTTAGAGATGGGCCATTTGGACGACCCACTACCACGCCAGCCACCATATTATACGCGCAACAGGGGCCGGGGGAGGAGCGTAACAAGGAGACGACGATTCTAATTAACAACTTACAAATAATCAACCTCTCCTTGCACTCACTAACTACCCAAGAAACAAATGTTCTCTCAAAAGGCCTTTCGTTTGTGCCAGTCCCACCATTTAACAAATTTACGTGGGTCAAAGATCTACATTTATTCGTTAGAAAGCTTGCCTTATGCAAATATCACCAAATTAAAATGGACAAAAAACTTAAAGATTTAGGTCTCCTTGACAAGGACTATGACTGCCTAATGACTTTAATTTCTCTTTTGGATGAGAGTGATACTACCTCCAATCCCCACCAGACAAATTTGAAACCTCGTTGTCGCTTTACACCCAGTCTGGGGAATTTTAAGAATATTGAATTCTTCTTGGAGTCAGCTAAATTTGCTATTGATAATATCCATCAGAAAGATCTAGAAATACATCCAAATATGAACCTTACTAAGTCTGAAAATAAAGCCCTCCAGTCCCTTAAAAAAGACACTACAATCACAATTAAACCGGCTGACAAGGGAGGGAACATTGTCGTTTTAAATACAACTGATTATGTTAAAATGACTTTAAAAATTCTTGACAATAGGGATACCTATCATCTTTTGGAAAAAGATCCTACGGATGCATTCCTTCATGACTATCAAGTTATTTTGGACATGGGCCGCAGTAGAGGGGTGCTATCCAGGGAGGAATATGACTTCATTCTCAATAAGTTCCCTAGGATAGCTACCTTCTACTGCTTGCCCAAAGTTCATAAAAATCAGACCAATCCCCCCGGGCGCCCAATAGTCTCCGGTGTTGAAAATCTCACCCAAAATGGGAGCATTTACCTGGACAAGGTACTCCGTCCATATGTTGAACAACTACCCTCATATATTCAGGATACCAAGCAGACGCTGGTTCGCCTAGCAAGCCTGCTAGTTCCTGAGTCTGTGTCACTTTGTAGCCTCGATGTTGAATCCCTCTATTCATCGATTCCACATAAGGGGGGCATTCAACACGTTAAGCATTTCCTGGATAAAAGGGGCCCAGCCTTCAGCGACCATTCCTATTTTTCCTTGGAACTGCTTAAATTTGTCCTTTGCCACAACTACTTCCTCTTTAATGAGAAATTCTATCACCAGATACAGGGCACTGCGATGGGGACGGCTTGTGCCCCATCGTATGCCAATTTACATCTAGGCTGGTGGGAGGAAGTGGTTGTGGCGAAGGACATGGCCTTTGCACCATATAGACCGTTCATCTACCATTGGGCCCGCTACATCGACGATATCCTGATCCTGTGGACAGGTAGCGAGGAAATGTTTAAAAACTTTGTAGCATCACTTAATACAAATAATTTGAACCTATCTTTTACATCGGAATTTGGGGGTGATACATTGAATTTTTTAGATCTTACCATTACAATAAATGGTGACTCCATTAGCACCACACTGTTTAGGAAACCAACATCCTCTAATAGTCTTTTACGCTGGGAGAGTTTCCATCCCCAAACCCTTAAACGAGGGATACCCACCGGGCAGTACCTTAGAGCCCGCAGGAACTGCAGCAACATTGAAGATTTTAAAATTCAAGCCAACATACTGCGACAGCAGTTCAAAGCAAAAGGGTACCCCAACAAATGCCTTAAAAAAGCATACAAAAGGGCCCTAGAGGTAGATAGGGATACCTTACTAGCTCCTAAGAAAGGGGAGTTTTCTACTACACCACAACCCCCACGCCTAATAGCTACTTTTGACTCAGGCTGGGAGGCTGTAAAAAATGTCTTTCAAAAATTCTGGCCCTGTCTTATGGACGATACTCACCTCAAGAGGGTTTTGGGACCAAGAATAGACATGACCGCACGCAGAGGGAAGAATCTTAGGAACCTTCTTGTTCCAAGTCACTTCCATTGCCCCCCGGCGCGCACTTGGCTACATTCCACTACGGTGGGATCGTATCAATGTGGCCACTGTGTGGCCTGTAAATTTATTAAGCGGGATTCCAAGACCATCCCGGACAGCACGGGAAAAAGATCGTTTAACATCAGATCTTTTTTCAACTGCAATACCTCTGGACTGGTTTATCTCCTCACATGCAGCTGCCAACTACAGTATGTGGGTAAAACCTTTAGACCCTTCAAGGAGCGGATCAAGGAGCATGTTAGATCACCGAAACTGCTTATTGATACCCCCATAGGCCGCCACCTAAAAGAGTTTCATGCGGGCAATTCCCAGGGGCTTCGTTTCTGTGGACTAGAACTGGTCAGAAGGGATAGACGAAGGGGAAACTATGACCGTTTCCTGAGACAACGAGAAAGTTTTTGGATTTTTCAATTAAAGACGCTTCATCCAAAAGGTCTAAACGAGGGTTTTTCCTTCGCTCCTTTTATCTAAGAAATCATGAAGTCTCTAATGACATCGAAATATTCTAACAATTCAACTGGCCCGTAGATATCCAATCTATCCATTTATGGTCACCCTTTTTTACCAATTAATTGCTTGCAAATAATATCAATTTATACCTCCAATAACCTTTGATCGAATTTTATCCATATGTTCAATCTGTGGAGTACATCTCCATTCTTCTACCTATATTTGTCATCACACAAGTGTTACATTCAAACAGATCTCTTTTTCTTGGTATTTACCCCCTATATCTTGGGGGTTTTAATTTTAATTTTAAATGTCGCTCTCCAACACTACTCTTAAAATGTATATGAATAGCTATCTGTTCCCTATTAATGGTACTGTCCAATTCAGGGCTTTTGTCCAGCTGTAAAGCATTTCCATTACATTGGGTCCCCTAGCATCGGATATGGTCCCAGCAATAAGACCAGGTTTATGGTAAATACTTGAGTCTCTAGATTTGGAGACTCTGACAATGAAGGGCAGTATGGGTATTTATAGATCAATATAGAACCCCTTACAGCCGACAATGTGTTTGGACAGCTCCTGTTTGCCACTTTAAGGAACGCCTGGGCATACATATGGTGATATAATCGTCCATATTTACTGCACACTAATTTTCTGTAGGAGCAAAACAACACTTTTGACATCTATCAGGAAGGTTTCTCTGCCTCATATACCCATGTATGTAAAAACCTTTACAGATCATCTTTCTGAGTCACATTGCTGTTTCACGGAAAGGGTTAATCACTGTAAATACCACTGGAAGATCTCTCCGCCCCTTCATTTATACGAAGCCCACTGATTGGTCAATGACGTTTACGTCACATTAGAGGGCGGTACCAAATATGCATTTAAAAAGAGGCGCCACTCATTCCGCAACGGCTCTTGACAAAGGCGACGTGGATCGCCGAAACGCGCGTCGAGCTACCGACACAGAGCGGATGATTCCCTAACTTTTAAACTTTACTTTGGGACAGTTCTGGGGTTTTTTGACTAATCAAACGGATTCTCTGGGCTCTACCTGCGGGTGCTGTCTGTATGAACAGAATGCTAGGGACTCCTACCCCCAAATCTCATATAGCTGTTTGGCATTCTGTTACATATTTGACATAACGCTGTTTGGCACCCTGTTACATATTTGACATAACGTTGTTCCTTTTCTGACAACGAGGAACTGAATTTTGCCACAAATCTAGATGTGCTTTTCTTTACACGGGAGACTAAAATTGTTGGCATTTCTAAGAAATACTCCTCGCTTTATCTAATTGAGAATTACCTATTGTATATTTTGTTATGGTGTCTTCCTGTCTAATATATAAGTAATCTATGATAAGGGTCTGACACCATACAAATTAATTAATTAATTTAGGTTTGCTACTCTTTTAGATCCTCTGTATATTTTTCTCTGGTTCAGCCTAGAGGAGCATTCAGTACATGGGATACCAGCCAAGGTATTTCCAGGAACCATTTGGTCCGCAAGTTGCAATTTATATACATTTATGACACTTGGTGTTCTGTGATATTAGTACATTGTTACAATCCCTGGAAATTTTCTAATACATTGATATAACCCTTGCTACTGGCTCGTGGAACATTGTTTCCCGGTTTAGTCATTACTATTCCCCACTAGGTCCCAATTTTAACCTAGTTTGTATGTTTGTACGTTTATTCACATTTTTTTCTCTCCCCAAGAGGGATCATTAAAGAGTTTTTTTGTTTTTTCTGGCCATCTGCTCATAAGAGTTCCCCTACAGGGTATGTGCAGAAACAGCCTTTTTCATATAAGGATATAAGGTCTTTTGGTGTGGCGGTGTGTCTTAACTCTGCCAACCACTAGTCCCATTTTTTGTAGAATTTATATATGTATATGTCACATCAACTTAAAGCCCTTTTGTTCCTTTAAAAAAAATGGTATATAATGTGTTGCTGCAGTAAATAAGAAAGATGCAAACTGCAGTTGAACACAAATAGAAAATAATACAAAATTTCTTGTGTTCTTCAGGGTAAGTCGAGCTTCTGAAGCTGCATCCTTAAGTGGTTAAGGACGGAGACAATTGTTCTGATCACAACAAAACGTAAACAAAATGTGAAAATTGACTATATGTCTTTTTTAGCATAATCCACCTCTTTCATATATTATACACTGCCTGGCCAAAAAAAAAGTCGTCACCTGGATTTAACAAAGAAAGTAGGTATCCTATTGGATAGTTACTGCGTGGGCGATTATCTTTCAGCTGGCAACAAGTTATTTAACCCCAACTAATGCAATGAGTAGCTTCTCATTTCTTAAACAACCATGTCGAAAGACACATCCTGTGGTTGTGGAAAAGATGTTAGTCTGTTTGAGAAGGGTCAAATCATTGGCATGCAACAAGCAGAAAAAATATCTAACCACTAAAATTGGGTTAAGAACTGTCCAACGCGTTATTAAAAACCGGTAGGATAGTGGGGAACAATTGCCTTCGAGGAAGAAATGTGGTCGGAAAAAAATCCTGATTGATCGTGATCGGCGATCACTTGGTGAAATCAAATCGTACAAAAACAACAGTAGAACTCATGGCTATAAGCAAGAACTCATGGCTATGTTTAATAGTGAAAGTAATAGCATTTTCACATGCACAATGCGAAGGGAACTCAAAGGGTTTGGGACTGAACAGCTGTGTAGCCTTAAGAAAACCACTAATCAGTGAGGCTAAGTGAAAAACAAAAAAGGCTTCAATTTGCTAGGGGGCATAAAGATTGGACTCTGGAGCAATGGAAGCTCATGTGGTCTAATGAGTCCTGATTTACCCTGTTCCAGAGTGATGGGTGCATCAGGGTAAGAAGAGAGGCATATGAAGTGACGCACCCATCATGCCTAGTGCCTACTGTACAAGCCTGTGGGGGCAGTGCTATGATCTGGGGTTGCTGCAGTTGGTCAGGTCTAGGTTAAGCAACATTACGTGCCCAAAAAATGAGGTCAGCTGACCACCTGAATATACTGAATGACCAGATTATTCCATCAATTGTTTTTTTTCTTCCCTGGTGGCACGGGCATATTCCAAGATGACAATGCCAGGATTCATCAGGCTCAGATTGTGAAAGAGTGGTTCAGGGATCCTTTTCACACATGGATTGGCCACCACAGAGTTCAGATCTGAACTTTATTGAGAATCTTTGGGATGTACTGGCGAAGACTTTGTGCACTCTCCCATCATCAATACAAGATCTTGGTGAAAAATTATTGCAACACTGGACGGAAATAAATCTTGTGACATTGCGGAAGCTTATCGAAACAATGCCACAGCGAATGCCATAATCAAAGCTAAAAGCGGTCCAACTAAATATTAGAGTGTGTGACCTTTTTTTTTGGGGGGGCGACTTTTTTTTGGCCTCCCTCCCTTACCTCTCAATGAGCCATCCGCGACACTCAGTCAGAAGCCTGCCTCAGCCCTCCATGATCCGACTGCCTGCCTCTGCTCTCAGGCAGACGGTGATCTCGAGGGCTGAACATGCTCACAAATCCCATGTGCCAGGGCAAATATCCTGGTCACCTGGGATTTGTCGAGCCCTGGCGTAAGTGTATATATTTTGTTTTATAAGACATAAATAACATTGAATACATGTACTGAGTTTATACATCAAATTCTAAGAATTTCAAAGGTTTCACTGTACTCAATCTAAACATATATAGTACAATGTAAAACAGAAACATGTTTTATATTGATAACAAGAAACTATAATTCAGCACTTACAGTCCAATGGCAGCTGAAACACAAAGTACAGAGTCTCTCTCTTCTGATCGAAAGCTGGATAAAACAGGATGTACTGTAGGTGCAGCACCTAAATAGTCCTTATTAGGGTATATGTAATGAAAAGAAGAGAAAACAGAGGAAAACAATGGTGTAGTATTTAAAAACGGTTGTTGATCCGGGAAGATGCCGAGCCGTGCCACTGCACAACCCTCCCACAGGCACATACCAGAGGCATCGGCTGAGATCAGTTGCCATTCATGCAGTCTGCTTTCCCATACAGAACTGACCTAGCTGGACACTCAGAAATGCAACCACACCTACCCACGTAACTAACCATAACACACTTTACTACTTATGCAGCCTTTGATTTAACGTTATCGTCTCTATTTTGCCTAACCTATATGATTTTGTTTTATATGTATCAACGCTACAATATGGCCAAGTTGGTCTAGAAACCTGGCTAACAATGTATATCTCCTTACCAAACATGTGTATAGTTTAAGCCTGATTATTCAACTACACTAGTCTTGATGGCACAACATCACACACTGTTACAAATGTTTATACCATGTCAGTGTTTTACTCTTATATTCAAACTCTGAATGCCAACGGTACCAGGACGCCACAAGCAGGTGTCTGCTTAGTTTATTATGTCTATAAAACCTAAACTGTGCAAAAAATTTCCAAGCCACTGTTTACTCTAACTGTTTAAATATATATCTCGACTCGTTATACCGCATTATTGTAAAAAATTATATGCAAATCCAACAAGCCACAACACTGTTATATTATGTGCATGAAACTTGAGCCTGCTGATGCCGTTGTGGCGAAACAGGCACTGTTGTAACTACCTGCATATCAAAAATAAAGAATTAAAAAAAAAAAAAAAAAACGGTTGTTGATATAAATAAAATAAAATAAAAAATATGCAGTCACACTTTTTTGGAGCTATAATGCAGCTCCAACTTATGCGCTTGAGCAGAATAATCCCCGCCTAAGGATAAAGTGCAGGGTGAGTTCTTTGTATTGTCGTGATTGTAGGAGGTATCCTCATAAAAAAAAAAAATAGAAAAAAATTGTCTATGTTGTAGTATATTGAGCTATGGAGCAGGGGATAGGTATAACTAGAAAATGTACACTCACATGTAATGGAGCTGTAGGTATGGTTCCAAGTGGTTTGATCCCCACTCAACGATATAGGTGTAGATAGTCTTTCTCAGTGGGTTTTTATATATATATAGACAGAGAGAAATAAAACCACAATAGTGAGCAACGTAAAATGGAGTGTAAAGACAATAAAAAGATAAAAACCTTTAAAAGATAAAAAAAGCAGACATGGAGGATTGCGCCCGCAGGAACAATCTGAGAATCAGAGGAATTCCTGAGACGGTAGGCACTGCTGACCTTACCGCACACACCACGGGCTTACTACGACACCTAGCTCCAGATCTGCCCGCAGATGTGCTCCTCCTGGACAGGATCCACCGCACAGCAAGGCCTACATTCCTACCACCAGATACCCCGAGAGATGTACTCGTGAGACTCCACTATTTCCACGCCAAGGAGGTTATCTTGGCGGCAAACAGAGCTGGAAAACCATTACCTGCTGAATACAAAAACCACACCATATTTGCAGACATATCAGCCTACACTTTAAAAAGAAGGAGAGATTTCAGACCGATTACAGTGTCGCTGAGAGACCACAAACTGCCGTACAGATGGGGTTACCCCACCAAACTACTTGTCACCAGAGGAGGGAAAACGACGGCAATTGCTACTCCAGAAGAAGGGGAGCGAATCCTAAAGACATGGGACATTTTTCCGACGACAGTTCCACCCACAACAGGAGAAGGGCCCAGAATCGCCCCGGAATGGAGAAAATCCAAAAAGAAATAAGAACGAGACACCATGGACTATAGGCCGCTACAGCCTTAAACTCTCAGCTTGACAGACAGACTATGTGAAACCAGTTGGGTAATGTACCGTTTGGGTAACGGGGAGGAATATGTCAAATATAGCAGGGTGTAGGGAGACTTGGGACCCTGAGCGGGTACAGGCTGTCGTGGAAATATACGCCTCTTTAACCCCTTAAGGACACATGACATGTGTGACATGTCATGATTCCCTTTTATTCCAGAAGTTTGGTCCTTAAGGGGTTAAAGAGCTCTCCCAAAAACAATAGACGCTTTGAAGATAGGCGCATTACGAGAGGGACACAGGGGTATAGAGAGTAAGATCTGTACAAGCAGGGGTAAGAAAACCAGAAAATCAAAAAAAAAAAAAGAGAAAAAACAACAGGGTTGCATAAGGTTATATACTAATTCAGAAGCACTTGAGGGAGGGAACTTCCACAGGACGAGAGGTTATTACCTCTACCCCCAAGGCACGTCCACGCAGTGCCTAGCCATAAGTGTGGCATACGTAGTATTAGATCAGGATTGTTTGTATTATATGTTCTCGTTTATTATTTGTTATGTTTATTATGTTAATGTGACTGCACTCATCATGGGGCATATGGGTGGCCCCACACCACTCCTCAAAGGTAACGAACGCACGCAATATGCTAGACACGACAGACGCCCTCACACTCCAATCTGGGGAAGCTCACGAAAAACTCTGAGGACTACCCTGCTCAGCTTGACTTGGCTGGGAAGAGCAGGGAACCTCGCACAAATATACACTCCACAGAGTTACACACGACAACCACCGTGAGGATATGTACATTTAACGTACGGGGACTGAATATCCCTGCAAAGAGACACCTCCTCACTCGCGACCTCCGCGCTGCCCGCACTGACGTCCTCTGCCTACAAGAGACACACTATCGCACAGGCGACTTTACCAACACACTGATCACGGACTTCCCACATCAGTTCCACTCCACTACTAGTACGAAATCAAAAGGCGTTTCCATCCTGATAAGCAAAGAGATTAAATTCTCCCTACATAGCCAGGACATTGACTCCAACGGCAGATATGCCATAGTGTCTGGGACGCTGAATGACATAGAGTATACAATCGTAAACATCTACTCGCCCAACACTAACCAGAGGAATTTTCTGCACAAAATCCTCCACAAATTAGCAAATATACAACACGGCATCATGATACTATGCGGAGACTTCAACCACGTCCTAGACCCAAAAGTAGATACTACCCTATCCATACACAGCCACAGACACCGGCCACTGAAAAGACAAAGCAAGGCCATACAAAAAATATTACACACACACCACTTTTACGACACCTGGAGACTCGCTCACCCTACCGAAAGACACTACACCCACTACTCCCCAGTACATAACTCCTATTCCAAGATAGATCACCTTCTGATATCCGGCTCACATCTCAACCAAATACAGTCATGTGACATAGGCCAAATAACATGGTCGGATCATGCACCGGTTACACTAGAGCTCAAGGATAGTTACGACTTCAGACACCGTAGCCCCTGGAAAATAAACGACTCATTACTGCGGGACAGGAGATTCACAGGGGAACTTAAAGCAGAGTTAAGGGATTACTTCGCGAACAACGACACGGGAGACATAGCTGCCACAACGGTATGGCAAGCCCATAAGGCAGTCATGAGAGGCCTATTGATAAGGAGAGCAGCGTTCGTAAAGAAATCCACACAAACACAACTTAGGGCTTGGCAGAAGGAATTATACGATCTAAACACGCAAAACCAGCTCTCACCGACAGACACAGCAAAACACCGCATAACCCACATATCGCGGCTCATACACCAGCAAGCTATAGACCAAGTTAACAGGCATATGAACAAGCTAAACGCAACGCACTATGTCCAAGGCAACAAGGCTAGCAAACTGTTAGCACTTCGCCTTAAAACCAGGCAGTCGAACCAAAAAATACACCACCTAATAGACCAGAACGGGAAAAAAGCATCGACTCCGAAGGACATTAGTGATGTATTCGCCCGATACTACTCAGACCTATACAACCTCAAAGACAATGCCTCCACCACACAACCGACCGCACAGGGCATAGCAGACTACCTAGACAGGACACAAATCCCGTCGTTAACACAATCGCAACAAGACACACTCCGTAACCCGATCACGTGTCAAGAAATGATAGACGCAATAAACTCACTGCCAAACGGGAAGTCACCGGGCCCAGACGGCCTCAACAACGCATATTATAAAGAATTTAGAGACACATTGGCGCCTCACCTGGTCAAAACCTTCAACGAGGCAATCGTTGCCCAGTCCCTCCCCAGGGAAATCCTACTAGCACACATAGTAATGCTGCCGAAACCAAACAAAACGCCGACAACACCACAGAACTTTCGGCCCATATCACTTCTAAACACAGACGCTAAATTACTCGCGAAAATATACGCCACGAGACTAGGATCGGTAATACCGCACATCATACACAATGACCAGGTAGGATTCGTTAAAGGGAGGCAGGGATCGGACAACACCAGAAAGGTCATAACCCTATTGCACAAAATACACACTCAGGACAAAGGGGGGATCTTGGTCTCCCTGGATGCAGAAAAGGCCTTTGACCGTCTGCACTGGGGATTCCTTCACAGGGTTCTGGAACGGTTTGGAGTCCCGGAGGAGGTAGCGGCAGTAATAAAAGCCTTGTACAGCGCGCCGACAGCGCAAGTACTGAACTCCGGATTTCTATCGGAGCCCTTTAGGCTCACAAACGGGACTAGGCAAGGATGCCCCTTGTCCCCGCTGTTGTACGTGCTTGCACTAGAACCCCTGGCGATAAACATTAGGGCGAACACCTCCATACATGGGGTGAGAGTGGGGAACAACGAATACAAGGCCAACCTATTCGCGGACGACATTCTGCTTACACTCACACAACCCCAGGTGTCACTACCAAATCTGCTGCATGAGATCCGCCTATATGGAGATCAGTCGTACTATAAGCTGAATGTCGCAAAGACGCAGGCAATGGTGGTGGGGATACCGGGCCATATCACTACACAATTAAAAGCCACGTTCCCACTAGACTGGAGGGACGATTATCTCACTTTCCTAGGCCTCAAGATCACAAAGACGATAGCTGGACTCCACGAACACAACTACGGGAAACTCAGGAGGGACATAATAAATACCCTGCAAACATGGGAAGATAAATACCTGTCTTGGGTGGGAAGGATAGCAGCCATTAAAATGATGGTGATGCCTAAACTACAGTATTTATTCCGTACGTTGCAGATCCCACTCCCCAAAATCTTCCTACAAAAACTACAACAAACCCTAAACAGATTCGTCTGGGGGAACCGCAAAATCAGGGTAGCAGAAAAAATACTGCGCAAACCGGTGACAGAAGGAGGCTTGGGGCTACCCGATGTAGGCGCATACTACAGGGCGACCCTACTAGCCACAATGGTGCAAGCACACAAAGCAGACGACAGGCCACAGTGGGTAGACATCGAATCGATGGGGGCATGCCAAAAAGGGTTACACCACTTATTCTGGATACCCCACCACATACGCCCACTGCCCAAAGAGGTTCCCGAAACCACCTCACTACTATTGAGAACATGGGACACAACCAAACGCCTTGTAGGCTACGATAAACAGTGGTCACTAGCGACCCCGATTCAGAGCATACATTTAGCCAACCCTACATTCAATTATAAGCCATGGGAAAAAGGGGGATGCACGATAGTCAAACACCTGTATCAAAATGGCACATTAATGCAATTCACAGACTTACAGAGCAGGTATGACCTACCGCCCCAATCACTGTTTTCATTTCTCCAACTTAAGTCACTCCTGGAACATGATACAGGGGTAACCACACCAAAGAAAGCACAGGGTATTGAAAGGATGTGTATAGCCAGAACGACTCCGCGAAAGATAATCTCGACCATATACAAAGCGTTGACTGACACAACTGACAGAGATAGAGAGAAATTCCAGGAGGCATGGCAAACAGATATAGGCAAAACACTAACAGACGAACACTGGCAGCAAGCATATAAAGCACACAAAGGCAGATCCAAATGCGCTCCCCACCTGGAGCTGTTGCGCAAAATACACTATAGATGGTACATGGTACCGGTCAGGCTTGCGACTATCTACCCCCATACACCTGCGAACTGCTGGAGATGCGGGAGGGAGAAAGGCACGATGTACCACATATGGTGGACGTGCCCCCGCATCACGAATTACTGGGTAGCGATAGGCAACATACTTTCCAATGCTCTGCACCAGCCGAGTGTGGAATCCTCTTCATGACCCTAGACGAGTTTCCCAAAGCCCAGGCATTCATAATGTTCCACATACTTAAAGCCGCAAATTTATACATAGCGAAGGCGTGGAAGCAAACAGACGCCCCAGATATAGACACAGTGGTAAAACAAATTACAATGAACATTGACTATGAAACAAGGATACACACAGGGCACAATCTGCAAGAGCACAGAATGAAAGCCAGATGCGAGTGGGATAGGTTCCTGGAGGGATTCAACAATGGACTAGGGAAAGGGACAAGCCATCAGCCGCTTCAGTAGGCGGAGAGAGACAGGAAAAAGCGGGGAAGGAGAGATAACAAATAGAGGTACAAGAGCGCACCCGAGACAGCCCACACTAACTTTGAGGGAAAGGTCAGAGGAATGGACACCCATGTGTATATAGTTGTGTCGAAAGACGCCTACCTTGTATATAGTTGTGTTGGGAGACACATGGGGAGACAGTAACACTATCTACTAGCCACCAAGCTAGAGAGATGAAAATTAACAACACGATTGAGCAACATGATGAAGCTGGGCAAAGCCCACAAGCTCCAGGGACATGTCAAGAACTCTCTCTCAGGTGGGAAAAGGAATGTGACCGGGAATGAGGAAAGGAATGAGAATTAACACAAAAAATAAACAGTCACCTATGCCGTGAATTAATGTTGAAATGAATCTGTCCAATGAGGAATATAGCGGCAGAAAAATTTATTAAACAAAAGTCCGGTATAAAGGTAAGCTTTCTATAGCTCAGAGTGCAATTTGCTGCAGATGTAAAACTGTCCTTAGAAATCCTTATGTTCGGCAATGAGATTCAATGTCTGCAAACAATGTAACAGCTGTTATAAACTGAAAGTAGCAAAATATTGGTAAATACCTGCCACACTGTATCAGTAGCTGTAATAGTATAACCCAAACTGGTGAATAGAGACTAATATTGGTTAGTCATGCAGCAACAACTGAAAAATCACTACCTAGATCACTGAGATCTAGAGTGTTTAGATATTCCCCTCAGGGATTTAGCAGGATATAGCAGGCACGCAAATGTAAATAAAAACTCCAAATGTATTAATAGAATAACGGATAAAATAAACTCACAGTTTACCGTGAAATATAAAAAGAGAGATCTGAGTCCTTAGGGATAAACAGAATCAGGGTAAGAAGTTCCTCTCTTCACCTCTGGCCGGTCAAGAGGTAGAAGGATGTGGAAATGCAGGGAGGATCGATGTCTGTGCCTTCGCGTGCGTTCCACTTACTGCCCGATCTGCGTCCCACTAAGTCTCGGTAGGGGTGCGTGCATGCAGCTCCTGCTGTAAAATGCCTGACGCGTTTCGTGACTGAATAGTGTCACTTCATCAGAGGCTTGTAGTCCAACAAGACTGTTAGTCTGCTTTATATAGCTGGTGTAATTCAGTAAAGTGGTTGCTGCAATAGACTTGACTAAACACTGTGCTAAGACAGTCTGTCTAATAATCGGCACTCGTTAGATAAATATGATAAAACTGTTAATTCATATATTCCATTAAAATTGGAAACTGAAAGTTTTTCGGAATATATGCTAAAGATATATAAACATATTTAACAAGTGTCAGTAGATAGTTGTGGCGAAACCAATCTCGCCACTGGGCATTGGAGAAGCCTGTTTGCCCGCCTCCTGCCTGCTGACTATGGCCACTGGGAGATTTGGCCCTTTAAATACAATATTTAGGCATATTGTATTTTATTATGCTGCTGCTGGCCCTTTAAGAACCATCTGGGGACATGCTCTGACTTTTGGGAACAATGCCCCTTTAAGACTGTGTCCCCAGACTTATTTGGGACAATTCTCCTTTAAGACTTTGTCCCCAGTGTCCCCAGACTGTTAAAATACTGTGTTCCTGGCTTTCTCCCACTTTGTTCAGTAAATGGGGCTTACTGAACCAAGTAGTGGAAGTGTGCAGGCATTTTACCTCCCAGGCTGGGAACCTGCTGTAGGTAAATTGCCGAACGCTGGGGGGCCGCCATTCGACAAACGAACACGTGGCAGCGGCCATCTTTAATTCAGCTGAAGTTTTACCTTCTCCAGACTTCAAGGCATTCGACTGTTCAAACGCCATTCGACAGTTCGACAATTCGAATGGTTGTCGTTCGTCTGTTTGAACTGACTTTAACATGGGAAATAGACCAACCGCTGTAGCGGAATGCAGTAAGCCTGTCCTGTAACATGCCTGTGTGACTGTATTCGGTATATTTTGCCTGTGTTAATTTTCCTATTTCGTATGTGTTCTCTGTGTGAATTGTATGCTATTCGGTAGTTTCCATCCGTACCCTATGCATATGGAAACTACCGAACTGAGGGACCACCCCAGAGAGAAGTGTGTTAGCAATTAAGGTTCGCATACTTTCTAAAACCGCAAGTTAACAAGCTCGTTAGGATTGTATCTGGGTGGCCGCCATTCGGCATGCGTACACGTGGCGGCGGCCATCTTACGCATGAAAATCTCAGCGGTGTTTGGTCGTCGAGTGTCTGGAACTCAAATCGGACACTCAAACAACCGAACACCGCTGAGACCTCCAGAGTTCCGTAACTGCCGAACGGAGAGTCCTAACGAATCCCCATTCGGTAGAAACAAAGTACCGAATGAGGGAACCAATATCTAGGCGGATGGAAGTATGGATGGCAATTATAAATGTATGTTTTAACTGCCGAACGGAGACCGACCGCAGGGCCCAAACTTATGGAACCCTTTTCGGATACCAACTCGTGTGCGGTCGGTCAAACTTCACCTCCACGTAACTACCGAACCACTGGTCCGATCTGGGTGAATTTTGGATATTATAGTCACCCAGATCAGGGCTACCTAGCGATACCCTAATATTAATGTTATGTGATGGTTTAGGGGTACATCCAGGTTTGGGGTAAATTACTGTGTCAGTTAAGGGGATTATGAGTCACTCTGAGGGGAGGAGAGGTGTGGGAGGTAACAAGCACTGTATTGGTTACTGTCCTAATTACTGTGAATCCCTCCCTTGCATGGGAGCAGGCTTTATAAGAAACCCTGGAATAGACGATTGTCAGTTCTACTCCTGAAACTGTGTGTCGTCCAGTTATTGGGAGTGCTGTGGGGATATTGCTGTACCTTTTTACCTGCTGGAAACTCTGCTGTGGATTTACTAATGACTTGTTCCTGAGCCTCCCTAGGATCTTAAGTGGAGAATAGCTGCGAGAAATCAGCTCTCCGCTACATTGGTTGGCAGCGCTGGGATCCAAACTCACAGAGGAACAAGGATTAATGGAGATTGACCTTTCTACTCTAAAGAGATCCACATTGAAAGAACTTCTGGAAGCAAAAGGTGTTTCAGCCAGCAGCAAATCCAAAGCAACACTCATCACTGAAGTGATGGCAGAATACAGAGCAGAGGAGGTCCAGGCCACGGAACAAAGAACTGAAACGGAACATGAGGAGTTCCAAAGACAAGTACAATGCAGGCTGGCCTTTTATGGAGAAAACCCACCAACAGAGATCATCTCTAAAACGATGACAGAGGTGCAGGAGTTTGTGATGAGCAAAAGGAGACCACAAACACCGGAAGGAAGTGCAGCAGGAGCTGTGACACAAGAGGGTAAGCCCAAAATTCCCTTTCAAGCCTTTAAATTGTATGTAGAAGCGGAGGAGGATATAGATGCCTTTCTCCAAGACTTTGAAAGACTGTGTACGCTGCATAACATACCAAGGGAAGAATGGGTACCCATATTAGCAGGACGGCTGTCAGGGAGGGCAGCTGAGGCCTACCGTACCATACCAGACATTGAAATTAGAAACTATAACTGTGTAAAAGAGGTTATCCTGGCCCGATATGCAATGACACCGGAGGCGCTTCAGGGAACTGAAAAAGGCTGACAAGGACTCGCACGCAGAGTGGGCTTGCCGACTAGAAAGGGCAGCTCTTGGGTGGATGCAGTCAAGTAAAGCGCGGCCCATGGAGGACTTGTTACAAATGTTGCTATTGGAACAGTTTTATGAGGGGATATCCGTAGAACTGCAGGAATGGGTGAGGGATCGTAACCCTACCTCCCTCACCGAGGCTGCTAAAAAGGCCGATGATTTTATGGATGCTCGCAGACAAACCAAGGCAGTGGGTACTAAACCTGCCATGCGACCACTGTCAGGAAATTCTTTCTCCCCTAACCCTCAGCCCCCACCAAGACAACTCCCTCCACCGGCACCGGCGGCAGCGCAACCGAGATATCGCACACCTGCTTCTGTGCAATTCCACCGGTGCCAGAAGTGGGGACATTTCCAGCGTGATTGTCCGCAGTCTAGAGACCGCACCACCTGGATCCGACCAGGGCCTCCACCACCACCACCGAGAGCAGCAGCGCATCACTACCAGGACGAGGTACCACTTCCCTACGGCTCTGCAGTTCCAGTCACGACTGTGGAACAGTGGGAAGTGCTGCATGAGGCCAACCCATTACAGGCACAGGCGGACAATCGACAGCACCATAGGCAGACCGTATACCTAGAAGGGAAGCCTATGCAGGGGCTCAGAGACTCGGGAGCCACCATCACCTTGGTTCAAAGTCATTTGGTTTCTGACAAGGCCAAACTGAATAAGACTGTGGCTGTCAGGGTTGCAGGGGGAGCCGTGTATCGGCTAGACACAGCCAGGGTACACTTGCATTGGGGTGCGGGGTTCGGGAATGTGGAAGTGGGTTTAATGCCGCAATTACCTGCTGAGGTGGTCCTGGGGAATGATCTGGGCAAACTCACCTCCGCATTTGAGCCCCAAACTACTGAGGAAGCGCACCCAGTAGTCACCAGGCAACAGGCCCGCACCCAGAACAACAACGCACTGCCGGAGGTCCAGGTAAGAGATTCCTCCCCTTCCCTAGACTGTATCCCTTGGGCCCCTCCTGACGAGTTTGTAGCCGAGGTGATCACTGACCCTACCCTACAAGTATACCGAGACAAGGTCACCTCTAACCAACCGGGGGCGGAGGGGGAAAGATTTGTGTGGGACAGACAGTTATTGTACCGAGAGACGAATAAACAGCTGGGTCAGACCCCATTGCTGCAAGGCAGCTGGTAGTACCCCAGAGGTACCGAACCGAATTACTCCGAATAGCGCACGATATTCCGCTATCCGGACATTTGGGGGTCAGTCGTACCAGATATCGGCTGACCCAAAGTTTCTTCTGGCCAGGGATTAGCCAGGAGGTGCGCAGATATTGTAATACCTGCGATACGTGCCAGAGGGTAGGAAAGAGGGGGGATAGGCGTAAGGCTAAGTTGCACCCACTGCCCATAATCGAAGAACCCTTTCATAGAGTCGCAGTAGATATTGTAGGCCCCCTCCGGAAGCCTAGCCCATCGGGCAAACGGTACATCTTGACCGTAGTGGACTACGCCACTCGCTACCCCGAGGCGGTAGCCCTAACCAACATACATGCAGAGACGGTGGCTGAGGCGCTGATGCAGATTTTCTCCCGGATGGGGTTACCCAGGGAGATCATCTCGGATCAGGGCACTCAGTTCACGGCCGAAGTCACCCAACAACTCTGGAAGTTTTGTAAAGTTAAGCCCATAATTAGTGCTCCCTACCACCCCCAGACTAATGGGCTCTGCGAACGGTTCAATGGCACCTTAAAACAGATGCTCCGAACCTTCGCAGAGACCCACCGAGACTGGGAAAAATTCCTGCCGCACCTACTGTTTGCTTACAGGGAGGTGCCGCAGGAATCTACGGGATTTTCCCCCTTTGAACTGCTATTCGGGAGGAGGGTAAGGGGGCCCCTAGACTTGATTAGAGAACATTGGGAAGGAGACCGTAGCGCCGACGGCACCCCTATTGTACCATATGTGTTGGCCCTCCGAGATCGCCTGGAAGCACTCACAAAGACGGTGAAGGAAAACCTACAGGCGGCTCAGACGCGTCAGCGCACCTGGTACCGTAAGGGCGCCAGGGACCGTAGCTTCCAGGTCGGGCAGAAAGTTTTAATTTTAAAACCTGTCCGACACGATAAGCTACAGGCCGCCTGGCAAGGCCCTTATAAAGTGGTAGAACAACGATGTAATACCACTTATATAATTGGCCACTGCGCAGGAACTGGAGGGCGACGCATGATTCATGTGAACATGATGAAGCCCTACCAGGAACGTTCAGAGGAGGTGACAGCTATCTGCGCACCCACCTCTGAAGAAGGCGACAGCCTGCCCCTCCCCAATCTGTTGGAAGACGGACAGCTGGCTGGGGATTTAGGAGCAGTTGTATTGGGGGATCGGTTGAGCCCACAGGAGCGTATCGAGGTACAACAACTACTGCACGAAAAGCAGGAGACCTTTTCTAATGTACCTGGATACACCCCTCTGGCTACCCACCGAGTAGAAACCCCAGGACAACTCCCCATGCGCCAGACCCCGTACCGCATCCCTGAAGCGGTACGGGAGAATATGCGCAAAGAGATTGAGGAGATGATTCAGTTAGGAGTAATTGAACCCTCGGATAGCCCCTGGGCTTCTCCAGTGGTCCTCGTACCAAAACGGGACGGCACGACCCGCTTTTGCGTGGACTACAGGAGATTGAATGAGAAGACAGTATCCGACGCATACCCGATGCCTAGGATAGATGAGTTACTGGACCGGATGGCCAGGGGTCAATACCTTACCACTATTGATTTGTGTAAAGGGTATTGGCAGATTCCCTTGGCCCCGGACGCCATCCCTAAGTCCGCCTTTGTCACCCCATTCGGCCTGTACCAATTCAAGGTCATGCCGTTTGGGATGAAAAACGCGCCGGCTACCTTCCAGCGGATGGTGGACCGCCTCCTAGATGGGTTCCAAGACTATACCTGCGCATATCTCGATGATATTGCCATATTTAGCGATACCTGGCAGGAGCACTTGGCCCATATAGGAGCGGTTCTAGACAGGATCAGGGAGGCTGGTTTAACCTTAAAACCAGCTAAATGTAGCATTGGGATGGCCGAGGTACAGTACCTGGGCCACAGAGTGGGCTGTGGTAAACAAAAGCCGGAACCAGCCAAAGTAGAGGCGGTAGCACAGTGGCCTACCCCGAAGACTAAAACCCAGGTGTTAGCATTCCTAGGGACAGCAGGGTACTACCGGAAATTTGTCCCCAATTATAGTGCCCTGGCCAAACCCCTCACTGACCTGACCCGTAAAAACCTTCCCCGCCAAGTAACCTGGACCCCGGAGTGTGAGCAGGCATTCCAACACCTGAAAGATGCACTTGTTAATGCCCCTGTCTTGGCCGCTCCCAATCCAACTAAACGTTTTCTTGTTCACACAGACGCTTCTATGTTTGGATTGGGGGCAGTACTGAGCCAAGTCGGGGCCGATGGCGGAGAACACCCCGTGGCTTACATCAGTCGCAAACTTTTACCCCGGGAAGTAAGCTACGCCGCCATCGAGAAGGAATGCCTGGCTGTGGTGTGGGCCTTGAAGAAATTGCAACCCTATTTATATGGACAGGCTTTTTCCCTGCTCATGGATCACAACCCGTTAGTCTGGCTGAACCGGGTGGCTGGGGACAATGCCAGGCTGCTGCGCTGGAGTTTGGCGCTGCAGCCTTTTGACTTTAACATTCAGTACCGCCTGGGTAAACAAAATGGAAACGCCGACGGGTTGTCACGACAAACTGATCTGGAGAAATGATCCGTGAGCACCCCGGTCATCCCCAAGCCGATCCGTATGGGATCAGACTGTGTATGCCGGCTTGTGGGCAAGGGGGAGCAGTGTAGCGGAATGCAGTAAGCCTGTCCTGTAACATGCCTGTGTGACTGTATTCGGTATATTTTGCCTGTGTTAATTTTCCTATTTCGTATGTTTTCTGTGTGAATTGTATGCTATTCGGTAGTTTCCATCCGTACCCTATGCATATGGAAACTACCGAACTGAGGGACCACCCCAGAGAGAAGTGTGTTAGCAATTAAGGTTCGCATACTTTCTAAAACCGCAAGTTAACAAGCTCGTTAGGATTGTATCTGGGTGGCCGCCATTCAGCATGCGTACACGTGGCGGCGGCCATCTTCCGCATGAAAATCTCAGCGGTGTTTGGTCGTCGAGTGTCTGGAACTCAAATCGGACACTCAAACAACCGACACCGCTGAGACCTCCAGAGTTCCGTAACTGCCGAACGGAGAGTCCTAACGAATCCCCATTCGGTAGAAACAAAGTACCGAATGAGGGAACCAATATCTAGGCGGATGGAAGTATGGATGGCAATTATAAATGTATGTTTTAACTGCCGAACGGAGACAGACCGCAGGGCCCAAACTTATGGAACCCTTTTCGGATACCAACTCGTGTGCGGTCGGTCAAACTTCACCTCCACGTAACTACCAAACCACTGGTCCGATCTGGGTGAATTTTGGATATTATAGTCACCCAGATCAGGGCTACCTAGCGGTACCCTAATATTAATGTTATGTGATGGTTTAGGGGTACATCCAGGTTTGGGGTAAATTACTGTGTCAGTTAAGGGGATTATGAGTCACTCTGAGGGGAGGAGAGGTGTGGGAGGTAACAAGCACTGTATTGGTTACTGTCCTAATTACTGTGAATCCCTCCCTTGCATGGGAGCAGGCTTTATAAGAAACCCTGGAATAAACGATTGTCAGTTCTACTCCTGAAACTGTGTGTCGTCCAGTTATTGGGAGTGCTGTGGGGATATTGCTGTACCTTTTTACCTGCTGGAAACTCTGCTGTGGATTTACTAATGACTTGTTCCTGAGCCTCCCTAGGATCTTAAGTGGAGAATAGCTGCGAGAAATCAGCTCTCCGCTACAACCGCACAGCCTGATTCTCTGGAACTCTTTTAGGCATGAAAATGTGCTTGCGGTCGGTCCAAAAGGGACCTCCAGCTAACTTTTTAACCCCTGGATGGAATTGGCTGAATTTTGACTGTTTATAATTAAAGTATGCTGAGTTCGAATATGTGATTTTTATGTTTGTGGCATGTTTATTTTGGAAGTTAATAATATTTAGTAAAAACTGTATTTCTCTGCCTGTGATAACTATTTTAACCATTGTGTTCAGTAATCATATCACAGGCAGAGGGGGGGATTTTGTGTGGGAGTGTCTGTGTGTATTGTACAGATTGATTGGTTGTATTTCAAAACTCTGTTGGCAGTACTATGTTTGTGGATTGTGAATAAAAGAGGCTGTATGTGCCAGTACAGTCAGTTCTGCTTGACCTCAAAACGAAGTGTCGTCTCGTTATTGGGGGGATTGGATTGTATGCTGCTTGCCAGGAGTGTAAGCTGATTGTATGCTTTTCCTGTTAAGCTGTTTACAGCATTCATATGCTTGAGAGCATTTGAATGCTTCTCCGGTTCGGTGGTTGTGGTGTCTGCTGCAGTGCTTGGAGTCCTCAGGAAGCGCTAGGAGCATCCTTCAATGGAGGTACCCAGTTGGGGTGCCCATCGATCCATTACAATACTAATAAAGGTAGTTATAGTTATATAAAATACTGATAGAAGCATACATTTGAAATTGGGCTACACATATTAATAAAGTAACAAGTCGCATTGATCAATTGAATTAACACTAAAAATATACAGATTTAAAATAACCTGCACAATAAATGGCCGAACCACAGAATGTATGATAGAAATACAATAGTATTGTGCATGGCATCATTCATCATAGTGTCTTAGTGTGGGGGAAAAGTATAATGAAGAAATAAGACAAAGCTAAAAGAGTAGGCAAACACAGGACTATTAAAAGTCTATTATAAAGTGAACGTGAATCTAATTAGCAACATACAGTTACGGAGAAAGTATCACGTATATTGAATAATACTAGCACAGGTTGAAATATAGATAAAAATAAGTATAGAGGAGTATATACAAGTGAGTAAAAATATAATAATGAAAATGTAGTAGTACAAAATGGGTTATAGAGTAATTGAGAAAACTAAGAAAAAAGGTATCTATAGCAAAATAATGAAAGAAAATTAAATGAGAAAGTGTAGGTAGCAGCATCAGCAACTAAAAAATAGTTGTGGGGTGTAATGAAAAAGATGTTACATGTAAAGCGTGGAGTAAGCTTAAAAAGATGATAACACTAATAATGGTAAAAAATTTATAAATATAAAAAAGGGGAATATAAAGTTCCAAAAGAGAGGAGTGAGTAGGGGACAAAATAGCTGTCTAGCTAGATTTGTGAAAGTATTACTATGTATAAATAAATATTATGAGTATATCTGAGTAAGAGAAGCTAGATACGGTCTATAAAGAGCTCAAATTTAACCTTCAATGCATTTATAAATAAAGATATCCAATCTATTATCAACGCATAATGTCAATAGGAATTAGCCCCTATGATGACCTGGAAATGCTGGAATTGTATAGAGAAGGAAGAACATGTGCTTATAGAATGAAATCTCATTCACACTCAACTAGAAAGGTATACAAAAAAAATAGTAGCTTGTATACATATAAAACAAGAAAAATTACTGATAAGCTGTCTCAAAAGGTCTACTTTAAAAACATCTTAAAAATTATTGTTAGTAACATTAAAAATAATAAAAATGAAAAGTATTTCCGAGCATATTAGAGCATGTCGGTGAAAATATAAAAATATGAAAATTTAAAAAAATAAATAAAATATCTTATTCTTAGGGTCAGTATGACTGTACCTATGTAAGATGTATAAATAAATAAAATAAAATGTACACCTAGTGATTATAAACAGAAATATTTAAAACAAGGCGAAAGATGATTATAAAAAGGCATTTATCTCAAAATCAATGTTAAGGCCTTTAGGTTCGAGTGTATCTAAATTGTTGCTCCATTTCGCCTCCATTCTATCAAGCTCTTTTTCAAGGTCTCCTCCTCTCCAGTGAGTCTCAATCTTCTCAATTGCCATACAATTAAGGCCAGTAGGATCATTTTGGTGGAACTCACTGAAATGTCGAGATTGATTATGGCTTTGAAATCCTCTTTTGATGTTCCTAACATGTTTGCTCAAACGGGTCTTGAACTTTATTTTCGTCCTGCCCACGTACTGTTTGTTGCATGGACAGCTCAGTAAGTAAATGACTCCTACTGAGTCACAGTTTAGTGTTGTCCTAATGTTGAATGTTTCATTAGTGTCTTTATGCCGGAATTCTTTATCGTTGCTCTTGATAATACATTAAGTTTGCAGCCTATGCATTTTCCACACTGTGTAAATCCACATAGTGGGCCTTTGTATGTCTTTTTTTTCATTTTTAACTGTGGGAGCTAGCAGGGTCTTGAGATTGGGGGCTTTTGAGTAACTCATCCTTGGTCTATCCCCTAGAATTTTGTCCAGGGTAGAGTCGCCCTTCAAGATGGTCCAATTCTTATGGAAGATCCTCTTAATGTGGGATGATTGATTGCTATAGTTGGTAATGAATGCAGGTTGTGATAAAGAATCTGATGGATTATTTCTTTTTGCTTCCAAGGTGGTTTCTCAAGAGCTTGTTGGGACGCTTTGTTAAGTAACTCGACAGAGTAACCTATAGCTAGAGACCTCTGTGTCATGTCATCCATCTGTGCTTTGACTATGTTAAGTTCAGAACAATTCCTTCTAATTCTTCTGTACTGATTATAGGGTATGTTGTCCAGCCATGTGTTTTTATGATAGCTATTGGCCGGAATGAAGCTGTTACAGTCGACTGTCTTCTTATAGGTCTTGGTGTGAATCATATTGTCTTTAATGTAGATGTTGAGGTCTAGGAATTCAACATGTTCATGTGATTGGTTGAACGTAAACTGGAGATGGTACGGATTATGGTTTAAATATTGTTTAAATGAGTCCAGAGAAACAATATCTTTCCTCCATATAAAGATAACGTCATCAATATATCTTTGCCAGAGGACCAGACTTGCGCTGATAGGGGAAGGGGGCCAAATAAACTCGTCCTCCCATTTTCCCATAAATAGATTAGCGTAGCTAGGTGCAAATCTGGTCCCCATTGCAGTGCCTTCAGTTTGGAGGTAGAGTTTTTCGTTTGCCCAAAAGAAGTTGTGACTAAGAATAAATGCCACGCATCTGACCAGAAAATCTATCTGGTCATTTTTAAGTTCCGAATATGTGGCTAGGGAGTATTGGATTGCTTTGCACCCATGTAGATGCTCGATCACTGTGTATAGTGACCAATTCCCAAAATTATGGGTCTTCCCGGGGGGTTGTCTAGCCTCTTGTGAATTTTTGGGAGATGATAGAAGACCGCCAGCCTTGGGTGTTTACAGTTGACGTAGTCGAATTCCTTTTTATCGAGAATCCCTCTAGATTTACCATCTTCTAGTAGGGAGAGTAGTTCAGTCTTATAGTCTTCACACTGATTATTCAATAGAATAGAATATGTGTTAGTATCACTAAGAAGCCTTTCACTTTCCACTATATAATCACATAGGTTCATGACCACTAGGCCTCCACCTTTTGTCTGCTGGTCTAATGATTATTTGATCGTCCTTCATGGCTATTCTTTCTTTCCTCGTCAATTTTTTTTTTTACCGTAGGTTTGTCTTTCAAAGTTCTTAAATCTTTGACCATCTGTTTTTCAAACACCTTGATATAATCGTTCTTCACTTATTGGGGATAAAAAGTTATATATTCCGAAAAACTTTCAGTTTCCAATATTAATGGAATATATGAATTAACAGTTTTATCATATTTATCTAAAGAGCGCCGATTATTAGACAGACTGTCTTAGCACAGTATTTAGTCAAGTCTATTGCAGAAACCACTTTACTGAATTACACCAGCTATATAAAGCAGACTAACAGTCTTGTTGGACTACAAGCCTCTGATGAAGTGACACTATTCAGTCACGAAACGCGTAAGGCATTTTACGGCAGGAGCCGCATGCACGCACCCCTACCGAGACTAAGTGGAACGCAGATCGGGCAGTAAGTGGAACGCATGCGAAGGCACAGACATCGATCCTCCCGGCATTTCCACATCCTTCTACCTCTTGACCGGCCAGAAGTGAAGAGAGAAACTTCTTACCCTGATTCTGTTTATAAGTAGAGAATAATAGAGACTCACAAAAGTGAGACTCAGGACTGGTTTTAATACAGTATATAGGGAAAATTAATACATATTATGAACAAACTGTCAGTACTGCGCACTAACGAAGGTAGGAATTATCCATTGATATATAGTATATATTATTATTATATAACTTCCAAAAGGTGCCACGAAAAATTAGAAAATAAAAACATATTTTATTACGATTCAAAAAAAGGGGGGCACTCTCAAAGGAGGAAAAAACCTGTTATTAAAATCAAAACTCAACCCAAGCTCTCACTTTTTTTTTTCACAATGGTGGCACTAGGTGTTTGACCTTTATTTATTTTTCACTGTCAGTACTGACCTACTTTAATTGAGGGGAGACAGACATTGGTAGTTGGTCTATTTCTTTATTTTCTGCTTAGGGATAGCATAGAACACCCTTGAAGGTGTTTGCCTTAGGAGTGGCAGAGATTATACTCCTCATTTACTATCTTCCTATCTTATGCTGCTCTGCTAAGTATCCTTTGACTGAAGACTTTTTCCTTATTATACACTATCAGGGATAGCTTAGAACACCCCTGAAGCTGTCCTATCTAGGAGTCATAGGGTGGATGTCCTATATATACACATATACTCTCCTTTTTACTAATCCTTGATTATCTGCCTATTGGCTTTGTAAGGTGGATGTTGTATATGTGTATATGTATATATATTTATATAATATTTTCTCACTATCCCCTGTACTACATGTGTATTGGCTATTTACTTTTTCAATTAATTTTGAGATTAGCAACTATTATAACCTTAAGGCTTGTCTCTCCCCTCATAGGGATCCTTTTGATTTTAGTAACAGTTTTTTTCCTCCTTTTGATATTCCATTTAGCGTGCCCCCCTTTTTTGAATCGTAATAAAATATTATTTATTTATTTCATGGCACCTTTTGGAAGTTATATAATAATAATATATACTATATATCGATGGATAATTCCTACCTTCATTAGTGCGCAGTACTGACAGTTTATTCATAATATTTATTAATTTTCCCTATATACTGTATTAAAACCAGTCCTGAGTCTCACTTATGTGAGTCTCTATTATTCTCTACTTGTTAACATTTTATTTCGGGTACAAGCCCTTTATTGGTGGATCTGGAACCACCATTCTGACCTTAGTGTGTTCTACACTCTCACATTTCTATGTTAGTTGTGAACACACTTTCAATATCCTATCTATCCTGATTCTGTTTATCCCTAAGGACTCAGATCTCTCTTTTTATATTTCACGGTAAACTGTGAGTTTATTTTATCCGTTATTCTATTAATACATTTGGAGTTTTTATTTACATTTGGGTGCCTGCTATATCCTGCTAAATCCCTGAGGGGAATATCTAAACACTCTAGATCTCTGTCAGTGATCTAGGTAGTGATTTTTCAGTTGTTGCTGCATGACTAACCAATATTAGTCTCTATTCACCATTTTGGGTTATACTATTACAGCTACTGATACTGTGTGGCAGGTATTTACCAATATTCTGCTACTTTCAGTTTATAACAGCTGTTACATTGTTTGCAGACATTGAATCTCATTGCTGAACATAAGGATTTCTAAGGATCTCTACGTATTGGGACAGTTTTACATCTGCAGCAAATTGCACTCTGAGCTATAGAAAGCTTACCTTTATACCGGACTTTTGTTTAATATATTTTTCCTATATTCCTCATTGGACAGATTCATTTCAACATTAATTCACGGCATAGGTGACTGTTTATTTTTTGTGTTAATTCCCATTTTATCAACTATTATTGTACGCTATGGCCAGGCATTTTTGTTTCTGCCCTTAAAGGACCACTCTAGTGCCAGGAAAGCATACTCGTTTTCCTGGCACTAGAGTGCCCTGAGGGTGCCCCCACCCTCAGGGACCCCCTCCCGCCCGGCTCTGGAAAGGGGAAAAGGGTTAAAACTTACCTTTTTCCAGCGCTGGGCGGGGAGCTCTCCTCCTCCTCTCCGCCTCCGTTCCTCCCCGTCGGCTGAATGCGCACGCGCGGCAAGAGCTGCGCGCGCATTCAGCCGGTCACATAGGAAAGCATTCATAATGCTTTCCTATGGACGCTTGCGTGCTCTCACTGTGATTTTCACAGTGAGAATCACGCAAGCGCCTCTAGCGGCTGTCAGTGAGACAGCCACTAGAGGAAATAGGGGAAGGCTTAACTAATTGATAAACATAGCAGTTTTTCTGAAACTGCTATGTTTATAAAAAAATAGTTAACCCTAGCTGGACCTGGCACCTAGACCACTTCATTAAGCTGAAGTGGTCTGGGTGCCTAGAGTGGTCCTTTAATACTGTTGGCATTATCATTTTATTCACTACCCATTATTGCAACCTTTTTTCTTATACTTACCTATCACATGTATTTTATAGCTGCCCTTTTCTATAGTTACTTCTATGGTGTTACATCTATTTTGAGCGGTTTTCTGTTCATACTCTTGTAACTCCCCTGTTTTAGTTTAAGTTTCTATCCATCTATATCCACACCACCATTTTCATAGTCTCTTATACAATCCTTCTGATTCCTCTCTTGTTCTATACTTTTGCCCTTACTGCTGCTTATATATACACTGCGTGCAGAATTATTAGGCAAATTAGTATTTTGACCACATCATCCTCTTTATGCATGTTGTCTTACTCCAAGCTGTATAGGCTTGAAAGCCTACTACCAATTAAGCATATTAGGTGATGTGCATCTCTGTAATGAGAAGGGGTGTGGTCTAATGACATCAACACTCTATATCAGGTGTGCATAATTATTAGGCAACTTCCTTTCCTTTGGCAAAATGGGTCAAAAGAAGGACTTGACAGGCTCAGAAAAGTCAAAAATAGTGAGATATCTTGCAGAGGGATGCAGCACTCTTAAAATTGCAAAGCTTCTGAAGCGTGATCATCGAACAATCAAGCGTTTCATTCAAAGTAGTCAACAGGGTCGCAAGAAGTGTGTGGAGAAACCAAGGCGCAAAATAACTGCCCATGAACTGAGAAAAGTCAAGCGTGCAGCTGCCAAGATGCCACTTGCCACCAGTTTGGCCATATTTCAGAGCTGCAACATCACTGGAGTGCCCGAAAGCACAAAGTGTGCAATACTCAGAGACATGGCCAAGGTAAGAAAGGCTGAAAGACGACCACCACTGAACAAGACACACAAGCTGAAACGTCAAGACTGGGCCAAGAAATATCTCAAGACTGATTTTTCTAAGGTTTTATGGACTGATGAAATGAGAGTGAGTCTTGATGGGCCAGATGGATGGATTGGTAAAGGACAGAGAGCTCCAGTCCGACTCAGACGCCAGCAAGGTGGAGGTGGAGTACTGGTTTGGGCTGGTATCATCAAAGATGAGCTTGTGGGGCCTTTTCGGGTTGAGGATGGAGTCAAGCTCAACTCCCAGTTTCTGGAAGACACCTTCTTCAAGCAGTGGTACAGGAAGAAGTCTGCATCCTTCAAGAAAAACATGATTTTCATGCAGGACAATGCTCCATCACACGCGTCCAAGTACTCCACAGCGTGGCTGGCAAGAAAGGGTATAAAAGAAGAAAATCTAATGACATGGCCTCCTTGTTCACCTGATCTGAACCCCATTGAGAACCTGTGGTCCATCATCAAATGTGAGATTTACAAGGAGGGAAAACAGTACACCTCTCTGAACAGTGTCTGGGAGGCTGTGGTTGCTGCTGCATGCAATGTTGATGGTGAACAGATCAAAACACTGACAGAATCCATGGATGGCAGGCTTTTGAGTGTCCTTGCAAAGAAAGGTGGCTATATTGGTCACTGATTTGTTTTTGTTATGTTTTTGAATGTCAGAAATGTATATTTGTGAATGTTGAGATGTTATATTGGTTTCACTGGTAAAAATAAATAATTGAAATGGGTTTATATTTGTTTTTTGTTAAGTTGCCTAATAATTATGCACAGTAATAGTCACCTGCACACACAGATATCCCCCTAAAATAGCTATAACAAAAAACAAACTAAAAACTACTTCCAAAAATATTCAGCTTTGATATTAATGAGTTTTTTGGGTTCATTGAGAACATGGTTGTTGTTCAATAATAAAATGAATCCTCAAAAATACAACTTGCCTAATAATTCTGCACTCCCTGTATATATATATATATATATATATATATATATATATATATATATATATATATATATATATCTATATAGGTTTATGTCCTTTCCATATTCATCTATTTTTATCTATTAATTATATTTTTTTCTTTATCCTTTATCTCCAAGTTTATTTCTCATATCTTATATTGAGTCCATTTTTCTTTTCTTTATCTTACACACACATATCCATTTCCTTTGTACCTATTATTCCTTATACTCTTCCATTGCTTTACATTCTCACTTCTTATTAGATCTCCTGGTACGTGTAGGGCTTACCACATACAGCTTTTTGACATTTCCTTTTATGCCTTTATAGGGGGACTATTTATACTAGTTGAGATCTTTTTCTTCTTCATTATCAATCCTTACCATTTTCTCCACTTATTAGGGCTAGTTCTCTCTACCCAAGCCTAGTACACAGATATGGTGATTGGTCAGGCTGTAGCTGATAGTGATATAGAATAGTGGCGAACAGCGCCATATGGTGGCCTGTCAGAGTAAATATTCATTTAAAAAAAATCTAGGAAGAAAAAATATGAATATATATATAAATAGAGAAAAGAAAATATTTAAACACAAAGGGGAGAATATATAAAATATGGCGTATACTGCGCCCAAATATTATACGTACATACACCTCTGCGAGGAAAAGTTGGTAAAATACCTCGGAATAATAAAACAGAAAAAAAATAATAGTGCAATACAGTATATAACAGTGCAAATATTTGTGCTAGGTAACTGTAAGAAAAACACTCACATACGGTAGAGCTATATAAGAGCTCTACTTTTTTCAGCGTGGACGGTATAATCCCCGTCTAAGGATGCAAGATGGTAAAGATGGTACTGGCCCTCCAAATGCACAATGGGGATAAAAGAAAAAAAAGACGCTCTGATAGTGTAGTAAGTACTATAAAATCAGGGTAGTAGGATAAAGTAATGTACTTACAATTTGTAGAGCAAAACCTGCTCTAGTTATCACAGCATGGGTGGTACTATCCCCACCTAAGGATATGATGGCACCAGGTAGTTAACAGGACATAAAAGAGTAATAATATAAAATAAAAAATAGATGTCTAAATGTATAAAATAGACTATTTATTATAAAATATCACATATAAAAGTATAGGTACAAATGTCCAAAAATAAGGGGGTCCCACACATTTGTACCTATACTTTTATATGTGATATTTTATAATAAATAGTCTATTTTATACATTTAGACATCTATTTTTTATTATTTTATATTATTACTCTTTTATGTCCTGTTAACTACCTGGTGCCATCATATCCTTAGGTGGGGATAGTACCACCCATGCTGTGATAACTAGAGCAGGTTTTGCTCTACAAATTGTAAGTACATTACTTTATCCTACTACCCTGATTTTATAGTACTTACTACACTATCAGAGTGTCTTTTTTTTCTTTTATCCCCATTGTGCATTTGGAGGACCAGTACCATCTTTACCATCTTGCATCCTTAGACGGGGATTATACCGTCCACGCTGAAAAAAG
Organism: Pelobates fuscus; assembly: GCF_036172605.1. Taxonomy (NCBI): domain Eukaryota; kingdom Metazoa; phylum Chordata; class Amphibia; order Anura; family Pelobatidae; genus Pelobates; species Pelobates fuscus. The sequence goes on along the minus strand of NC_086324.1, from coordinate 111,092,946 downwards.
TAGAGCTCTTATATAGCTCTACCGTATGTGAGTGTTTTTCTTACAGTTACCTAGCACAAATATTTGCACTGCTATATACTGTATTGCACTATTATTTTTTTTCTGTTTTATTATTCTGAGGTATTTTACCAACTTTTCCTCGCAGAGGTGTATGTACGTATAATATTTGGGCGCAGTATACGCCATATTTTATATCTTCTGTTTCACCAATACACAAGGTTTGGGAATCCTTGTATTGTATACAGCAGCCCCCATTGTTATTTTATGTTATAGTGAGCGCCTATATACCCTGTTTTTTCCTCACAAAGGGGAGAATATCAAATAAAGGGAGTGTAAAAGGGAGAGAATACCACATATATTTATATATTAAAAAGGGGGTGGTAAATATAAAACATGTAAAGGGCATATACCACACTTCAATAACATAAATATAAATGGAAAACAGAATGAAATGGGGAACATTTATGATAAAATGCAATACTTTTTTTTATTTTATTTTTATTCCAACTGTCACCTAAGATGGTTACAGTCTGAGAGCTGTGACAGTTACAGGGCTGTAAACTGATCAAATTGCCAGAAAAAAATGTTAATTTGCGTTGAAAAATAAAAGGATTTACTTACTGAACACTTACAGCATCATGATCAAGCAAAAGAAATTAGAAAAACTTGCAGTTGCAGTGCTAAAATGAGTGAAAAAAACAGCATTTCCCCTGGATCCAAGATGGCGGATCAGGATTCACCTAAGCAAAGGACACTAACTGCTGTCTCTGTAGCTTCTGGTGACTGTTTTCCCTCTGTTTCACAAATGCAGATTATGTTGGACAACCTGTATGAAAGAATTAGCAGGGAATTGAATGCCCAGATTGCAGCTGTGAAAACAGTTGTTACTGAGCTGGAGATCAGAACAGACCGCATCAAGACAGCACTCAACGAACACGTAAGTTCGCATTCGGAGCTCAAATCCAAGGTAAGTTCGCTAGAGAATGAGCTTACTTTCATTAATGCGAAAATGACTGATTTAGAAGATCGGAGCCGCTGGAACAATATTCGTGTACAAAATATTGCCGCAACAATAGCCGCAAATGAGCTTTCAGATTTTGTGAAAGGAGTGATTCGCTCAATTTTACCTAACGTTTCTTTTTCAGAACTCCTAATAGATAGGTGCCATAGACTGCCTAAGCCAAATTCGGCACCGAATGAGGCTCCAAGAGATATCATTGCTAGAATTCATTTCTACTACATAAAAATTATTTCCTGGGTGCCTTGAGAAGAGGAAAAATAAATCATGAGGAATTTAAGCTTGTTCAAATTTTTTCAGGATTTCTTGGCTGCTACTATGGCAGAGGAAGAGGAGAGAGTTCCAGGACTTTACTTGACAATTACTAAGTAAAAGTATTAAATAGAGATGGGGCTTTCCAATGAAGGTACTGTTGCAACATGATGAGCAAAATATTATATGTAACGGACCGTTTCAGCAGATAAGGGGTAAAAATCCGTTTAGGCGATAATCCCCTTTCCGAGAGACAGGCACAGCTCCTGCAGAACATCAAAACTCACGAATTCGGATATAAATGAATACACCAAACTCCCGAACGGCATACAAGGGAATAAGGTAGCACTCCAACTGGAACCTCACGAATAGCTGCTAGCAGACTAACAGGAAAAGCATACATCAGCTTACACTCCTAGCAATCAATCTCCAACAGCATACAGTGAATCCCCCCAAGAACGAGACAAGGCTCTGTGTTGAGGGTCAAGCAGTGGTCTGAGGTCTTGAACACCCAGCCTGCTTTTTATTACAGTCAGGTAAAAACAGACCACACCCAGGGGGAGGTATAAAACAACCAATAACAGAATAGTACAGCCCACAGGTTCCCTCCCCTCTGCTTGGGAGATAATTGAGTTTCCTACTAGATCTACTCAATTATCTCCAAGCTAAAACTTACACATTTTATCCATTTTTATAACTTTCCCATTTTACATAGTACATTAATAAAACCGACCGCACGCCTGTTTGCATGCCCAAAAACAGTTCCACAGATTCAGGCTGTGTGGTCGATCTATTTCTGTCCGGAAAATCGGTAAAGTCCCATCCGAAGTCGGTGTTCAAATAGTCGAACGCACTTCGACTTTTGTTGAAGTGTCGAAGTGAAACGCGGTTAAAACTTTCGCGGTGGTCGCTAGTCGAGTGGCAATCTATTTCCCATGAAAAGATGATAAAGTCCCATTCGAACGGGACTTAGTCTCCTGCTGTGGTGTCGAAGGATAGGGGAAGGTACAGGTCACCGCTGACCGCGTTCGACTGCATTAAAATGGCCGCCGCCACGTATTCGACTGTAATGGCGGCCACTTCGATGGCTTCGGCACTTTGACGGCTTCGGCACTTCGACTGCATTCGAAGGGCCAGTTAAAAAGTTGGAACACTGCTCCCAAGTATTTAAAGGGCCAGGAGCAGTATACACAAATCCATTATGCCCAAACGTAGGTTTTACATCCAGGGCCATAGTCACAGGGGAGGAGGCAGGCAAGCAGGCCTCTCCAGGACAAAGTGGCGAAGAGCACTTTGTCACATTATAATTAATACACCAAAGGAAGGAGAGCATGTTATTACTACCTTGACACCAGGAGACCCTCAAAATCATCAAACTCCAAAAGTTCCCAGGAAATCAAAGAGAAGAGAAATTCCTACCCACTAAAAATGTTTTAAGTTGTTCCTTTTTCTTCATTTTTGTTGGATTACTTACATATTTATTGAGACACCACAACTGCTCACTTGAGCAAAACTTGAGAGGACTTCTCCCTATTTACTTTATTACAACCTTTCTATATTGTGGTGATCTGTGAAACCTTTTCCTTATAGAAGCAAAATCCAAATAGGTTATGGTGGGGAAAATTTGTGATTGAAAACCCCTTCCATCTAAATTCTATGAATAGTTAATACAATGTTAAAGGATCACTATAGGGTCAGGAACACAAACATGTATTCCTGACCCTATAGTGTTAACACCACCATCTAGCCCCCCCTCATGCCTCCATAAATATAGCAAAATCGTACTGTATTCAAGCCTGAAGTTGTAAGTTGTGTGGCGAAAGTAACCTCACCACTGGTTTTTGAAGGGGCCTGTTTGTCAGCCTCCTGCCCTGCGACTATGGGCCTGGGATGTATTGCCCTTCTAGGAACTGATGTGGGCATACTTGATTCTTATATTGCTGTTTCTGGCCCTTTAATTCCCAGAGAGAGGATTTGTACTTTTAAACTAGCACTTCGGATGCAGTCGAAGTGGCCGCCATTGGAATACCGAACACGTGGCGGCAGTCATTTTAACTAATTCAAACGCGGTCAGCGGTGTGTGCAGCCAAATCTATGGAACTGTTTTCGGCTACCCAATTGCACGAACACCGCTGACCCGTACCTTCTACTCTACTTCGACACTGCGGCTGGAGACTAAGTCCGGTTCGAAGATTCCCGTTCTCGGTGTAAAATAGACCGACCGCACAGCCCAAATCCATGGAACTGTTTTGGGCATGAAAATGTGCTTGCGGTCGGTCAAAAGTGACATATCTATCTCCTGAACGGATTCGAATGATTTTTGTGTATGTTTCATACACAAGGTTGATCCAATCACAAGGTTGCATGGTAAATGTAGCGGAGTGCAATAGTGAAATCCACGATCTCCGCTGGTAGTAAGAGTAGATCCACAGTCAGCGTCAGGAAACACGGCAATATCCCCAATCCTCCCAATAACCGGACGAAACACAGTATGGGAGTCAACTAACTGGCTTTATTCACAAGCTGCATATTCATACAGTTCCCCATGCAAGGGGTTTTCTTACAGAGATTCCAGGGGTTTTATCCCAGCATGCAATATAATTCTCCCAACAGGCCCTGCTGCACGAGAGGGATACTCCCACTAAAATGGACGATTAAGTGGATTATCCCCTCGTGCAGCAAAACCGACAATTTACATTACAGTTTTTGCGTTTTATTCGGTATTTTGACTTGACCGAACGTTCGGTAGATAGCTGGGATCTGAGCGCATCTTTTGAGAGAATACCGCTCAGCTCCCAGCTGAACTAACCGAACGCCGCACTAAATAAAGTTATATATGGAAGTTCCCCTCAATCTGTCGATTGTACTTAGGGGAACGTTCCTACCGAACACCGGACTCCCAAACGGCCTGGAAGGGCAGCGGTGTTCGTATCGTCGAGTAGCCGTTTTCAGTTCCAGGCGCTCGACGACCAAACACCGCTGAAGAATGGCGAATCCAAGATGGCCGACCGCTGCATGGTCGGTAGCCGAACTACGGCCACCTAGGAGAGCCTCTAATTACCGATTGCAACATTGTTAACAAGCGCCACACGCCTCTAAGTGTGTGGTCTATCAGGGGAGCCCGGATTCGTTTGACGAACAGCCTGGATAGTCGCTGTTCGTCGAACGAAGTGTTCTGCATGCTGGTAGCTTACGGCTGCCAGCATGCGAACCACCATAGTACAATATACACACAGCAGAATATACAGAACATACAATACAGCCTACAGACAACCTTTCTACATTATAGTCCCGAAGTGGCTAGGTTTGCCACAATGCTCCCCCAGAACCAAGCCGGCATACACAGTCTGATCCCAAAGGATCGGCTTGGGGATGTCCGGGGGAGTACTCACAGATCACTTTTCAAGTTCAGTTTGTCTAGATAACCCGTCGGCGTTACTGTTTTGTTTCCCTGGGCGGTAATGTATAGTAAAGTCGAAGGGCTGCAACGCCAAACTCCAGCGCAGCAGCCTGGCATTGTCTCCTGCCACACGGTTCAGCCACACCAACGGGTTGTGATCTGTGAGTAGGGAAAAAGGTTGTCCATAAAAATACGGCTGTAACTTTTTGAGGGCCCACACCACGGCCAGGCATTCTTTTTCAATGGCGGCGTAGCTCACTTCACGGGGCAACAACTTTCGGCTCAAGTTAGCTACGGGATGTTCTCCGCCATCTGCTCCCACTTGGCTCAGCACTGCTCCCAATCCAAACATTGAAGCGTCTGTGTGGACAAGAAATCTTTTAGTTGGATCAGGAGCAGTAAGTACAGGAGCATTGGTTAAAGCAGTCTTGAGTTGTTGAAATGCCTGCTCACACTCTGGGGCCCAGACAACCTGCCGGGGGAGGTTCTTGCAGGTCAAGTCAGTCAGGGGTTTGGCCAGGGCACTGTAGTTGGGTACGAACTTTCTATAGTACCCCGCAGTACCTAGAAAAGCTAACACTTGGGTTTTGGTCCTTGGGGTGGGCCACTTTGCTACGGCCTCAATCTTGGCTGGCTCGGGTTTCTGTTGCCCACACCCCACCCGGTGGCCCAAATACTGCACTTCGGCCATCCCTATGTGGCACTTGCTGGGTTTGAGGGTTAACCCTGCCTCCCCAATACGATCTAGAATAGCCCCTATATCCTATATGTCGTAGGTGCTCTTCCCAGGTCTGGCTAAATATGGCGATGTCATCTAAGTACGCACAGGCATAATCTTGAAAGCCGTCCAGTAGCCGATCTACCATCCGCTGAAAGGTGGCCAGAGCGTTTTTCATTCCGAATGGCATGACCCGGAATTGGTACAGGCCAAACCGGGTGACAAACGCTGACTTGGGGATGGCATCATCGGCTAGTGGAATTTGCCAGTATCCCTTACACAAATCTATGGTAGTGAGATACTGGCCCCGTGCCATCTTATCCAACAGCTAGTTTATTCGGGGCATCGGGTAGGCATCCGACACCGTTTTGTCGTTTAGCCTCCGGTAGTCGACACAGAACCGTGTTGTGCCGTCCTTCTTAGGTACCAGCACTACCGGCGATGCCCAGGGGCTATCTGAGGGTTCGATAACCCCTAGCTGTAACATCTCGTCTAGCTCTGCCTTCATATGGGTCCTGACTGACTCTGGGACCCGATATGGAGCCTGTCGCATAGGTAGCTGTCCCGGGGTTTCGACTCGGTGGGTAGCTAGCGGAGTGTACCCAGGCAAATTGGAGAAGGTAGCCCCTTTAGCTACGATCAGTGCTTGTACCTGGGCACGTTCCTGAGGGCTTAGCCGCTCCCCCAGCTGAACCCCCCGGGAGGGCTCTATCTGCTCTTCTGGCTCTAATAGGTCAGGCAGGGGCAGGTTCTCCTGATCCTCCGAGGCTGAGGCGCAGATCGCCGTCACGTCCTCTATCCTCTCATGGTAGGGTTTGAGCATGTTCACATGGAGCATGCGTCTCTTACCTACCCCTGAGCAGGGGCCGATCACGTAGGTGGTGTCACATCTCTGTTCCACCACCTGGTATGGGCCTTGCCAGATGGCCTGCAGCTTATATGTGTGGACAGGTTTTAAAATCAAAACCTTCTGCCCCACTTGAAAGCTGCGGTCTCTGGCTCCCCTATCGTACCAGCGGCGCTGGCGTTGCTGGGCCGCCTGGAGGTTGGTGCGCACAGTCTGGGTCAGCGCCTCCAGACGGTCCCGGAACTCCAGTACGTATGATACAATAGGGGTTCCATCTGGGCTACTCTCCCCTTCCCAGTGTTCCCTAATTAGATTCAAGGGCCCTCTTACCCTCCTTCCAAACAGTAGTTCAAACGGGGAGAACCCTGTTGATTCCTGGGGAACCTCTCTATACGCAAAGAGCAGGTGAGGTAAAAACCTCTCCCAGTCTTTATGTGTTTCCCCAAACGTACGGAGCATCTGCTTCAGCGTACCATTGAATCTCTCGCATAATCCATTGGACTGGGGGTGGTAGGCGGAATTGACGATTGGCTTAATGCCACATACCTTCCACATATGTTGGGTGACCTCGACTGTGAATTGGGTGCAGATATTATTTCTTGGGGGAACCCTACCTGGGAAAATACCTTCATTAAAGCCTCAGCTACTGTTTCGGCGTGGATATTAGTGAGGGCTACGGCCTCGGGGTACCTGGTGGCGTAGTCCACTATAGTTATTATATATCTTTTCCCAGAGGGACTGGGTTTTGGTAGGGGCCCCACTATATCCACAGCTACCCTACTGAAAGGTTCCGCAATGATAGGGAGGGGACATAGCTTGGCTTTGTGGCGGTCACCTCGTTTACCGACTCGTTGGCAAACGTCACAGGAGGTGCAATACTGTCGCACATCCTTAGAAATCCCGGGCCAGAAGAATGCATGGGTTAACCGGTACCGGGTACAGGTCATCCCTAGATGCCCGGACAAGGGAATATCTTGAGCAATTCGAAGTAGTTCTTGCCTATATTTCTGGGGAACTACTAGCTGTTTGGTTGTCATTGTGACTGACCCTCCTATTTCTCTCTCTGCGATGCGGTACAGTAGCCCTTTCTCCCATGTGTACCGCTCCCCCTCTAACCCTGCCTGGTCAGTGTGTACCCTGTCCCGATATATCTGTAGGGTGGGGTCTGTCTTCACCTCTGCCTCAAAGGTAGTTGGGGTATCCCAGGACATGTGTGTCATGTGGGCGTCATGGTCTCTTACCTGAGCCTCACAGTGTATTGGTGGAGCCGTGGTGCAAGCCTGTTGCCGTGTAGTCACTGGATGGACTTCCTGGTGTGGAGCCTGGGGTATAAAAGCAGAAGTCATCTGGCCCAAGTCATTCCCCAGTACAACATCCGCGGGTAAATTTAGCATGAGACCCACTTCCACAGTCCCCTCTCCCACACCCCAATCCAAATGCACCTTGGCAGTGGGTAGCCTGTACACTGCTCCCCCTGCCACTCGTACTGCCACCGATCCGCCAGTGTGGGTTGAACCGGGGACTAAATGAGGTGCTACCAAAGTTAGAGTGGCCCCGGAATCTCGGAGCCCTTGTACCTCCTTCCCTCCCAGGGTCACCAGCTGGCGATGATGCTGCCTGTTGTCGGTGGCTCGGACCGACATCACCTCGTGAAGTACTCCTAGAGGTTCCTCGGTCTGAGTGCTCAATATTTCCTGGGTGGCCGGTGCTATTTGATAGTGATGAGCAGCGGCCCTTGGTGCCAAATTTTGTCGGTCTTGGTTCCACGCTTGTCTGCTCCGGTTCTGAGTGCACTCTCGGGATATATGTCCCCACTGTTTGCAGGTGTGACACTGGATATTAGCCCGGCCGTTGTATCGGGAGGGAGGTGGTGGATTACTTGGTGGTGGATTACAGAGGTGGCAAGTGGTGTCCCTCAGGGGTCTGTTCTGGGACCCCTTCTATTTAACATTTTTATAAATGATCTTGAAGACAGCATTGAAAGTCATGTTTCAGTGTTTGCAGATGACACAAAACTTTGTAAAATAATACAATGTGAGCAAGATATTACTTTGCTTCAGAAGGATTTAGATAGACTGGAGGACTGGGCACTCAAATGGCAGATTAAATTTAATGTTGAAAAATGCAAAGTTATGCACTTCGGCGTAAAGAATACACAAGCAACGTATACCCTTAATGGAAGCGAATTAGGGATAACAACACACGAAAAGGACTTGGGAATTGTTATAGACAACAAACTATGCAACAATGGGCAATGTCAATCAGCAGTGGCCAAGGCCAGTAAGGTATTGTCATGCATGAAAAAGGGCATTCATTCTCGGGACGAGAATATCATTTTGCCTCTCTATAAATCACTGGTAAGACCACATATAGAATATGCTGTGGAATTTTGGGCACCTGTTCTAAAGAAGGATATCATGGCACTAGAAAAAGTGCAGAGGCGGGCTACAAAATTAATAAAAGGAATGGAACATATCAGCTATGAAGAAAGGTTAACAAATTTAAACCTATTTAGTTTAGAAAAACGTCGCCTGAGAGGGGATATGATAACATTATACAAATATATTCGGGGCCAATACAAACCATTGTGTGGTAATCTATTCACAAACCGGACTTTACATAGGACACGAGGCCATGTGTTTAGACTGGAAGAAAGAAGATTTCGTCCAAGGCAAAGGAAAGGTTTTTTTACTGTAAGAACAATCAGGATGTGGAATTCTCTGCCTGAAGAAGTGGTTTTATCAGAGTCCATACAGATGTTCAAACAGCTACTAGATGCATACTTGCAAAGACAGAATATTCAAGGATATAATCTTTCAATGTAGGGTAATAACTGCTTGATTCAAGGATAAATCTGACTGCCATTCTGGGGTCAAGAAGGAATTTTTTGTCCTAGCTTGTTGCAAAATTGTGCTTCAAACTGTTTTTTTTTTTTCTTTTGGATCAACAGCAAAAAACAGGTGTGAGGAAGGCTGAACTTGATGGACGCAAGTCTCTTTTCAGCTATCTAACTATGTAACTATGTAACTATGATCTAGACAGCGGGGCTGTGGGGCCGGTAGGCGTAAAATTACTGGGTGCCACGGTGGGTCGATTATAAGCCCTATTTAGGGGTCCGTGATGTCTACTGGCATCGAAATGTTGGTCAGCTAGACGGGCCGTTTCCGTTAGGGTGAGGGTTTTTCGATCCCTCACCCATTCTTGGGCCTCCGGGGACAAACCATTAAAGAATTGTTCCAGCAGCATTAACTGCCTCAGTCCTTCCATAGTAGTAGCGTTGCTGGCTTGTATCCACCCTTGTGATGCTTGATCCAGCTTGTGCGCCCACTCTGCATGGGAATCTTTTTCTGGTTTGCGCAAGCCTCTGAACTTGCGCCTGTATGCCTCTGGGGTAAGGCATACCTCTCTAAAATCGCCCTCTTTACTTTTGGGTAATCTTTGCTGTCCTCTCGGGGTACAGCACGGTAGGCTTCGGCTGCCCTACCCGATAGTTTGCCTGCCAGTAGGGGTACCCATACAGCGGGTTCCAAGTCGTGCAGATCACACAGCCTCTCGAAATCTTGCAAATACCCGTCAATCTCATCTTTTTCTTCACAAAACACCTTAAATGCGTGATATGGGATTTTGGGTTTTACCTGTCCAAACATGGAGGCAGTAACAGACTCTGCCCTGGACGGTGGTTCCGGTGTGCGGCTTGCCATCAGATAATCATGCACATCTGCTATCAGCACGGCCATTACCTCTATGGGTACTGGCTGTGGCAAAAACTCAATCCTGGTTCTCAGCTCTCTCTGGTATGGGGTCTCTTCCATGGCTGGTGGAGGTGTAGCGCTGCGGGCTCTGTCTCCCTCCATCAGTTCAGCGATCAGCACAGCTTTGGATTTGTTGCTGGCTATCTTGCCACTGGCTTCCAGTAGCTCTTTTAATGTCTGCCGTTTCAATATAGTATAATCAATCTCCATACGAATTGCCCTTTGCTTTCCTTGTTCGGTAGTTTCGGTTTACACGAACACCGCTTTTTGGCTGTAAGGTTGGATCCCGCCGCTTGCCACCAATTGTAGCGGAGTGCAATAGTGAAATCCACGATCTCCGCTGGTATTAAGAATAGATCCACAGTCAGCGTCAGGAAACACGGCAATATCCCCAATCCTCCCAATAACCGGACAAAACACAGTATGGGAGTCAACTAACTGGCTTTATTCACAAGCTGCATATTTATACAGTTCCCCATGCAAGGGGTTTTCTTACAGAGGTTCCAGGGGTTTTATCCCAGCATGCAATATAATTCTCCCAACAGGCCCTGATGCACGAGAGGGATACTCCCACTAAAATGGACGATTAAGTGGATTATCCCCTCGTGCAGCAAAACCGACAATTTACATTACAGTTTTTGCGTTTTATTCGGTATTTTGACTTGACCGAACGTTCGGTAGATAGCTGGGATCTGAGCGCATCTTTTGAGAGAATACCGCTCAGCTCCCAGCTGAACTAACCGAACGCCGCACTAAATAAAGTTATATATGGAAGTTCCCCTCAATCTGTCGATTGTACTTAGGGGAACGTTCCTACCGAACACCGGACTCCCAAACGGCCTGGAAGGGCAGCGGTGTTCATATCGTCGAGTAGCCGTTTTCAGTTCCAGGCGCTCGACGACCAAACACCGCTGACGAATGGCGAATCCAAGATGGCCGACCGCCGCATGGTCGGTAGCCGAACGACGGCCACCTAGGAGAGCCTCTAATTACCGATTGCACCATTGTTGCAATCGGTTAACAAGTGCCACACGCCTCTAAGTGTGTGGTCTATCAGGGGAGCCCGGATTCGTTTGACGAACAGCCTGGATAGTCGCTGTTCGTCGAACGAAGTGTTCTGCATGCTGGTAGCTTACGGCTGCCAGCATGCGAACCACCATAGTACAATATACACAACATACAATACAGCCTACAGACAACCTTTCTACATTATAGTCCCGAAGTGGCTAGGTTTGCCACAGTAAACAAACAAGTGTAAGGTGAGACTACCTGTCAGTCAGGTCATTTGTGACAAAGGTGGGGCTGAACATCTGCCTATCGAGTTCAAATCGTGCATACAGGGAGAGAGTAAATACCCCCAGTTAAGGTTGATTCAGACTGCATTTACACATATGTAATATAACATTCCCTTCTATAATAGATCCAAGAGAGGCTCACTTTGCTCACCATGGAACTGACAGTCAGTTTCTAATAATCAGGTGAGTTGAGTGAACCGTGACGGTAATGTGAAGCGAAAAGGCTAGTAGGCCCTGGTAGGTCAGCCACATCAACCCCGCACCCAGGTGCACGCGACCCTAGTGTCCGTGTTGAGGGTCCAATCAGTGTCGTGCCTTTGAGTTTGTAGTATTGTGGAATAAGGAGGGAATGGGAGAAAAGCAAGAGGGAGAAGAAGCAGGAAATAAGGGTTATTCTTTGAAGTGAGGGAGGAAAGGAGGAATCAGCGGAAGCTATAGTGGATATATGTTGTGGAAGTGTATGGGTAGGTTACCTCTCATCCATCCACAGACCTAGTCTCAGGCCCCCCCATCTCCTCTCTGCCCATCAGCAGCACCACTTACACCCCCATGTATCCTGTCTGCAACTAAATAGAAACATAGAAACATAGAATGTGACGGCAGATAAGAACCATTCGGCCCATCTAGTCTGCCCAGTTTTCTAAATACTTTCATTAGTCCCTGGCCTTATCTTATAGTTAGGATAGCCGTATGCCTATCCCACGCATGCTTAAACTCCTTTACTGTGTTAACCTCTACCACTTCAGCTGGAAGGCTATTCCATGCATCCACTACCCTCTCAGTACAGTAATACTTCCTGATATAATTTTTAAACCTTTGTCCCTCTAATTTAAGACTATGTCCTCTTGTTGTGGTAGTTTTTCTTCTTTTAAATATAGTCTCCTCCTTTACTGTGTTGATTCCCTTTATGTATTTAAATGTTTCTATCATATCCCCCCTGTCTCGTCTTTCCTCCAAGCTATACATGTTAAGATCCTTTAACCTTTCCTGGTAAGTTTTATCCTGCAATCCATGAACCAGTTTAGTAGCCCTTCTTTGAACTCTCTCTAAGGTATCAATATCCTTCTGAAGATAGGGTCTCCAGTACTGTGTACAGTACTCCAAGTGAGGTCTCACCAGTGTTCTGTACAATGGCATGAGCACTTCCCTCTTTCTACTGCGAATACCTCTCCCTATACAACCAAGCATTCTGCTAGCATTTCCTGCTGCTCTATTACATTGTCTGCCTACCTTTAAGTCATCAGAAATAATCACCCCTAAATCCCTTTCCTCAGATGTTGAGGTTAGGACTCTATCAAATAAATGATCTCCATTTGTCTAAATATACATAGAGATTAAGGAGAGAGTGCACGTAACTGTTTCTTTTCTTTTTTTTTTGCTATATATTGGGGCTGATGTGTACTTTAGTCGTTGCTGCCTGTCCAGTAGTGATAGGAGAGAGCGCAGGACTTCTCTTTTTGTATTTACTTTGTATCACACAACCTTGTTACAATGCTGCCGCCCATCCCATGTGTTCCCTATTAAGGGTTAATAAGTATATAGGGGTGTATATAAAAAAATACCCCTCTCTTTCTCATTAGAGATATCTTTGCCAGAAGCTCAAGGAAGCAGGCTGAAGGGTCAGTGTAGGACCCGCTTTAGGGGGGTCTGCCTTGACGTTGACAGGCGGGGATTCCCCCCCAATGGTCATTGGAGCAACTAAATGACCTCCATTTGTCTAAATATACATAGGGATTAAGAAGAGAGCGCAGGTAACTGTTTCAGTTCTGCTGTTAGTTGTTGTGGTTCACCAAAGACGTTGGACATGGTATCCTGCACCATCTCCCAGAAAGGAAGCAGCGGGGAATATCCTGTGATGAAGGGTCGGGGTGCGGTACCAGCCTGACAATAGTTTGTAGTTTGTTTCTTGGCATCTGGAGCTGATCGAGCTCTCGTGATGCAGAGTGAGAACTTTTTCCCATTGCGCGTCCGTAAATGTTGTGTTCAGCCAGCATCGTCTTTTATAGGTCGTGTTCATGGGTTTATCCCCATCAGCAATAGTGTAACGGCTTACCTTTGTTGGGAGTCTGTAGCGCAGATATATGCTCACCCTTGCAATTAAACACAGGCCAAGGCGGTCAGGTAAGAACTCACCTGGCCTGTGAGTCTGTGCACGGGGGCTGTGCAGGTTAATGCTCCAAGACGCAGTACAGAAACGGATAAACCAGGAGAGTAGTCGTGGGTAAGCCAGAGGTCAGTGGGTGCCAGAAATCAGGATAAGCGAGTAGAGAGCCAAGGTCAGAGGATGCCAGAAGTCAGGGTACAACGAAATAACAATCCAAGGCCAGGAGAACACTGGAACACAAAACAGCAATACTCGAACCATAGTCAATGAACTGACACTGCCCTCAGGGAGAGGCAGTGTCTTATACCTGGCTGATTGGTGATTAGCCACAGGTGTGCTGAGAATGTTGGAGCAGCCACAGAATAACGTCCAGCCCCCAGTGCTGGATACAAGGCAAGATTAACTTCAGGCAATTTCTAGAGCTGTATAGTGGCTCAGAGGCAAGAGAGCAGGTCCAGGATTGCAGAGTACCCGGGTTCAATTCCCTCATCGGGCACTTCTGGAGCGACCTCGTCTGGCTGTCTGGATGTCGCGGTGAGAACCGTGACAAATAGTTGGTATAGAACAGTATAGAACAGAGATGGAATTTTCCACAGTGATGCCTATTTCCCACATGCTGTCAAACCACGTCGGGGCTCGATGTAATGCAATCCGATAAGGAATCTTCTTGTAATAGTGCTGTAATTGGGTATGACGGAACTTAGTAAGGGGTGTCTAATAGTGATGTCGCAAACACGAAATTTTCGGATGGCGAACGGGAACTTCCGCAAACGTTTGTGAACCGGAGAACCGCCATTGACTTCAATGGGCAGGCGAATTTTAAAACCCACAGGGACTCTTTCTGGCCACAAAAGTGATGGAAAAGTTGTTTCAAGGGGACTAACACCTGGACTGTGGCATGCCGGAGGGGGATTCATGGCAAAACTCCCATGGAAAATTACACAGTTGATGCAGAGTCTGGTTTTAATCCATAAGGGCAGAAATCACCTAACATTCCTAAATCACAATGGATATGGATTGACATATGACATATTGACACCTTGACATATGGATTGACACCTGTCCTCATGGACCCTGATACACACTAACACAGAGCAGAATAGGGACTGTCCCTCCTACATAGGGTCACTTGGCAGATATGGATTGACACCTATCCTAAGGATCCCTTTTTTCTTTACTGTGTATTTCTTTTTTTTTTTTTAATTCTTTATTTTGTTGTGCATGAAGAATACAACGATACAAGCAATGCCACAACAGCTATTGCCAGTTTTTAGATCTACATTTACAAACGATTGTATGGCTTATCAGAACATTGCACATTTTATAGTTTAAAGTAGTTTCAACAATAGTTAAATCAACATGTCATTTGTAAGGTAAGGCAAGCGAGGTACAGATTCCGGTTAACAGACTGACTTATTATGCGGTGCTAGCATCACCAGCTTGATCAACTGAGGCATATCCCATTTATATGAGTTAAGAAAAAAAATTAAAATAAAATAAGTATCCCTAGGCATAACAGTACTAACAAATCTCGGTGTGCATGCTGGGTGTAACAAGGCTATGCACACTATGGCACAAAGTATACTCGTCAAAAATGATGAATGGCACTTAAATTATCAAGATGGAGGGTACACGCTAAGTATGTGGCATACTGTCATCTGAGTAACTAGGCACATTTTTATATAAAAAAAGAATTTTTTTATAACAGTTTAGGTTTTCGCTTAGAGAATTATCATAAAGGTCAGAAAGTAGAAATCAGGTTCTAAGTATAGCAGATAAAGGGTACTTGCAGAATGTGCAGTGCATGAGAGTCAATAGGGGGGGAGATCACCGGATCTTATGTGAGTTTTACAGTTCTCAGTGTCCAGTGCAGCCGGCGGCCGCCTGCCCCAGGTATTCAGTGCAGTGCTTGTTTCAGCCGATGCCCAGTTTAACGATGGTCTGAGTGCGGGCTGGTGGCTTCTCCAGGGCAACCGACCTCCCAGTCTCCCGGTCAGTGTCGCGATCTGTTCCATGGGTTCTCCTGTGCGGGAGCGTGTCACGCTGGGTATATGTCTCTAGAGGCGCTGTAGGGTGAGCGGGTCGGGTGGACTGGCGGGTCTCGCTCTGGTGCGTGTAGGCTTTGGTGCTGGTGTCCAGGTCAGCCTGCTTTGTTTTCCGCTGTGGTAGCTTTCGGCTCTGGTTCTGCCTGAGGGCCTGTCTGGTTCGAGGGGGATTTACTCCCAGGTGGCGGCGGAGTGCCGGGCGGATCCATCCCGCTACCGCTCTCATTGCCTGTTTGAAGGTGAGTCTCCGGTTAGTCAGCAGTGTCCAGAGGCCGGTTCGGAGCCTGTCATAAAACTCCCGAGTATGCTTGGGAGGCTTGATAAGTAAGCGCTTTGTTGTAGGCTGCTTCCTTCCCGCCTTCTTGCTTGGGCCCTGTTCTCCCCGTTTTGCTTTGGTCATCGTCGCTTGGTCAGTCAAAATTGTGGGGGTAGTCGCCCCCAGCGAGGCCCGGGATATCCCCCGCCGGTCCAAAGGGGGGGGTAGCAGGGCTGCGTGGAAGTCTCGCTTGTGAGCGTGTCCTGTGCCGGGTGATCGGCCGCCTCCCCCGGGCCTCAGGCTTTGCTCTGGTGTAGGCCGCATGGTCGGCGCAGGTTTTTCTGAGTCTCCTCGGGACCAGACTGGTACCATATTGTGCTCCATGGCGTAATGGGTCGGTTCCCGGGCACTGTTTATTGCCATCATGAATAAGTCGCTCTGTAGTGGCCCGTTTATGCTTGCTGTTATAGGAGCTCTTAGACTGTGCGACCGTCCATCTTGGCTGTCAGGCCCCGCCCCCTGTGTATTTCTTATATAGAGGGTCAGAGGGTTACCCTCTATAAGGTTGCTGCCTGTCCATTATATTATTAGCGCTAACCTAACACCCTTTTTTCATTTAAAAGGAGTGCCTGGCAGTGGTGTGTGCCCTCAAAAAGCTGCAACCTTACTTGTATGGACAACCGTTTACCTTACAGATCACAACCCGTTGGTGTGGCTGAACAGGGTGTCAGGAGCACAAAGCGTTGTACGATCAGATTACACACATGTGCCATGCACAGCACATGTGTCAACTTGCTCAATTTCAATGCCACCAACAAATTTATTCCGTTGTCACAAACCACTTTGCGGAGTCAGCCACTTTTCCACCTGTGCGTTCAGGGCAGACAGGAGGGCTGGTCAGGCAAGTAAACTCCAAGATGGCCTGACACTGCCGTATCTGGGATTTGGAATAGTACCTGGGGAGCTATAGGGGTGCCGTTGATGTGGAGCAAGACGCAGCAGCAGAAGAGGACTCAGCCGAGGAGGTTATGGAAGAGGATGGAGTAGGAGGAGTAGAGGAGGTGGCAGCAGGCCTGCCTGCAAGTCGTGGCGGTGTCACCAACTCCTCTGCAGAGCCACACATTCCATGCTTGCCAGCCGTCAGCAGGTTTACCCAATGCGCAGTGTAGGTGATATACCTGCCCTGACCCTGCTTTGCAGACCAGGTATCAGTGGTCAGATGGACCCTTGCCCCAACACTGTGTGCCAGACATGCCATTACTTCCTTTTGCACAATCGAGTACAGGTTGGGGATTGCCTTTTGTGAAAAGAAATTTCGTCCGGGTACCTTCCACTGCGGTGTCCCAATAGCTACAAATTTTTTGAACGCCTCAGACTCCACCAGCTTGTATGGTAAAAGCTGGCGGGCTGGGGGGGCGTGTCCTAACTACTGAAGCGAGAAGTCGCCATGCGTACGCCAGGCATACCGTACGCAACATGCAGGAGGCAGAGGGAATCCTGGGGCAACTGGGTCTCCCCCTGGACTCGCTACTCACATCGAAGCCTCCAACAAATTCCACGCTCCCTCCATATTGGGGCAGCGCCGAGGCTCCAACATTTGTCCCTAGAAACCTAGCCGGGACATCATGTGCAACTTGAATGTAAAACGGGACTAACAGGTCAACCCTGCTTACGGAGACTCTCAGGTCATTGATCGCGTCAAGAGGAGGGGAACAACTTCAAAAATAGATTCCTGGCAAATTCTGAAAAAAAACGTGCAAACATGAATCCTGAAAGTACAGAAAGACAAAACCACAAGAAGAATTTTTTGAAGACGACAAATAGCTGTGTGATATAATTTTATTATATTTATTAACATTTTATTCACCAGATAAAAAGAAAACAACCGACTTAATACAGTTTTTTTACAACTTTGCTAGTTTTGCATTTAATTTTTTTAGCCAGTACTTCCTTTAGATATTGCACTGAATATAGTAAACTCTGTAGTATGTTAGTTTTAATTGCCAGAAAAGCTAAATAATAGTTTTCACATTTGGTAGATTGCTTGTGTGTGCTAATATTCATACTTGCATTTTGAATTTTAAGGAAGTATTTCTTTTTTATAAGCAGATTTTGATATTTTTGTATCTTTTTAAACATATATTTTCTCAAGCCACTTTGATAGATTAACATTTCTTTATTTTATTAATCAACGTGCTTAATCGTATTGGTGTACTAATTTCCAGTATATCTAAAAATGTTTTACATATTTTCCGTTTTTAATTGCCATGTGTACCTTTCGTATGCCCATGTGAAACGTTTTACCATTTAGGGCCCAGAGTGGAGTCATTTAAACAGATCATACCTCGAGTGCAGAGTGCGTTTAATCCGACTCGTTAATGTTAGTTATTCACTAAGCTTAGTGAAAACATAGTTGGCTTAAAGATGTTTTCTATTCAAGTTCTTGTGCCCCACAGTTCAAATTAACATTCAAATTACAATTCATGACAGATCACACAAGTGAATAGCCCTGCCAATGTCGTCTCAGAATTTTTTTGTTATCTAAGAAGAAATTAAAATGCATATCAACGAAAAATGCTGGCGGGCTAATAGTTCGGACAAGCCAACTGTCAGACGCTGGGCAAGGGGGTGACTTTGTGACATTGGCTTCTTACGCTCAAACATGTCCTTGACAGACACCTGACTGTGGGCAGATGAGCGGGAACTGCTCAAGGCGAGAGACGGAGTGGCGGATGGTTGAGAGGGGGCAAGGAGGACAGCAGTGGTTGACGTGGCTGAAGATGCTGGACCAGGAGGAGGATGGCGGCTTTGAGTTTGTGTGCTGCTTGTACTCATGTGTTGATCCCATAGGCGTTTGTGATGTGCGATCATGTGCCTACGCAAAGCAGTTGTACCTAGGTGGGTGTTGGACTTCCCACGACTCAGTTTCTTTTGGCACAGGTTGCAAATGGCATCGCTGTTGTCAGAGGCAGACACACAAAAAAATGCCACACTGCTGAGCTCTGCAATGACAGCATTCTGGTGGTGGACACAGCATGCGTTGATTGGCGTGCTGTCGGGCTGACCCCGGGTGCCGATGCATGCTGTCTGACTGTGCCACTAGCTCCTTGCGACGACCTCCCCCTGCTTCCAACTTGTCTCCTCCTCCTCTCTGTCTCCCCATCTGAACTTTCGCCCTGTTCTTCTTCTTGCCGAGCGGGCACCCACGTGACATCCATGGACGCATCGTCATCATCAACCGCTTCACTTGTATCTGCCAACTCAGCAAAGGAAGCAGCAGCGGGTACAACATCATCATCATCACACCGTACGTCCATGTGTGTAATGCTGCCTGCCTGAGACATAGACCAGATATGAGTGGCACTGTGCAGTGGCAGAGGTTGGCAGAGTACACACTGTAGGCCTGACACCCGCTTTAAGGACACTGACTGCTATTAGCTTACAGTGAAAAACTTTTTTTCGTTTTAAAGGCACGCTATTGTCACACCAGATATGAGTGGCAAAGTGCACTTGCAGAGGTGGGCAGAGTACACGCTGAAGGCTTGACACCCGCTTGAAGACAACTAACTGCTATTCAATCTATAACAGTGAAAAACGTTTTTTGTTTTTAAATGCACGCTATTGTGACACCAGATATGAGTGGCAAAGTACACTTGCTGAGGTTGGCAGAGCACACACTGAAGGCCTGACACCCGCTTTAAGGACACTGACTGCTTTTAGCTTACAGTGAAAAACTTTTTTTCTTTGTAAAAGCACGCTATAGAGACACCAGATATGAGTGGCAAAGTACACTTGCTGAGGTTGGCAGAGCACACACTGTAGGCCTGACACCCGCTTTAAGGACACTGACTGCTATTAGCTTTCAGTGAAAAACTTTTTTTCGTTTTAAAGGCACGCTATTGTCACACCAGATATGAGTGGCAATGTGCACTGGCAAAGGTTGGCAGAGTACACGCTGTTGGCCTGACACACCCGCTTGAAGACAACTAACTGCTATTCAGATAGCCAGTCCACCTCTCCAACAGCAGAGAGTATGTCAGGGAGAGGAGTCGGTTACCCCCTCTCCCCAGCAGCAGAGTCTTATACTGAGAAAGGAGAGCCTCGTCCTCCCTCCCCAGCGTCAGCGTAGCCCACAAAGGGAAGACACTAAGCTCCCCACCAGTGCAGATGGGACAGTGGTCTATGTGCCCAAACTACAGGGAGTAGAGACAGTCGGTCTCTCTCCACAGCAGCAGGACAAGTTATTGGGAGTAGAGACGGTCGGTCTCCCTCCCCAGTGACAGAGAGTGTTCCAGGGAGAGGAGCTGGTTACCACCTCTCCCCAGCGGCAGCTTTTTTCACAAAGGGGAGACCTTATTCTCCCAAATGGGGCAGATGGGACTGTCCCGCTGTCCCGGGTGCTGTCCCGCACCCGGTCTTCAGGGGTGCGGGACAGCCTGCCCAGATCCCCAGCAGCAGGACTGTTTATCGAAAGGGGAGACAGTCAGTCTCCCTCTCCAGCAGTTGCACTGGGTCCAGGGAGAGAAGCCTACTACCCACTCCTACCAACTGGGCTCCAAACAGGCTACTCCAGCTGAAAGGCTGGCATCAGGGCAGAGTACCGCTGGTTTCTGCCCTCTCAGCAACCCACAGGTCCGGAGTACCAGTACCCCACACAGCTGTGGTGGAGCCCCTGGACCAAGGCAAACTACACGTTTCCCCAGGTGCAGTAACCAAGTATTGTGGGTGGGCTGCACTGCTGATTGTGTTTTGTGGGTGGGTTGCTGGACTAACCAAGGCACCGACCGACAGGAGGTCAGGTACCTTGTTAGTCTTTTTGGGAAAGGGGAGAGATGTGGCGGAACCAACCTCGCCACTGGGCACTGGAGAAGCCTGGTTGCTTGCCTGCTCCCTCTGAACTATGGCCACATGTTAAACGCTGTTCCTTTCCCCTTTAGAAAGGCTTGTTCGTGCCTTTCTGCCTGGGCGTTCGGTAGATTGAATCTACTGAACCAATGCACGAATGGGGGGGGACCACCTGGGCAAGGAGTGTGCCAGTGATTTACCTTTCAGAAACTTTGGTTAACCGCAGCTTAATTGGTGAACGCTGGGTGGCCGCTGTTCATATAACCGAACACTGGGCAGCGGCCATCTTAAACTCTCAAATCCAGCGGTGTTCAGCTCCAAATCTATGGAACTCAAAACGAACACCGCTGAGCCGCCGACCTCCCTTCTCCTGCAATTCATACGCATGCCGCCCGTTCGGTACTTTCCCTATGTGAGCAGTGTTACCCCACATAGCTATGCCATGGAGCACATTCGTGTAACGAAAGACTATGTGAAAGACTTTGGCTCCATGGCGATTGAACTGTATGTATGTGATCTGAGCGCCATTCGGTAATGTGCACTCAGATCTAAGCTATCTGGGGATATGTTGAATGTATATCTTCTGTGTAGTAATTGTAACACTGTAATTTTGTCTTTTTACTAACATGTGGCTAATGGAGTTTTGCCTCTGTCCTTGGAGATAATTTGATTACTTCCCAATTATCTCCAGGATAGAGAGGAGGGATTATAATGTGCATGTGGGAGTGGTTAAGGTTAAACTGTCCTGATTGGTTACTGTCCAGTTTGTGTCCCAGTGTCCCACCAGGTCCCCTATGGCAGTGTCCACCTGGTGGGAAACGTGCATAAATACCGGGCAGGTAGCCCAGATTAAACAGATCACTGCTTGACGCTCAAAACAAAGTGTTGTCTCGTTCTTGGGGGGGGGGGGGGGGGGTTTGATTGTATGCTGTTACAGTTCGACTGTCAGGAGTGTAAACTGTTCGGATGGTTTTTCCTGTTCGGCTGTTTACAGCATTTGTATGGTTCCAGTTCGGGAGTTGGAGAATTTGTGTGTTTCCAGTTCGGGAGATTTGTGCTTGCAGTAGCTGCCTGTGTATCTGGAAGGGAATATCCTCTAAATGTCTGTTTAACCACTTGTGGCACTACACCTGAACGATAACATCACTGGAGAATAAATACATAAGGCAATAGCAGGGCTTAAAGGAAACAAAGCTCCAGGACTGGATGGCTTCGATGAGGTGTATTACAAGACATTCCAAGAAGAACTCTCACCCCGATTAGAATGGCTTTTTAAAGATTTCATGGAAGGCGGGAGCCCGAAGAGCGGGATGTCCATGGGTGAAAGGAGTACAAATAAGACATAGGGATGAACATCATGTACATATAACAAACAAGTTCCGAGAAAAAACAGAATGATTTGAGAAGAGACAGCTCAGGTGGGGGCTATCTGCTCCCGGAACTAGACATATATGGTCTTAAGTGTCGTTTTAAGCATCAAGCATTTCCTGAGTCTAAGTTAGCCAATTTTAATATAGGATATCATAACATAACACCTATAAGCTTGAGTCTTGGAACCAAGATAAATTCTATCACAGGCAAGCTGTTGAGAACTGCCACGCGGCCCAGCCATGACAACTGCGGGTACGTCCATCGCTTCAAATCATCCAGTACTTGACGTAGTAGGGACTCATTGTAGCGGAGGCCTGGTATTCCACAGGTTAACTCCAAAATAGATCCCAGTGAGGCTCAGGAAAAAGTAGTAAAAACACCATGAAGCAATAATTCCAGCAAACAAGTAATTCACGAATATCCCCATACAGATCCCAATGACTGGACGACACACAGCATCAGGAGCAGAACCAATGTTTAATCCACACAGTCTCCTTATAAAGCATTCTCCCATGCAAGGGAAGGATTCACAGTAATTAGTACAGTATCCAATAGTGTAACCGTTACCTCCCACACATCTCCTCCCCTCAGTATGACACTTAATCCCATTATACATACTGTAGTTTTCCCCGAGTTCTGAATGTACCCCAAAACAAGCAGTTACAATAATACTGTGGGTACCCCCTGGTAGCCCTGATCTGGGTGACTAACATATCCAAAATTTACCCAGATCGGACCAGGAGTTCGGGAGTTAGGTGGAGGGTGTAATTTGACCGACCGCACACGAGGTGGTATCCGAAAAGGGTTCCATGGGTTTTGGCCCTGCGGTCGGTCTTCTTTCGGGAGGTAAAACACACATAAAATACTGCCATCCATGATTAATCTTGTATTCGTATGAATCCCCTTGTTCGGTACTTTGAACCTACCGATCGGGAGGCTGATTAGCTTTCCCGTTCGGGAGTTACGGAGCCATGGAGGTCTCAGCGATGTTCGGGTAATCGAGTGTCCGATTTGAGTTCCAGACACTCGACGACCAAACACCGCTGAGATTTTCGTGCGTAAGATGGCCACCGCCACGTGTTCGTATACCGAACGGCGGCCACCCAGATACATCACTAAAGTACCGATTAACCTGCTGTTAGAGAAGTGTGAACGCTTAATAAGGTACACACTTCTCTCTAGGGTGGTCTATTGGTTCGGTAGTTTACATCCGTATGGAGTACGGATGGAAACTACCGAACAATCATACGAATCCCACATACATTTTAACCATAGAAACAGAAACAACACACGAATTGCAATATTATTACAGTCTTTTAGGACAGCCCTGGTACCAACTGCTACACTCATAATTAGTGCGATACAGATCATTCTGGTCTTCCGTCACCCATGAGTCACGGTTTTTCATTTTCTGCGTGCACCAGTGTAATGGAAAGTGTGGGCGTAGGTTTGCGAAGTCCAATTTTGTGATGGAGATATTCAACACCTCACATTTCTTGAGATTGAGGCTAGATATAACACTATATTCATCGAATTTCCTCATCAAACATGGTAAGGAGATCCACGGATTGGTGAGGACAAAGAGAAGATCGTCTGCATAAGCCACCACCTTATGCTCCATGTTCTTTCACTGAAAGCCGGAGATGTTGCGGTTTTGGGAATATGCAATTTAGTTTCACAAAAAAAAAAAATCACATTTTTGCCTCATTCTATTTTAACCCCTTAAGGACACATGACATGTGTGACATGTCATGATTCCCTTTTATTCCAAAAGTTTGGTCCTTAAGGGGTTAAACATGGATTCCTTTGAGTCTGTGTTTGCTGTATACAACAGTTTTGAAACATAACTTAGGAAAAGATGCAAAGCCAGTAAACCACTCATGGACAGTTGTTTCATTGTTAAGGCAAATCATCAGCATGAGGTTGATTACGGGTTTGCTTATTGAGGCTTTTTTTGGAATATTTATTTACAGTGTGTTTATATAATGAATACAGTGTGTTTGTGTATTGTGTGTATATAATTGGGATCTAATTTTATTTAGAAATTTACCAGTAGCTGCTGCATTTCCCACCATGGCTTATACTTGAGTCAATACGTTTTCCAAGTTTTTTTGTGGTAAAATTAGACTCGGCTTATATTTGGGTCGGCTTATACTAGAGTATATACGGTAGTAACCAATTTGCAAACTATTATAAATCATTATGAAATTTGGCTTCTGATCCAAAAACCATACAACCCAATACGGAAATAATAGAATCCTTTTTAGAGAAAATTGACTTACCCCAAGATGCCCCAGATAATTTTTTTTTTTTAATTTGGCCATATCCCAACAAGAGGTATTAGCAGCTATAAACACAATTCCAGGTGGTAAAGCATGAGGACTAGATGGCTTTACCATGATATTTTAAAAAAAAAAATCCAAAATGAACCATTTGTCGCATTGATAAGGAAATCACCAGAGATTAAGGGAATTCAGTAAAAAATACTGAATATAAAATAGGTTTCTTCACGGATGTTATGATCCTATCTTTGGCAGAACCCAAAACTTCAGTTGACTACCTAAATTCTATACTACAGGAGTTCAGAGAAGTCTCATTTTACAGCCTCAATACAGGAAAAACGCAAGCTATACCTATACACATTCCTTGGTCTAATCTTGATGATTTGAAAACTAAATTCCACTTTGAATGGAGAGACTCAATTATTGATTACCTTGGAATAAAACTATGCAAAAAGTTAAACAGTATGTACACATTTAATCATAAAAAAGCTTGGCCAATATTACAAACGGAAATGTAAAACTGCAATAAGTTGGAAATTTCCTGGTTAGGTAAAATTAACATCTACAGTGACTTGCAAAAGTAAACACCCCTCCCTTGACTTTTTACCTATTTTGTTACATTACAGCCTTAAGTTCAATGTTTTATTAATCTGAATTTTATGTGATGGATCAGAACACAATAGTCTAAGTTGGTGAAGTGAAATGAGAAAAATATATACATAAAAATAGAAAACAGAAAATTGGCATGTGTGTATGCATTCAACCCCTTTGTTATGAAGCCCATAAAAAGCTCTGGTGCAACCAATTACCTTCAGAAGTCACATAATTAGTGAAATGATGTCCACCAGTGTGCAATCTAAGTGTCACATGATCGGTCACTACATATACACACCTTTTTTGAAAGGCCCCAGAGGCTGCAACACCTAAGCAAGAGGCACCTCTAACCAAACACTGCCGTGAAGACCAAGGAACTCTCCAAACAAGTAAGGGACAGTGTTGTTGAGAAGTACAAGCCAGGGTTAGATTATAAAAAAAATATCCAAATCTTTGATGATCCCCAGGAGCACCATCAAATCTATCATAACCAAATAGAAAGAACATGGCACAACAGCAAACCTGCCAAGAGATGGCCGCCCACCAAAACTCATGGACCAGGCAAGGAGGGCATTAATCAGAGAGGCAGCACAGAGACCTAAGGTAACCCTGGAGGAGCTGCAGAGTTCCACAGCAGAGACTGGAGTATCTGTACATAGGACGACAATAAGCTGTACGCTACATAGAGTTGGGCTTTATGGCAGAGTGGCCAGAAGAAAGCCATTACTTTCAGCAAAAAACAAAATGGCACGTTTTGAGATTGCGAAAAGGCAGAGACTCCCAAAATGTATGGAGGAAGGAGCTCTGGTCTGATGAGACTAAAATTGAACTTTTCCGCCATCAAAAGGAAACTAGTCAGAGTTGATGGAAAGATGGATGGTGCTAAATATAGGGATATTCTTGAGCAAAACCTGTACCACTCTGTGCGTGATTTGAGGCTAGGACGGAGGTTCACCTTCCAGCAGGACAATTACCCCAAACACACTGCTAAAGCAACACTTGAGTGGTTTAAGGGGAAACATGTAAATGTGTTGGAATGGCCAAGTGAAAGCCCAGACCTCAATCCAATAGAAAATCTGTGGTCAGACTTAAAGATTGCTGTTCACAAGCGCAAACCATCCAACTTTAAAGGAGCTGGAGCAGTTTTGCAAGGATGAATGTGCAAAAATCCTAGTGGTAAAATGTGGCAAGCTCATAGAGACTTATCCAATGCGACTTGGAACTGTGATTGCCGCAAAAGGTGGCTCTACAAGTATTGACTTTAGGGGGGTGAATAGTTATGCACATTTACTTTTTCTGTTATTTTGTCCTATTTGTTGTTTGCTTCACAATAAAAAAAAAATCTTCAAAGTTGTGGGCATGTTCTGTAAATTAAATGATGCAAATCCTCAAACAATCCATGTTAATTCCAGGTTGTAAGGCAACAAAACATGAAAAATGCCAAGGGGGTGAATACTTTTGCAAGGCACTGTATTAACATGAACATCTTACATAAAATACTATATTACTTTAGAACTACTCCCTTGTCAATTCCGAAGACATTCTTTAAGACAGTTCAACCTGCTCTAATTAAGTTTATATAGGGAAATAAGATAAGTATTGCAAAATCTCAAGTCTCGTGGAGGTTTAGGGATGCCCGATTTAAAAAAAATATTACCAGGCAACTAATGCCGCTACAGCACTTAAGTTTGGCTTACAAGGTCAGATTCCACACTGGCTTGAGATGGAAAATGATAGGATGTCACTATACTCTATTAAATAAGTACTGTGGCTTCTGATGTCTGGGCGACCCAGGATAGCAGAGATGTTTCCCACTACTAAGATTACCATCAAAGCTTGGAATACTGTGTTTTGGCACACTAAATCAATTCAAAATTTTAATTACTTTTACTTAGGTAATTCTTTAATGTCTTTTATGAAACTTCAAGATAAATTCTGCCAAGAAGATAATATGCAATTAGAACACAAATTAATTATTAATAAAATAAAATATATATTTTATATTCAAAATTTTGATCAAAATTATACAGAAAATGCATTTTTTGATCTGGAAAAAACATACTTACATAACCCTACTCTTATTTAATGCCCACACCTAGATTAAAAGATGATTACATACTTGCATAAGAAAAAGATATGGGAGCTTATGATGACCTAGAGCAGGGGTCAGCAACCTATGGCATCAGAGGCGGCTCTAGACTTTTTGAGGCCTTAGGCGAAAATCAAATATGAGGGCCCCCCCCCCACGCGCGCTAAAAATAAAAATAATAAGCAACCGATATTAAAATTAACTGTATAAATTGCATATTTTAAGGCAAACATTAATAAACCTCATAATCTCACTATTCACAAACGTATTTTTGTTATTAAATTATTCTACAAAATACCTATACACAAACATTGGGTATATATAAAAGGTTTGTGGCTGACTACTTAGTTATTCTTGTTGATGTCTCCTAAAACTGAAATAAAGTTGTCAACAGAGTATTAAAAGAACACTACAGTATCAGGAACACAAATGTATTTTCCTGACCCTATTGTGTTTAACTATGTAATGTAGTAAAAACTTACCTAATTTCTAGAGCTGCACAAGTCAGCCAGCGCCGGATCCGCCCAATTGGCTAACATAATGTAAACTGATGATCTCAGTTAATCACAATGCTTTCCCATTGGATTGGCTAAGATCTTCAATTTTGATGTCAGCCAAGGAGTCAAGTCAGGGGCGACTGCCATGGTTAATTATCATCTCCTAATAGAGCGTGCAGGAGCTGAACGTCAGTGCAGCACTAACCCAGAAAGCACCTGTACTGGCAGACTAAGGAGTAGTCATTGGAGGTGCTCCTCGGTTGTAATGTAAACACTGCCATTTCTCTGAAAAGGCAGTGTTTACATGAAAATGCCTGCAGGGATGGACAATATTCACCAGAAATAAATCACATTAAACATGTTTTGTGCAAGAAATTTTTGTAATGTGCCACGTCCATTTTTTTTTACAAACATGTAAAAACATGAAAAAAACAGCAGTTTACTCATTAGTGCATGGACAATGATGGGCACAAAGTACAATATTTTTCAAGTAATATCAAATAAAGAACTGTTTCTTATTTTTAACAAGAACAAACAATAACTTAAATATTAAAACACAAAACAAAATCATGTGTTTTTTTTTATATCTATGAGATATTATAAATAATGAAAAAGACAATAAATGATTGCACTATTCTGTCCTAGAAACTTCTAACAGGTTATTTATGATCAAACTTAGTCATTATTAAATCTCTTTTAATGCCGAATCGAAGGAACACTGTTCACCATAAAAAACATAATCGAAATGGAGTTATTATGGTTCAAGGACGGTGCCAGAATGGTTTAACTTCAAAAGGTTACCACCAGTGCGGGATCTCTATTTCCCCAAGCAACACCTGGCTGCTGAATCAAGTTTCAAGAGTGCCACTAATTGGCTAGAGGTAAGCTGACACTGGTAGCTCCCATGAGCAACAGACTGGTTAAGAGCATCTGCTGACCACAGTAGCAAATCAGCAGCATCCGCGTTTCCTGAAACTCAATTTCAGCAGCCGGATGCTGTTGGGGGATTTGGAGATCCAGTGCTGGAGGCAACCACGAGGTTACACCGTTCAAGAGCAGCTTAACACCTTCATGTTAGAAAGCACCTAGGGGCATCCTGGCACCATAACAACTTCATTTTCATTAAGTTGCTATGGTGACCGTAGTGTTCCTTTAACAAAATATGTATTTGAAGTACTGTATTCATGTAAAGTAAAACCCCTCACTGTCCACTTATATAACAAACCAAATCATTTCTAATCTGAGAATATACGCCTAACAGAAGGTGCTCAAAATCTCAAAATACTGAAACCATACAACTTAAGCAACTTTGAAAAACACTCCCTACAAAGCTTCATAACACACACACACACACACACACACACACACACACATATATATATATATATATATATATGTTTATATTATTATTTTTAATCACTATCAAACAAATAAACCTGAATTGCAGGCCAAATTGAGGGAGCCATGTGTTAAAGTAAAGGGCTTTTATCAATTTAGATGAAATTCGTGTGAATAACCCTGTAAGTTTCAAGAGAAAAATTAACAATACCTCAGTCATTATCAGGGGCATTGCTTGATATTTTATTAAACCAGTAAGCAAACAAAATAAAATGAGAAGCTTTCAGAAGTATGAATTAAACGTTTATAAACATAATATAAACTAAGTCAGAATGCATTTTTAGTGCCCCTCCCCCTTTTCCACACCCATCTCAGACCAGTCCACTAATGAAAGAAACAGGGCATCATTGTGCAACCGGGCATCATTGTTGCTCTCGTTCTTTCCCTTCCCCTTTAATTTATTTTCCTTTGCTCTCCTTCTCCTTTAATTTAGTTTCCTTTGCTCTCCTTCTTCCCTTCTCCTTTAATTTATTTTCCTTTGCTCTCCTTCTTTCCCTTCCCCTTTAATTTATTTTCCTTTGCTCTCCTTCTTCCCTTAATTTATTTTCTTTGCTCTCCTTCTCATTTAATTTATTTTCCTTTGCTCTCCTTCTTCCCTTCCCCTTTAATTTATTTTCCTTTGCTCTCCTTCTTCCCTTCTCCTTTAATTTATTTTCCTTTGCTCTCCTTCTTCCCTTCTCCTTTAATTTATTTTTCTTTGCTCTCCTTCTCATTTAATTTATTTTCCTTTGCTCTCCTTCTTCCCTTCCCCTTTAATTTATTTTCCTTTGCTCTCCTTCTTCCCTTCTCCTTTAATTTATTTTTCTTTGCTCTCCTTCTCCTTTAATTTATTTTCCTTTGCTCTCCTTCTTCCCTTCCCCTTTAATTTATTTTCCTTTGCTCTCCTTCAATTTATTTTTCTTTGCTCTCCTCCTTTAATTTATTTTCCTTTGCTCTCCTTCTTCCCTTCCCCTTTAATTTATTTTCCTTTGCTCTCCTTCTTCCCTTCTCCTTTAATTTATTTTCCTTTGCTCTCCTTCTTCCCTTCCCCTTTAATTTATTTTCCTTTGCTCTCCTTCTTTCCCTTCCCCTTTAATTTATTTTCCTTTGCTCTCCTTCTTCCCTTCCCCTTTAATTTATTTTCCTTTGCTCTCCTTCTTCCCTTCTCCTTCAATTTATTTTTCTTTGCTCTCCTTCAATTTATTTTCCTTTGCTCTCCTTCTCCCTTCTCCTTTAATTTATTTTTCTTTGCTCTCCTTCTAATTTAATTTATTTTCCTTTGCTCTCCTTCTTCCCTTTTAATTTATTTTCCTTTGCTCTCCTTCTTCCCTTCTCCTTTTATTTATTTTTCTTTGCTCTCCTTCTCCTTTAATTTATTTTCCTTTGCTCTCCTTCTTCCCTTCCCCTTTAATTTATTTTCCTTTGCTCTCCTTCAATTTATTTTTCTTTGCTCTCCTCCTTTAATTTATTTTCCTTTGCTCTCCTTCTTCCCTTCTCCTTTAATTTATTTTCCTTTGCTCTCCTTCTTTCCCTTCCCCTTTAATTTATTTTCCTTTGCTCTCCTTCTTCCCTTAATTTATTTTCTTTGCTCTCCTTCTCATTTAATTTATTTTCCTTTGCTCTCCTTCTTCCCTTCCCCTTTAATTTATTTTCCTTTGCTCTCCTTCTTCCCTTCTCCTTTAATTTATTTTCCTTTGCTCTCCTTCTTCCCTTCTCCTTTAATTTATTTTTCTTTGCTCTCCTTCTCATTTAATTTATTTTCCTTTGCTCTCCTTCTTCCCTTCCCCTTTAATTTATTTTCCTTTGCTCTCCTTCTTCCCTTCTCCTTTAATTTATTTTTCTTTGCTCTCCTTCTCCTTTAATTTATTTTCCTTTGCTCTCCTTCTTCCCTTCCCCTTTAATTTATTTTCCTTTGCTCTCCTTCTTCCCTTCTCCTTTAATTTATTTTTCTTTGCTCTCCTTCTCATTTAATTTATTTTCCTTTGCTCTCCTTCTTCCCTTCCCCTTTAATTTATTTTCCTTTGCTCTCCTTCTTCCCTTCTCCTTTAATTTATTTTCCTTTGCTCTCCTTCTTCCCTTCTCCTTTAATTTATTTTTCTTTGCTCTCCTTCTCATTTAATTTATTTTCCTTTGCTCTCCTTCTTCCCTTCCCCTTTAATTTATTTTCCTTTGCTCTCCTTCTTCCCTTCTCCTTTAATTTATTTTTCTTTGCTCTCCTTCTCCTTTAATTTATTTTCCTTTGCTCTCCTTCTTTCCCTTCCCCTTTAATTTATTTTCCTTTGCTCTCCTTCTTCCCTTCTCCTTTAATTTATTTTCCTTTGCTCTCCTTCTTTCCCTTCCCCTTTAATTTATTTTCCTTTGCTCTCCTTCTTCCCTTAATTTATTTTCTTTGCTCTCCTTCTCATTTAATTTATTTTCCTTTGCTCTCCTTCTTCCCTTCCCCTTTAATTTATTTTCCTTTGCTCTCCTTCTTCCCTTCTCCTTTAATTTATTTTCCTTTGCTCTCCTTCTTCCCTTCTCCTTTAATTTATTTTTCTTTGCTCTCCTTCTCATTTAATTTATTTTCCTTTGCTCTCCTTCTTCCCTTCCCCTTTAATTTATTTTCCTTTGCTCTCCTTCTTCCCTTCTCCTTTAATTTATTTTTCTTTGCTCTCCTTCTCCTTTAATTTATTTTCCTTTGCTCTCCTTCTTCCCTTCCCCTTTAATTTATTTTCCTTTGCTCTCCTTCAATTTATTTTTCTTTGCTCTCCTCCTTTAATTTATTTTCCTTTGCTCTCCTTCTTCCCTTCCCCTTTAATTTATTTTCCTTTGCTCTCCTTCTTCCCTTCTCCTTTAATTTATTTTCCTTTGCTCTCCTTCTTCCCTTCCCCTTTAATTTATTTTCCTTTGCTCTCCTTCTTTCCCTTCCCCTTTAATTTATTTTCCTTTGCTCTCCTTCTTCCCTTCCCCTTTAATTTATTTTCCTTTGCTCTCCTTCTTCCCTTCTCCTTCAATTTATTTTTCTTTGCTCTCCTTCAATTTATTTTCCTTTGCTCTCCTTCTCCCTTCTCCTTTAATTTATTTTTCTTTGCTCTCCTTCTAATTTAATTTATTTTCCTTTGCTCTCCTTCTTCCCTTTTAATTTATTTTCCTTTGCTCTCCTTCTTCCCTTCTCCTTTTATTTATTTTTCTTTGCTCTCCTTCTCCTTTAATTTATTTTCCTTTGCTCTCCTTCTTCCCTTCCCCTTTAATTTATTTTCCTTTGCTCTCCTTCAATTTATTTTTCTTTGCTCTCCTCCTTTAATTTATTTTCCTTTGCTCTCCTTCTTCCCTTCCCCTTTAATTTATTTTCCTTTGCTCTCCTTCTTCCCTTCCCCTTTAATTTATTTTCCTTTGCTCTCCTTCTTCCCTTCCCCTTTAATTTATTTTCCTTTGCTCTCCTTCTTTCCCTTCCCCTTTAATTTATTTTCCTTTGCTCTCCTTCTTCCCTTCCCCTTTAATTTATTTTCCTTTGCTCTCCTTCTTCCCTTCTCCTTCAATTTATTTTTCTTTGCTCTCCTTCTCCTTTAATTTATTTTCCTTTGCTCTCCTTCTTTCCCTTCCCCTTTAATTTATTTTCCTTTGCTCTCCTTCTTCCCTTCCCCTTTAATTTATTTTCCTTTGCTCTCCTTCAATTTATTTTTCTTTGCTCTCCTTCTCCTTTAATTTATTTTCCTTTGCTCTCCTTCAATTTATTTTTCTTTGCTCTCCTTCTCCTTTAATTTATTTTCCTTTTCTCTCCTTCTTCCCTTCCCCTTTAATTTATTTTCCTTTGCTCTCCTTCTTCCCTTCCCCTTTAATTTATTTTCCTTTGCTCTCCTTCTTCCCTTCTCCTTTAGTTTATTTTTCTTTGCTCGCCTTCAATTTATTTTCCTTTGCTCTCCTTCTTTCCCTTCCCCTTTAATTTATTTTCCTTTGCTCTCCTTCTTCCCTTCCCCTTTAATTTATTTTCCTTTGCTCTCCTTTAATTTATTTTTCTTTGCTCTCCTTCTCCTTTAATTTATTTTCCTTTGCTCTCTTTCTTTCCCTTCCCCTTTAATTTATTTTTCTTTGCTCTCCTTCTTCCCTTCCCCTTTAATTTATTTTCCTTTGCTCTCCTTCAATTTATTTTTCTTTGCTCTCCTTCTCCTTTAATTTATTTTCCTTTGCTCTCCTTCTTCCCTTCCCCTTTAATTTATTTTCCTTTGCTCTCCTTCAATTTATTTTTCTTTGCTCTCCTTTTCCTTTAATTTATTTTCCTTTGCTCTCCTTCTTTCCCTTCCCCTTTAATTTATTTTCCTTTGCTCTCCTTCTTCCCTTCCCCTTTAGTTTATTTTTCTTTGCTCTCCTTCGATTTATTTTCCTTTGCTCTCCTTCTTTCCCTTCCCCTTTAATTGATTTCCCCTTGCTCTCCTTCTTCCCTTCTCCTTTAGTTTATTTTTCTTTGCTCTCCTTATCTTTTTCTTTCTTTTCCTCTGCTCTCCTGAGTCCTTCCGTTCAGTTATCTCCGTTTCCTCTCTTCTCCTCTGCTCTCTTTTCTTCTTCAGCAGCAGCTACTCTTCTTGGTACCGCATGCGGGGGATGCAGGGAGGGGTTACGTGGTTACGTCGTGACGTCATCAACATCGGCATCGCTGATTGGCCGATTACCAGCTAGTGTGCAGGAGGAGGGGAGCGGACTCACTCCTGCACGGGAAACCCTTGTGAAAGGTTCTCATCTTCTAATATCGCCGGCGCCGCGGCAATCTTGATGCAGCCGCCGGCCGACATTAAAGTATTTAAATAATATTTATTTTATTTTTTTTCTGGGAAAGAACGCCCTGCAGCAGCTCTCTAATTAGGCGGTTTAGGCGGCCGCGAGGCCCCTTCTAGCGCGAGGCCTTAGGCGGCCGCCTAAACCACCTAATTAGAGAGCCGCCTCTGTATGGCATGTGTGCCATGCATGGCACTTGAGGTGACTTTGCATGGCACTCAAGCCTGCCAGAAACAAACAGGATCGGGACTTCAGATATCTGCTAGTGCAAACTGAGCAGTGATTGCAGGTGGTGAGGGATAATCCTCCATTTACGTATTACAGCACTTAGAGGAATTATCTCCGATCACTACCTCCCAGCACTTGTGAACGGGAATCTGCGGGTAAAGCAGCCCACAACAGCTATTGCAGTTCCTGCACTTGACTTGTACCTGGTACAGTAACTGCAACTGCAACAAAAATCAAAAGACAAAAAATAAAAAGGTGCAATACAGCACCATTCATACCTCAATTTAAAAACAAATAGGACTGGCACGCCAAGGACCTTCAAGATCTTGTTTTGGCATCGTACTACTAAAAGGTTGCCTATCCCTGACCCAGAGGAATGGCTTAAATTTGTACCAGCTCTTAAAGGAGTTACACAGTGCTCCAATCATTGGGAAAACCATTTAAAAATAATTTATAGATGGTGAATAAAATGAACTCCAGATATTCAGATACATGTTGGAGAAACTGTGGAATGATTGGCTCACTTTCACATGTTTTTGGGTATTGTCCTAAACTCACACAATTTTAGCAGGAAATACATAAATTAATCCAAAAAGTTAATTCTAATATTCCTGTACTCACTTCAGAATTGGCTTTATTCAAATTCTTCCCTGATACTATTGAAAAAATTGATACAATTATAATTGGACATATCCTTTCAGCTGCTACTACAGTCATCCCCAGATACTGGAGGTCACCAAGTATCTATACTATTAAAGAAGATTTTAGTTATATTCTAGAAAATAGGGGGTACAAACTGGCTCTCAGACAACCTTCTTTGCAGTTAGATAACCTTAGACACTATTGGGACGAATGGAAAACAAAGATTAAAAGAGAATATAGCTTTTGAATGCATGTATAAAGAAATATATTTGTAAAATAGTTTGACAACAACATTTTTTATTCTATTATGCGATTATCTGAACTAGGTATTGTTGTGTCATGTTATGTATACTAGAATTCATTTTTTAATTTTTTTTTTTTATTTTACTTATTAACATTGCAATTTAATTTAATTGCATAACATACCAATATGTTATTACAATGAAAATTGACTATAAAGTGCCTGTTTCATACTTTCATCATCATTTATATACAGACTGGATACATTGATATTTACTCTTTTATGTATAACATATATGGTATGTATAACATTTTTGG
Source organism: Pelobates fuscus (assembly GCF_036172605.1). Lineage (NCBI taxonomy): Eukaryota > Metazoa > Chordata > Amphibia > Anura > Pelobatidae > Pelobates > Pelobates fuscus. Next base: position 111,058,027 of record NC_086324.1, on the reverse strand, counting down.
TATTTTCTTCTTCATTATAAGAGTTGTTATTGTAAAAATATCTCTTTAATAAAATATATTTGAAAGAACATAAGAAAGAGAAATGGACATGTACATAAAGGAAAAATATAAATACAACGTGTAATAAAAGATGCTGTTATAAAAATTAGTGTTGTTAAATAGAAAACCCATTTCATTTCACACTGTCCGAAAATGTTTGTGATATTGCCACCTCGCCATGGTAAAGTGAAGACATCTATAGCGTAAAAATTTCAGGAATTTTTGATTTTTATGTACCAAAAAGTGTTTTGACACTGTATGGTTAATTTGACAAAGTGCCCTTCGCCACTAGTGCATGGAGAGGACTAATTGCCAGCCTCCTGCCCTGCAACTATGGCCCCTGGAAATTATATTGGAGCAGACTGCAGCCTTAAAGGGACACTATAGTGACCTGAACAACTTCAGCTTAATGAGGTTGTTCAGGTGAGTGCTACAGCTCCCTGCAGCCTTTTTCTAATAAGCACTGTATTTTCTGAGAAAATGCAGTGTTTACATTGGAAGCTTGGAACACCTCTTGTTGCAGTAAATCAGACGGCCACCAGAGGGACTTCCGAGTTCAGAGGCCCTAATAAGGCCTCGTTCACGTCACATGGGTGAATACTTCAGACGGGCTATCAGCACACAAAGCACTGTGAACGTGCTTTGTATGCTGAGGCTGTCAGCTCTGCTGTGGGAGTGGCTTGAGCTGACAGCTGAAGACCGAAGAGGAGGACCCACAGGGACTCTTTCTGGCCACAATAGTGGTTGAAGGGGGGGGGGGGGGGAGGAGACCTACTCTCCTTCCCCCCCCGGCCCCCACCCCTGGGTGGCGGGTGGGGGCCATGAAGATAATGATGGGGAGACCTACTGTCCTCCCCCTCTCCAGCACCCACCCCTGTGCGGCGGGTGGGGGCCCTAAAATTAACAATGGGGGGGACCTACTGTCCCCCCTCGGCCTCCACCCCTGAGCGGCAGGTGGGGGCCCTAAAATTAACAATAGGGGGGACCTACTGTCCCCCCCAGCCCCCACCCCTGAGCGGCGGGTGGGGGCCCTAAAATTAACAATAGGGGGGACCTACTGTGTCCCCCCCGGCCCCCACCCCTGAGCAGCGGGTGGGGGCCCTAAAATTAACAATAGGGGGGACCTACTGTCTCCTCCGGCCCCCACCCCTGAGTGGCGGCCCTAAAATTAACAATAAGGGGGGGACCTACTGTACCCCCCGGCCCCCACCCCTGAGCGGTGGGTGGGGGCCCTAAAATTAACAATAGGGGGGGACCTACTGTCCCCCCCAGCCCCCACCCCTGAGCGGCGGGTGGGGGCCCTAAAAACAACAACAAGGGGGGGACCTATTGTCCCCCCTGGCCCCCATCCCTGAGCGGCGGGTGGGGGCCCTAAAAATAACAATAAGGGGGGGACCTATTGTCCCCCCACCCCTGAGCGGTGGGTGGGGGCCCTAAATACAAAGGGGGGTCCTAGTCACCCCTCCCCCCCCAAAAAAATTCTCCCTACCTATCCCCCTAACCCTTAAAAATAATGAGGGGGGGACCTTTAACCCCTTAAGGACAGAGCTTCAGAAGCTTGTCTTTCACTTAATGACAACGGCATTTTTTGCATTTTTTGCTATTTGCGTTCAACTGCAATTTGCATTTTACTAATTTATTGCACCGACACATATTATATACCGTTTTTTAAAGGACAGAAAGGGCTTTAATTTGATGTAACACATATATATATAAATGCTTATTTATTATAAAAAAAATACAGAAATATGCAAAAAAAATAATTTTTGTGTTTTTTTTTACAGTTTTTGCAATAATAATGTGTACATAATTAGTGCAGGTTAAGGAAAGTAATTAAAAATAAATTCATTTAGTTGTTCTGAATTACAGAATATATAATGTGTCTGGGATTTTAAGTTTTTTTTGGTAGTTACAGGTCACAAAGCACAAGGAGTAAAATAAACTTTTTATGTGGAGCGATTTTAGAATTTGGTATGTTTGTCTTGTAAGCCTAATAGCCATAAAAGAAAACAAAATTGCCACACAAAAGTATATATTTATATAAAGTAGACACCACAGGCTATTTACCTAAGGTTGTTTTGACACTTTCTACGTAGCCATTTTACCGCCAACCTCTGCTAAATATTGGAGTAAAATTGTGTTTTTTGGTGGTTTTCGCACACAAACTTATAACAAAGAACTTCTCATGTGTATTTTGTAAAGTTGGTGTGTGCTATTCCTGTACAAAGTTTTATTATGTGTTCATTTACTTCTGCTGAGTACAACGGTACCCCCATTGTATGTCTTTGGCCCTATTTTGTGAAGCTACAGTGCCATATAGGAGACCTGTCATTTTCAGTATTCACAGTAGAATTTTGAGAGACGGATTTAATGAGCCTATGCTTCCATTTGGGGTATTATAGTAGTTTGACTGTTCAAAAAAAAACCACAAAGGCCTACCATTTGTAAAAGTAGACACTCCAGGGTATCTCATAAGGTGCATATTGTGCCTTAACATGCCCCCATTTTTTACCATTACATGCCAAAGTATGTGGTAAAAAATAATTTTGTGCATATTTTACATACGGATTGCATTTTTGCTGGGCATTTTGTATATTTCATGTGTGCCACTAAGTTCAAACCCCCCAAATTATGCTCAGCTAAGTCTTCCGAGTAAAAGGACACCCCCATTGTATGTCTATGGCACTATTTCGTGAAGCTACAGTGCCATACAGGAGACCTGTCCTTTTCAGTATTCACAGTAGAATTTTGAGAGACGGATTTAATGAGCCTATGCTTCCATTTGGGGTATTATAACAGTTTGACTGTTCAAAACACCCCACAAAGGCCTACCATTTGTAAAAGAAGACACTCCAGGGTATCTCATAAGGTGCATATTGTGCCTTAACATGCCCCCATTTTTTTACCATTACATGCCAAAGTATGTGGTAAAAAAAAATTTTGTGCATTTTTTACATACGGATTTCATTTTTGCTGGGCATTTTGTATATTTCATGTGTGCCACTAAGTTCAAACCCCCAAAATTATGCTCAGCTAAGTCTTCTGAGTAAAAGGACACCCCCATTGTATGTCTATGGCACTATTTTGTGAAGCTACAGTGCCATATAGGAGACCAAGCCATATCAGTTTTGACCGAACTTTGAATTTTGACGCCGGGCCTATGTGCAATTTCCAAGCATCTTTGCAGGTTTTAAATTCAAACTACCCCACAAAGGCCTACCATTTCTTAAAGTAGACACCCCAGGGTATTTCAAAAGGCATATTTTGAACCTTAGCATGGGATCATTTTTCCGCTAGCGTGTACAAGGTGTAGCGGTTATAAGCGTTTTTTTCTGCCTTTTTGACACACAAAGTGAGTTTGCACAGTATATTTTGCAAACCTTATGTGTACTACCACTGTATAATACTTCATATGTTGCTCAGCTATGTCTGCTGAGTACAAAAATACCCCCGTATGTACCTTTGCCAGGTATATGTGGACATCGGAGGGGCACATTTGGGACACAGCCATTCCATTTTTTTTCAAATTTTGAATTTTTACGCTGTGCCCATGTCCCATTTTAGAGTATTTTACCAGGCTATATAATCCAAATACCCCATAAAGCCATACCATTTCTTAAAGAAGACATCACAGGGTATTTCAAAAGGCATATTTTGAACCTTAGCGTGGGATCATTTTTCCGCTAGCTTGTACCAGGTGTAGTGGTAATAAGCGTTTTTTCTGCCTTTTTGGCACACAAAGTGAGTTTGCACAGTATATTTTGCAAACCTTATGTGTACTACCACTGTATAATACTTCATATGTTGCTCAGCTATGTCTGCTGAGTACAAAAATACCCCCGTATGTACCTTTGCCAGGTATATGTGGACATCGGAGGGGCACATTTGGGACACAGCCATTCCATTTTTTTTCAAATTTTGAATTTTTACGCTGTGCCCATGTCCCATTTTAGAGTATTTTACCAGGCTATATAAACCAAATACCCCATAAAGCCATACCATTTCTTAAAGAAGACATCCCAGGGTATTTCAAAAGGCATATTTTGAACCTTAGCGTGGGATCATTTTTCCGCTAGCTTGTACCAGGTGTAGTGGTAATGAGCGTTATTAAATGTCTTTTTTTACTTTTTAAACCTTTTTTTACTTTTTAAAACTATTTTTTAAACTTTTGTTTTGATTATTCATTTTTTTAAAGTTTCCTAAACTTTCGTAAAACTTTTTTTTTACAGATTTAACATTTTTCTAAGCTTTTTTTTTTACGTTAACCCCTAACTAGCAGTAAGCAGCACTAACAGTAAATTCCCCATTTTCCCATAACTCCCACCCACCCCAGCTAGCAAAATATTTAATTATACAATATTTAAATTAGTTAATTAAATACATTTAACCCCTGAGGGTTAAAAAATAAATAAAAGTTAATCGTCAGGGGTTAAAAAAAAAAAAATTAGAACAGTATAATACTGTGATCTGTATTTTGATCACTGTAGGCAGTGATCGACTGGCAGGGAAGGGGTTAATTTTTATTTGGACTGGGTAAAGTGTTTATTTTTTTAAATTTTTTACTTAAATGTTATTAAAACTTTTTTTTTAACTTAATTTTTTAACTTTTTAAAGCTTATTTTTAAACTTTTTTTAACGTTAACCCCTAGTTAGCGTAATACTAATTCCCCCAATTCCCCACTAACTTCCACCCTCCCCAGCTAGCTAAATTTATAATTTTAAAATATTTAAATTAATTAATAAAATAAATTGAACCCCTGAGGGTTAAAAAAAAAAGAATTAACCCTCAGGGGTTAAAAAAAAAATCAGATCTTAGTAAAATGTAATCCCTGCCAATTGATCACTGTAGTCAGTGATCAATTGGCAGGGAAGGGGTTAATTTTTTATTAAAATGGGTAAAGGGGGGGTAAAGGGGGGTGGGATTTTAATTTTACTTTATTTTTTTAACACCAGGGGGCAGGATCACTGAAGATCCGTCCCCCTGCACTTCACACAGAACCAGGAAGTGCAGGGAGGCGGAGGTGAGTATAGAGAGCACATGTGCCCGCTCAGACATGCTGTCAGAGCGGGCACATGTACTCTGACAGCCCGATCCGGTGCTCCCGGTCTGCCTCTAATGCAGAGGCAGACCGGAGCACCATTAACCCCACGATCGCCGCGATTGCGGCGATCTGGGGTTAATTTTAACGGGTGACGGACGAGGTCCGTCACTCGTCATTAACGCATTCCCCTGAGTGACGGACCTCGTCCGTCACTCATCGTTAAGGGGTTAACTAAAAACCTGTAAAAAAAAAAGAGATAAAAACAACTTACCATTCGATGTTTTCTTTCTTCTAAAATCTTCTTTTTTCAGCCACAAAAAATGCCAAATCAAAAACCATAATAACCGACGCAATAAAAAAAAAAATCCATGTTCACCCATGGAGGGCTCCGCGCAGACTGACCTCTGCAGGGCGGGGAAGGCTTATAAAGCCTTGCCACGCCCTGCAATTAGGCTAAGATCACTCTGATTGGCTGGTTTAAGCCAATCAGAGTGCTCTTTGTCATTTTACACAGCGTGGAAAAATTCCAAAGAACTTTCCCACGCTGTGTAAAATGACAAAGAGCACTCTGATTGGATGTATTTCAAGCCATCCAATCACAGTGCTCTGTGTCATTTTACACAGCGTGGGAAAGTTCTTTTTTTGCTGTCTTTTTTTTTTTTTTAATTGCGTCGGTTATTATGTTTTTTTATTTGGCCTTTTTGGGGGCTGAAGAAAGAAGATTTTAGAAGAAAGAAAACATCGAATGGTAAGTTGTTCTCCCAGAGAAGCGTCCTATTGGGCCCCGCGATTTCGTCATTTTGACGAAAAAGGGGGCGCGGCATGGCTGGGAGCTCGGCGCTGGAACGGAGGTAAGTTTTAAATATAAAAAAAACTCAAATATTTTTTTTTTTGGCAGAAAGTACATATAAAAGCAAGAAGGAAGGCTGGGGGACCTGTCTTTCTTGCTTTTATATGTTGACTATAGAGTCCCTTTAAATTGTGAAGAAAACACCTGTTCTTTTCCCCCCTCCTAGAACGCCAGTTAAACCCTTAATACCTTGTTACATTCAAACTCTCTGACCTTAGAACTGTCATATATTCAAACACTGACTGAACTTAACTGTCATTTTGTTTTCCTCAGAGGAGGAGTTGTTTTGCTGCATGAGTGCTGTTGCTTTTGTGTGCTCATTAAATAGACCTGCTTGACCCTTTCTTGAAGCCTTTGCTCATGCTTGGGGGATGGGATAAGTCTGCATTGCTGATGGTGTCGGTTGGAGTGCTTGGTCCTCGGCAAGCACTAGGAGCATAGATTGGCAGAGGTACTCGGTCGGAGTGCCAGCGGGTCCGTCACATTTGGTGGTAGCGGTGGAATGGCGTCCTAGTGCGTGGAGAAGCAGCTCAGAGACACTGGTAACGTTACGGAGCTATAATTGAGGGCACCCCTGTCTACAGAGAATCCAAAAAGGCTTGGATCGGAGTGCTAGTGGCCCAGAGTGGGGGCCGAGCGAACATGACGCATTGCTATGAGGGTGACGCTTACATTGTGACGTTAAAGAGGCGGCTAGCCGGGTATGGCCCAGATCCTTCGGAAGAGGTGATCGTCCAAATCATGCATGAGTTGGATGAAGAGAACCAAGCAGCATGGGAATGTGAGTTCAGATTGTGGAGATTGGGGCTGCAGACAATGTCTCTCCCCCCCAGCGGCAGCCTGAGTTCCAACCAGCATCCTGGGGAGTGGAGGCAACCGGCCTCTCCCTCTAACAGCAGCAAGAGGTAGCGGATCTCATAGACCGGTTCTGGGAGGACCCCCAACAGGCAGGTGGAGATGGGACAGAGGTCTCTCAACCGGCCCTACAGGGATGCTGAGCATCTGGCCCAGATCCCCAGTTGCAGCCAGAGCTACAGAGGAGGCAGGTGGTCCTTATTCCCAAGTCCTGGGGGATCTCATAGACTGGTCCTGGAAGGAACCCCAACTGGCAGGTGGAGATGGGACCGAGGTCTCTCCACCGGCCCTTCATGGATGCTGGGCAGTCGGCCCAGATCCCCAGCTGCAGCTGGAAGTACCGGGAGTAAAGACAGGCGGTCCTACTCCCCAGCGGCAGTACATATCACAGGGAGTGGAGTCAATCAGTCTCCCTACCCAGGGGCAGTTTGCCGTCCAGGGAGCAGAAGGTGTCGTCCTTCCTCCCCAGCGGCTGTATGTCTTATCAGGAGAGGAGACAGTTGGCCTCCATCCCCAGCGACTGAATGCGTTAGTGGGAGAAGAGACAACCGGTCTCCCTCCCCAGTGACTGAATGTGTTAGTAGGAGAAGAGACAACCGGTCTCCCTCCCCAACAACATACAGAGGTATCAGAGATAGCGGACCTCATAGACTGGCACTGGGAGGAACCTCAAATGGCAGGTGGAGATGGGACCGAGGTCTCTCTACCGGCCCTACAGGGATGCTGGGCAGCCGGCCCAGATCCCCAGTTGCAGCCAGAGCTACAGAGAGAGGAGGCAGGTGGTCCTTATTCCAAAGTCCTGGGGGATCTCATAGACTGGCACTGGGAGGAACCTTAACCCCTTAAGGACACATGACATGTGTGACATGTCATGATTCCCTTTTATTCCAGAAGTTTGGTCCTTAAGGGGTTAAACAGCAGGTGGAAATGGGACCGAGGTCTCTCTACTGGCCCTACAGGGATGCAGGGCAACCAGCCCAGATACCCAGCAGCAGTGCATCTCACAGGGAGAGGAGACACCCAGTCTCCCTCCCAGCGGCGGCCTGAGTTCCAGGAGGAGGAGATGCTCGATCCCTCTACCTCACAGCAACCAGCGTCCTGGGGGAGTGGAGGCAACCGGCCTCAAACCCCCAACAGCAGCCGGAGATACCGATAGAGGGGACACCTGATTCCGTAGCTCAACTACAGGGGGAAAGCAACCCTAATCCCACTGGTGCAGATGGGACCACGGTCTCTGTGCCAGTCCTACAGGGATACTTGATGGCCGGTCCAGATCCCCAACCATCCCCGCAGGGATCCCGGGAGGAGGTAAGCGAGCCCTCCTCTCCCCAGCTAATTCTTAACCGAGCCCTGGGGGCAGTGGATGAGTCTGCGATACCCACTGAACCCCTTCCAGCAGAAGAGCTGGCATCCGCTCTCCCTTGCCCTCTTGTTCAGAACCTGAATACACACCGGCCAACCCAGCAGAAGCACTGGCATCTGGGCAGAGCACCACTGGTCCCTGTCCACTAGTTCCCCTCAGGGACATACAGGCCAGAGCCATACACCAGGAATCACCAGGTGCATCTGAATTGGTCGTTCAGCCAAATTTACTAATACTAAGTAAAAATTACTTAGTATTTGTAAATGATGCCCCTACTCGCTATACCGCGAGTAGGGGCATGTCTATTAAACACTGAGCAGCCTATGGCTACTTACTTTAAAAAACAAAACTTTGTGTAAAATGACACAGAAGACTCTGATTGATTAGCTTGAAATCCACCAATCAGAGTGCTGTGACAGGTAAATGTAGAGATTACCTGTCAGTCTCTTCAATTACCTGTCAGAGCACTCTGATTGGATGGCTTAAAGCACGGGTGTCAAACACAAGGCCCGCGGGCCGAATCCGGCCCGCCCGACCTCGTCAGGTGGCCTGTGTAGCCGCCGCCGGCCGCCAGCCTTCACCTTTTATTCTCACTTTTTTTGACACAATAAAGCCGCCTCTTCAGCGCATGTGCGTCAGCCTAAAAGCCAGAGAACGTCTGCCCTCTAGCGGCGCCGGCCGTTCTACACAGGAAACCTCCACTTTACATGCATTCTGGAAACCTCCACTTGTTTTTATATTGAGCGCATGCCATCCTGTGATTTGACAGATCCAACGGCTGCCTGAACCCTTCTCTCCTGTACTGTAAGTACATATGATGTATGTGGGGGGGGGGGGGGTCTGCTGATCTGGATTCCTATTGCTGAAGAGGGGATAAGCTGCTTTCCATAGTATTCCATACGAGTCCTGTAAATGTAGAATAATCCCACTAGCTAGGATACCCTTCTGCCCACAAAACGAGTCAAGGCTGCAATTTGAGGGTCAAACAAGAACTGAGGACTGGGATGCCCAGCCTTCTTTTTATTGTGGTTACATGCAAACAGGACACTCCCAGGGGGAGGCATAAAATCACCAATCACACATTTGGTACAACCCACACATCCCCTCCCCTCAGATAAACAGTTAAACCAATTATACTGTACATATTTTTGACCAAGTTCTGGATGTACCCCAAAACCAGGGGGTACCCCTTTAAATCTCCCACTGCTGTATAGATCTTGTTCAGGGGAGCAACATATCCGAAAACCAGCCCGTTCGGATGAACGGTTCGGGAGTTATGGGTTTCCAAAGTTTTGACCGACCGCACAGACTTTCTAGCCGAAAATAGTTCCACACGTTTTGGCCTTGCGGTCGGTCTCCGTTCGTACGTAAAAACTCCACGAACCCGTTACCATCCATGGTTATCCCGGGGGTCGCTGTGCTCCCCATGCGAAGTGTAATCATCCTACCGAATGGTGGGCCGTTCGGTAGGTCCAGCACGAAGTTGCGTTATCCTGGAGGTCTCAGCGGTGTTCGCCTGTTTGCGTCTCCATTTTCAGTTCCAGACAATGGCTGGCAAACACCGCTGTTCGCACGTAAGATGGCCGCGAACACGTGCAAAGATCCCCGAAATGGCGGCCACCTATATGTTCACACAAAGGATTCGTGCTGAACCATACGAACGGCTGCAAATAGGTCTGAAAGGTGAAAATAGTACTTAAAGGTACACAATTAAAACGAATGCTTCTGTAACACTGACCACTTCCGTGTCACTTTACAGTGGTATAGGGACCATAAACTACAATCAAATAACCCAAAAATGTCCAAGAAAAGAAAAGTTGATGCAGAGGGAAGGCAATTTCAGGAGAGATGGGAAAGTGAATACATGTTTGTTATTAATGGAGACAAGCCGGTATGTCTTATTTGCTATGAGGCAGTGGCAGTGATGAAGGAATACAATTTACGCCGGCACTTTGAGACCAAGCATGGAGCCAAATTTGCTAACCTTAGCCACCAGGAAAAGCAACAAAAAGGTCCAAGAATTAAAAGGTAGCCTGCATTCTCAACGGAATATTTTTGCAAAAATGACAGCAAAAAATGATGCAGCAGTGAAAGCCAGCTATCTTGTGGCTGAAGAAATTGCGCGAGCTTCAAAGTGCTTTTCAGAAGGTGCATTTGTAAAGCAGTGTATGCTGAAGGTATGTGAACAGGTGTGCCCTGAGCAGAGACAGGCTTTTAACAATGTCAGCTTGTCAAGAAACACCATCAAAGACCGAGTCAGGGACCTAGCCTGTAATCTTAAAACAAAGTTGGCTGAAGAGGCATGCAGTTATCTGGCATTTTCATTAGCTGTTGATGAAAGCACTGACAATACTGATACAGCTCATCTAGCTATTTTTGTAAGAGGTGTGAAGGAAGACTTGTCTGTCAGTGAGGACCTCTTGGATGTGGTCGCCATGTATGGGACAACAACTGGGAGGGACATCTTCAATGCAGTGGAGGAATCCGTAAATAAAATTAAATTACCTCGGGAAAAGTTGGTGGGACTTACTACTGATGGCGCTCCAGCAATGTGTGGAGAGAGAAATGGCTTGGTTGGACTGTTAAAAAAGAAAATGAAAAAAAGTAATTGCCACACGCCGCTGATAAATTATCACTGCATTATCCACCAAGAAGCTCTGTGTGGCAAGGTTCTGCAACTGGATAACATAATGTCCACAGTCACGAAAACAGTGAATTTTCTGCGTGCACGGGGTCTGAATCATCGTCAGTTCCAACAATTTTTGAAGGAGGTGGGCATGGAACATACAGATGTGCCATACCATACAGAAGTAAGGTGGCTGAGTAGGAGCACCGTTCAAGAGATTTTTGAGCTTTTGGAAGAAATTACTCTTTTTATGCAAAGTAAAGGGAAGCCCTTGTCAGAACTGTCAGATCCAAACTGGCTGTGCGATTTTGCCATGTTGTGTGACATAACAGAGCAACTCGCCCAACTGAATCTGAGGCTGCAGGGCCGCAAACAAGTCATAACCTCAATGTATGAGGCAATAACAGCTTTCCAGGAGAAACTGCGCCTATGGAAGTCACAGCTTGAAAAAGACAGTCTTGCCCACTTTCCTATCTGCCAGAGCATCTAAACCTCATTCCCAGGTACTTTTTCATGTGCTCGATTGGGTACCAAAGTGAATCGGCTGATTGATGAATTCAATCGACGCTTTTCTGACTTTAAAGAACAAAACGTAACCTTTACCAACGTTGCCAATCCCTTCAACATCGATGTTGACAGTGCACCACATCACCTTCAAATGGAATTAATAGAACTTCAGTGCAACAGCAGCCTGAAAGCGAAGTTCCAGGATGCGACAGTCGACGACTTTTACCGTCTCCTCCCCCCTGCTTTGATGCCACAGCTCCGACTTCAAGCTGCACGTGTTCTGTCCATGTTTTGGAGCACCTATGTATGTGAACTGATGTTTTCAGTCATGAATCTGAACAAGACCAAGCTCAGATCACGCATCACTGATGATAACCTCCATGCTGTTTTGCGGATTGCTACAGCACAAGACCTAACGCCAGACATCGATCGACTGACCTCAGGAAACCGATGTCAGCCATCTAGTCAGAAAAGTAAAAAAAAAGTTAATGCCTTGTGTTTGCCATATGTGTAATAAACAGTGTTTGGCAATATTTGTATGTTTTTAAAAAAAAAAAAAAAGAATTACTGTCTGTTACCAAAAATCATTTTTCAATAAATTGTACAATAATTGTACATTTGAATATCTACTTGCCATTATTCTGACTATGTTTATGCTTTCAGAGCTAGTTATTACTTACATTATTACAAAACACAGTAATAATTGAATGCAGTGACAATAATTTATGATAATAAAGAGTGGACACATAGTCCTACAGATACAACCGGCCCTTTGAGGGTGACCAAACTGCTGATGCAGCCCCCGATGAATTGGAGTTCGACACCCCTGGCTTAAAGGAAAACTCCAGTGCCAGGAAAACAAATCAGTTTTCCTGGCATTGCAGGTACCCTCTCCCTCCCCCCCAGGTAGCTGAGACCCCCGGCGGTGGTTTCGGGTCAGCGTCGCTCCTCCCAGTAATCACATCAGCCGGTGGGCGAGACTGATCCCGCCCGCCGGCACTCGCATTAGGTCTCCCCATAGGAAAGCATTGAAAAAGATTTTCAATGCTTTCCTATGGAGAATTGAGCGACGTCACAGCGTGAGGACATCCAGCGACGCTCTAGCAAAGAAAATCTTTGCTATGAATCAGGAAGTGCCCTCTAGTGGCTTTCTAGTAGACAGCCACTAGAGGTGGAGTTAACCCTGCAATGTAATTATTGCAGTTTATAAAAAAACTGCAATAATTACAGTTGCAGGGTTAAGAGTAGTGGGAGTTGGCACGCAGACCACTCCAATGGGCAGAAGTGGTCTGGGTGCCTGGAGTGTCCCTTTAAACCCACCAGAGTGCTCTGAGCCTAATTGCAGGACGGGGCAAGGCTTTATAAGCCTTCCCCCGCCCTGCAGAGCTCAGTCTGCAAGGAGCCCTCCATGGGTGAAGATGGATAAAAATAAAAATACATTTTTAAAGTGCATCGGTTATTATGTTTTTTTGTGGGGCTGAGAAAATAAGATTTTAGAAGAAAGAAAACATCAAATGGTAAGTTTTATTTTATTTTTTACAGGTACTTAGTTAAATGGTCCCCTCTCATTATTTTTAGGGTGAGGGACAAAGAAATAGCATTTTGGAATTTTAGTCACCTGGGAGGGGGGGGTTAATTTTTTTAATTTAGGGCCCCCACCCGTCGCTCAGGGGTGGGGGCCAGTAGGTCGCCCCCCTAATTAGTATTTAGGGCCCCCACCCACCGCTCAGGAGTAGGGGCCAGGGAGGAGGACATGAGGCCCCCCTCATTCTAATTTAGGGCCCCCACCCACTGCTCAGGGGTGGGGGCCAGAGGGAGGACAATAGGTCCCCCCATTGTTTTACTTTAGGGCCCCCACCTGCCGCTCAGGGGTGGGGGCAATAGGTCCTCTCCTTATTCTAATTTAGAGCTCAGGGTTGGGGGCCGGGGGGGCAATAGGGTGGGGGCTCGAGAGGGGGGACCCTTTTCTTTTAGGCTGCTCACTGTTTACTAAACATGCCCCTACTCGCGGTATAGCGAGTAGGGGCATACTTTACTTATACTAAGTAATCTTTACTTAGTATTAGTAAATTTGGCTGAAAGAACAATAAGGTCTTTCAGCCTTTTGGTAGATAACTCCCAATACCGTTATCTACCTAATTTCGGAATGCCGAACCGAAAATTTTTCCCATGCACATGCCCAGTAAAATACAAACCAATTTGACTAGATTTAATAATATTTATCAAGACTTAAGTCACGGGTGGGGGCTCGGGGGGGGGGGACTTTTTTTTTTTTAAAGTGCTGCTCACTGTTTACTAACATGCCCTTACTCGCGGTATAGCAAGTAGGGGCATAATTTACTAATACTAAGTAATCGTTACTTAGTACTAGTAAATTTGTCTGAAAGACCAATTTAGGTCTTTCAGCCTTTTAGTAGATAGCTCCCTGATACCATGGGAATTAGGGAGTTATCTACTTATTAATTCCGGTCATTCCATTGACTGGCTAAGTAACTTACATTTTATATGAATGTGTGTTACTTGATTGTTGTAAGTGTTGCAAATGCTTACAGCTGAATCCTGGCTATGTTTGTATACTTTTTATTTAAAATTGTATACAGTGTAACATTCTTCATTCTTCCACTGGGTAAGTATATTAGTTCTTAGGCAATACTGTGCTTCGGAACTTCGGCACTTTGACACTCCAGAGCTTCGGAAATTCTGTAATTTCGGAACTTCAGCAATTCATGTATTCGGACATTTGGAGATTTAGACATACATAAATGGGCAAGATGTATGCAGCCCACCACTGCGCCAAAGTACTCCAATTACAGTGGGTCCTAACTGCCTAGATATGCATGACTAAATAAACAATAATAAAACACACACAGCACTTACCTGCAAAGGAATGAGCAGAGGAAATGAAACCACTGCCTGCAGGACCAGAACTGAAACAAAAAGGATTAATGACAAAGGAACTGGTGTGGCAACAAAAAACAAACATTTAAAGGAATCCAAATGACTAGGAATTCCAGGAACGGAATAAAGGAATGAATCCAGAAAACTCAGCATAAAGAAAACCAGACATAGAATAGAAAACCATAAAAACCAAACAAGAATTGTAAAAAGAGTATTGGATTCCAGAAATCATCGCAAGAAATGATCCGCAGCAGGAACAGGACGTGACACTTTGCCTCCTTAGGGATTAATGAGATATTGGCAGCCAGGGTCTGTTGTGTAATCATGCTTCCCTCCCTGAGAGAGTTGTATGCTTTTGAAAATCTTGGGAAAAGTATGTCTGCGTACTTTTTATAGTAACATACTGACACCATCTGGGCCTGGGATTTTCCCAGTCTTATTCCTCTGTCGTGAGGGGCTCTTCTAGCTCTTGGATGGCTTCGGCAGGGAGGCGTTTGTCCAAGTGTGTCCAAGTATTCCGCTATATGAGTGTGGTATCTGCCTCTGGGTTGATTTGCGGGGTCTATGGGTAATTAGTACAAGTCAGTGTAATATCTATGGAAGACTTTGGCTATATCAGTGGGCAGGAATTTCAGTTGGTTGTCTTTTTCTCAAATTTTGGGTATGTAGGCATTTGCTTGTTTTTTTTAGCCATCATGCGAGCCAGCAAGGAACCGCATTAGTCAGCATTAACAAAGAAGAATGTTTTTGATTGTGTTACCATTGTTTGGTAGTAAGGTAAGGTCAAGAATTCCCTTTGCAGGGTCGTCAGTTTGCACCAGTCTTCAGGTCGCTCAGTCTGCTTATGAGTTCCTTCAAGTTGTTGGATTTCCTGTAAAAGGTGAGTTAAAGGGACACTATAGTCACCTGAACAACTTTAGCTTAATGAAGCAGTTTTGGTGTATAGAATATGCCCCTGCAGCCTCGCAGCTCAATCCTCTGCCATTTAGGAGTTAAATCCCTTTGTTTATGAACCCTAGTCACACCTCCCTGCATGTGACTTGCACAGCCTTCCATAAACACTTCCTGTAAAGAGAGCCCTATTTAGGCTTTTATTGCAAGTTCTGTTTAAAGATTTTCTTATCCCCTGCTATGTTAAAAGCTTGCTAGACCCTGCAAGAGCCTCCTGTATGTGATTACAGTTCAATTTAGAGATTGAGATGTAATTTACCTTAAATAAGTCTGCTTGCGGAGCCAGAGATTTAAATATGTCTGATGCTCTGTAGCCTTCATAAACTTAAAGAAAAGAAAACCTTTAATGCCTTAGAAAACGTAAGAACCTTAGAAAAAAGAAACCAAGAACCAAAAAGCTACTGCTTTTAAGGTGAGTAGAAAGACCAGGTAAGTTTAGCATAGGAAAAGTGTCCAATATATAGTCCTGCAGTAAGGGACCTATCGGACATTTCACAGGTGCACTTGCATGTGCAGTCGCTTTTCTCATGTTAAAGGATCCGTCATCCTCTGCACAGTTCCTCTGGGCACAAAGGGAGTTATTTAAATCGATGTTCCATGATGGGCTGGCCCTTGTTGCTGCTGCAGGAAGCGAGAGTCCCAGTGACTGGAGAAACTTAGGTGCCTCAGATATGTGTGTCAGGTGGGCCATCTTACCAGCGTGCTCTGTGGTTAAACGATGAGGGCCCCATTTATAGGGGATAGAGTTCTCGCTCAGTAGCAAGGTGATGTGGCGGAGAGATCTGCGCCAGGTGAGAGTGTACCTTGAGAAGTCTCTGTATAGGGTCAAACTTGCTCCCTCAAACATGATGGTAGGAGAGCCTCTCGCGGCTCCCATGAGAGCCCCCCGATCGGAGTCCCGGACAAATTTAATCAGCACATCCCTTGGTGCTTCCTGGGGCGCTTTGAGTGCCTTGGGGAGGCGAAAGCAGGTGTCAATCCCTACCTGCTTCGCTTGTTTGGGAGTCAGTAAGCCTCCTACAATAGTGTGGTAATTCCAGGTTTCCCGCCGATTCAGGCACTTCCCGGATTCGCAGGTTTCGGGCTCTAGTTTTGTCCTCCATTCCCGCTAGTTGAGCGGTTAGCGCTGCACATAGTCTTTGTAACAGTCCCAGAGCAGCGTCCGTCGCCACCTGTGCTACTCTTGTGCCCCCGAGGGACTCCTCAACGGAGACCACCCAGCTTGAAAGCGTGGAGATTTCCCCTCAGACAAGTGCCATGTCGGCGTCAAACATCGCCTTGATATTTAACGGCAGTGCCTTAATGTCTGCTTTCGTGGCGGGTGCTGCGTCGCCTAGTTCTTTAGGCTGCTGGGGTGTAACATGTACCTTGCTGGAAGCGTGGAAGGAATTGAGTACACTGTCGTCGTCCGATGACTGAGTTGTAGGCCTCTATTGGCGCCATCTTGCCGGGCACTTGCCTGTTTGTCTGTTTGTCGGGTCCCAGGGGTGGTTTTTGTCGCTTGGATAGCTGTTTTTGGGGTCGCATGCTCGGAGCCGTGGTGAGTTGCGACTTGCTCGTTAAGGCGCTGGCTCCGCCCCCTGTTTATTTACTGCTGGGAGGTATTCAGTAAAGAAAGTAAAACAAATATGAATCCTCCTGTCTTGTCATAAAATTACATAAATTGGTGCTGCTGTGTGCATGTATATTTATAGCATAACATTTTAGGTTCAAATATTTGGCACTTAATATTTTAATATTTTTTCAAGGCGCCCCAAGTCAAAACAAAGTTCTATATTGTATATCTGTACAGTGCTGCGGCATATACTAAGGCTATAGTATAATGTATAGTGTTGGTGTTTGATTGAAGATGTGCTTGTGTATACTTTTAGTGTTTTAATACAGGGGTGTTATATGTAATGTTTGCGTTTGATTGCAGGGGTGTGTTTGGATGTACATTTCTGTGTAGTATTGGTGTTTGAGTGAACTGGTGTGTTTGTATATAATTTTGGAGTTAGAATGCAGCAGTGTGTTTGCATGTTGTGCTGGTGTTTTCTTGGATATATGCACACACACAAACGCACACCCTGACACACAGATACATGCACACTGCCACATACCAACACTGACACATGCACACATCATGACACACTGATACACAAACTGAAAACCACGCACACAGATGCACACACATACACATAAACACATACATGTGATAATTTGTGATATCTGCAGCCACCCTCCCGTTAGCGTATCTTGTGTGTCCAGGTGGGTGGCTTGCTTGGGGTCCTGCTGCTGGTAGTGAGGGATATGTAGCAGCTCAATCTCAGTGCTCCACCTGACCCCCTCTTAGTGCCACCCGATTGACCCTCTGACCGTGCGGTCCTCAGTGCTGAAACATTTTGCGGCACCCCTGTAGGCCAGTCATGGCACCCCAGTGTACAGTTTAGGAACTGTTGTGCTATACCGTATCCTCATCAATGGTGAATTGCGCAGGTGTGTTTGTGATCAAGCTTACTGTGCATGTGAATGCATCTTAGTAGTTGTAACAGAACTTCATCATCCTCTAAGCCCTGTGGAATAAGACAGTGAATTGCATTATAAATCATCTGTTCGGTAGTTTGATTTGTTTCTTTATCAGTATATTTCTACCGAACACCGGACTGCCTTGATGTGTAATAAAAGCCTATTTTACCTCCCAGCTTGTTCCCAGCACGAACTCTGTGTGTAAAATATAGGTGGCCGCCATTTCGGGACTTACACGTGTTCGCGGCCATCTTGCGCACGAACAGCGGTGTTTGCCTGTGAACGCATGGAACTAAAAACGGATACGCAAACAGGCGAACACCGCTGAGCCCTCCAGGCGCCCAGAACTTCGTGCTGGAACTACCGAACAACGGGCCATCCGGTAGTTACACTTAATCTTCTATGGGGAGTTCAGCGAACACCGAGATAGTTGTGGATGTCAAAGATTGCGTGGAGTTTTAACAGGCGAACGGAGACCGACCACAGGGCCAAAACTTCAAAGACCCATAACTCCCGAACCCCTCAACCGAATGAGCTGAAATTTGGACATGTTGTTCCCCTAACCAAGACCTATCAAGCGGTACTGGACTTAAAGGTGTACCCCCTGTTTTTGGGGTACATCCAGAACTGGGGTAAAATACTGTATGTTATAATTATGTTATATGTTTATCTGAGGGGAGGAGACGTGGGGGTGTTACCATGCATATGATTGGTTATTTTCAACCTCCCCCTGGGTGTGTCCTGTGTGTACCTTTTTGTAATAAAAAGCAGGCTGGGTGTTCCAGTCCTCAGTTCTTCTTGACCCTTCAAAACGTAGCCTCGTCTTGGAAGGGGATTATTTGGGAATATTACTCTGCTCTTTTCAGCTGAACCTGACTCTCTCTCTGGATATCGTGGATGGGATTCTACCAGCTTTACTTCTCCACAGCAGCTTGCAGGAAAAAGGACGTCTCCAACGGCAGATACCCTCTCTCTACCTGGGTCATGAGTGCTTTCAGGGAATTTAGCATAAACATTTTGTATGCACGTAGAATGGTCGCAGACAACTTGCACATTGAGGAGAAGTGCTTCTGTTTTTTGATTTTGTGTTGGTCTGTGAGCCACATCGATGCAATCTATGTGTCAGGGTGGTGGTCCGGAGCCCAGAACCCAGACACAGTGTACAGGTGGCGGCGCATGGACCGGGACCTAATATGCCTGATGTTAAGTGGGAGTCTTCAGCGTGGAGGTGGATTAGCAGGGTCTGGTGCAGGGTAACCGCACGCCCCCTGGTGTTGAGCACCAGCGTTTGTGCAGCCACATACCAAGACCCTGAATCAGCTTAACCCCTTCCCGACCGGTGACGGAAATTTTCCGTCATTTACTAAAGTTAACCCCAGATCGCCGCAATCGCGGGGTTAACGGTGCTCCGGTCTGCCTCTGTATTAGAGGCAGAACGGGAGCACCCGGTCGGGTTGTCCCAGCACCGGTGCTCGCTCTGACAGCATGTCAGAGAGAGCACATGTGCTCCACATACTCACCTTCCGCCTCCCTGTACTTCCGGGTTCTGTTTGAAGTGCAGGGAGACGGATCTTCACTGATCCTGCCCCCTGGTGTAAAAAAAAAAAAAAAAAATGTAAAGTTAAATCCCACCCCCCCTTTCCCCTGTTTTAATAAAATTAACCCCTTCCCTGCCAATTGATCCCTGACTACAGTGATCATTTGGCAGGGTATACATTTTGTCATCTGATTTTTTTTGTTTAACCCCTGAGGGTTATTTTTTATTTTTTTTTAACCCTCATGGGTTAAGTTTATTGTATTAATTAATTAAAATATTTAAAAATGATATATTTAGCTAGCTGGGATGGGTGGAAGTTAGTGGGGAATTTGGTGTTAGGCTAACTAGGGGTTAACGTTAATTTTTTTTTTTTAAATAAGCTTTAAAAAGGTAAAAAAAAAAAATAGTTTTAACTGTTTTAGTAACGTTAAGTAAAAAAAAAAATATCACCCCCCTTTACCCAGTCTAAATAAAAATTAACCCCTTCCCTGCCAGTTGATCACTGCCTACAGTGATCAACATACAGATCGCAGTATTATACTGTGATCTAATTTTTTTTTAACCCCTGAGGATTAACTTTTATTTATTTTTTTAACCCTCAGGGGTTCAATTTATTTAATTAATTCATTTAAATATTTTATAATTATATATTTTGCTAGCTGGGGTGGGTGGGAGTTATGGGAAAATGGGGAATTTACTGTTAGTGCTGCTTACTGCTAGTTAGGGGTTAACGGTAAAAGAAAAGTTTAGAAAAAAATGTAAAAGTGTAAAAAAAAAGTTAAGAAAATTTAAAACATTTAATAAGTAAAAAAAAAGTTTAAAAACAGGTTTTACAAAGTAAAAAAAGATTTACAAAGTAAAAAAATACATTAAAAAATGCTCATTACCACTACACCTGGTACAAGCTAGCGGAAAAATGATCCCACGCTAAGGTTCAAAATATGCCTTTTGAATTACCCTGGGATGTCTTCTTTAAGAAATGGTATGCCTTTATGGGGTAATTGGATTATACAGCCTTGTAAAATACTCTAAAATCGGACATGGACAGCGTAAAAATTCAAAGTTTGAAAAAAACTAGAATGGCTGTGTCTCAAATGTGCCCCTTCAATGTCCACATATACCTGGAAAAGGTACATACGGGGGTATTGCTGTACTCAGCCGACATAGTTGAGCAACATATGAAGTATTATACAGTCGTGGTACACATAAGGTTTGAAAAATATACTGCGCAAACTCACTTTGTGTGTCAAAAAGGCAGAAAAATGCGTATTACCACTACACTTGGTACAAGCTAGCGGAAAAATGATCCCACGCTAAGGTTCAAAAAATGCCTTTTGAATTGCCCTGGGATGTCTTCTTTAAGAAATGGTATGCCTTTATAGTGTAGTTGTAATATGTAGCCTGCTCAAGTGCTCCAAAGTGGGACACGGACGCATCAAAACCCTCCATGAAAATTCACACTTAAAACCCTAACTTGTTACGTCTCTTTTACAGCAGTGTAACTTCACAAAATAATGTCTAGGTCATACATTGGGCATATTGTTTTACTCAGAAGGCTTAGCTGAGCATAATTTGGGGTGTTTGAACTTAGTGGCACATATGAAATGTACAAAATGCCCAGTAAAAATTGGCCAAAATCATATTTTACCACATACTTTGGCATATATTGGTGAAAAAATGGGGGCATGTTAAAGCACAATAAGCACCATATGAGATACCCTGAGGTGTCTACTTTTACAAATGGTAGGCCTTTGTGAGGTTTTTTTGAACAGTCAAACTGCTATAATACCCCAAATTGAAGCATAGGCCCATTAAATCTGCCTCTCAAAATTCTACTGTAAATGTTGAAACGGACAGGTCTCCTATATGGCACTGTAGCTTCACGAAATAGTGCCAAAGATATACAATGGGGGTGTCATTTTACTCAGCAGAAGTAACTGAACACATAAAACCTTGTACAGGAATAGCACACACCAACTTTACAAAATACACATGAGAAGTTCTTTGTTATACGTTTGTGTGCCAAAAATCCCAAAACACTAAATTTTACTCCAATATTTAGCAGAGATTGGCGGTGAAATGGCTACTTAGAAAGTGTGAAAACAACCTTAGGACAATAGCCTGTGATGTCTACTTTATATAAATATATACTTTTGTGTGGCAATTTTGTTTTCTTTTATGGCTATTAGGCTTACAAGACAAACATACCAAATTCTAAAATCGCTCCATATTAAAAGTTTATTTTACTCCTTGTGCTTTGTGACCTGTAACTACCAAAAGAAACTGAAAATCCCAGACACATTATATATTCTGTAAATCAGAACAACTAAATGAATTTATTTTTAATTACTTTTTTTAACCTGCACTAATTAGGCACACATTATTATTGCAAAAACTGTACAAAAAACACAAAATGTTTCTTTTTTTGCATTTTTCTGTATTTCTTTTAATAATAAATAAGCATATATATATATATATATATATATATATTACATCAAATTAAAGCCCTTTCTGTCCGCTAAAAAACAGTATATAATATGCGTCGGTGCAATAAACGAGAGAGATGCAAATTGAAGTTGAACGCATACAGCAAGAAAATGCAAAAATTGCTTGTGTCATTAAAGGACCACTCTAGTGCCAGGAAAACATACTCGTTTTCCTGGCACTAGAGTACCCTGAGGGTGCCCCCACCCTCAGGGACCCCCTCCCGCCGGGCTCTGGAGAGAGGAAGGGGTTAAACTTACCTCTTTTTCCAGCGCCGGGCGGGGAGCTTTCCTCCTCCTCTCCATCTTGATCGCGACGTCATCGGCTGAATGCGCATGCGCGGCAGGAGCCGCGCTCGCATTCAGCCGGTCGCATAGGAAAGCATTTACAATGCTTTCCTATGGACGCTTGCGTGCTCTCACTGTGATTTTCACAGTGAGAAGCACGCAAGCGCCTCTAGCGGCTGTCAATGAGACAGCCACTAGAGGATTTGGAGGCTGGATTAACCCTCATTATAAACATAGCAGTTTCTCTGAAACTGCTATGTTTATAAAAAAAAGGGTTAATCCTAGAGGTACCTGGCACCCAGACCACTTCATTAAGCTGAAGTGGTCTGGGTGCCTAGAGTGGTCCTTTAAGCGTAAGACAAGCTTCTGAAGCGGTGTCCTTAAGGGGTTAAGCGGATACCAGGAACTAGGAGCTTGGAAATTAGCAGACCTCCCAGGAGCTGAATAGTGAGGCTCTGCAGCAAGATTGTATCCAGTACTAGAATCAAGGCAAGACTAGAGATAGGCACCAAACATGAAAACAAGACAGAACTAATAGAACCCAAAAGCAGAGAAGGATAGTAAGCTAAACCCAGAACATATATACAAGACATGAGGAAAACATGAACATAACATGGGCATGACTGGACAGGACTGTACATGGACTGGGTATACAAAGTAAAACAAGACAACATAGGACAAAACAAGAGGAGAAATAACCAAGTACTACATATGGAAATTATGGGGATTTAGTCACACTATATGATCATACATTGCATAAGCCTGCCAACAACGCCAATGTACCCCATATCTGACAGGTCCTACACTGCCTAATGTATGCTAAAACAACCACAGATTCAGAACACATATATAGCACTTACCTGCAAGAAAGGACAGAAGCAGTGAGCAACTACCTGCAGGAACACTGAAACATAATGAAAGATGGAAACAAACAGGTGTGGCAAATAAAACAAACATTTAAAGGAAACCTGAAGACTGGGAAATCCAGGGACAAACTATAGGAATGAACCCAGAAATCCCAGCATAAAGAAAACCAGACATAGAATAGAAAACCAAAAACCAAGAAAAACTAAACAAGAATTGTAACGAGTACTGGATACCAGAAGCCAAGGCAAGACATCTCCACAGAACAGAGCAGGACGTGACACTATGACTCCCAGGACAATGGGCAATCCTCCCCTTCTGTAGCAGGCCCTCTTCACCTTCAATTTGTGAGGGAAAGTGAATATCTGACCGTGCGTCTTAAAGGAATACTATATTCATGTAAACATGTATTCCTGCCCCTATAGTGCAAAACCCACCATTTAGGTGGCTTGCCCACCTTTAAAAGTTAATAAAACTCACCTTATATTCAGCACTGCGCAGGTACGCTGGAGCTGGCCCCGCCCCCTTGGTGACACCATCTGAATTGACGATTTTTAGCCAATCCGATGCTTTCCCATGGGGAAAGCTCCGATGCTTCCCCATGGGGAAAGCTCCGATGCTTCCCCATGGGGAAAGCTCCGATGCTTCCCCATGGGGAAAGCTCCGATGCTTCCCCATGGGGAAAGCTCCGATGCTTCCCCATGGGGAAAGCATCGGTTTGGCTAAAATCGGCAAGGGGGCTGGGCCAAATGCCATTTTGGTCAATCAGTATCTCCTCATAGAGATGCATTTAATCAATGCATCTCTTTGAGGAAAATTCAGCATCCCCATGCAGAGCATGGAGACGCTGAACGGCACTGCTGCCTACTGTGCAGCACTGAGCCAGGAAGCACCTCCAGTGGCCATCTGAGGAGTGCCCACTTGGAGGTGTTCCAAGGGGCAATGTAAACACTGCCTTGTCTCTGAAAATGCCTGCATATAATGATTATACTCACCAGAACACCTAAATTAAGATGTAGTTCTGGTGACTATAGTGTCCCTTTAACAGTAGGGAGGATATATCCCAGCACCCTGGAGAATGTAAACTGAGATATTCCACTCACAACATCCTCAGTGCTCTGGAAACTGCCATATCCGAGGAAATGTCTTTAGAATTGTTTTGCATTAAATTATGTTTATGAAATTAGCAACAATGGTGGTGGTATTGATACCGGAGAAACTAGCGGAAGCCAAGCACAGAGAGATGGACACAGGTTTCTTCAGGAAGGAAAAGATTCTTTATTCGGTTCACCGATCGGGACTCAGAGGGACTAATGTCACCAAAAAACAGCAAAGTCTGAGTCCTGATCATACAGTGTAGGTCCCTTATATAGGCATGTAGCTCCTCCCATAATCAGTTCAACCTACACATACTCTTATCCCCTTATGACCGGAGGGCGTACTATTACGTCCTTTTAAAAGCGGCTCTAAAGTACGCCCTCCGGATTTTAGTAACTTACCCGGTCGCCGGCGGTCCCACGCCGGCGATCGCGGTTGGGGGGACTCCCAGGGAGCCCCCCCGCAGCACATCTTCCTCCTCCAGTCCCTCCCGGTCATGTGAGAGTGAGGTCCTTGCGAGGACCTCACAATCACATGGCCGGGATAGCTGGCTTCTGTATTGCCAGCAGGGGGACCAACTGTAATGACAGTTGGTCCCCCTGCTGGCTGAAAATAAAATTTAAATAAGTTAAACAAGTGTAAAAAAAAAAAATATATACTTAGATCATATATATATATATATATATATATATATATATATACACATATACATACACACACATACACCGTCTAGGTGTATTTTAATATTAATATATATATATATAATTATATATATATATATATATATTAATATCAAATTACACGTAGACTGATACTGATTAAATATATATATAATTATTGTTATATATATATATATATATATATATATATATATATATTTATAAATAATATAAAAAAATAAATATGTAAATACGTAAAAAAATAAAATTAAAAAATATATTGTAACGGACCGTTTCACTTACAAGAGGATAAAACCCAGTTTAGGCGATAATCCCCTTTCCAGATGCACAGGCAGCTACTGCAAACACCATTCTCCCGACTGGAACCACACGAACACTGGAACAGCTGAACAAGAAAAGCAGACATCGGCTTACACTCTTGGCAGTCAGCATACAATCCCATTCCCCCAAAGACCGAGACGACACATCGCTTTGAGGGTTAAGCAAGAACTCTGGACTGGGACACCCAGTCTGGCTTTTATTACAAACAAGTACATACAGGACACTCCCAGGGGGAGGATGAATTTAACCAATCACATGGATGTACCTCCCCCACATTTCCTCCCCTTAGATTAGCACTTAACATAATTATACCGTACACCCTTTTCCCCAATTCCTGTATGTACCCCAAATACATATGCTACACCTCCAAAACAGGTATCCCCTGATAGCCCTTATTCAGGGGGACAACATATCCAAGAATCAGGTCATTCGGATGAATGGTTCGGGAGATATGAGTTCCAAAGATTTGACCGACCGCATGGGTAAAGTATCCGAAAACAGTTCCATGCATTTTGGCCCTGCGGTCGGTCACAAACAAGGGAATGAAAACAGACGAATTGCCTGTGTTATAGAGCCTGGAGAGGGTTTGAATGAATTCCCTTGTTTGTGGGGCTCTTTCTACCGAACGGCTGGTCATTCGGTAGTTTTTATACGAATTTCTGGAAGTATGGAGGTCTCAGCGGTGGTTGCCTAATCAAGTGTCCGATTTTAGTTCCAGACACTCGACGGCAAAACACCGCTGTTCGGTAGTTTAAGATGGCCGCCGCCACGTGTTTGTTTCCCGAATGGCGGCCACCCAGAGGACAAAGAATATATTACACTGATTGCCAATTACCCGTTTGCAACATTGTTGCAAACTGTAATTGGAGGCACACTTAGTCCTGGGTGGTCTGGTTGTTCGGTAGTTTCACTCAATATAATGAATGGAGTGATTCTACCGAACAATCAGATGAATGCTGCATACATATCCCAGGTTAAACTGCATACAAAAATACATACATGACATTAAAGTATTAAAGGCAGGATTACTGTACTACGCTCCACAGTCTTAAAGGTACAGTATCCCAAAAGTCCCCATAGATCCACGGATGGCCCTTAAAGGCCCAGTAGCAGTAATATACATTATTACATGCCCAAATATAGTTTTTCCAGTACGATATGTCCAGGGGCCATAGTCGCAGGGCAGGAGGCTAGCAGCCAGGCCTCTCCAGTTCACAGTGGCGAAGCTGGTTTCGCCACATTTCTCCCCTTTGCCAATTAGACTAACAGGGTACCTGACTTTCTGCCGGTCAGTGCCCTGGTTAGTCCAGCAACCCACCCACAAAACAGAAATAACAGAGCAGCCCACCCACACTAACCGGTTACTACATCTGGGTGAGGAAGAATTTTGTCCAGGTTCTGGTGTTTCACCGCTGCTGGGTGGGAGACTGGTAGGCTGCCTTGGTGGGTTGCTGAGGGGGCAGAGACCAGCGGTACTCTGTCCGGTTGCCAGCACTACCACGGGAGTAGTCTGGTGGGCGCCTGGTTGCTGGAGACTGACTGTCTCCCCTTTAGGTGCACAGCTCGACTGCCGGAGGGGGAGACCGACTGTCTCCCCTTTGGATCCATCACCCTGAGGCTGGGGAACAGGACCGACCGTCCCTATCCCTTGTGCTGTAAGTGCAGAGACTACAGTCCCATCTGCACAGTTGTGGGGCTTAACATCTCCCCTTGGTGGGTTAGGCTGCCGTGGGAGAGAGGGTATAACAAGCTCCTCTCTCTGGACGGTGAACTGCTGCTGGGGAGAGGGGTTAGCAGGCTCCTCTCCCTGCCACTCTCTCTGCTGGGGAAAAGGGAGACCAGCTGTTTCCCCTTTCATTCCCTTGTCCTGCGGTTGGGGTGCGAGACTGACTGTCTCTGCTCCCTGCAGGATACACTGCCGCTGGGGAGGAAGGACGGCACCTTCTGCTCCCTGGGGTACACACTGCCGCTGGGGAGGAAGGACTGCACCTTCTGCTCCCTGAGACACACACTGCCGCTGGGGAGGGAGGACGCTGCTCTCCTCTCCCTTCACTTCACACTGCCTTCCTGGCACATCACTTTGCTGCTGGGGGGCAGGAACAACAACCTCTGCCCCCTGTAACTCAGCCTGCCGCTGGGGAGGATGGACGACACCATCAGCTCCCGGAGACACACACTGCCGCTGGGGAGGGAGGACGCTGCTCTCCTCTCCCTTCACTTCACACTGCCTTCCTGGCACATCACTTTGCTGCTGGGGGGCAGGAACAACAACCTCTGCCCCCTGTAACTCAGCCTGCCGCTGGGAAGGAAGGACGACACCCTCATCTCCCTGGGATACACACTGCCGCTGGGGAGGAAGGACGGCACCTTCATCTCCCTGGGACTTACTCTGCCGCTGGGGACCTGGGCCTGCTGCCCACCATCCCGTTGGGCCCGGTGGAGAGACCTCGGTCCCATCTCCACCTGCCTGTTGTGGTTCCTCACAGGACCAATCTATGAGGACCCCTACTTCGGGTTCTTCCTGCCGCCTCAGGGGGGGCGGCTAACCTCCTCGGATGCAGCCTCTACTCTGCTGCTGTACCACTCTTCCTGCTCATCATACTCTCCGTCCATCTTTGAGTTTTGCTCAGCCATGACCTGGTTCCAGATCCCCTGGAATGTGTCCATGGATATATAACCCCCATACTGGGCCACTTGCTGCCTCACCTTGGCCATAAAATCATCTTCAGCGTCAGAGCCTTCCATACTTGTCTGCTCCAAGTCGCTGGATACCTCTGCTGCCAGGGGCGCTGCACGAATGCTAACGTTGCCCTCAATTTGTAACTCCAAGGAATTGGTGTTCTGTAGCTGTCCTTCTGGCTGTGGGAACAATCCCGCAGCTTGTTGGTTCCTCTGCGTCGTTCGCAGCATGAGGTACGCCTGTACATCGTTGTAGACCCGGTCTGCCATCCGCTCCGCTCGGGCTGGTGAGAATAGAGCCATCCTGCTCCTATATTCCCTGGCAAACTCGGATTCCTCCTCCTCCCTCGGAGGTGCTGCAGCAGCTGCGACTGTCTCCTTCCATTTTCCTGATTTCCTTTGTAGATAGGGTCGCTGTACGGATACTAGCGTTGCCCTCAATTTGTAATCCAGAAATGGTGTTGTCTGTAGCTGTCCCTCTGGTTGTAGGAACGATCCCGCCGCTTGCCACCAATTGTAACGGACCGTTTCACTTACAAGAGGATAAAACCCAGTTTAGGCGATAATCCCCTTTCCAGATGCACAGGCAGCTACTGCAAACACCATTCTCCCGACTGGAACCACACGAACACTGGAACAGCTGAACAAGAAAAGCAGACATCGGCTTACACTCTTGGCAGTCAGCATACAATCCCATTCCCCCAAAGACCGAGACGACACATCGCTTTGAGGGTTAAGCAAGAACTCTGGACTGGGACACCCAGTCTGGCTTTTATTACAAACAAGTACATACAGGACACTCCCAGGGGGAGGATGAATTTAACCAATCACATGGATGTACCTCCCCCACATTTCCTCCCCTTAGATTAGCACTTAACATAATTATACCGTACACCCTTTTCCCCAATTCCTGTATGTACCCCAAATACATATGCTACACCTCCAAAACAGGTATCCCCTGATAGCCCTTATTCAGGGGGACAACATATCCAAGAATCAGGTCATTCGGATGAATGGTTCGGGAGATATGAGGTTCCAAAAATTTGACCGACCGCATGGGTAAAGTATCCGAAAACAGTTCCATGCATTTTGGCCCTGCGGTCGGTCACAAACAAGGGAATGAAAACAGACGAATTGCCTGTGTTATAGAGCCTGGAGAGGGTTTGAATGAATTCCCTTGTTTGTGGGGCTCTTTCTACCGAACGGCTGGTCATTCGGTAGTTTTTATACGAATTTCTGGAAGTATGGAGGTCTCAGCGGTGGTTGCCTAATCAAGTGTCCGATTTTAGTTCCAGACACTCGACGGCAAAACACCGCTGTTCGGTAGTTTAAGATGGCCGCCGCCACGTGTTTGTTTCCCGAATGGCGGCCACCCAGAGGACAAAGAATATATTACACTGATTGCCAATTACCCGTTTGCAACATTGTTGCAAACTGTAATTGGAGGCACACTTAGTCCTGGGTGGTCTGGTTGTTCGGTAGTTTCACTCAATATAATGAATGGAGTGATTCTACCGAACAATCAGATGAATGCTGCATACATATCCCAGGATAAACTGCATACAAAAATACATACATGACATTAAAGTATTAAAGGCAGGATTACTGTACTACGCTCCACAGTCTTAAAGGTACAGTATCCCAAAAGTCCCCATAGATCCACGGATGGCCCTTAAAGGCCCAGTAGCAGTAATATACATTATTACATGCCCAAATATAGTTTTTCCAGTACGATATGTCCAGGGGCCATAGTCGCAGGGCAGGAGGCTAGCAGCCAGGCCTCTCCAGTTCACAGTGGCGAAGCTGGTTTCGCCACATATATAGATGTGTTTTATTTCGTTCTAACTGTATTGTGATATTAATATATATATATTTATATCAAAATACACGTAGAACGAAATAATATATATATCTATATACATAAATATATACGTATATATATCACTATATATATACACCTATTTTTAAATAAAAATATTTAAAAAAATACCGTATATACTCGAGTATAAGCCGAGTTTTTTAGCAAATTTTTTGTGCTAAAAACCCCAACTCGGCTTATACTCGAGTCAATAGTCTGTATTATGGCAATTTGCATTGCCATAATACAGACAGGGGCTGTAGAGAGCGTTACTTACCTCTCCTGCAGCTCTCTCCTCCTCCGCGCCGTCCGTTCAGCACCTCGGTCAGCTCCCAGTGTAAGTCTCGCGAGAGCCGCGGCTCTCGCGAGACTTACACTGGGAGCTGACAGGGGAACTGAACGGACGGCGCGGAGGAGGAGAGAGCTGACAGGAGCTGCAGGAGAGGTAAGTAAACTGTCTTACAGCCCCCACAGCCCCCCCCTGAACTGCCAATGCTGGACCACCAGGGAAGGAGAGCCCCCCTCCCTGCCATGTATCAAGCAGGGAGGGGGGACGAAAAAAAAATTAGTAATAATAAAAAAAAGAAATTAAATAATAATACAAAAAATAATAAAAAATTAAATTAAATAAATAAAAATAAATAATAAAAAAAATATTAAAATAATAAAAAACAAAATTGCCCATCCCCCACCAAGGCTCTGCAACACACACTGCACTCATACGCTCACACGCTGCACTCATACGCTCACACGCTGCACTCATACGCTCACACGCTGCACTCATACGCTCACACGCTGCACTCATACGCTCACACGCTGCACTCATACGCTCACACGCTGCACTCATACGCTCACACGCTGCACTCATACGCTCACACGCTGCACTCATACGCTCACACGCTGCACTCATACGCTCACACGCTGCACTCATACGCTCACACGCTGCACTCATGCTCACACGCTGCACTCATGCTCACACGCTGCACTCATGCTCACACGCTGCACTCATGCTCACACGCTGCACTCATGCTCACACGCTGCACTCATGCTCACACGCTGCACTCATGCTCACACGCTGCACTCATGCTCACACGCTGCACTCATACACTCACGCTGCACTCATACACTCACGCTGCACTCATACACTCACGCTGCACTCATACACTCACGCTGCACTCATACACTCACGCTGCACTCATACACTCACGCTGCACTCATACACTCACGCTGCACTCATACACTCACGCTGCACTCATACACTCATACACTCACGCTGCACTCATACACTCATACACTCACGCTGCACTCATACACTCACGCTGCACTCATACACTCACGCTGCACTCATACACTCACGCTGCACTCATACACTCATGCTGCACTCATACACTCACGCTGCACTCATACACTCACGCTGCACTCATACACTCACGCTGCACTCATACACTCACACACTCACGCTGCACTCATACACTCATACACTCACGCTGCACTCATACACTCACGCTGCACTCATACACTCACGCTGCACTCATACACTCACGCTGCACTCATACACACACGCTGCACTCATACACACACGCTGCACTCATACACACACGCTGCACTCATACACACACGCTGCACTCATACACACACGCTGCACTCATACACACACGCTGCACTCATACACACACGCTGCACTCATACACACACGCTGCACTCATACACTCACGCTGCACTCATACACTCACGCTGCACTCATACACTCACGCTGCACTCATACACTCACGCTGCACTCATACACTCACGCTGCACTCATACACTCACGCTGCACTCATACACTCACGCTGCACTCATACACTCACGCTGCACTCATACACTCACGCTGCACTCATACACTCACGCTGCACTCATACACACACTGCATTCATTATACACACACTGTAAATAAATATTCAGTTAATATATTTTTTTTTAGGATCTAATTTTATTTAGAAATTTACCAGTAGCTGCTGCATTTCTCACCCTAGTCTTATACTCGAGTCAATAAGTTTCCCCAGTTTTTTGGGGTAAAATTAGGGGGCCTCGGCTTATATTCGGGTCGGCTTATACTCGAGTATATACCGTAATATATATACGTATATATACACATATGTATATATATACATATATTAATTCTACACATATATTTATGTAATAATTTTACATAATTAGGTATCCTAATTAATTACAATTAGCGGGACCTGCCTGACCACCCATGCCGAAAGTATAGGGAATTTAATTTGCTAGCACTATATTTAACCCTATAACTTTCCAAGACACCATAAAACCTGTACATGGGGGGTACTGTTTTACTCGGGAGACATCGCTGAACACAAATATTAGTGTTTCAAAACAGTAAAATGTATTACAACCATGATATCGCCAGTAAAAGTGACGTTTTTTGCATTTTTCACGCACAAACAGCACTTACACGGACGATATTATTGCTGCAATAGTTTTTACTGTTTTGAAACACAAATATTTGTGTTCAGCGAAGTCTCCCGAGTACAACAGTACCCCTCATGTACAGGTTTTATGGTGTTTTCAAAAATTACAGCGTCAAATATAAGGTTTGTGTTTAATTTTTTTCACATTAAAATTCGCCAGATTGCTTACGTTGCCTTTATGACCCTATGGTAGCCCAAGAATGAAAATTACCCCTATGATGGCATACCATTTGCAATAGTAGACAACCCAAGGTATTGCAAATGGGGGTTGTCCAGACTTTTTTAGTAGCCACTTAGTCACAAACACTGGCCAAAATTGGCGTTTTTTGCATTTTTCACACACAAACAAATACTAACGCTAACTGGCCAGTGTTTGTGACCAAATGGCTACTAAAAAAGACTGGACATACCCCATTTGCAATACCTTGGGTTGTCTACTATTGCAAATGGTATGCCATTATGGGTGTAAATTTAATTCCTGGGCTACTATACAGTCTCAAAGGCAACGTAACCAATCTGGCGAATTTCAATTTAAAATGTAACACGCTATATTTGACCCTGTAACTTCCCAAAACACCATAAAACCTGTACATAGTGGGTACTGTTTTACACGTAAGACTTTGCTGAATACAAATATGTGTATTTTATTGCAGTAAAAGCAAACAGTATTATGACATTGACAGTTAAAATGTCATGTAGAACGAAAAAAAATCTTATTTTCTCCCATTTTTTTCATATTAAATTATGTTTCATAGCTAAATATTTGATATTAAATGAAAGCCCTGTTTCCCCTGAATAAAATGATATATAATAAGGGGGGGTGCATTTAATATGAAATAGGTGAATTACGGTTGGACAGACATATAGCGCAAATGACAGATTTTGTTTACGTTTTGTTTCGTTCACAACTTGTACATTTGGCTGCGGTGTTAAGGGGTTATCTAATCAACCGAATAGAGACTAAAATCCTGTTTGACCACATGGCTTGCCCAGCACAATGGAGGAGGGGAAATACTCGTATATCCTGTATTCCTACTTATGCTCCTTACACTACTGATTGTATCTTAGCTACGTGTAACTGACTTAACTGGTACATCAACCTATGCAAGTGCACATACCACGTGGCAATCTTGTCCTAGTAAATTTATTTTTACTGAGATTCCACCACAGTATCTGTACAGCAATATGATAACAACACTAAACAGTTGGGTAATATAACCTAAACACTGAGTGCAAATCAACCAAACAATGAAAGTATGTGTGCATGCCACCTAAACAGTGGGGCCATGTCACCTAAACAGTATGTGCATGTGTACCAATATAGACATGCCCACACTTTTTAGTTGGAGCAACGCAAGAGGATAATTGCTTTTGCCTTCCTCTCTGTTGGCAAAATAGGTATTTTTTGTGGGGGAGGGGGGTTAAATTCCTCCCTCCCCTAGCCAGCTCATAGTAAGATGCACACAAGTGGTGTAGCTCTTTAATCAGAGACCTTCTAATCTACGCTCTATAATATGCACAACTGGAGCAGAGGGAAGGCTGGCAAAATCAGAGACAGGCGGTAGGAAATGACTTCCTTCCAGCAAGTCTCTGCTGTGCCAACCCCTGTGCTGATCCAGTCTCCTGAACATTTTACCAATTACAATGGGACAGCTTCAGGACACTACTAGTACCATAACTACTTTAGTGTGCTATAGTTATGGTGCTTGGCGTGTTCTTTTAACCCCTTAAGGACACATGACATGTGTGACATGTCATGATTCCCTTTTATTCCAGAAGTTTGGTCCTTAAAGGGACACTATAGTCACCTGAACAACTTCAGCTTAATGAGGTTGTTTAGGTGAGTGCTACAGCTACCCGGAGCCTTTTTCTTGTAAGCACTGTATTTTCTGAGAAAATGCAGTGTTTACATTGGAAGCTTGGAACACCTCTTGTTGCAGTCAATCAGACGGCCACCAGAGGGACTTCCGAGTTCAGAGGCCCTAAAAAGGCCTCTCGTCCGATGCATTCTGGGTGAATGCATCAGACGGGCTATCAGCACACAAAGCACTGTGAACGCGCTTTGTGTGCTGACAGCCTGTCAGCACTGCTGTGGGCGTGGCTTCAGCTGACAGCTGAAGCCCGAACCCACAGGGATGCTGTCTGGCCACAATAGTGGTTGAAGGGGGGGGGGGACGGACCTACTCTCCTCCCCCCGGCCCCCACCCCTGAGCGGTGAGTGGGGGCCCTAAAAATAAGGGTGGCACATACTGCCCCCCCGGCCCCCACCCCTGTGCGGCCGGTGGGGGCACTAAAATTATCAATAAGGGGGGACCTATTGTCCCCCCCCGGCCCCCACCCCTGTGCGGTGGGTGGGGGCCTTAAAATAAAAAATAAGGGGGGGACATACTGGCCCCCCCCCCCCGGCCCCCACCCCTGTGCGGCGGGTGGGGGCCCTAAAATTCACAATAAGGGGGGGACCTACTGTCCCCCCCCGGCCCCCACCCCTGTGCGGCGGGTGGGGGCCCTAAAATTCACAATAAGGGGGGGGACCTACTGCCCCCCCCCCCCGGCCCCCACCCCTGAGCGGTGGGTGGGGGCCCTAAAATTCACAATAGGGGGGGGACCTACTGTCCCCCCCCGGCCCCCACCCCTGTGCGGCGGGTGGGGGCCCTAAAATTCACAATAAGGGGGGGACCTACTGTCCCCCCCCGGCCCCCACCCCTGTGCGGCGGGTGGGGGCCCTAAAATTCACAATAAGGGGGGGGACCTACTGCCCCCCCCCCCGGCCCCCACCTCAGAGCGGTGGGTGGGGGCCCTAAAATTCACAATAGGGGGGGGACCTACTGTCCCCCCCCGGCCCCCACCCCTGTGCGGCGGGTGGGGGCCCTAAAATTCACAATAAGGGGGGGGACCTACTGCCCCCCCCCCCGGCCCCCACCTCAGAGCGGTGGGTGGGGGCCCTAAAATTCACAATAGGGGGGGGACCTACTGTCCCCCCCCGGCCCCCACCCCTGTGCGGCGGGTGGGGGCCCTAAATACAAAGGGGGTGGGGACCCTAGTTAACCCCCCCCCCCCCCCCCCACAAAAAAAAAAACTTATCTCCCTACCTACCCCCCTCACCCTAAAAATAATGAGGGGGGACCATTAACTAAAAACCTGTAAAAAAAATGAGATAAAATCAACTTACCATTTGATGTTTTCTTTCTTCTAAAATCTTCTTTCTTCAGCCCCAAAAAAGGCCAAATAAAAATCCATAATAACCGACGCAATAAAAAAAAAAAAAAAAAAAAACCCGAGCGCAAAAAAAATAATCCATCTTCACCCATGGAGGGCTCCGCGCAGACTGAGCTCCGCAGGGCGGGGGAAGGCTTATAAAGCCTTGCCCCGCCCTGCAATTAGGCTAAGAACACTCTGATTGGTGGGTTTAAGCCAATCAGAGTGCTCTTTGTCATTTTACAAGCGTGGGAAAGTTCTTTGGAATTTTCCCACGCTTGTAAAATGACACAGAGCAATGTGATTGGATGGCTTGAAATCCATCCAATCACAGTGCTCTTTGTCATTTTACAAGCGTGGGAAAGTTCTTTGGAATTTTCCCACGCTTGTAAAATGACACAGAGCACTGTGATTGGATGGATTTCAAGCCATCCAATCACATTGCTCTGTGTCATTTTACAAGCGTGGGAAAATTCCAAAGAACTTTCCCACGCTTGTAAAATGACACAGAGCACTGTGATTGGATGGCTTGAAATCCATCCAATCACAGTGCTCTGTGTCATTTTACAAGCGTGGGAAAATTCCAAAGAACTTTCCCACGCTTGTAAAATGACAAAGAGCACTCTGATTGGCTTAAACCCACCAATCAGAGTGTTCTTAGCCTAATTGCAGGGCGGGGCAAGGCTTTATAAGCCTTCCCCCGCCCTGCGGAGCTCAGTCTGCGCGGAGCCCTCCATGGGTGAAGATGGATTATTTTTTTTTGCGCTCGGTTTTTATTTTTTTTTTTTTTTTAATTGCGTCGGTTATTATGGATTTTTATTTGGCCTTTTTTGGGGCTGAAGAAAGAAGATTTTAGAAGAAAGAAAACATCGAATGGTAAGTTGATTTTATCTCATTTTTTTACAGGTTTTTAGTTAATGGTCCCCCCTCATTATTTTTAGGGTGAGGGGGGTAGGTAGGGAGATATTTTTTTTTGGGGGGGGGAGGGTTAACTAGGGTCCCCCCCCCCCTTTGTATTTAGGGCCCCCACCCACCGCTCAGGGGTGGGGGCCGGGGGGGGACAATAGGTCCCCCCCCCCTTATTGATAATTTTAGGGCCCCCACCCGCCGCTCAGGGGTGGGGGCCGGGGGGGGGACAGTAGGTCCCCCCCCTTATTGATCATTTTAGGGCCCCCACCCGCCGCACAGGGGTGGGGGCCGGGGGGGGGACAGTAGGTCCCCCCCCTTATTGATCATTTTAGGGCCCCCACCCGCCGCACAGGGGTGGGGGCCGGGGGGGGGACAGTAGGTCCCCCCCTCATTTATAATTTTAGGGCCCCCACCCGCCGCACAGGGCGGGTGGGGGCCCTAAATTATTATTGATAATTTTAGAAAGCGAGCTGAGCTGTCAGTCAGACAGCTCAGCTCGCGAACGCGCATTCCGCGCACATGCGCGGTAAAGCGCTCAGGTTCTTCATAGGGCGGCATTCAATGCCGCTCTATGAAGAACGCGATTGGTCCAGCGCGAAGCCGTCCCATTGGGCCCCGCGATTTCGTCATTTTGACGAAAAAGGGGGCGCGGCCTAGCGGGGAGCTCGGCGCTGGAACGGAGGTAAGTTTTTAATATAAAAACACCGATTTTTTTTTTTTAATGAATGAAAGTTCATATAAAAGCAAGAAGGAAGGCTGGGGGACCTGTCTTTCTTGCTTTTATATGGTGACTATAGAGTCCCTTTAAGGGGTTAAAGGAACTCTCAGTGGTGGAACTACCAAGTTTTCAATGGTCATTATCGTAAACAGGTAAGATTTGCTTGTTAAGAGAAATGCAAGGCGGTCCCAGCGCTCACATAATAACTGCTCTAACAGGTAACATCCTGAATCATACAATGAGCGCTGGACAATAAAGTTTTTACAGTGGTCTGCACTTCTTGGAGGTGCAAACCATATGCTCTCCCAGTGATGTGATCAGCAGCATTTTGGGACCACACTGGACCATCAATAATTATTCCCTCCTCCCTGCAGAAAAGTAAGCAACATGGTGGTAACACAATTGTTATTAATTTTTTCATATGCACACAATCACACTCAGCCAACTCTGCCCTGAACCACATTTAAAAACGTCTACACACAATCACACTCGGCCAACTCCACACATACATATCACATTCAAATAACCACAATCACACACAGTCTCCACAAACATCCCACTCAGGCGTATGGATTAGGTGGGAGCTATTTGGAGGACTTCTCCTTTGATTTTTACACTAATGCCTAGTGGTCCACACTTACCTACTTGCCTGGGATCACTCAATTTCCCCCAAACGTTACAGATTCATTTTAAAGGGACCATTTAAATGAAGTTGTTATGCTGCCAGAATGCCCCAGGAGGCACTCTTACATAGAGTGGATAAACCGTTCCCAAACGGTTTAACGCCAAAGTTGCTTCCCAGACGACATCCGGCTTCTGAATTTTTTGATTGGTGCCTGGAGTGTCATTTTAACTATAGTTCAAGTACAGTGCACCAGGAAGTCTTCCTGGCGTTCCCAGATTAATGCAAAAAAAAAAAAAAAAAAAAAAAAGTGTGGGGCATTATTAATCATTGCTTACAGGATCTGGAGTGTCCCATTATAAACCATTGCTTACATGGAACCTTTTTGCCCTTTCTTTTTATAGAGCGACTCACACCACTCATACAGAACTACATACGCTTGACAATTCGTGCTCTCGTTTATTTTTAAATAACTTTATACGTTGAAGTAACAAAAGGATTACATCACCTTCGGTAACACCCTTTCACCTTCTTGCGTCTACACCTACATTATCAGTTTATCAATACATCGCCGTTCTCTTTCCTATGAAGCAGTACACTTTGCAAGTGCTTATGGGAAATGTAGTTATTTATACAAGTATGGCGTCAAAGCAAAACGTTGCAGATCAAGCATGCGCAGCAATCATATGACAAGGAAATAGTAACGTTGGAAGAGCTGACCGGTAGTGTTCGTCATGGCTGATTCAGTAACTTTGTGCTTGTTTGATGTGGATGGCACATTAACAACTCCTAGACAGGTACGAAGGTGATATTTTCAAAACAATCTTTAAATGACAATTATATAAATGACCTTTATAACAATTTCGCTATAATATATTCGTCATAGTAAAAGCTTATGCAGTGATTCTCGAAAACTAACTGCAATTTGAAAGCTAAATGTATATCTATTCGTTATTTCGTTTGGAGTCTAATATAAATGACATTAAACAAACACCGTTAGCTTGAACATTAACTGGTGTGCACTCCCATTTTTCTGAATTGTTTACCTTGTATGAAACTGAGAATACCATGCAGCTTTGCACAATAACATGCCAAATCATCATTTGGTGGTAGGTAGAAACTCCTGCCTCTTATTCATTGGCTGAGAGCCTCCGCTGATTGCTCACAGCCAGTGAATGACTAGAACAAAAATATATGCACAGATGTGGCATTAGTCAGCCTGGAACTCTTGTTCTTGTCTGGCTAATAATTACTCAGTGATGCTGTCAAATCTCATGGGGTTTGAATGCTGCATTCTTTCAATGATTCATAATATAATCACAAAACAACTTCTTCCTACTATAGGTTTGTTTTGATGAAACGGAAACATTTGGAGAATGGCCATGAACCTTTATTATGGATTTCACAATTCCAATTTAAACATTTTAATAATAATAAAAACTAATTAAAAAATTACTTTTAACTAAAATAAACCATTAACCATTTCCAGGGTCTGCCCCCTAAAGCCAGGAACCATAAATATATATATTAAAGGGACACTAGTCACCAGAACAACTACAGCTTATTGCATTTGTTCTGGTGAGTATAATCATTACCATCAGGCTCTTTGCTGTAAACACTGTCTTTTTCAGAGACAATGCAGTTTTTACATTACAGCCTAGTGATCACTTTACTGGCCACTCCTTAGATGGTTGTTAGAGATCCTTCCTGGGTCATGGATGCCTAAAATGCATCCAAACATTCAGTGTCTCCACCCTCTACATGCAGACACTGAACTTTCCTAATAGAGATTTATTGATTCATTATTGATGAGGAGATGCTGCAGGTATGAGGGAGTTCTCTGAGAGGCCGAGAGTTGGTAGAAGCCGTACCGCCTCTTGCAGGTCTGTAACCGTGTTGGTTTGTCCGTTCTTCTGGACCTGTAGGGCCCTTGGTGAGCGCCATCGGTAGGCTGTTGTTTTGCCTCAGGAGTGTCGTGATCGCTTGGAGAGACCTGCGCCATTGCAGGGTGTCCCCTGACAGGTCTGCGTTAAAGGTAAGGTTGGCGTTTTTAAAGGTGAAGGGAGTCTTCCCTTTGAGGGCAGCGAGTATCGCTGCTTTATCCATCCCCGATCGGAACCTCACCACTAGGTCCCTGGAGGCAGTGTCTGGGACCCTCTTTGGTTTAGGGATCCGGAAGATCGCCTCAAAGCTCATGGATTTGGCCTGCTGTGGTTTCAGCAACGCTCCTGTGAGCCTCCTAATCAGGTGTGGGAGCTCTTCTGTTGGTATGTCCTCAGGGACGCCTTGAATCTTGAGGTTTTTACGACGTCTATGGTCCTCGAGGGCTGCAAATCGTTGGTCTGTAGCCTCTTGGTACTTCTTGAGTGCATGTATTTCATTTTGCAGTTCAGTAAGCTCTTGGGTCCGATCGTGGAGGCCTCAACAGCACCTATGCGACCAAGCCCGTCAATTCCCTGCGGAGCTGGGCCACATCGGCTTGAAGCACCCGTTGCAGCTCTCCCAGCATGGTCCTCAACGTGTCCGTGGTGACCGGTTCAGGCGTTTTTTGAGGCTTAGGTTGTGGCGCTAGCGGGGCGAACATTCCGCTGGTGCACTCATCCAGGCTTAGTTCGTCGGAGGAGTCTGAGCATCCTGCCATGTCGGCGGCCATTTTGGCCCCATGTGCGTCTTGTGCCAGGCGGAATATGTCACCAATATCATGCCCCGATCTGGGCTTGTCTGGCTTCGGCTTCTTCGTCTTCCTCCCCTTAACGTTTGCAGATCTTTGGGCTCGGGATGCGGTTCGCCGTTCAGACAAGAAACTGTTTTTTAGTAGCCGTTAGTGAGGAGCTCTGCTATCATGCAACCGTTTCGGCTGGCTGCTAGCTCAAATGGTAAGTTTTATTTAGTTATCTTGTTCACCCCTCACTACTTTTTGGGTGAGGGGGGTAGGTTAACTAATTTTAGGTTATTTAGATTTATTTATTTTTTTGTGTGGGGCGGTCTTTACTTAGTATTAGTAAATTTGTCTGAAAGACCAATTTAAGTCTTTCATCCTTTTCTCAGATAACTCCCTGATACCGTGGGAATTAGGGAGTTATCTACTAAGCGGCTGCAAGATGCAGCTAAGGCACAAAGAGGATCAGAGAATGAAATTCTGATCCGAACAAAGTCATGAATTGTGTCCTAACACGAATGGATAAACTGTTCTCATTCTGTTAGTAGTTTCGCCGGTGTTCTGTCCAAGTGACAGGACATTCGGGAATACTGACAGGAAGCATCGCAAGATCACGGATCAAAGGTGAGAATTGTGAGCAAATTGCTTTGATCACGTGAAACGAAGCACACTTTGCTCCTTTGCTGGTCAAGGGTAGGAAACCTCCATAAGACAAAGCAGTCCCAATTTTGTCTGTTTTAAAGAAAACTAGAGCAGACATGAAGAACAGATCCTGACAGAGGGAGAGAAGAGGAATTGATTAAACAAAGGTAAGTTCGGCATGACCGTGCCGCTTTAACCCCTTAAGGACACGTGACATGTCATGATTCCCTTTTATTCCAGAAGTTTGGTCCTTAAGGGGTTAAAGACCTACAACCAATGTGAACAGAAGGCGAGACTCTGAAAAACATTTTCTCTGAAACACCCATTTTGGCCTTCAGACAGCAACCAAACCTCCAACAAAAATTATTCAAAGCTACCCACTGATGGGAAGAATAAAGAAAACAAGACCAGTCAATGCAAAAAATCTCGCTGCAAACAACACAGCCACACACACATCAATAAAATCTACAGCATTGAAGGTTCATTCTCCTGCACATCCAGCAATGTGGTATACATAATTCAACGCACCAAATGCCACCTAGGATGCTAAATTGCAGAAACCACCCAATAATTAAATGGCAGAATGAATATGCACTCACTCCTTTAAACACCACAAAGAAGAATCGTACTGCACTCCTGTGGGACACCACTTTACCCAGCCTGGCCACTCAATAAAGGGCCTAAAAAAAAAAAGTACTGAAAGGGGGTTTTAAAAATACCCAAGAAAGAAAAACTTTCAAAGCCAGAATGATCCAATTGTTTAACAGCAAGAATAGAGGACTAAATATTGATTTCTGCGTGGCATTTAGGGCTCAAAAAAAAAAAAAAATACTGTCACAACAATATTGTTCAAAACATTTGTGTAATAAGAAATGATCCCAAGGCCCACCACGGTTTTGCACATAAAGCGTATTTATTCGTGCATAGAAAATACAACAAGGCATCATTATAGCAGAGAGAAAGTGCATAGTATAGTGCTAAACCAGTATATAGTACCAAAACCACAATGTAAGTAAAGTGCTAAATGCAAATACCCATTAAAAAAGGTATACTGACCAAGAGCAGGAGAAATGAAACCCCAGAAAATTTGTTTATAAGATATATTTATTTTTATTTTGGACCTGGGGAAAAAGTATAACTATGCAAAGGATGAAGATGAGATGATTACTATATATGATAGAGGATATGCAACCCAAAATAGATATTGTAAATTATAAGAAGAAAAAAATTCAAAATCTGTTGTTTAACCCCTTAAGGACACATGACGTGTGTGACACGTCATGATCCCCTTTTATTCCAGAAGTTTGGTCCTTAAGGGGTTAAAGGTTTTGTCAGGGTCCTTACCTGATGTGGAGTTCGGAATGCAACGATATACGCTCACCCTTGCAAATAAACAACATAGACCAAGGTGACCAGGTAAGAATCTACCTGGCCTGTGAGTCTATGCACAGGGGCTGTGCAGGGATATAACTCAGTCGAAGTACAGGCAAGGACAAGCAGAAGAGTAGTCCTGAAAAGCCGTAGTGAGAGGAAGTCAGAGAAAACGATGAGAAGAGCAAAGTTCAGGAGCCAGGGAACAAAATTGGAGAGCTAACGATCTGGATACGCAGAAACCGGAACCAAAAACGTGTACAAGAGTCGATGAACTGACAAAGTTCCCAGGGCTAGGCAGTGCTTGCATACCCAGCTAATTAATGATCTGCTTCAGGTGGGCTAGATAGACAAGAGCAGCCACAGGTGTCCAGCCCCCAGTGCTGGCGACAAGGTGAGGCAGAAACAAGAACTGAATTGTGGCCCAGAGGCAAGACAGCAGGACTAGGGCAGAAAAAGTCCAGAGTTCAAATCCCCTGTTGGGCACTTCTGGGGTGACCACGTTTGGATGTCACGGTGAGCACTGTGACAGGTTTCCACAGACAGACCTATTTTAACAAATTTCTTTGAATATTATCAAACCATATTGAGGGAGATTAAATATTTCAACCTTATAGAAATAAATTCAGACTAACTAGATGGCTTTAAAAATGTTACCTTTAAATACACCAGAACAACGTAGACTTATCTGGGAAACTATGGAAAAATCTAAGGCATCAATTATATGTATCAAAGAAACACATTTTGCCAAATGAAAAGTACCGTACTTTAAAAATCAGAGCTTTCCAATTGTGTATCACTCATTGAATATAAAAAAAAAATAAGTCTATCTTAATAAGATCTGCTTCTGCTCAAATCCAATCACACCATGAAGACCCACAGGGTCATTTTAATATTGTCGAATCTGTCATATATATTGGATAAATGTAACAATACTAAATCTTTATTTACCACTGTAACGGACCGTTTCAGCAGACAAGGGGTTAAAATCCGTTTAGGCGATATGCCCCTTTCTGAGAGACAGGCACAGCTACTGCAGAACACCAAACTCCCAAACTGGATACAAAGTAGCACTCCAAACTCCCGAACTGGAACCTCACGAATAGCTGTTAGCAGCTGAACAGGAAAAGCACCCAAGCAGCTTACACTCCTGGCAATCAGTCTCCAACAGCATACAGTGAATCCCCCCCCAATAACGAGACAAGGCTCCGTGTTGAGGGTCAAGCAGTGGTCTCGTTATTGGGGGGATTTACTGTATGCTGAATGGTCCCGCTACACCCTGGGACCTACAGGCCAGTACCGTTTATTGTGGGGGGGCTACTCTGCTGATTTTTCTTTGTGGGTGGGCTGCCCGACTAACCTAGGTGCTGACCGGCAGAAGGTCAGGTACCTGTTTAGTCTTCCCCCCCAAAGGGAAGATGTGTGACGAAGTGCCCTTCGCCACTTGTGCCTGGAGAGGACTAATTGCTAGCCTCCTGCCTTCCGACTATGGGCCCTGTGCTGATAGCTGTATTTTACCCTGCAATAAGGTTTATTTGGGTATTTCTACCGGGTGTTTGGGACTTTCAGTATGTGAGTAGTGCTACCCCAGATAGCTATGCCATGGAGCCTATTCGTGTAACGAAAGACTATGGAAAAGACTTTGGCTCCATGGTGATTGAATTGTATGTATGTGATCTGAGCGCCATTCAATAATAATGTGCACTCAGATCTAAGCTATCTGGGGATATGTTGCATGTATATGTTTTATGTAGTAATTGTAACATTGTGTAATTTTATGTCTTTTTGTAACCATGTGGTTAATGGAGTCTTGCCTCTGTCCTGGGAGATAATTTGATTACTTCCCAATTATCTCCAGGATAGAGAGGAGGGATTGTGATGTCACTGTGGGAGTGTTTTGTTTGTATTGTCTGTGATTGGTTGTACTGTATCCCACCCTGTGGGATGTCCCCTTGCATGGGGACTTACATAAAAGCCAGTGTGTGGTCATTAAAATCAGATCATCTTGAACCTTTCTTGAAGCCTTGGCTCATGTTTGGGGGAAGGGATACCTACACTCTGGGGATTGCTATAATCACTTACTCCCAGAGTAAGCTCTTGCAATAGCTTGATGTGTTCCTGCTATGCTCTCCGGATTTAGGAGAGCTTCACCCACTGGGAGCTGGATCCTGGTCGTGGATCCAGGGTGGGTGGAGACGGCGAGACCCCGGCGCAGCTGTATCGCTGGAAGTGGGGTCTTCAGTGCTGATGGTGTCAGTTGGAGTCATCAGCAAGCACTAGGAGCATCGATTGGCGGAGGTACTCAGTCGGAGTGCC
Source organism: Pelobates fuscus (assembly GCF_036172605.1). Taxonomy (NCBI): domain Eukaryota; kingdom Metazoa; phylum Chordata; class Amphibia; order Anura; family Pelobatidae; genus Pelobates; species Pelobates fuscus. Next base: position 111,013,680 of record NC_086324.1, on the reverse strand, counting down.
AGCATTCCGTCACAACCACCTCAAGATCCCATTACAATGCTGGAAAGCCTATGACGTAAATGATCACTAGAAGGGAAAACCAAGAGCATTGTCTATGGAGACTTCAATCTATTAATGGACCCAGTGATATATGCGTCTGATTTCCAATCTTCTTTAGCTAAGAAAACAGCAAAAAAAAAAGTAGAAAATTTGGAAATCTGATGCACAAATATGGAATGTATGATGCATAGCAGGTCTTCAATCCTGGATTAAGATACTACACTTATTATTCACATGCATATGATAAATATACACGTGTAGATTATTATTATATATTTTTTAATAGCTCATTCAGTTCTCTGCAAATTAAAGGAGGACCTATTGCTTGGTCAGACCACAGCCCACTGATATTAAATTTAACATTAACAAAATATAAAAAGTCTGCGTTTAGATAGAAAATCAATGATAGTTTATTGCAACGTCCAGATACAAATATGTTAGACGAAGCAATACAGGAATATTTTACTTTAAATAAAGATCAAGAAATCACACCAGAAAGCTTATGGCTAAGAGGAAGATTTATCACATGCTTCCTATATATCTAAACAAAAAAGAAAAATAATTGGTAGAAATGAGAACACAATAAATGCATTTGGAAAAACTCCTCCATAAAAAGATACCAGATAAAAGTACCTTAGCACAAATTAAAACATTAAGATAAAAAAATTAACTCATACCAACTTAAAAAAAAAGCATATTGTTTAACAAGATTAAAAGCTTAATTTTATGCCAATGGAAATAAGGCTAGCAGGTATTGGCAAATAAATTAAGAAAACAACAAGTCTCTAGATCTATACCATATATATTGAACAAAGAGGGGGGGAAATTTTATGGCAAATATCTGCAAAATTGTACACCTCATTATATAATTTAAATAAAAGTTCAGAAAAGTCCATCCCAACATGGAAAATATTCCAGAATATCTTCAATTTATATCATTAACAAAGATTAATGGAATACAATCTCAAACTCTATTTAGACCCATAGGCCAAAAATAACTTATGGAAGCAATAAGAGGCATGCAACAGGGAAAATCCCCATGGCCAGATGGGTTTTCCTCTTTATACAATAAAAAGTTCCATCTACTTCTCGTATTTAATAAAATCAGGAAATCCGGAATAATGCCAAGAGATGCTGAAAGCACATGTTGTGGCACTAACCAAACCCGGAAAACCCTCAAATTAATGTTTCAATTTACGTCCAATATCGCTTTTAAACTTCAATTACAAGTTACATGCCAAAATATTGGCAACACACATGTCTCTTACTAATAGAATTGGTAAATAAAGATCAATAAGGGTTTATAAAAGGTCGCCAAGCCTCAAATGCCACTAGTAAAATAATAGATGTAATGTCCTTTTCTGAAGAAAATAAGATTGAATGCCTTCTCCTCTCTTTAGATGCAGAGAAGGCATTCAACTAACTACATTGGCAATATTTGGCACAAATTCTGGAGAAATATACTACCAGTATTTATAAGAGCAACTTTAGCTTTATATTTAGGCCCTACAGCAGCAGACAGTGATCATAGCAGGTTATTTGTCAGATTTTTTTAAAATAAATAATGGAACAAAACAGGGGTTCCAAATGTCTCCCCTCTTCTATTTTAATAGAATTGGAACCTTTAAGCATATAAAATAAGGTGTAATCCAAATATACATGGCATTGATATCTATACTTGAAAACCACAAAAGATAATGCTATTTGCGGATGATATCCTTTACAATTTCTAACCCTATACAATCATTACTACAGATACAAAATATACTTAAACAGTATGGGGATGTAACCTATCACAAAATAAAAAATACCTCTCAAAATTCCTGAGACTCCTTTAACTCTATTAAAAAAAAAAAAAAAAAATTATACATTTTGATTGGAGAGTGGACCAAAATAACTAATAACAATTTGAAAGATAGTATGGGCGCAAATACGTATAGAATTAGACAGATGGGTGAAGTACGAAATTTCGTGGATGGGCGCAATGCTGCAGTAAAGATGATGGTGTTGCCAAAACTTCTATATCTATTTTGAACATTAAAAGAGCACTATAGGGTCAGGAACACAAACATCTATTCCTGACCCTATAGGGTTAAAACCACCATCTAGCCCCCCTGCCCCCCTCATGCCTCCCTAAATATAGTAAAAACCTTACTTGTATTCAAGTCTGCAGCTTCATGCTTTGTCCCTGTTTCCTTTAGAGCTGCCTGATCCAATCACACTGATTCCCCATAGGATTGGCTAAGACCGACAAAGAGGCAGATCAGGGGCAGAGCCAGCACAATTCAAACACAGCCCTGGCCAATCAGCATCTCCTCATAGAGATGAATTTGAATCAATGAATCCCTATGAGGAGTGTCAGTGTCTCCACCCTCTGCATGCAGACACTGAAATGGTTGGATACATTTTAGGCAGCATTGACCCAGGAAGGATCTCTAACAGCCATCTGAGGAGTGGCTAGTGACATTATCACTAGGCTGTAATGTAAACACTGCATTTTCTCTGAAACAAGCAGTGTTTACAGCAAAAAGCCTAAAGGTCATGATTCTACTCACCAGAACAAATACAATAAGCTGTAGTCATTCTGGTGACTATAGTGTCCCTTTAACACTTCCATTCCCACAGGTTTTTCTGAGCGATACAATATAGTTTAAATTTATTCATGCGTACAAAAGACCAAGAAATCTGCCAGCTACACTATATAAACCTAGAGAAAATGGGGGGATGGGAACCCCGAATATAACACAATATTACTTGGCTTCTTTATTACAAAGTATACAATATAATACCCCAAGGGGTTTACTAGCGTGCGTAGTTGCTGAAGATGCATGTTTAGAAAGAGCAAGGTTATCACAATACCTCTGGTCTCCCTTTGATGGTAATATACCTCAAGATTAAACATAGCATAAAGATATGGACACCTTTCCAACCTCCTTCCTCTATTGAGACCCTTGCATAGATTTGCTCTAGATTACAAACAATAATGCCAGACTTAGATCTGTCTGAATGGGTGCAGAAAGGCATAGCAACAGAAGAAATAATGAATAAAAAATTTTGTTCCATTCTCAGAAATGCATATTAAATATCAAGTTCCTAACATAGAATTGTATACGTATCTAAGAGTACGACATTGTCTTTAATCAGGATGTATAGATATAGAACAGCAAGAAAGAAAATCTGATAAAATTGTTAAAGCAGACCCCGAAAAGAGAGAGAGACATTACGATCTATTATCAGACCATTAATTCTTACATACAGTGCCTTGCAAAAGTACCGTATAAGCCGACCCGAATATAAGCCGAGGCCCTAATTTTACCCCAAAAAACTGGGAAAACTTATTGACTCGAGTATAAGACTAGGGTGGGAAATGCAGCAGCTACTGGTAAATTTCTAAATAAAATTAGATCCTAAAAAAAATATATTAATTGAATATTTATTTGCAGTGTGTGTGTGTGTGAGTGCAGCGCGTGTGTGTGAGTGCAGCGCGTGTGAGTGCAGCGCGTGTGTGTGAGTGTATGTGTGTATGAATGCAGTGTGTGTGTTGCAGAGCCTTGGTGGGGGGTGGGCAATTTTATTATTATTTTTTTAATTATTTTAATATTTTTTTTTATTATTTTGTATTTTATTTGTACTATTATTATTTTTTTAATATTTTATTATTTATATTTATTTATTTTCGTCCCCCCTCCCTGCTTGCTAGCTCCCTGGTGGTCCAGTGGCATTGGTAGTTCAGTGGGGGGAGAAGGGGGCCTGGCAGGGAGCACTTACCTCTCCTGCAGCTCCTGTCAGCTCCCTTCTCCTCCGCGCTGGTCCGTGCAGCTCCCTCTGTCAGCTCACAGAGTAAGTCTCACGAGAGCCGCACTATGACCCCGCGGCTCTCGCGAGATTTACACTGGGAGCTGACCGAGGTGCTGAACGGACCGCCGCGGAGGAGAAGGGAGCTGCAGGAGAGGTAAGTAAGATCTCTGCAGCCCCCACAGCCCCATTGTCTGTATTCTGGCAATGTAAATTGCCATAATACAGACATTGACTCGAGTATAAGCCGAGTTGGGGTTTTTCAGCACAAAAAATGTGCTGAAAAACTCGGATTATACTCGAGTATATACGGTATTCATCCCCCTTGGCATTTTTCATGTTTTGTTGCCTCACAACCTGGATTTAACATGGATTGTTTGAGGATTTGAATCATTTTAATTTTTTTTTACTTAAACAGAAAAAGTCAATGTGCATAACTATTCACCCCAAGAGCCACCTTTTGCGGCAATCACAGCTCCAAGTCGCTTTGGATAAGTCTCTATAAGCTTGCCACATCTTACCACTGGGATTTTTGCCCATTCCTCCTTACAAAACTGCTTCAGCTCCTTAAAGTTGGATGGTTTGCGCTTGTGAACAGCAATCTTTAAGTCTGACCACAGATTTTCTATTGGATTGAGGTCTGGGCTTTGACTAGGCCATTCCAACACATTTACATGTTTCCCTGTAAATCACTTAAGTGTTGCTTTAGCAGTGTGTTTGGGGTCATTGTCCTGCTGGAAGGTGAACCTCCAATCACGCACAGGCAGCCTCAAATCACGCACAGAGTGGTGCTCAAGAATATCTTTGTATTTAGCACTGTGACAAAGTACCCTTTGCCACTGTCTTTTGGAGAGGCCTGCTTGCCAGCTTCTTGCCCTGTGACTATGGCCCTGTGGTGTATTGCCATTTAAAAAGTCTATTTGGGCCTTTTGGATTTTTAAAACACTCTTTCTGCCCCTTTAAGTCCATGGGATAATGTGCCTCTTCCCCTCCCCCTTTTTTCCTGTCTCATTGTTCTCAAGCAGGGCGTTGTCCCAGGGACACTGCCAGACCAGTTGAAATTGGCTGCTTTGTCCCTCCTCAATCTCTCATCAGCCCTTGCTATTGTTTAAGCCCATGGCGATCCAACTGTATTTGTGAGATCTGAGCGCTTTTCGGACATATTGAGCTCTCAGATCCAAGCTATCTGGGCATATGTTGGACATATAGGTTAAACATTGTATTATGAGTTATGTATTTTTATGTTGTTTTTGGACTTGGATATAATTGGCTTACCACACCCACTTAAGACAATTATCTCCAGGATAGAGGAGAAGATAGACCGGCTGCACAGCCTAAATCTGTGGAACTGTTTTTGGCATGGAGGCCATGCTCAAATATGACTTCCAACTATCTTTCGAACCACTGGGCCAATTCGGATGATTTTTGAATATGTTTGTTCACTGATTATGCTGGTTTGGGAAATATAACTTTTATGGAAATTGCATGTATAGTTTTGAAGTTATGAATATTGTTTAAAACTGTATATTTTCTGTCTGTGATTATTAGCTTAGCCCATTGTGTTCAGTATTAATATCACAGGCAGAGGGGAGGGTTTGTGTGCCTGAGCTGGGAGTGTCTGACTGTACTGTAATATGTTGATTGGCTGTTGTAACCCTGTGTACCACAAGGTCCACGTGGGTGGTCCAGGGTGGATAGCAGATGGCGAGATCCCAACCCAGGAGCGGCGGTTCGCGGAGTCTGCAGTACTTATGGTGTCTATGGTGCTGATGGTACTTTGGTGAGTGCTGGGAGCATCCTTTCTACGGTCCAACTTTCAGCTAGCCTGGAGACAACCGTAACAAGCACCATCCATCTTTCCCTCAACTCTGACTAGTTTCCCAGTCCCGGCTGCTGAAAAACATCCCCACAGCATGATGCTGACACCACTATGTTTCACTGTGGGGATGGTGTTCTTTGGGTGATGTGATATGTTGGGTTTGCGCCAGACATAGCGTTTTCTTTGATGGCTGAAAAGTTCAATTTTAGTCTCATCAAACCAGAGCACCTTCCTCCATACATTTTGGGAGTCTCCCACATGCCTTTTCACAAACTCAAAACGTGCCATTTTGTTTTTTGCTGAAAGTTATGGCTTTCTTCTGGCCTCTGTCATAAAGCCCAACTCTGTGGAGCATACGGCTTATTGTCGTCCTATGTACAGATACTGCAGTTTCTGCTGTGGAACTCTGCAGCTCCTCCAGGGTTACCTTAGGTCTCTGTGCTGCCTCTCTGATTAATGCCCTCCTTGCCAGGTCTGTGAGTTTTGGTGGGTGGCCGTCTCGTCAGGTTTGCTGTTGTGCCATGTTCTTTCCATTTGGTTATGATGGATTTGATGGTGCGCCTGGGGTCCATCAAAGATTTGGATATTATTTTATAACCTAACCCTGATTTGTACTTTTCAACAACATTGTCCCTAACTTGTTTGGAGAGTCCCTTAGTCTTCATAGCAGTGTTTGGTTAGTGGTGCCTCTTGCTTCGGTGTTGCAGCCTCTGGTGCCTTTCAAAAAAAGGTGTGTGTGTGTGTGTGTGTGTGTATATATATGTAATGACAGATCATGTGACACTTAAATTGCACACAGGTGGACATCATTTCACTAATTATGTGACTTCTGAAGGTAATTGGTTGCATTACCAGTTGCTTTTTATGGGCTTCATAACAAAGTGGGTGAATACATACGCACATGCCAATTTTCTGTTTTCTATTTTTATGTATATATTTTTCTCATTTCACTTCACCAACTTAGACTATTGTGTTCTGATCCACCACATAAAATTCAGATTAATAAAACATGGAACTTAAGGCTGTAATGTAACAAAATAGGTAAAAAGTCAAGGGGGTGAATACTTTTGCAAGGCACTGTATATTTAGCTGAAGAAAGGAAATTGTTTTCAGAAGAGGAATGAACATCTATTCAAAATTTTCCAGCTAAGATATCAAGATGTACACATCATATAGAATTAACTTTTAAACTAGTAACTCGTTGGCATCTCACCCCAAAACGCCTAGCTCACATGTATCCAAGAAACGTCACATAACTGCTGGAGAAATTGCGGAGAAGAAGGAACCTTTCTGCATATGTGGTGGGGTTGTCCTCATATAATAAAAGTATGGAAGGAACTTTATGATCTAATCGAAACAATATAAATATCAAACTACTTTTTTATGATTGAAGTAGTAGTTTTTTTTTTCTTAGCATTAAAAATTAATATCACTAGAAATGAGGAACAACGCTGATATAGATTCTTTTAAGCAAACAAATAAGTTTGAATGACTATCTGTTCCTGTCCAAATTTGAGATGATTAAATTGCGTATACGCAGAAGTAAATTCACACTGACACACGGAGTTCAGGTTAAAAGAACTTTGAGAAAATTTAATGGCATCTGGTTAAAAAGCGGGCTCGCAGACCCTTATAAGAGCAATATTACATCATCATAGAATATCAAGATAACAACAAATAAACATCATTAATTGGGTTAGGTGTTAAGTGGCTATGTCAATACCCACCCATCAATATTATTAATTGGCTTAAGTACTAAGTGGCCGGCTAAATGTCCTCCCACCGAGAGGTGGCGTCATCTTGGACACGGGAGTGGACACGATGGCTCAGACGCCATCTTGCTAGCACGAGGCTTCACTCGATGGGAGGGGGGCTTTAGGCGCCATTTTGAGTAGTTAGTGCTGTTAGATTCGAGGTCAGGTTCAAGGCTTTTTAGTGAATGGACATTTCATTAGTACAGTTCGCATGATCTAACTATGGCATACAATGTTTCATATTACAGGAACTTGACAATTCCGGTGTTACTCATATCCTTCTAGAAAATACATTCTCTTTCTAATATTCTAAATGCTGTTAGGAAAATCTGTCATATAATGAAGTTAATGGAGTTAATGGGAAATTTAATAAGGGTTTTTAATAATTCTATAACAACGCCATCAAAAGATCTAATCAAGGATAATATATACCTTATTAGTCAAATGTAATATATATCACATTCAGCATATAATACTCTTCAAACGTTCTCTAAAATATGGAAAATATGTGGAAGGACAGTTCAGAACAACTTTGTAAGAATACAGGAGAAAAAAAAGGGGAAAACGATGAGATGAATAGCCAACTTATAGAACTTGATTTGGTTTGAGGGAAAAAAAAAATCAATATAGCCTTCCCTTTTCCCTGGGGTTCCGGGTACATGTTCAATAAGATATATGTGTGTGTGTGTGTATGTATGTATATATATGTATGTGTGTGTGTGTGTGTGTGTGTGTGTGTGTGTGTATATATATATATATATATTTGTGGTCATGGCATAAGCCGTAGTATTATTGACATAAGACAAACAGAATGGAAATGTCAGTTGTGGAGTGCCGGAACTGACGAGGAAGTAGGCCTGAAATAAAAGAGGGCCTACCTTATAGAATGCTTATAAAAGCGGTGTGGTGGGTGGGACAATTCGCCAGACCTAACAGGTAATGAGGCAAGGGTTGGTGCTCCTTAAGAAGGGGAACCAAGCCCCTCCCACAACTTCAGGCCATGCCTTCCATTTGTGGTCATGGCATAAGCCGTAGTATTTTTGACATAAGACAAACATAGAATGGAAATGTCAGTTGCGAAGTGCCGGAACTGACGAGGAAGTAGGCCTGAAATAAAAGAGGGCAAAAAGATATAACCATTTATTCGTTCTATAACCCAACAATACACATTACATATTCATGGTTTTGAATTCCAGGCGTACTTCTTGTACAGGCTAAGGGATGTATCGGGTGTATGCTGTGGATTACCATCGGCCTAATATCTTGATAATGTGAGCTGGTATATTCTTCTTTGAAGCGGTAGTTGTGGCTCCTATGCGGAAAGAGTGTCCAGATTAGCTGGCTGGGTTCAAACCTAACCGGATCAACAATATCCTAACATACATCATGAATTTGCTCGTAGTGAGTTTATTACCGTGCAAGGATAGGAGTGGTTGTGTCGGAGCCATATTACAGAAAGCCAGAAGAGTGTCGAAAACTTCCACCGGACACCAGGTATTACTAGTGGGGTAATAGGGTATAATGACCGTCTGACCTTTGGCGCTAGTTTTGGTATGGTGTAGGGGTAGTTGATAGTGATCGTGAACCTTTACCAGATCGGATCTTGTGATGAAGGTGGGCGAGTTAACGCTAGTGGTGGTGAATTCTCTGGGCCGCAGAAAACCGTAAAACGCCAGATAGCTGTTTTTATAACACAATTGGTATGGCTTTCGAATGGTGAGGTGTCTAGTAGATTTGATAGTGCCTGGAATAATAGATCGTGGATAGGTAGTCTAGCTGGTGCGGGTATAGGAGTGGAGTCTTTGATACCTTTTAAGAATAGCCTTAACTTGGTAGGAGGATAGAAAGCGTTGTTTGTTAGGCCAAGTAGTGAGTATGTGGTGTTGAATACCTGTGATATACAATTTAATGGTGTTGTACGATAATGTTAGACGAAGGTGGCAAAAAGAAATGAAAGCAATAATGGTTTCCATGGAAAACTGGTCAATGACATTAAAGTCCAACAAGAATTTATTAAATACATCATAAGCTCTACCATATGCCTTCCTAGTATTAGCAGAAAGACCGAGCTGTGAGAGTTGCTGCCCGTGACATAGCAGTTCTTTTAGTCCCAGACCATCTCCTGCCACTGTGGTACCGGAGTTGGTATTAGGGTAGCTGTTGGTTAGAGCTTCCCGGAACTCCTGAAACCGAGACCGTGATAAGTGATCAGCTGCAACATTGAGAACCCCAGGCACATGAATGCAAGACAAAAGAAAACTGTGTTTAGCGGCTAGCCATGTGAGAGTCCTCATGAACCGCATTATGGCCAGGGAAGAGGAACGTCCCTTATTTACAACATGGCATGTAGCCATGTTGTCTGAGAAGCAACGAACCGTATTCCCAGACCAGCCTGCTCCCCACTTAACTGCTGCCGCTACGATAGGATAGAGCTCAAATAATGCTGAAGTTTCTTTGAACCTGGGGATCTCAGTAATCTCTCCTGGCCATTTACCATACATCCATTTGTTGCCCCAAATAGCGGCAAATCCAGAAGTGGCTGCGGCATCCGTCCAGAATGAGACCGACTTCTCTGACCAAACCGGGATAAGAATGCTTTTCCCGTTCCAGTTTAGCAAAAACTCCTTCCACATATGAAGGTAAGCGGTGGCATGTATGTCTAGGGAAATGCGGGATGCGTCAGTTTGCAACATTGGAAACCGGCTAAGTAACCTGGAAATGAATGCTCTTCCCTGTGGAATAATTTTCATTGCAAAGTTTAATGAACCCAACAGGGATTGCAATTCCTTCCTATTACATGAGCCTCCTCCCAAGTAAAGGTCGATGGCTGCCAGGATGCGGTCAATCTTCTCCCTGGGGAGGCTAGCCTGCATGTTCAGAGTCCAGTACTACCCCATAGAAATTGATTATCGTATCTGGTAGGGATCGACCGATTATCGGTTTTACCGATATAATCGGCTGATATTTGGTATTTTCGGCAATATCGGTATCGGCCAATATAGCTACCGATATTGCTGATAATACCTCCTAGGACCGCCAGGCTCATTACAAGCCCGGCGGTCCTGGGGGGGCCGGCAGCAAGCGCTGACTTACCTTGCCAGCAGCTCCTGCAGCTCCATGTCTAAATCTCGCGAGACCCGCGGTTGCAGAGCGTTGCCACGGGTTACCATGGCAACGCTCCGCGCGGTACTAAGGGCTGCGAGATTTACACTGGGGAGCTGGAGGAGCTGCTGGGAGGGTAAGTCAGCGCTTGCTGCCGGACCCCCCACAGTACTTAACAAGCCACCGGACCACCAGGGAATACTATATCCCCCCTCCCTGGTAAGAAGCAGGGAGGGGGGACTAAAAGAAAAAAAAAACAACACAATTTAAATATAAAAAAATAATAATTAACATAAAAAAATCCCCCCCTCCATTTTACACAAATTACATCACTACACAAACATACACACACACACACACACACACACTGCATTACATACATACACACTACACACACACTGCATTACATACATACACACTACACACACACTGCATTACATACATACACACTACACACACACACACACACACACTGCATTACATACATACACACTACACAAACACACACGCACACACTGCATTACATACATACGCACTACACAAACACACGCACACACTGCATTACATACATACACACTACACAAACACACACTGCATTACATACATACACACTACACAAACACACACTGCATTATATACACACACTGCATTCACTTTACCCACACTACACACACTGCATTCACTACACACACTACACAAACACACACACTATACAAACACACACACTGCATTCACTACACACACTACACAAACACACACACTACACAAACACACACTCTGCATTCACTATACACACTATACAAACACACACTCTGCATTCACTATACACACTATACAAACACACACTCTGCATTCACTATACACACTATACAAACACACACTCTGCATTCACTATACACACTATACAAACACACACTCTGCATTCACTACACACACAGCTCCCCTGTCTAAATACACTTCATCCACTACATGTGGCATGTATATTTTGTGCATTTACCGTTCGAAAGAGTTTATTTTTTCAAAATGGTAAATGTACAGAATATCGGCAAGTTATCGGCTATCGGCCTGAAAGTTCACAGCTTATCGGTATCGGCTCTAAAAAATCAATATCGGTCGATCCCTAGTATCTGGACCTTCAGTCTTTGCTGGTGATACCGGAACTCCTAATTGTGTGAACAGTCGTGTGATGGACTGGAGGCTAGTAGAAGGTGCTGTGTTACTTTCTACGGTCAGGAAATCGTCCAGGTAATGGATAACAGTGGGGCATTTACAAACGTTAAGTAGCATCCAACACAGCGTCTCAGCAAATATATCAAAAATCCTGGGGCTGCTTTTTGAACCAAACGTGAGACGTGTGAAAAAGTAATACGAGCCTTGCCACTTTACCCCATGTAAATGCCATAGGGATGGATGAATAGGGAGTAATTTTTTTTTTTTTTTTTGTGAATATGATTTTTATTTATTCGTTTTGCAAGTAGCAATGCTCAATGAGACACGCAGGTCTCCACAGCGTAGTATGACAAATGATATCAGGTTGGGCTCGCAGGCCCTCAATATAGGAGGATTCGCAGGTCTCCGGTGGCTGGTGGCATTAGTGTCTGATAATATTAGTTATGTAACATTTTATAAACAGAGTGAACAATATTCCGTCGGGATGGGAAGAAAAGGGTGGTGGTTCCGTTCAGTTTTTCTGTCGGTAGTCTTGTGTCGTCTGGTGTGTGTGTTCTTTTTTTTATAAATTCTTTATTTTTGTTGTGCATGGTTTGACAAAAAGATATATGTTGCCACAACAGCAGACATAATCACAACAATATCATAGATTCAGATGTATGTGGCATTGAGGGGAACGCACATTTTTAAACAATTTTTAACATATGTAAACATAGTAAGACTATCTAGTGTTAAACTGCATGCAAGTGTCAGCATTAGTAAATACTCGATTAGAAAACTTATAATGATCATTAGCAGTAGGGCAAAAGAAATAATAACATGTTACTAAGCAAGATATGTTGGTCACGTTAACCCGGTTGTGCATTTTTAGGTAAAGTATAGGTGTAACGTGTATATAGGAACAGGTTTAGGTAGGTCAAACGCTTATGGCGCGTGTGAGGCACGATACAAGTATGGTGCTTAGTGAGACATAGATTATGACCTGTTACATTACAGATATCGGCATTTCCAAACTATGCATCGACATAACATGTTGGGTTTACCTAGGTTAACTTACAAGAGGAGATTAGTTGGGACATAAACGAAGTATGTTAATCAACAGGCTTAGTGAATTATCCCTTTGTCATCTGAGGCTTAACAGTATACAATTAATGTATGGTGATCGTCAGTTGTCTTGTATAGGTGGTGTGTGTGTTCTATCTGTTGGTGTTGTGGTGTTCGTCCGTGTTAGGTCTGAGTTCTAATTGGAATTCCTCCTTTGCCGTCTCTAGAATCCAGTGTGTCCAGATGTTCATGTAGGCAGTGGGTGTAGTATTGGCCGTCATGGTCAGTTCCTCTATCATCCTGAGTTCCTCCATTTGGCCGAACCAGGCCAAAAGTGGGGGTGTCACTGTTTGCTTCCAGTATTGGGGCAGCACTCGTTTGGCCACATTAACTATCCTAATAGTCATGGACTTTTTGTATCTAGAGTGGGCAACTATTGTGTGGTGCAGGAGCATCGCTGCCGGTTCCAGGGGGGGGGAGGTGCGTCCGTAAATCTCTCTAGCATATTGTGTATCCTCTTCCAGTACGGTTGGATCAGTGTACAGTCCCACCAAATGTGTTTTGTGGTGCCTACCTCTCGTTCACATCTCCAGCACATTCTGGAGTGGTCTGGGTTTACGTGGTGAAGGAGGTGTGGGGTCCTATACCAATGTGTTAGAAGCTTGTAGGCCGTTTCCTGTGTTTTGCTGTGAGTGGAACAGTGGTGTGTAAATGGATTCCCATTCTGCTTCTGTAAGGTGTGTTTCCTAGGGCGGCCTCCCATTTTCCCATGAAGAGGGGTGTCTCGGATGGGGTTTCTGATTGGAGCATGGAGTATAGGAATGACACTCCGTGTGGGAGTGGGTCTGGTTGTGAGCTGACCTTTTCTATTATGGTTCGGTCTCTGGTGAGTGCTGGTCCTTGTGGTAAGGAGCGGACAAAGTTGGTCAGCTGGGTATACCGAAAGTGATGCATAAAGGTCGGGGGCGTCTCTCCCATCATGTCTGTTAGTGTTTTACATTTCCCTCCTTTGAGGAGGTGGTTTATGCGTGGGGATTTGTCCGGGAGGACGTGTTTAAGGGCCCTTGGGTCTAATCCCGGAGGAAAGTCTTCGTTGTGTGTCAGAGGTACGGTGCCATGTTCCCCTTCTTCGCGGTCCTCCTCCACACTCTTATGGTGTGTCTCGTGTATATTGACATTTCGCCCCTGTCGGTTGCGTCTCGGCCCCAGGGAAGTCCTGAGATCGGTCTGCCTGCTTCTGCCTCTTCCACTGTCTTCCATAGCTTGTGTACTCCGTCCTTAGACCATTCCATGATTCTCTGTAGGTGTGTGGCCACGTAGTACTGGTGAAAGTCTGGGAGGGCTAATCCCCCTTTGTCTTTTGGGCGTGTCAGTGTGGAGAATTTCCCTCTAGGCCTCCCTCCATTCCATACGTATTTTATCATTTCTGTTCTGAGCGTGTTGAAGAAGGGGCCCGGTATGGCGATGGGAATGGCCTGGAGGAGGTATAAAAGGCGTGGAAGGAAGTTCATTTTTATGACCTGTACCCTCCGAGTCACGATATGTGCGGGTAGGACCAGTCCCTCAGATCTCTTTGGAACGTGTGCAGTATATCGGCGAAGTTGTCTCTATAGGTCCCTGCTCTGTCTCGTCAACCATATTCCCAAATATCTAATTTTATGTTCGGCCCATTGGAAGGGGAAACTGCTTCAGATGGTATTAGTGAATTTAGACTTGGAGTAGGAGATGCATGGGGGGCTGACAGGTCGAGAATTAGCCTTTGTTTATTTGAGGATTTGTTCGTGACCAGTCCTGTGGGATTAGTTCTCTAGACCGCGAATGGCGGGGAGTCAAAAGGGCCTAACAAGAAACCTTGGTCTATTTCCTTCTGTAGGAGTAGGTCAATAGTGTCGGGTGCTGCTAGGGCTGTCTGTAAGTTTTTACATTCCAGGATCTCTGTAGGCATGTGAACAATACCCGTTTGAAACCCCATCGTAAACCCTGCCACCAAAAAGTCAACGAGATGTTTTGATGGGTGATTACATAAAAGTTCTTTCAGTAGGGAGACATGAAGAGACGTTTGATACTGCTTAAGGAATAGTTTATTGGGGCACATTGCCTTGGCGTGAGCCCTGAAACATATTGAGCAGACATGCAGAAGTCTGCAGGCGCTGTAACCGCAAGTGCCGGTGTTGAAATTGTTACAGACCTGCGATTTGCCCCAAAACACTATATCACGGCCTAGTTTGTCTTTTAGCACCCTGTCAGATCTCCCTGTTGGTACCACATTAGTAGGTGAAAAAACAGCATTCACCTCAGGAGAATTAGGGCACAAATTAGCCGTGTGGGAATTGGATGAACAAATGGCACAAGCTGGAGTTTTCAGGGCCGCAAAGTGCCGGCAAAACAGCTCAGTATCAAGCACACCCCAATCAGCTTGAATATTGAACTGTGCTAGGGTGGCCGACGCCTTCGCGGAAAAAGCACGGTGGTAGTCGTAAAATTACGTACCACCGTACTTGTGCCCCAAATCCACCAGCTTGTGGAGGTAAAGGTCCAATTCTTCCCTCCTATTTGGATATACAGAGCATAGCACGCCCCTGTATATTTCAAAAGCCAGTACAAATTCTGGAATCGATGGCTTCTGATTCAACCTGGGATCTCTGGACTTTAGAACCACCGACACATCCCCATATGCATAGGTCTTATTCTCAAGGACATCTTGTGAGGCTATCAGAAGTGATACCAGATTGATATCCTTTCCTTCCATGATGTCCTTTTTGGTTTTAGTAGGCACCATGTGTGCTGGGTTAATTATATGCGGGTCTTTAAAACTAGTTGGTAAATTACCCGGTAGGGGGTCCAAGCGCACCGCAGCAACTGGGTTCCCTGCAGCCGCAGACGACCTTTGCTGGCTATCCGCATCCATTTTGTAGAGTCTGTCCGTAATATGACCCAAAGAGGTCAGGACTGATGACAAAACTGTATGGATATGTATGTGTGTGTGTATATATATATATATATATATATATATATATGTGTGTGTGTGTGTATATAGATATGTGTGTGTGTATATATATATATATATATATATATATATATATATATATATTGTGGGCAAAGCAACACAGTCCTCTAGGGTAACAGGCATAGAACAACAGTCTCTGGTGCAAAAATGGTGTGGTTTATTTAGAGCGTGCACAAAATCCATACAGCAATCAGTTTGTTCAAAAACTGCAGCACAACAGAAAGGAAAATCTACAAAATAAATCCTAGCTCAAATTTGAGCACTAACTAAACATAAAGAAATGTCCCTTACTAACCAGGGTAATAAACTACACAAATCAAAAATAAGCATTGGTTTCACCAACCTTTAGCACTTTGTTTAGATGCTGCTCTGCATAGACCTGCTCTCTCTCTGCAGGTCAGATTGTATCTGACTCTTTCTGCTCTGAGACCTGCTAATTAAAGCCTCAGCAGTTGCTAATTGGGCAGGTGAATGAGTATAGACTATGGAGGATTCTGGGTCCTAGATACCTTCCTTCTATTACCCTCCCATAGACTCTGTCACATATCCCCCCTGCCAGCTTAGACCCATCGGTCGTAGCGACCTTTGACAACGAACAATGGACTCTGGATAAACCATCTGCATTCCCCTGGTCTTTACCAGCTCTATGCTCCATAGAGAAGTTATATGGCTGAAGACTAAGGAACCACCTAGTTACTCTGGCATTTGTTTCCTTGTTATGTGTCATCCACGTCAATGGCGCATGATCTGTGACAAGATTGAACCTTCTCCCCAACAGATAAAACTTAAGTGTTTCCAGTGCCCATTTTATGGCCAAGCATTCTTTCTCAACCACTGAGTATCTCTGTTCATGGGGATTCAGCTTCTTGCTCAGGTACATAATGGGATGTTCTTCTCCCCTGTGTACCTGAGAAAGAACTGCTCCTAGGCCCACATCAGACGCATCTGTCTGTACCACAAATTATTTTGTAAAGTCAGGGGCAACCAAAATTGGGTCAGCACACAAAACCTCCTTCAGGGTATAAAATGCCTTCTCTACCTCGGGAGTCCACTTGATCATAACTGGGCCTTTTGCCTTAGTTAGTTCTGTCAACGGGTTTGCGATCGTAGCAAAGTTAGGTATGAATCTACGGTAGTAGCCCACTAAGCCCAGAAATGCCTGAACTTGTTTCTTTGTCACAGGACGTGGTCAATCCACAATAGCATCTACCTTACTTTTCTGTGGTTTCAGGAGACCCCTCCCAATAGTGTAGCCCAAATACCGTATATACTCGAGTATAAGCCGAGTTTTTCAGCACATTTTTTGTGCTGAAAAACCCCAACTCGGCTTATACTCAAGTCAATAGTCTGTATTATGGCAATTTTCATTGCCATAATACAGACTGGGGGCTGCAGAGATGTTACTTACCTCTCCTGCAGCTCCTGTCAGCTCTCTCCTTCTCCGCGCCGTCCGTTCAGCACCTCGGTCAGCTCCCAGTGTAAATCTCTCTCGCGAGACTTACAGTGTGAGCTGACAGAGGGAGCTGACCGGACGGCGCGGAGGAGGAGAGAGCTGACAGGAGCTGCAGGAGAGGTAAGTAACATCTCTGCAGCCCCCACAGCCCCCCCACTGAACTACCAACCCCACTGGACCACCAGGGAAGGAGCCCCCCTCCCTGGCCAGCTAGCAAGCAGGGAGGGGGGACGAAACAAAAATAAATTAATAAGAAAATAATAATTAAAAAAAATAAATAACATTACAAATAATAAATAATAATAAAAAAATATGAAAATAATTAAAAAAAATAATAAGTAAATAAAAAAAAATAATGAAAAAAAATATTAAAATAATGTTAAAAAAATTAATAAAATTGCCCACCCCCCAAGGCTCTGCAACACACACATACACACACACACACACACACACACACACACACACACACACACTGCATTCATACACACTGCATTCATACACACTGCATTCATACACACTGCACTCATACACACTGCACTCATACACACTGCACTCATACACACTGCACTCATACACACTGCACTCATACACACTGCACTCATACACACTGCACTCATACACACTGCACTCATACACACTGCACTCATACACACTGCACTCATACACACACTGCACTCATACACACACACGCACTCATACACACACACGCACTCATACACACACGCACTCATACACACACACGCACTCATACACACACGCACTCATACACACACTGCACTCATACACACACTGCACTCATACACACACGCACTCATACACACACTGCACTCATACACACACTGCACTCATACACACACTGCACTCATACACACACTGCACTCATACACACACTGCACTCATACACACACACACACACACACACACACACACACACACACACACACACACACACACGCTGCACTCATATACACACACGCTGCACTCATATACACACGCTGCATTCATTATATACACACACTGGAAATAAATATTCAATTAATATAATTTTTTTAGGATCTAATTTTATTTAGAAATTTACCAGTAGCTGCTGCATTTCCCACCCTAGTCTTATACTCGAGTCAATAAGTTTTCCCAGTTTTTTGGGGTAAAATTAGGGGCCTCGGCTTATATTCGGGTCGGCTTATACTAGAGTATATACGGTACTTAGCCTCCTCCAAACCTATCGTACATTTGGATGGATTGGCAGTTAGACCTGCATCTCGTATAGACTTTATTACTGCCTGAACTCGGGGAAGGTGTGTTTCCCAATCCGTACTGTGTATAACCACATCGTCAAGGTAGGCAGCCGCGTATTCACTATGGGGCCTAAGGATTCTATCCATCATTCTTTGGAAGGTGGCAGGTTCACCATGCAACCCAAAAGGTAAGACTATATAGTGAAATAAACCATCTGGTGTGGAAAAAGCAGTTTTTTCTTTGGCCTGCTCCATTAAGGGAACTTGCCAGTAACCTTTAGTCAGATCTAATGTAGTCAGATATCTGGACCGTCCTAATCTCTCTATTAGGTCATCAACCCTAGGCATGGGATAAGCGTCAAATTTTGATATCTCATTTAATTTTCTGAAATCATTACAGAATCTGATTTCTCCATTTGGCTTGGGTACCAACACTATAGGATTACTCCATTCACTTTGGATTCCTCGATAACCCCTAGCTCAAGCATCTTTCGGACCTCTGCTTTGATGGCTTCTTTTCTGGCCTCTGGGATTCGGTAGGGTTTTAAGTTAACCCTTTTTCCAGGTTCCGTAATTGTCATGTTTAATAACATGAGTTTTTCCGGGTACTGGAGCAAACACATCCCGATTTCTAAGAACAAACTCTCGGACCTCATTTCTCTGAGGTGCTAGAGTGTGAGCAATGTTAACCTCTGGTACTTTGTCTACTTTGGTCAGAGGAACTTTTTTTTTTTTTTTATATTCTTTATTTTTGCAGTGCGTAAAGATTTCACAAGCAGGCGTGAGGTGCCCCGAGAGCAGTCCTCAGGCAAATTCCTCGCTAAACATGCGGGGCAAGAGATTAACAGGCACATTTTTATATTATATGCAGTTTAGTTTCGATTGTTAAGAGTAGGTTTGTATAGTAATAAAGCTTGGTCAGTGTTTAAGCTAGGCTATGGTCAACACAAGATTATGCATATATACAACATTAGCTATATAGACAGGCTAGTCATGCTTTGGCTAAATAACTGGCTTCAACAATGACGCTCAAGTGGTTACACATGCTTATAATAAAAAAGAAATTAAAACTAAGATGATTCACCAGCTCATTGGGTGTTTTAGATCTGGAGTGCCAGGTAATTGTAATCCCTGGCACAGTGGATGACCCCGGGTGGTGAGGGCTGCAGGGACTACTGGTAGTGTTCGCGGCTGGGCAAGGGGCTGGCAATGCCCCCCCGATAGGTGTAGTCCCCAGGCCAGTCCGTGCCCGTCAAGCCTTTGTTGTCTCCTGTTGCTGGGTCATATCATCTTGGGTGGAGGCTAGGAAGGGCTGGAGCTGTATGCTCAAGTGTCGTGCAGCCGTCGCTCCTATCTGTGTGCCGGCGTTAGGGGGAGTGAGTGAGGCTTCTTATCTTAGGGTACTCTCCTCTGATTACCGCTGTGATTTGTTTGCCACCAGCCTCTTCAGCTTCTGCTGCTCGGTCGCTGTTGGAGACACTCGGTATTGCGCAGTGTCCCTATGATGTGGCCTCTGAGCTGCAATCATCATGTTGTGTTGCTTGCGTTTCTCATGACAGAATTGCGAAAGCTTGACTCACAGCAGTTCCAGTTGACGATGAAATACCCCTCCATCTTTAGTTAGGTGCTTTGCAGACAGTTGAGTCAGACATGAACGGGGCATTCTTTAGAGAAGTCCCTCTGCCACAATTATTAACACAACAGGACCTGAATGTTGCAGTACTTGATCTGCCCAGTGTAGTCCGCTGCCATGGTGGTCTCGATCAGTTCGATCAGGCAGGTAGTTTGCGCACATGGTTGGCGTGCGGCGGCCATCTTGTGGAGCTTTGCCCAGTGGATTTCACTCGCCAGAGTGGTTGTGTGGACCCAGCTTAGGGTGGTATGTGGTGCCCTTGCAGACCGGGATGACCGGTCCAGAGGGTGGGGGGGGAAAGCGAGACACCGACAGGAGACCCGGGAGAGCGTCCGTCTCATCCCGGCTCAAGCTCCAGCGGGCTCTGGGCCCTTGTCGGGTTTCTGTCTGTGCTGGGCAGAGTCTTGGGTTTTATCCCCGCATGCCCCTCGGGTGAGGGTCAGAGTAGTCACCGTTGTGGCTCTTAGTTTGTGGTTGACCTCCAGTTTGCTCCGATTTTCGGGCCCTGGAGCGGGAGCTCAGACAGAACATGTCTGATCCCGTCGGCGGTCAGGCCCCGCCCCCCCAGAGGAACTTTATCTGTCATGGCCATCAAGGCCTCTCTGTCTGTCCAGGGTTTAAGTAAATTTATGTGGTATATTTGTTCGGGCTTTCTTCTACCAGGTTGTCTCACCTTATAATTAACCTCATTGACTTGTTCAATGATCTCGTATGGGCCATGCCAGTTTGCCAGGAATTTACTTTCTACTGTGGGGATTAGTACCATAACCCTGTCTCCAGGTTGAAAGACCCTAAGTCTAGCATTCCTGTTATAACTAGCTTCCTGAGCTCTCTCCATATTTTCCTTGACAATTGGCATTATGGCCTCAATGCGATCCTGCATTTGTGCCACATGTTCAATAACACTCCTATGAGGCGTGTGTTCCTGTTCCCATGTTTCCTTCGCAACATCAAGGAGACCTCTAGGATGTCTGCCATATAATAATTCAAAAGGTGAGAACCCTGTGGAAGCTTGGGGGACTTCTCTGATAGCAAACATTAGATATGGGAGCAAACAATCCCAATTCTTACCATCTTTATCAATTACCTTACGGAGCATTGCTTTTAATGTCTTATTAAATCTTTCCACTAACCCATCAGTTTGTGGGTGATACACTGAAGTTTTCAATTGTCTAATCTTCAATAAGTTACATAGCTCTTTCATCACTCGTGACATGAAAGGAGTACCTTGGTCTGTAAGTACTTCTCTAGGTAGTCCAACCCGGCTGAACATAAACATTAACTCTCTGGAAATGGTTTTAGCTGAGGTATTTCTTAAAGGTATAGCTTCGGGATACCGGGTAGCATAATCCAGTACTACCAATATATATTGGTGCCCCCTAGCGGATTTAAGTAAAGGACCAACCAGGTCCATAGCAATTCTTTCAAATGGGACTTCTATAATAGGAAGAGGAATGAGGGGATTACGGAAAGTTTGGAATGGAGCCTTTCTTTGGCATTCTGGGCATGACTTGCAAAATCGCTCTATAGCAGAGTAAATTCCTGGCCAGTAAAATCTTCTTAGTATTCTCTCTGGTTTTTTCAATCCCAAGATGCCCCCCCAATACATGGCTGTGAGCTAGTTTTAAGACTAGGTTTCTGTGGGATTGAGGTACCAGTAATTGCTCAACCTCTTCAACCACCCTCCTCTCTACTCTGTAAAGTAAATTATTTTTTTCCCTTCAGATTAGAGGCAGTGCTTATACCAATGGGATTTCATCTAGAGGGATAAAAAACAGGCAGGCAATCTCCAAAACTTTTCAAGGACTTCCCCCAATTAACCTTTGGCCTTATAAATAGCTTCCTATCCAAGACATCCCCAGTTCTTTGGGGAGGGTGTCAGGTCAGGTTTTCTCCCTAGAAGAATGGTGAGAGGGCTGAGGCTTTGGAGGCTCTACTTCTTTCAAATACATTTTTCAGAGATCAGCCAGGGTTAACACTCCAGACGGCTGTAGCCCCCGGGTCGTATTAATTCCGTCTATACCGAGCCAGGTGCCGGGCAGACGATGGTGCGCTTTTGGGCACTGGCTGGGTAGTCCTGGCGGTGGAAGACTCATACAGGTTATGTTTATTTCCACCGTAGAATCGCGAAATGCAGGACATGCGTAATGTGATTTTAAAATTCAGGCGCCAATATCTTTGTTTCTTCTCTCCGGGGTCAAGATATTGGTTTCCAGGACTTAGAGAGGCTGTTTACCCAGCAGCAACTAACTGTTTGCCAGGTGCACTCAGAATTTGTTGCAAGTGTGTTCTCACCAACCTCCAACACACTCTGAGGACATTTAAGGTAAGACTTTTTGCTTTATCTTAAATGACTCTAGCCTGAAATAGTCATTATTTCCCATAAGTTGGGAAATTCAAGAAAAGGCTTCCTAATTTTGGTTACTGCAGGGTTTGCAGCAAACAGGTTTTGTAATGCAGTTGCAGCTATTCTATCTGCTCTAGCCTCTGCTCCACAAATACGGCTAAGGAAAGCTTCTATCAGGTAAGGCTGTTGGTTGGAATTGCAATTTTATATTTATTCCAGCGGAGTCTGCATCAAACAGGTTTTGTAAAGCAGTTGCAGCTATTCTATCTGCTCTAGCCTCTGCTCCCCAAATACGGCTAAGGAAAGCCTCTATCAGGTAAGGCTGTTGGTTGGAATTGCAATTTTAAGAATTACTTCTGATATTGATTCCAGCAGAGTCTGCATCAAACAGATTTTGTAAATTCAGTTGCAGATATTCTGTCTGCTCTAGCCTCTGCTTCCCAAATGCGGCTAATGAAAGCCTATAGCAGGTAAGGCTGTTGTTTGGTATTCCAAATTTAAAGTACTTCTTCTGCTATTGATTCCTGCAGAGCCTGCATCAAACAGGTTGTAGTACGGTTTGCAGATATTTGTTCTGTTCTAGCCTCTGTTTCCCAATTACGGCTAAGGAAAGCCTGGATAGAAACATAGAATGTGACGGCAAATGAGAACCATTAGGCCCATCTAGTCTGCCCAGTTTTCTAAATACTTTTATTAGTCTCTGGCCTTATCTTATAGTTAGGATGGCCTTATGCCTATCCCACGCAGGCTTAAATTCCTTTACTGTGTTAAATCAGGGATATTGTCTTATTCTGACTGGATATCTATGTAATCAGTCTCGCTTCCGCCATTAAAGATGGTAACCTGTATGAACTAGTCTTCATAAGAATTTATTTCTTCCTCATGTTTCTGGGTTTGAAGAAAATTCTAGTACGACTGCAAACCTATGGATCATGGTGTAGTCTACGACCATATCAGTCTGTAAATGCCTGATTTGGTCAGATCTCAGAAGCCCACCAGTCTTGGGCCTGGTTAGTACTTGTATGGGAGACTAACTAGGAACCTCAGGTGCCGTAAGTAAATTCCACCAGTTTCAATTTGTTCCCTGCAAATAGATACGATATGACTGAGTTGGTTTTCTGCCTAAGTTTATCTGCATTTTTCAGTTTAAGTAAATGTTTTTTAAGAAAATGTTTATGGCAATTGCCGCTTGAGATGCTCTCACTATGTAAAATATTGCCATCCATAAATTTTGTTGAATCTCTACAATTCTGCTTCCTCAGGGGCATCTAATGAAATTTTGTACCCCAGCCCCTAAAGGTTAGGGTGTTTCGACAGCATACAAGTGGATGCTAATCAATCTTCTGATAAATAATTCCCCTTTCAGGAAGTGTACGGTTCTGGTGTTTGTCAAGGAACAGTTCAGGTGTATATATTTTGGCAAGGATTTTGACTCTCAGAGAATGGTAATTCCCTGAGGGAAAAATTGTGGTTCTCTCTGGCATTATCACCTGAAATCTTTCTGCTTTTTCAGGAGACAGATTCTGGGGAAATATTATTGGTTCCTGTCTTGTAAGAACCTGCTTGGTCTCTTCAGCTTCTTTAGGTATAGCACTGTTTACAGGTCCTTCAGTGGCCAGTTTTGGTTACTAATAAGATTTTGCAGTAAAATCCTATTCTTCGGTCATTCCTTTCTGAACCAGGCAGAAATAAAAGATGCCAGACGATCCTTTCTTTGGTTCTAGTTCTCAAATCGATTGTCCACAATTTTACATCTGATGTTTCAGGTCTCCGCTAGGTTCTCATAGGGAGATAGGGAATTTAGCTGAGATGATTTGTAAAATCTTATCCGACTACATAGGACTGAAGGCTAGCTGGATAGCTCTTTGCCTTTCAGATAAAGACCAGGTATTTTCTTATCCGGATCTGGTCAGATAGTTCCACATTCGTTAGCAATTATGTACATACAAGGTCATCTTGTTTGAAAAATCTTGTTCCTGGATTTGCTTGGATTAGTTTCTTAGATCTGTTCACTTATGCACTGAACTTAATATTCCTCTGTTTAGTGGTATCATTAAGTAGTCAACAGTTAATACCAAGCAGATTGGTTCAGACTCCTTAATCTTCACTCTAACGATAGTAAGAATTTGATTTTCCAGTTATGGAACTGGGACTTCTAGATCAAACAGCATGAAGTGTTTCGTTGGATAGGCTAGGACAGAGCCGTATGCTTTGGTTTCCTTTTCTTTTTTGTGTATTCCAGTCTAACCTATAGTTTCCTCCTGGTACTCTATTCCCCAAGATCCTATAGGATGGGAAAGGTGAGAATGATAGTCTTCCTCCCTTGGTGGCAAGTAGCGGTTTCACCATTCATCTAAAATGTTCCACAGGTATTTTTGGGGACCGTAACTGTAAATAGTCATCCTGGAATTCTCAAGGTTACCGCTTCTCAAAATTGTAATTCAATCTGACTACCTGGTTTATGTGTACCAGATACTGAAGGATAAGGTTTTGTCTCAGGATATTATTGACAAGTTCTTTTACTATAAATGGATCTTGTTCCAAAATGTATTCCAAGTATGGAAGGTGTTGTTTTTTTAAGATATTGGTCCTTAGAAAAACAGGCGTCCGCTTCAAAGTTTTAACCTCTTCTTTCTTCTTCGGATGGGCTTTGCGTATGGTTTAAAGCCAGAGCCCCTCAAGGTCGAATTTCGTTTATCAGTTGATTTTCAGAGGTTGGTCTCCAGATCACCAGTATCTGCTAGGCTCTTTGTGGTTTGTTCCTGTCTTCAGGGAATCTTTTCCGCACGGGATCTTCTTTTGGGGTTTGTTACTCTGCTGATTGGAGTCTTTAGTCTAGGTCTTTGGGGGTAGTTGCCCAAATTATTTTGGAAAGGACTTCAAGTTTCTGTTTTCAGCAGGAGAAAGAGGAGTTAAATTGGATTCGTTAATTTTTCTCTATCTTCCATCTAACACTATTTTTCTAACTTTTCCCAACAGCGTTCTAGGGTCTTGGAAGTCTAATTCCACTGCCTGGGCGTTTAGTTTTCGTCTACGTTGCCTTAAATGTCTGCATTCGTTAGTTTTCTCATCTAACACCTTTGAAGCTCCTTCGATCAGTTTTGTTCAGATCGGTTGCCTGAGGTTTTCTGCTATACGCTCTCTCGTTCTCATAACAGCCACGAGGTGTTTTCTAAACTCACTTTGGTCTGTTGTTCTTGGTAGATGCAACTTTGGTTGCAGATTTTTTGCAGTGAGACTTGAGTCCCGCCCTAAGGGATTGCTTTTGGAGATCCCAGTCTTAAAGCACTGCCTCTAATCTGAAGGGAAAAACAATTTTTACTAACTGTAAATTTCTTTTTCCTGAAGATTAGAGGCAGTGCTTACTTCCCCCCATATTTGTTCATAGTCTGAGTGGTACGGTTGGTCGGCTTTTGTATTTTCTGGGGATGTCTTGGATAGGAAGCTATTTATAAGGCCAAAGGTTAATTGGGGGAGGTCCTTGAAAAGTTTTGGAGATTGCCTGCCTGTTTTTTATCCCTCTAGATGAAATCCCATTGGTATAAGCACTGCCTCTAATCTTCAGGAAAAAGAAATTTACGGTAAGTAAAATTTATGTTTTTTCTGCAAAATAGGGAAGGGACAATTGGGTTTCCGGGTTAACAGGAGTATCTTCCACTACCTGAACATTGTTACGGGCAGCTACCGATGTTTGATCCTCCCATTGGGCAGCCCTAAAATTTCCTGAGCTAATACCTAGATGATGGAACTCCACCTCTTCCCTTAGATTGTCTACTTGGGAGGAATCACTTTCATTGTGTTCCCCTTCCTCACCCAAACATACGACAGTGGGTTCATTTTCACTATATTGCTCCAAATCAATCGTAGAAAAAGGGAAACCATTCTCTAACCCCACTGTTTCTGCCTCTACCTCTGTACGTTTATCCTGTTTTATTACAGTATCTACCCAAATTTTCCGAAAGAGGGGAAAATCACGCCCCAATACAGCATCATAAGGCAATGATGGTACCACCCCAACTCTGTTTTATCACCCCTACCGCGGTAGCAAATTCCACCTCGGCCGTGGGGTACATGTGGGTGTCACCATGTATGCATATTATATCGAACACGTGAATTTTATCTACTTGCTCACTCTGAAGTAAAGATCTCTTTACCAATGAAACCTCACTCCCAGAATCTAAGAGTGCTTGCACACTCCTCCCCTTCATATTTACAGATTTGACATGATTAATACCACCAGTACTTGTTAAAGCAGACATTTGTGTGTATACCAACATTGCACCATGTTTCTCCCCCCTCCCCAAATTACATTCCATAGGTTCATCAGTCTGTGGACAGTTACGTGCAATATGTCCAATCTCCTGACATCTATAACACTTTATCTCTTTCTCAGTCTGGCCTTGTGGGTCTGTACAGAATCTTTTTTTCCATTGGTTTCTTTAAACCCACCAGACTTCTTTGAAGGTATCCTGTTACCTTGCAATTTGGCGTTGAGGTAAGGTTCTTTACTCTGAGTTTCATTAGCAAACCGGTATCTCTCTGTCAAGTTCATCATTTCTTCAGGGTCCTTTGGATCCGCTTGACTGACCCATTTCCGTAGCGCTATCGGCACACTCCTGAGGAAGCGATCCATAACTACCTTTTCAATGATTACTGCAGCAGAGTTGATTTCTGGCTGTAGCCACTTCTGGGCAAGTCTCAAGAGGTCATACATTTGTGACCTAGTAGGTTTCTCGGTATCATAAACCCAAGCATTATATCTTTGGGCTCGCACTGCAGGCGTAACTCCAAGCCGTGTTAGTATTTCCGCTTTCAATCGGTCATAGTCTTGTGCTTGGCTGAGAGGCAAATCATCATACGCTTTTTGTGATTCTCCACTGAGGCAAGGGGCTAATAATCCTGCCCACTGACCTGGAGGCCATCCTTCTCGGGTAGCAATACTTTCAAAGGTTGTCAGGTAAGCCTCCATGTCATCAACCTCACTCACTTTATGTAAAAAGTCAGTAACTCTAATCCGGCGCCCCATATCCGTAGTAGGGGTAGTTACACTTGACAGCATGGTTTGTTGCAAAGCACTTGTTAGTCTGTCTCTGTCTTCCCGCTGAGTTTCCATAATGCAGTCTATTTGTGTGGCCAATAAGCGGTTTGTCTCCTGTTGGACCACAACAGCCTGTCGCTGTGTCTCCATGAGGCTACTGATCTGCGCCGCTGTTACACGGTTTGTGTCATGCTGGGTAGTAGTAGCCTGTACCAAGGCTTTTACTAATTCTTCCATCTTGCTTGTTGGTTTTTTTTTTTTTTTTTTTTTTCAGCCACTTGGTAAATACCACACACCACACCTGCAGGCCTCTGTTTCAAACAACCAGTCTCGGTTTGCAGAGTTGCAGTACCTTAGGCCTTGTAACGGAGCTCCGTGTACTCCGACCGAGTACCCTCCGTTGATGGATGCTCCTAGCGCTCTCAGAGAACTCCAAGCACTGCAGACGACACCACAACCACCGCAGACTCCACAACCGCCGTAGCTTAACTGGAGCCGCGCCGTCTTCCTTCCACCCTGGATCGGCTTCTGTCCTCCAGGACCGTGTGGGGAAGACCTCTCCTCCAGGAGAGCGTATCCGGAACAAGCTCTTAAAAGAGCTAAGTGATTAAGCTCAGGGGAATATGCAGAGCATAGCAATCCCCAGTGTGATACAGCAATTCCCTCCAATAACGAGACAAGGCTACGTTTTGAAGGGTCAAGAAGAACTGAGGACTGGAACACCCAGCCTGCTTTTTATTACAAAAAGGTACACACAGGACACTCCCAGGGGGAGGTTGAAATTAACCAATCACATACATGGTACCACCCCCACGTCTCCTCCCCTCAGATAAACATATAACATAATTATAGCATACAGTAAAAATGCAGTTTTCACACATACACTGTAACTTTAAAACTATACATTCAATCTCCATAAAAATTACATATTTGAACACAGCATACATCAAACATAAACACTCCCAAAAATCAGCCAAATCCCTCCAGTGGATCAAAAGTTAGCTGGAGGTCCCTTTATGACCGACCGCAAGCACAATTTCCTGCCCAAAACAGTTCCATAGATTTGGGCTGTGCGGTCGGTCAATTTAATGCGGAAAAACGACTAAGTCCCATTTCGAACGGGACTTAGTCTCTGGAGCTGAAAAACGGAGTGTAGGTGAAGGTAAGGGTCAGCGGTGTTCGGTAAAATGTGTAGCCGATTTCAGTTCCACAGAATCTTTAGCATACACCGCTGACCGCGTTCGACTGAACAAAGATGGCCGCCGCCACGTGCAATTAACCTGCAGTAACCTCACAGCCTGGGAGGTAAATTGCCTGCACACTTTAACTTCTGGGTGGTCCGCCTGTGTGGTACTTGGTTCAGTAAGCCCTATATACTGAACCAAGTGGGAGAAAGCCAGGGACAAGTTATTTTACAGGTCTGGGGACATAGTCTTAAAGGGGTATTGTTCAGCAAAGTCACAATATGTCCCCAGACGGTTCTTAAAGGGCCATACACACCCAATAAAAGTTAATAAGTTTTCAGGCGCACAATCTTCCAGGGGCCATAGTCATGAGGAAGGAGGCTGGCAAATAGGCTTCTCCACAATCCAGGGAAGCAGGGCAATTTTCCTTTGAAAGGGCCAGTTACAAATAGCGATTTGTAACAGGCCTCTATACCCACAGACCGTATAAATGTGCTTTAAATGCCGCATCCTCCACCATCTTGTGACCTTTATGGGCAAAGCAACACAGTCCTCTAGGGTAACAGGCATAGAACAACAGTCTCTGGTGCAAAAATGGTGTGGTTTATTTAGAGTGTGCACAAAATCCATACAGCAATCAGTTTGTTCAAAAACTGCAGCACAACAGAAAGGAAAATCTACAAAATAAATCCTAGCTCAAATTTGAGCACTAACTAAACATAAAGAAATGTCCCTTTCTAACCAGGGTAATAAACTACACAAATCAAAAATAAGCATTGGTTTCACCAACCTTTAGCACTTTGTTTAGATGCTGCTCTGCACAGACCTGCTCTCTCTCTGCAGGTCAGATTGTATCTAACTCTTTCTGCTCTGAGACCTGCTAATTAAAGCCTCAGCAGTTGCTAATTGGGCAGGTGAATGAGTATAGACTATGGAGGATTCTGGGTCCTAGATACCTTCCTTCTATTACCCTCCCATAGACTCTATCACAATATATATATGTGTGTGTATGTATGTATGTATGTATGTATGTGTGTGTATATATATATATATATATATATATATATATATATATATATATATATATACTTTTTTGTGTTCTATAAAAACAATCTGACCCTGAAGCATTTTCAATGTAAAACACTACCATTTCAGAGAAAAGGCAGTGTTTTTCTTTGCTGGCTAGTAACACCTCTAGTGGCAGTCACTCAGGCGGCCACTAGAGAGACCTGTGTCAGTGCTGCACAGTGGGCAACACCTATGTTCAGCGTCTCCACGCTCTGCATGGAGGAGCTGAATGTTACCCATAGATAACATGTGCAGTATCCTCCCAATGTTTCCTATGGGAAAGCATTGGCTTGGCTGAGATCATAAAGATTGAAGATCTCCGCCATGGAGGGGGACCAGCCGATGCAAAACTGGCATGGGAAATAAGGTAGGTAAAATCACCCTTACCATGTAATCGGAGAGGAGCAGATACACACACACACTCACTCACTCACTCACAAATTTACATGTTTATTTTCCTTTATGTCCAACCAGCCTCCCCACCTTTGGGAGAGATGAGTTGATCTTTCCCTGGGGTGTAGTGGGGCTGCTTTCTAATCTTCCTGCAGTTCCTCTCCACTCCCCTGCATGCTCTCTGTAGTGATACCGGGGCCGGATTGACATCTTATTCCGTTCCCGGCATCACAAAGCCGCTGTCACGACACTCCTTAGTTAATATGCCCTCGTGCAGTACTCACACTTACCACTGTTTATGTTTGGCACTGTTTCTCATTTCTTTTTGTTAAGCACTACACCTGGCCCTTGTTTAGCACCTATATATTCTAGTTTCTCCCCTAACTCCCTGTCAGATCATTATCCTTCATCCTGTACCTGCTGTTTCCTGGTTCCCGTGATTCTGACTCCTTGCTCCTGTGTCTTGTATCCTGATCCTGTGTTCCTGTTCCGATGTCCTTATGGTCCTGTGTTCTCGTCTCTGCCTGGTCCTTCGTCTTGTGCCTCCCGTTCCAGTTTTCGCTTGCAGTGTTCCTGCCTATACTCCATTTCCAGTGATTCTGACCTTGCTGCCTTATTTTCGTGTGACCTTCTTTGGGCTTTGCTCCTTGGTGTCTTTTATTTAGTGCTTGGTGGCTTAGGATCTGTGCCCCACTTATATTCTGTGGTGGCTGCACTATCCTGCCTAAGGCCTTTACTTTTGCCTAAGGACTATCACGTGTACTATGCCTGCTCTATTGTATTTATATTGATTTCTTGTATATATTTATATATATTCGTGGCATTGTACGTATTTTGTATATAATATACTTTGGTTTTCTTTAATACATTTTCTTGATTGCTCCATTCATCGTGTCCTTGCATTATTTCTCTGCTAAGTTGGTTCCCACATTTAAAGGGACAGTGCTGTCGCAGGGCAGCACCCCTTCATGTCCTTACAGCCGCACAGAGAGGTGCTGCAGGAAGATTACTGCTCCCTTGCTTGCTGGCTCACTCAGCTGTCTTTAGTGCTCCAATGTTCCCTTTAGCTAAGGGGATGACAAATCCCAGGCGCATGGTTGAAATTTTTAGTTGCCATGGCCACCTGTCGTCTGTGATTTGTGGAGCCCTGCTTTAAAAAGTCTATAATTTTTTTTTTTTAATTTTGAATACCGTATATACTCGAGTATAAGCCGACCCGAATATAAGCCGAGGCCCCTAATTTTACCCCTAAAAATTGGGAAAACTTATTGACTCGAGTATAAGACTAGGGTGGGAAATGCAGCAGCTGCTGGTAAATTTCTAAATAAAATTAGATCCTTAAAAAATTATATTAATTGAATATTTATTTACAGTGTGTGTATGAGAATGCAGTGTGTATATGAGTGCAGTGTGTATATGAGTGCAGTGTGTATATGAATGCAGTGTGTGTGTATGAGAATGCTGTGTGTATGAGTGCAGTGTGTGTGTGAGAATGCTGTGTATGAGTGCAGTGTGTGTGTGAGAATGCTGTGTATGAGTGCAGTGTGTGTGTATGAGTGCAGTGTGTGTGTATGAATGCAGTGTGTGTGTGTGTGTGTGTATGAGTGCAGTGTGTGTGTGTGTGTGTGTATGAATGCTGTGTGTATGAATGCAGTGTGTGTGTGTGTGTATGAATGCAGTGTGTGTGTATGAGTGCAGTGTGTGTGTGTGTGTGTGTGTATGAGTGCAGTGTGTGTGTATGAGTGCAGTGTGTGTGTATGAATGCAGTGTGTGTGTGTGTGTGTGTATGAATGCTGTGTGTATGAATGCAGTGTGTGTGTGTATGAATGCAGTGTGTGTGTGTGTATGAGTGCAGTGTGTGTGTGTGTGTGTGTATGAGAATGCAGTGTGTGTGTATGAGAATGCAGTGTGTGTATGAGTGCAGTGTGTGTGTATGAATGCAGTGTGTGTATGTGTGTAATGCAGAGTGTGATGCAGAGCCTTGGTGGGGGGGTGGGCATTTTTATTTTTTAATTATTATTTTAATTTTTTTTTGTTTCATTAAATTTTTTTATTATTATTATTATTATTATTATTTTTTATTATTATTATTATTTTTATTTTATTTTTATTTTTTTTACTATTATTAATATATATACACATTTTTTCGTCCCCCCTTCCTGCTTGCTAGCTGGCCAGGGAGGGGGGCTCTCCTTCCCTGGTGGTCCAGTGGATGGGCACTGTGTAGGAGGGGGCTGTGGGGGCTGCAGAGAGATGTTACTTACCTTTCCTGCAGCTCCTGTCAGCTCTCTCCTCCTCCGCCGGTCCGTTCAGCACCTCGGTCAGCTCCCAGTGTAAATCTCGCGAGAGCCGCGGCTCTCGCGAGATTTACACTGGGAGCTGACAGAAAAGCTGAACGGACCGGCGGAGGAGGAGAGAGCTGACAGGAGCTGCAGGAAAGGTAAGTAACATCTCTCTGCAGCCCCCACAGCCCCAGTCTGTATTATGGCAATGCAAATTGCCATAATACAGACTATTGACTCGAGTATAAGCCGAGTTGGGGTTTTTCAGCACAAAAAATGTGCTGAAAAACTCTGCTTATACTCGAGTATATACGGTAAGTGTAAACTGTTTTCTATGATGAGCATCTTAAATATGTTTTTCTTTTAGAAGGGGTTTATCCTTCATAATATAATTTGAATATTTTTAACTTGTTTGCCAGGACACCTACTTGTATTTTTTACCGTTTTTATAATGAGTCTTCTTGAATTTATTTTGTAAATATAAATTATTTTACTTTCCTTCCAGAAAGTAACTACTGAAATGGCGGACTTTCTGCACAACCTGAGGAAAAAAGTGAAAGTTGGAGTTGTTGGTGGCTCAGATTTTGACAAAATTAAAGAGCAATTGGGTGAAGATGGTAAGGAAGGGTTTGCTTTCTCATTTTCTTACATTGATTGATTAATTTACTGTAAATTTCAAAAAAGAAAAGGGATATTGTTTTATTTTCTGATTAGTTAAAAATTATCAACAGGATTATGTAGTTAATCAGGGGCAGGTGTTCACTATTAATTTTTCCTATGGAACCCCCTCCCCCCCCACCCCATGCCATGTTTGTGTTTGCAGGGTGTTGCTTTGATGTCTCCACATGCATACTTGATCAGATCTACATACACATTAACAAACCCAACTGACACATATAGACGCACACTGGCACATACAAACACAGATATACACACATCACAGATACACTGGCACAAAGATACACACAGATACACACCTTGATACACTGACACACACACACACACACATTGATTAGATACATTTACAGATACACACACTGGCAGATACACTCACAGATATACACACACTGGGACATACACTGACACACAGATACATACATACACACAGGTCATAATGTTTATATTAGTCACCCACCTGTTAGCTTACCTGTGACTTCCTTTAATGCTACTGGCTTAGGCTGGTAAGCAAGGGAAAGTGCCTCTTTTCCCTCCAGCGCGGCACTTTCTATATCTGAGAGGAAGTGAAGGCTGCAATGACTTGCTTGGCCCCTATTTAACGATACTCATCAGTGACCCTAAGTGCTTGGGCCACCCGATGGGCAAATTTGTTGCGCAATACCAATTGGGAAACGCTGACTTAGTGGAACACTAGGCACTAAAATCATTTCAACAGATTTAAATAATTCTGGGGCATGGAGTCCGCAGATGCCATGTCCTGCAGAACTACTTAACTGTTTATTCATCGTTTAGTAGAGATTCTCTGTCCTCAGCAGCGTGAAGCCAAGCCGCCAGTGATAAGGCAAAGGCAAAGTTATGCTCCAATTTCATGTCATATCAGGAGTAGTGGTCAGTGATTGGCTTAGAGCAGGGGTCCTCAAACTCCGGCCCCCCAGATGTTGCTGAACTACAACTCCCATGATTCTCTGGCTATCTATGTAATTCATAGAATCATGGAAGTTGTAGTTCAGCAACATCTGGGGGTCTGGAGTTTGAGGATCCCTGGCTTAGAGTGTCAGCTTAGTGTTCTTTGACAATAGCAGCCCAAATCCCTGTTATCAACTATTACGGAGCAAGGTGGAACCGTATCGCCATTAAAGACTGGGCTTCGTGCTGCCAGGGACCGGGAATCTTTATTTAAGTAAAACTATAGGTTTAGGAACACAGACATGGATTAAAAACACTATCTAGTCCCTTTTGCTACCTAAATGTAGTAAAATCTTACCTTTATTTCAGTCTGCTGGTGCTGACTTTGCCCCTGATCTGCCTCCTTTGCTGACATCATAAGAAAGCATTGGATTGGCTGAGATTGTCAATTCTGATGATCTCAGCCAAGGAGGTGGAGCCAAACACCACCCTGTCCAATCAGCATCTCCTTATTGATTCAATCTCTGAGGAAAGTTCAGTGTCTCTATGCAGAGGGTGGAGACACTGAATGTCAGTGCTGCACATTGTGTACTGCCCCAGGAAGCACTTCTAGTAGTTATCTGGGGAGTGGTCACTGGAGGTATCCCTAGGCTGCCTTTTCTCTGAATGAGTAAGACCTGGCATCTGGTGACTCCAAGCACCATAACCATTTCAATCTGTTGAAAGGGTTATGGAGCTCTTTTAAATATAATGGACTTTTATCTGGCATTACAGAAGGTATAAGCTTTTCACAGTGTAAGAGCAATGGTTACAAAGAGTTATGCATATAGTTGAGAATTTTGCATGCTGATTCATTCATAGTTTTGGAAAATTGGCATCCCATATGACACCATGTTAAGTTCATCTTCAGGAACAAACACAACTTTTATGCAGTTTATAGCTTGTGGTCTTAATAAGGAGCTGTATTGTTTTTCTGTTGTAGAGCAGCAGTTCATAGGGCTTTCACCGTGCCTATAGACTGGTAATCTATGTTGTATAATTCTTCTCTCACCACCAATACTTCCAATTGGTATCCTTTTAAGAGAAATACACTCTGCGTTGTGTTTTAATAGTGAATGTAATATCCTTGTGTCACCTCTTCCAAGAACTAACATATATCTTTATCCCCTTGTCCAGATAAATATGACTAGCACTACTAAGGTATTCTACCCGATATTACAAATAAACAGCCAACACCATAGTTCTTACCAGAGAGAAATCTTTACTTAGAATCTGGCCAGTTCTTACCAGAGAGAAATCTTTACTTAGAATCTGGCCAATTGTGTGCAGCATATGTGTGCAGCATATGTGTCTTACCAAAGACACAAGGATGTAGCGGAGCCTTTCAGGTGCTGTATCTTTCCAACTATCTAATTAGAAACTCCCTTGGAAGATAATTGAAGATTATGCTAGCTTTAGTGTACAGATAATTTTAATAATGACAGGAGGCGAGTATTTTACATATTGCATAATCTTTCTTTACTAACTCCATAGCAGCAAAGAAAAGAGTGACATAACTTTTACAGAAGAAGAATGTTGACAGAAGAAGAATGTTGCAGAGTTATAGTATTAGTTACAATACATTCATAACACTCACACATTCCATCTATCTAATAATATCTACTGTATTGTGTATGTGCTGTGAGATGTGTGCAGCATATGTGTCTTACCAAACCTAATCTAATGTGATGTCAGTATCTTCTATTTTTAAAGGAATTTGTTCCCATGTTGTAAATAGCAAATTCCTTAGCTCAATTGATATGTAAATGTGATTTCCTTTCCCAAGGCCCAAAGTGCTGTCTATCCTGTTATTTTATTTACGTGTGAACGCTCCCAGCCATCCCCTTGCCTCTTACCTAAGGTGTGTTTTCCTAGATAAAGACTCCTTTGAAGACTAGTTGATATGTAAATGTGATAAACTTTCCCAAGGATGTAGCGGAGCCTTTCAGGTGCTGTATCTTTCCAACTATCTAATTAGAAACTCCCTTGGAAGATAATTGAAGATTATGCTAGCTTTAGTGTACAGATAATTTTAATAATGACAGGAGGCGAGTATTTTACATATTGCATAATCTTTCTTTACTAACTCCATAGCAGCAAAGAAAAGAGTGACATAACTTTTACAGAAGAAGAATGTTGACAGAAGAAGAATGTTGCAGAGTTATAGTATTAGTTACAATACATTCATAACACTCACACATTCCATCTATCTAATAATATCTACTGTATTGTGTATGTGCTGTGAGATGTGTGCAGCATATGTGTCTTACCAAACCTAATCTAATGTGATGTCAGTATCTTCTATTTTTAAAGGAATTTGTTCCCATGTTGTAAATAGCAAATTCCTTAGCTCAATTGATATGTAAATGTGATTTCCTTTCCCAAGGCCCAAAGTGCTGTCTATCCTGTTATTTTATTTACGTGTGAACGCTCCCAGCCATCCCCTTGCCTCTTACCTAAGGTGTGTTTTCCTAGATAAAGACTCCTTTGAAGACTAGTTGATATGTAAATGTGATAAACTTTCCCAAGGATGTAGCGGAGCCTTTCAGGTGCTGTATCTTTCCAACTATCTAATTAGAAACTCCCTTGGAAGATAATTGAAGATTATGCTAGCTTTAGTGTACAGATAATTTTAATAATGACAGGAGGCGAGTATTTTACATATTGCATAATCTTTCTTTACTAACTCCATAGCAGCAAAGAAAAGAGTGACATAACTTTTAACCAATCACAATATAGAATAGGGTATAAGAGGTGTGACCTATGACATCATTTCCTCTTTAAAATTGCGACATCACAAGGTAATAATGTATAAATAACAGAACATTAGAAAAGTCCATAAAATAAGAAACTGGAAACTCAATCAGAATAAATTGAACCGGAACAGGTAGAATGCAGATGAAGGCATCCCATTTTCAAACGATGGTCTCCCTAGACCTGATGATAAATCTCCTGATGCGATGATGACGACATCTTGTATGGAGACTTTAATGATTCCGTGTAACTTCTGTTTAAGCTGAAACGAGAGTATAAGGTGCGTTAGAGTCCAGAAATGATTGTCTAAAAACAATGAGTGTCTGTCCCTTAATTCAACTCAATATTGATTAATAAAATGTGAATAAATTAAATGTCCTCCCCTAATGGTGTTAAATAAGTATCCCACCCCAACAGTATGTGTGTATGTATGTGTGTGTGTGTGTGTGTGTGTGTGTATATATATATATATATATATATATATATATATATATATATATAGAACCATAAGTGAATGAAAATAAGGCATTGAAACAAGTGTTACCGAGTCAGGCATTATACCCCCATATTAGAGAGTCAAGTGTCATAAGTAGAGGTGAAGATGAAAGGGAGGGAAGAACGAAAGAGAACAGGGAGGGAAAATACTCGCCTCCTGTCATTATTAAAATTAAGATTATCTGTACACTAAAGCTAGCATAATCTTCAATTTTATCACAAGACAGGAGGCTTCGTATTTTGCAATTTCAACGCTGTGAAAGAAAAGAAAAAGCTGGGTTATCCAGAGGACGAAAGTAGAATGTCCTAAAGGTAGATTCTCTGGTCCAGTCCGCTGCTCGTAAGATGTCCGAAAGGGACGCGCCTGCCGCATAAGCGGAAGAGGCCGCTGCCCCACGCACTGAGTGTGCTCCGAAAGCTTGGTCAATACCGGCAAGGGATAATAGCCATCTAACCCATCTTGCCAGTGTAGTGACCGAAACCGGACCATAAGGGCGGACGTAAGAGATGAGAAGCTGATGAGTGGAAGGCTGCCGCAACGTCGCAGTGGCTTCCATGTATTGACGGAGGGTTGAGACCACGCAGAGTTGAGGGTCAGAAGGGAAGAAAGGGTAGAAAACCGAGTGAGAGTTGGAATTAGTGCGACGTGAGATCCGAAAGGTGACACCCGCCGGACAGAAGGTAAACGCGTTGGCGTCAAATGCGCGTACGTCCGATACCCGTCGGAAAGAAACCAGACAGAGCAGGAGGGTGAATTTTGCGGTAAGCTGGCGGAGTGACAGTTCTTCGTTGGGAGGCCAATTTCGTAAGAATTGGAGGACCACACCAACGTCCCAAAGTCTAGAGTATTTGGGTTCCGGGGGGCGCCGTAGGCGCATGCCGCGGAGCAGTCTGCAGATGAGCGGGTCCTTACCAACAGGAGTCCCCTGAGTCGGAGTATGAGCCGCTGAGATGGCCGACCGTACCACATTGATGGAACGGTATGATTTTCCGGCAGTGAAGAGTGAGGTCAGGAAATTCATGATGGAGTGAGTAGGTGCAGTAAAGGGATTGAGGTCCTGTCCCACACACCAACTTGTCCAGGAATGCCATGCTGATAAGTAGCACCTCCTTGTTCCTGGTGCCCATGAATCCCATAGCAGGTCCTTAGTTTCCTGCGATAATTCCTCAGTTCTCCAGGAGCCCCGGAAAGAGTCCAGGCCACAAGGGGCAAGCGTTCCTGCAGGACTAGTGGGTGAGGTAGGCCCAATGGGCTCCTGAGGATGGTTGGGGCATCTGGAAGGAGGAGGGGATCTTCGAATGAAAGTTCCAGAATGTCCGGGTACCATGGCTGACTCTGCCAGAGCGGCGTGATGAGAATTATTCTCACTCCCTGTAGACGGATCCGGTGAAGGACCCTCGTTATCATTGCGAAAGGAGGGAATGCGTAGGCACCGTCCCTTGGCCACTGTTGGAGAAACGCGTCCGTTGCGAGGCTCTCTGGGTCTGGGAGCCAGCTGAAGAAAACCTCTGTCTGTCGATTGTTGCGGGACGCAAATAGGTCTATGGAGAGAGGGCCCCTCTGTGCATCCAGTAGCGCGAAAATATGAGGGTCTAGCTGCCAATCGCTGGCGTCCCGCCAGTGGCGTGAGTACCAATCCGCCATCGTATTGGAGTCTCCTGGTAAGTGCTCTGCCAGCAAGGTGATGTTGCGTGGAAGGCAGTAATCGAAGATCTCTTTTGTGAGATCTGCCAGTGCTCGAGAACGAGTGCCTCCAAGGCGGTTGATGTATCTGACCGCTGAGACGTTGTCCATGCGGAGTAGGATGCAGCAGTTGGATCGATCCTTTGCCAGGCTGCGAATGGCGAAGGACCCGGCCAAGAGTTCCAGGCAATTTATGTGCATCGAGAGCTCTTCTGGAGTCCAGACTCCTCCTGTGGAGGTGGTTCCGTCTGTTGCTCCCCAGCCTGAACGACTGGCATCCGATTCCAGCACGAAGTCTGGCTGGTTCCCGAATATGGCCCTGCCATTCCAAGCCTGCATGCAGTTCAGCCACCAGTGTAGTTCTTCCCGAACCTCGGCCGACATTGGAACCGGTTGGTCGTATGTTGGTTGCCTGCGAAGGAAGGCGCTGCATGGCCCTGTAGTGCAGGGGTCCGGGAAAAATGGCCTGGATGGATGCGGAGAGAAGGCCCACAATCCGTGCCAGTAATCGTAGAGGTATTGTAGTCCGACGAAGAACTTTTCGGATCTCCCTGCGGATTGCTGTAATTTTGGTAGTCGGGAGATGGAGAGTGCATGATGTGGAGTCTATTACGAATCCGAGGAATTGGACTGATTGAGCCGGGGTCAATGCGGACTTGGGACGGTTGACGACAAAGCCCAGAGAGTCCAAAAGGTGTAGTGTGTTTTCCGTGTGTCTCCGAAGAGTCTCTGCATCCTCGTCGAAGATCAGGATGTCGTCGAGATAGATGATGCATCTTATGCCTTGGGATCTGAGCTTCGCCACTACTGGCTTCATAATCTTGGTAAAGCACCACGGGCCGAACTGAGGCCAAACGGGAGACAGGTGAACTGCCAGGGACTCCCGTGCCAGAAGAAGCGGAGGTAGGGATGGAATGGTAAGGTCTTTGAGGTCCAGACGAGTGAACCAGTCGTCGCGTCGAAGCAAGTCCCAGGGAAGATGTATATGTTCTCGGAGTTCCGCGTCTATGAGGCGGGCATCTGCCCGTGTAGTCTGAATCGGACGTGGAGGGGCCAGCTGGAGCGGGGTCGAGTCGAACTCTATTCGATAGTCCTTCACCGCCTGGAGTATCCACGCGTCTGAAGATAGTTCTTTCCAGTTCTGGGAAAAAAAAGAGAAACACGACCTGCGATATGACAGGAGGTTAGAGACAGAGTAAGATTCCGACTTACCGTTGGAGAATCTTGCCCGTGAGCGTCCTCGGCTGCCTCGGCCACGATCAGATCCCCTGAATTGGTGGAATCTATGTCTGGTAGATGAATCCGGGTAGTACATTTGCTGAGTCCTTGTTGTACGGGGGCCAGATGGCCAAAAACGGCTGGCGGCACGGCCCCTCTGCCGTCCAGCCCTTCCAAAAACACCACGGGTATGAGAGCCGCGGAAGACTTTCTGCATCGAAGATTGTGCCTTGTTAAGGGACGTGAATATGTTGACCCTTTTATTTAATTCCTTAAGGAA
Source organism: Pelobates fuscus (assembly GCF_036172605.1). Taxonomy (NCBI): domain Eukaryota; kingdom Metazoa; phylum Chordata; class Amphibia; order Anura; family Pelobatidae; genus Pelobates; species Pelobates fuscus. Next base: position 110,973,263 of record NC_086324.1, on the reverse strand, counting down.
GGCCTCTCCAAATAATTTACCCTGTGCTAAGGGTCCTAATTCCTTGTCCCCCAGTTCGACCAGTTTTTCGTCGATACGGTAAAGTGCTGCTCGGCGCCTCTCCGAAGAGAGCGCTACGTTGGTGTTCCCTAGGAAACAGAAACACCTTTGTGCCCATTCCCGGGTATCTCGTGCCCATTCACGCACCGTATCTGGGGTAAAAGTATCAGCACTCTTGTAGGCTTCATCCGCCATATTCATTATTCTGGCTAGTGGCCCAATGGCATCTAGCAATTTGTCTTGCGCTCCTTTAAACCGCGCTCTATGCCCTTGCGCGGATCCCGACCCCCTCGGGACATGAATGTAGTCATGAGCGGGTCAAATACGGGGGTGTGCGTTATTTTGTCTGGGAGACTAGGCCGAGGGCATTCGGATCTCATCCGGTTTCTAACTTCCTTGTCCAACGATTTTCTGAGCCAGAAGTGCATAAACCTTGCCAAATGCTCAGGTGGTGACCATTCTTCCGAACGGGGGTGCCGGATGTTTCGTGGGTCAAACATTTGGAGTCCTGAATTATCGAGGAAAATCTCCATGCCCTCCTGTGGGTTATCCATGGGTGTTGCCATGGAGTCCTGGGGCTCACCCAGACCTTGTTCCCTTATACAGTAAGGGTCAGAGTTGGCCGTGGAATCCCTGTCTGAGTCCCCTTGGTCGGAGGCTGCCGCCTGCCATTCATCCAGCACAGCTAGTGCCTGAGTGGGTTCTACATCTTCCTCACCTGAGGAAAGTTGTGTGAGCTCGTGGGTTGCACGAACCGTGGCTTTCCTGCGATCAGCAGGGGCTTTCCCTTTAGCCTTGCGTGGGGTTACATTGCCCTTCCAATGGCGCTTTCGCCGTTGTGAACGCTCCCTGGAGGAGTCGGAGTCCTCGGAGTCCGCTTTACAATTAACCCGTTTATAGATGGGCTTGGGGACTTCAGAGTCTGTCTGGAGCGACTTGGAAGCAGCTTGTTCCATAGCTGCAGCCACGGCTGCTGTTATCATGGCCTGGAGGTCTGAGGTTTGTGATTCCTCCATTATAAGGAATGAGAATTCTGGGCTCACCCGATAAACTGCGTGAGGGCGCTTAGGCACAATAAGTGGAGAGGCCTGGGGACCGGGGTGGTATAGTATCAGGACTAAATAACCTGAGTTTATCGACCTGTAGGTCGTAAAGAAGAGAGGGCTGTTTACTGGGGCTCACCCAGGTAATAGGAATCCTGCCTAAACAGGTCTGTTTAGCAGCATAAAATGGGGGCTCACCCCGGCCAGAATAAGGTGTAGACCAACTGGCTAAACCAACCCCTAAAGTAAGGCACTAACCTGGTCCCACTGAATGAAAAAGATCCAAGATATTCAATTGCTTGCAGGATTGCTGGAGCAGAAAAATCAGGCACAGTCTATCCCTTTAAGATGGCCGCCGGACTTACAGCCTTAGTGTGGGGAGGATAGTACCTCCCCTAGTTTGGGTGGCAAAACTGAAAGTTTACCGTTCGTATAGTTAAACTGCCGAACGTGCGAACTGTAAAAAGGATGTGAATGCCTTAAAAATGCGAACGCGTCAAACTACCGAACGAAGCGTTCGGTAGAAAGAAACGAAAGTCAATGAGCGATCGCATAGAAGAACCGCGGCATTCGCATAAAATAGGCGAATGCGCAAAACTACCGAACAACGCGTTCGGTAGAAAACTACCGAAAACTTTTTTCTACCGCACAGAAAAGCCGTTGGCAGAAATAGAGACATGTAGGGAAAATATAGACGGCGGTGAAGCCGTGAAAGACACCTAGGGAGCCAGTCAGGGTCCCATGGTATACAGATAGGGTATGAGAAGTAACAGTGTAAATATTAAAAGGTACAGAAATAGAACAAATGCATGAATAAAATATGTCAAGTATAGAGAACACAAAATATAGTACTTAGCTTGTGATGGAGCAGCAAAGAAAGAGGAAATGATGTCATAGGTCACACCTCTTATACCCTATTCTATATTGTGATTGGTTAAAAGTTATGTCACTCTTTTCTTTGCTGCTATGGAGTTAGTAAAAGATTATGCAATATGTAAAATACGAAGCCTCCTGTCATGTGATAAAATTCCTGACCTCCCATACACACAGACTTAAGCACAAATTAAACAGATATCTATCTATCTATCTGTATATCTATCTATCTATCTATCTATCTGTATATCTGTCTATCTATCGGTCTATCTATCTATCTATCTATCTATCTATCTATCTGTATATCTATCTATCTATCTATCTGTATATATATTTCATAATATTTTCCCCAACAATCTATACCATACTCAACCCTGTACCTTTAAAAGCTGTAATTGTGCCAATATCATAAGATTTTGCCTGTCCCATATGTGAGCCTTATAAGTAATCCTTTAAGCTCCTCTTTGCAAAAAGGTGGAATATTCACAGACTGCTATCCAGGAGGGGATTCAGTCAGGCATCTGTGCATACACATTATTATTATTTTTATTATTTATATAGCGCCAACAAATTCCGCAGTGCTTTACAATGGGTGGACGAACAAACATGTAGTTGTACCTAGACAAGTTGGACACACAGGAACAGAAGGGTTGAGGGTCCTGCTTAATTAGCTTAAATGCAAGAGGGAGTGGGGTAAAGTGACACAAAAGGTAAGGATAATATTAGACTGACAGTTGCAAGAGAGGAATAAGTTGGGAGCTATTAAGAGTTTAATTGATACGCTTTTATGAAGAAGTGGGTTTTTAATGATTTTTTGAAGGAGTGGAGACTGAGTGAGCATCTAACGGAGGAGGGAAGTGAGTTCCTCATGAAGCCCTCGAAGTCTTGAAGGCGAGCATCAGAGGTGGGAGTGCGGACATAAGATAGACGCAAGTCTTCAGCAGAGCGCAAGGGCCTAGACTGGACATACTTGTGTATTAGGGAGAATAGATAGGTGGGAGCAGCATTATGTAGAGATTTGAATGCAAGAACCAGAATTTTAAATTGAGCTCTATATTTTATAGGAAGCCAATGTAGGGACTGGCAGAAGGGTGAGGCGTGGGAGGTGCGGGCGGACAGGAAGATGAGCCTCGCCGCTGCATTCATTGCGGACTGTAATGGCAAAAGTTGGGAGCACGTAAGACCACTGTGAAGCGGATTACAGTAGTCAAGGCGAGAAAGGACAGTGGAATGGACCAGCACCTTGGTCACCTCTGCAAGCGGCAGGATTTGACAATAGACTGAATATGAGGCGTGAAGGAGAGGTCGGAGTAAAAGAGAATACCTAGGCAGCGAGCCTGCGTGGTGGAGCTGATGGTGGCACCGTTGACTTGGAGACAGACAGACACAGGAGTAGCAACACTTGAGGGAGGAAAGACCAGAATTTCAGTTTTGGTCAAGTTGAGTTTAAGGAAGTGGGCAGCCATCCAGTTAGAAATACCAGAGAGGCAGTCAGAGACACTAGTCAAAAAGGACAGGGAGAGATCAGGAAAGGACAGATAGATTTGCGTGTCATCCGCATATAAATGATATTGGAAGCCAAAGGAGCTAATGAGTTTACCAAGGGAGGCAGTATAAATAGAGAACAGTAGGGGACCAAGGACTGAACCTTGGGGGACACCAACAAAGGAGAAGTAGAGCGCTGAGAGAGGTAGGAGGAGCACCAGGAGAGAGCAATATCTTGTAGACCGATATTGCAGAGGATGAGAAGAAGCTGTTAATGATCAACATTGTCAAAAGCCGCAGAAAGGTCAAGGAGAATTGGGATAGAGTAGTGACCACAAGATTTTGCAGCGAGTAGATCATTGGATACTTTGAACACAAGATGTATACACCTTAGGCACATAAACAAACAATATAAATACCTATCCATATGTAGCGAATAAACAGAGTAGATCTAAAAGAATAAGAAAGAATAACACACAGTGCTTTCTGTATACCGTATATACTCGAGTATAAGCCGAGTTTTTCAGCACATTTTTTGTGCTGAAAAACACCAACTCGGCTTATACTCGAGTCAATAGTCTGTATTATGGCAACTTGCATTGCCATAATACAGACTGGTGGCTGTGGGGGCTGGCAGAGCTGTTACTTACCTGTCCTGCAGCTCCTGTCAGCTCCCTCCTTCTCCGCGCCATCCGTTCAGCACCTTGGTCAGTTCCCAGTGTAAATCTCGCGAGAGCCGCGGCTCTCGCAAGACTTGCAGTGGGAGCTGACAGAAGAGCTGACAGGACGGCGCGGAGGAGGAGGGAGCTGACAGGAGCTGCAGGACAGGTAAGAGCTCTGCCAGCCCCTACAGCCCCCCACTGAACTGCCAATGCCACTGGACCACCAGGGAGTAAGAGCCCCCCTCCCTGGCCAGCTAGCAAGCAGGCAGGGGGACGACGAAAAAAAAACAATAATATTAAAAAATAAAGTAATAATTAATAAAATAATTAATAATAACAATCAAAATGCCCACCCCCACCAACACATACACACACACACACACACACACACACACACACACACACACTCACTTCATTCATATACACACACTGCACTCATACACACACTGCACTCATATACACACACTGCACTCATATACACACACTGCACTCATAGACACACACTGCACTCATAGACACACACTGCACTCATAGACACACACTGCACTCATAGACACACACTGCACTCATAGACACACACTGCACTCATACACACACTGCACTCATACACACACACACTGCATTCATACTCATACACACACTGCACTCATACGCACACACTGCATTCATTATATACACACACTGTAAATAAATATTCGTTTAATATACACACACACACACACACACTGCACTCATACACACACTACACGCACACTGCACTCATACACGCACACTGCACTCATACACGCACACTGCACTCATACACACACTGCACTCATACGCACACACTGCATTCATTATATACACACACTGTAAATAAATATTCGTTTAATATATATACACACACACACACTGCACTCATACACACACTGCACTCGCACTGCACTCATACACACACTGCACTCGCACTGCACTCATACACACTCGCACTGCACTCATACACACACACACTGCACTCATACACACGCACACTGCACTCATACACACTGCACTCATACGCACACACTGCATTCATTATATACACACACTGTAAATAAATATTCGTTTAATATATATACACACACACACACTGCACTCATACACACACTGCACTCATACACACACACACTGCACTCATACACACACACACTGCACTCATACACGCACACTGCACTCATACGCACACACTGCATTCATTATATACACACACTGTAAATAAATATTCAATTAATATAATTTTTTTAGGATCTAATTTTATTTAGAAATTTACCAGTAGCTGCTGCATTTCCCACTCTAGTCTTATACTCGAGTCAATATGTTTTCCCAGTTTTTTGGGGTAAAATTAGGCGCCTCGGCTTATATTCGGGTCGGTTTATACTCGAGTATATACAGGTATATAAATACAAGAGCAAAGTATAAGTGGAATATAACTCACAAAGTATAGAGCAGAGTCCGGCTCTATATACTGCACTCCAGGGTGCCTATACAGGCTTAAAGATGTGTATATTTCTTCCTTCTGGGGTCAAATTACTGAAGATGGAGGCTCCAGGTATATTTATAAAATGTTATTATTAAAAAGTTCAACTTTATGTTAAAAACATAATAGGGACAATAAGCACTTCACAAATGTAGGTCACCGCAGAGATAAATATAGTAACAGTCATAGGTAGCAATCAGCAGAAATGTTTTGACACCTCCTGGAGTCTTCCTCAATGCTGATCAGTGCCATCAACTCCCCCTCCTCACCATCAACTCCTCCCCCCCTCACCATCAACTCCCCCCCCCTCACATCAACTCCCCCCCCTCACATCAACTCCCCCCCTCCTCACCATCAACTCCCCCCCCTCCTCACCATCAACTCCCCCCCCTCCTCACCATCAACTCCCCCCCTCCTCACCATCAACTCCCCCCCTCCTCACCATCAACTCCCCCCCTCCTCACCATCAACTTCCCCCCTCCTCACCATCAACTCCCCCCCTCCTCACCATCAACTCCCCCCCTCCTCACCATCAACTCCCCCCCTCCTCACCATCAACTCCCCCCCTCCTCACCATCAACTCCCCCCCTCCTCACCATCAACTCCCCCCCTCCTCACCATCAACTCCCCCCTCCTCACCATCAACTCCCCCCCCTCCTCACCATCAACTCCCCCCCTCCTCACCATCAACTCCCCCCTCCCTCCCTCCCTCCCTCCTCACCATAAACTCCCCCCTCCCTCCCTCCCTCCTCACCATCAACTCCCCCCTCCCTCCCTCCTCACCATCAATTCCCCCCTCCCTCCCTCCCTCCTCACCATCAATTCCCCCCTCCCTCCCTCCCTCCTCACCATCAACTCCCCCCTCCCTCCCTCTCTCCTCACCATTAACTCCCCCCTCCCTCCCTCCCTCCTCACCATCAACTCCCCCCTCCCTCCCTCCTCACCATCAACTCCCCCCTCCCTCCTCACCATCAACTCCCCCCTCCCTCCTCACCATCAACTCCCCCCTCCCTCCTCACCATCAACTCCCCCCTCCCTCCTCACCATCAACTCCCCCCTCCCTCCTCACCATCAACTCCCCCCTCCCTCCCTCCTCACCATCAACTCCCCCCTCCCTCCCTCCTCACCATCAACTCCCCCCTCCCTCCCTCCTCACCATCAACTCCCCCCTCCCTCCCTCCTCACCATCAACTCCCCCCTCCCTCCCTCCTCACCATCAACTCCCCCCTCCCTCCCTCCTCACCATCAACTCCCCTCTCCCTCCCTCCTCACCATCAACTCCCCTCTCCCTCCCTCCTCACCATCAACTCCCCTCTCCCTCCCTCCTCACCATCAACTCCCCTCTCCCTCCCTCCTCACCATCAACTCCCCTCTCCCTCCCTCCTCACCATCAACTCCCCTCTCCCTCCCTCCTCACCATCAACTCCCCTCTCCCTCCCTCCTCACCATCAACTCCCCTCTCCCTCCCTCCTCACCATCAACTCCCCTCTCCCTCCCTCCTCACCATCAACTCCCCTCTCCCTCCCTCCTCACCATCTACTCCCCTCTCCCTCCCTCCTCACCATCAACTCCCCTCTCCCTCCCTCCTCACCATCAACTCCCCTCTGCCTCCCTCCTCACCATCAACTCCCCTCTGCCTCCCTCCTCACCATCAACTCCCCTCTGCCTCCCTCCTCACCATCAACTCCCCTCTCCCTCCCTGCTCACCATCAACTCCCTCTCCCTCCCTGCTCACCATCAACTCCCTCTCCCTCCCTGCTCACCATCAACTCCCTCTCCCTCCCTGCTCACCATCAACTCCCCCCTCCCTCCCTCCTCACCATCAACTCCCCCCTCCCTCCCTCCTCACCATCAACTCCCCCTTCCCTCCCTCCTCACCATCAACTCCCCCTTCCCTCCCTCCTCACCATCAACTCCCCCCTCCCTCCCTCCTCACCATCAACTCCCCCCTCCCTCCCTCCTCACCATCAACTCCCCCCTCCCTCCCTCCTCACCATCAACTCCCCCCTCCCTCCCTCCTCACCATCAACTCCCCCCTCCCTCCCTCCTCACCATCAACTCCCCTCTCCCTCCCTCCTCACCATCAACTCCCCTCTCCCTCCCTCCTCACCATCAACTCCCCTCTCCCTCCCTCCCTCCTCACCATCAACTCCCCTCTCCCTCCCTCTCTCCTCACCATCAACTCCCCCCTCCCTCCCTCTCTCCTCACCATCAACTCCCTCCCTCCCTCCCTCTCTCCTCACCATCAACTCCCCCCTCCCTCCCTCCCTCCCTCCTCACCATCAACTCCCCCCTCCCTCCCTCCCTCCCTCCTCACCATCAACTCCCCCCTCCCTCCTCTCCCTCCTCACCATCAACTCCCCCCTCCCTCCCTCCTCACCATCAACTCCCTCCTCACCATCAACTCCCCCCTCCCTCCCTCCCTCCTCACCATCAACTCCCCCCTCCCTCCCTCCTCACCATCAACTCCCCCCTCCCTCCCTCCTCACCATCAACTCCCCCCTCCCTCCCTCCTCACCATCAACTCCCCTCTCCCTCCCTCCTCACCATCAACTCCCCTCTCCCTCCCTCCTCACCATCAACTCCCCTCTCCCTCCCTCCTCACCATCAACTCCCCTCTCCCTCCCTCCTCACCATCAACTCCCCTCTCCCTCCCTCCTCACCATCAACTCCCCTCTCCCTCCCTCCTCACCATCAACTCCCCTCTCCCTCCCTCCTCACCATCAACTCCCCTCTCCCTCCCTCCTCACCATCAACTCCCCTCTCCCTCCCTCCTCACCATCAACTTCCCTCTCCCTCCCTCCTCACCATCAACTCCCCTCTCCCTCCCTCCTCACCATCAACTCCCCTCTCCCTCCCTCCTCACCATCAACTCCCCTCTCCCTCCCTCCTCACCATCAACTCCCCTCTCCCTCCCTCCTCACCATCAACTCCCCTCTCCCTCACTCCTCACCATCAACTCCCCCTCTCCCCCTCTCCCTCCCTCCTCACCATCAACTCCCCTCTCCCTCCCTCCTCACCATCAACTCCCCTCTCCCTCCCTCCTCACCATCAACTCCCCTCTCCCTCCCTCCTCACCATCAACTCCCCTCTCCCTCCCTCTTATCACCCCACCTCTCACCTTCACCCCCTCACACACACAACCTACCCAGACACACTGTTAGCATCCCCTCACACTGTCACCTTCCCACACTGTCAGCCTTTTCATGCATCCACACTCACATTAACCACTCCTAATCCTGTTAATCTCACCCCCTCCAAACTTGCCTGCCTTCACTCTGCCACACTCACCCTGTCACATTAACCCCCCTTAATCCTGTCACACTCGTCCTGTCACAGTACCCCCACAGTGTATGTGGGGGTATTGTTCTATTCCTGTGATATAATAAAAACATGGTACATGTGGGTACTGTTATATTCAAAAGACAGTGTTAAATCAAAAAACCAAGTCTCTATTGCACTAACAAATATCAGGATTATGACATTTCCAGTGAAAATGCAATTTATCTGATTAAAAAGACAAAAATAAAAGTAGAAATCGCTATATGGGCCCAGCATTTCTGTTAAAATGGCTAGACCAAGCATCTCAAATTATGCCATTTGTTATATTCTGGGTTGCCTACTTTTGAAAAATGGTATGCCATAACAGTGGAAATGTTATTACCCAGGCTGCCATGCTCTCAAAGGCAAGACAGGCCCAGAAAATCACTTTGCCAAATTTCCAACTTTGAAATGGACATCTAATATTTTTATCCCCGTGACTTCCCCCCAAAAACAGAAAATGGGTACATGGGGGTACTGTTATATTCAGGGGACAATGTTAAATACAAATAGTGAGGCTTTGTTGCAATAACTCATATCAGGAATATGAAATGTCCTGTGAAAAGTGAGTTTGTGTGTGGAAAAAGCACAAATAAAACTATAACTGCTATGTGGGCTCTTCATTTCTGGTAGTGTTACCGAGTAAACTAGCAGAAACCAAACACAGAGAAATGGATGCAGGTCTTCAGGAAGTAAGAGGCCTTTATTTACATACCGATCGGGTCTCAGATGAACTCCTGTTCCAAAAATATCTGAGAGACCAACACATGGTGTACATTCCTTATATAGCACTATAACTCCCCCCATCAATAGCTACACCCACATATACCCTTAACCAATCAATGAGCAGAATATAGACTTGTACATCTGGTCAGACCACATGGCTCATCCAAGACAAAGGAAATAAGTGCAATTTCAGTTCCTTTCAGTTCCTGCATTCCTGCACATGCTCAGTATACTGATGACTCATCCAACTGTTTGTAACCAGATACTAATTAGCATATGCCATGTGGAGATTTCAGCCTACTAAAATTTTAACCATGCTGGAATTCCATCACAGTAGTGGTTAGATCAAACATCTTAAAATGCAAACTCAGCAAAATTATTCCCGAAAAGCCAAATATAGTTTTTAGAGGAGCTCCAAATTTTAAATCTATTTTAACCACAAATTTTACTGAAACAATCCCACATAAAAATTCAGCATCTTTCTTTCCCCAAGTCAAAGGATTCCATAAATGCAAATCCTGTATTGTATGCAAGACCACTGATTCCACACTACCATCCAAGTTGACGCAATTTACCTCAAATAGGACAAAAACTACTTACAGCATTAAGGAATTTATAAGTTGCAATACGAAAAATGTAATCTATCTGCTCGAATGCCCATGTGGCTTCCAGTACGTTGGAATGACCACAAGGTGCCATAAAATTAGACTAAGTGAACATTGCAGAAACATTAAAAATGGATACTTAAACCACTCTGTATCCAAACGTTTTATTGATCATAATAAAGACCCTAAAATCTTAAAATATATGGGGATACAAAAATGCACCTTACCCGGGAGGGGGGCGATATAAAAAACGTCCTAGGTAAAACAGAAATGGAATGGGTCTACAAGCTACAGACTATCACACCCCAAGGTTTAAATGCTGATTTCGATTTGTACAACTTTTTATAATTCTGCATATTAGCTGTTGTATTGTATGTGTACTTATTATGAACAGCACTTAATGCCTCAAATTTATATAATTGGGGGCGGGGCCGGGCCGCAGAGTGGCTGCTATTCATGCCGGCTCCGGCTATGAACTGCATAAAATGCGGAAAACAAAACAAAACATACCCATGATTTGAGCAGACAACCGCAACCGGTGGCAAGATCAGATGGAGGGGAACCGGGGAGAAAGGCGCTGAGACACATGCTGAGTAAATGGCACACATTAAACACTGCGAACCCAGAGGCCTTAGACATGCTGCTTGACCGGGCCGCTCCGGCCGGGGGGGTGATCCTGGCCCAAAAGTCGGAACTTTAGAAGCTGGAGGTGGAAGGGTGCCCAGAACACGGTGCCTCCCTATACAGAGCTAAAATGGCTGATGGGCAAACCACATACACGCAGCAGAGATCCGCGCTGGGACACCACAGCCCCAGGGGTGGCTGGACCCGCAACTGGACCCTTCCAGGCAGCGGACAGGTCAACAAGGAGCCAGCCCTGATTCCCGGATTTGTCGGTGGTCCGGGAGAAAATGCCCCAAATTCTGCGAGCCCGGTGGAGCTGAGATGCGCGGGCCTGCCGGGGGGCACGTGCTGGCATCATGTAAGTGGCCGGAGGCGGGAGAGGCAAGACTGGGCTGGAGCTCCAGGGAGGCCCCGCTGAGGCTGGGGAGGTGCAGGAGACCCCGCGGACTCTACGGTGGGGAAAACCACAGGACAGCTCCGGTCTCTGAGTGCCCATGGCGAGGTAGAACTCCCTAAAAGACACAGAAGCATGCCTTGGGGGGGGGGGGGGGGTAAGGTAAGGAGGGGCTCAGTCACAACTGGGGAGACCCAGAGGGGGGCCACACCAGACGGAAGCCTGAAGAAATACCACCACGGGAGATAAGTCCACAATAGACCATATCACCACATCGGGCGCCATTACACCCCCTCCAGGGAAGTGACTCAAGTTCTAAATCTTGAATGGGTTATGCTGGAGCTAGACATACTACTGTTTCTCTTTGCAAAGGTCCATGAACATCATACATAATTTGCTTATTGCTATACCTAAATCATTTATTGCACAATTTCTCTTCTCTTTTTATTTTTCTTAAAATGCTGAACTCCCGGCAACAATTACCTAAGATTGTGAATGCACTGTGTGCTGAATACCTACGGGTTTAAACTCCGGCATAAAAACAATGGCACCTGCCAAGTTAAACTATACATAAAGCAAATTCCGCATATTTCAAAGCCTGTTTATGTTGGCGTAGATATCACAATTGCTAAATATTTAAAGATTGAACCCGTGAAAAACTTTAGTACGGTACTTACTTGTATGATTGTCTAGACCTGTAGTTAAAGACTAGGTGCCTTAACCTGCACAAATAGCTTAAATTCAGCAATTCAGTCAGAAATGCACTGTTTCATTATTATTTTATTAAGCAATCTATACATAGTTAAAAAAAGAAATGAACATGCCATTTACATTACAGTTCTACAGAATATACATTAACTCTCCCACAGTCAGGGAAGACGCTTACAGTGCATGTCCACACCAGCACATGTGAAAAGCTTTGCTACCCTTAAGGGCTAAAGTTCACAGACAAGTGACGTGACACATCACACGCAGGGCTACATGACATTAGTGCTACACTGCTTAAAACCGCTGGCTCAACGACTGGCTCGTATGCCTTGATTACCTAAGGTCACTCTCCCGCAGTAAGCGGGCCTATACCACATTAGTTCATGTCGCACACCTAGCGGCAAAATGTGCGAGACGCACCTTAATGAAAGCACCCATTAACGAACCACACTAGTAACATTGACCGAGTTGATGGCTGAATACACATTACTAATTGCCACTACTATAGCGGTACATACCTGACCACAACGCCCGAACAATGTAGTACCAGGCAGGTTTAATGCCTTTTGTATGTCTGGCTTTGCAAGGCCTAAGAATACCCAATATTTGTCATTGCTTGTTTATTTTGACTTCTATGCCTCTGCGCAGGCAACCATATATTATCCTGAGCTAACCGAAATGTGTCTGCCTCACGTTGTCTACACTTTCAATATGCACGCCTCTGCGTAGGCGACTTCTGCGTCAATAATAATATGTTCGACACCCGCGTTTATATTGATGACAAACATATTTTAAAGCAGATTATATAATTGTGTTTAAAGGATATGCTTTTCTACTATTCATATAAGAAAGCTGCTGTATTTATGCACCCTGTTTATGTATCCAATAGATATGTTTTTTAATATTTATATAAGTAAGCAACAGTATGTGTGTATTTTTCTTATGTACTTTTACTATTTATATTATCCTTTCTCCTGTTTAAATAGTATTCTTCCATATGTATGTATATCCTTTTGCATGTTTCATTTCAATTAACTTTTCATGTGTATATATTTATGGGACTACACTTACCCTTATGATTAGCCTGTATAAATGTATATCAGCCTTTACCTTGACCCCCAACGGCACTAATCCTTTGTGCCGTCGGCAGTGAGTCACATACACCTCCCCTGTAGCCCCTCCCTGTGTGGGAGCGGCTCTTTTCTCTGAGCGAGCCTTGTGGGAGCGGCTTGTTTCTGTAGGCGAGAGCGAGCTGCTCGCCGCCCTCTCTCTTATGCTCACGCTGACCGGCTAAACTACATTTCCCAACGGAGCTCTGCTCCGAATTATGCCGGTCACGTGACGCTTTATTTTTAATTATATCTTCTTACATAAGCCTCGTTTTACAAATGTAAGCATACTACATAGTCCCTATTCGATTACTGTATAAGTACCATTTGTTCTATATATTTTTTTTATATTAGATTTTACATATTCATTTTCTATTGGCTGATCTGATTATTGGTGGCAATTTCAATTTTACATATACCTATAAATATTTTCTCATGCCAGGTATAATGCTACACTACCATTTTGATAAAGCCTTAAAGGTGAAACGCGTTAATGGTTTTAATTGTGTATTTTAAGCAATACGTTTTTTAGTTACCTTTTCCACAGGACCACTCTTCATTTTATTGTGTTTTATATACACTCTTTATTTTTACTTTTCCTGGCATTTTTTACTGTAACCTGACTTAAGAAATACCAGGTGGGGATCATTCCACCAGCGCTATATTAATAGAGCAGTATCCTCTGCTCTACACTTGTGAGTATATTTTATTTAAAATGTATTTTACCCATCCCTTATACACTGAGAGCACTATTGCTGTTTTTTATATACCGTGGAGTACTGTACTACCAGGCCGGATTGACGGACATCTTCCTACAGTATATCCCTTAGCGGGGATTATACCGCTTAACGCCCTTCATCCTAGAGCTGGCTAAAGCTCCTCCAAATGTGAGTGTATTACCTCCATTTTATTTATTTTACTTTTGGATCTTACAATTCTTCACTATCGGCAGTTTGTCGTGTTTTTATTTTTGTCTTTACATATACGGATACTTACAACCCGGACGAATCAACTCATGAGGACTGTACCTATACTCTATCCAGTGAGACTTTTTATACAAATTTTTATCATATTTTATCACCTGTCTGACTTTCTTTTATCTTGTTTCTGTTGTTTTAAGTGACACTTTGTATATAGGCCTACTTATTGTCGTCTACCCATTTAGTTTCTACTGTCATAGACTACTGGTTTTACTTTTAGCACAGCCCTTACCCCTTTCATCTCTTCAACTCTTCACAGTGGCAGGGTTTCTTTAAGGTATGGTCCGTTGAGGACCACAGGGACATGTGTGTCCCAGAGCAAAAAATGTCAGCCAAATTGTTTCAAATTATAAAATCTCTCAAAAAAAAGTTGTTGTTGTCAAACACAAGTCTATCAACAAATATCAGATGATCCAATAACATCTGACTATTTAGGTCACTTTTTATGGAACGCCAAAAGAAGCCGTTGCTGTAACTAAGCCATTTCATGAAATAAGTGGAAAAAGCTAGATCCATTTCTTAAGAACTAATATTTTGACTCGAACCACAAAAAAAAGGATTTTAAGTTCTTAATCAGATGTTACAGGCAATTAAAAACATGGGACAAATACATCCCTTGGTCCTCAAAGGGTTAAGGGGTTAAATTACTGCCTGTTCTAAATTTTATGCAGGCTTAGATGTCCTTCATTTCATTTCACTTTTTCAAGTTAAATGTTGTCACACAGGTTACACAGGTTATCATTAATCCACTCCTACTTTTTATGCCTTTCATTAATGAGTTCGACTCCTACAAGGTCATACGTTTATTAGTTTCGATACCATGCCCATGCACATTCACGTCTATTCAACCACCACTTTACGTCAGGCACAGTACTGACCAAAGGCACGTTCACTCAGCTGTATACATGTTTTGGCAAACCTCGCCACTTGGGACTGTAAAAGACTTTATCATCAACTGTGTTTGGGACTTTAAAATGGCCGTATCCCCTATTGTTTGTCTATGGGGATACAGCATCCGTTTCCCGAACAGTAATCTGCAAACCTGTTCGGGAAACTACCCAACTACCGAATGAGAGACCAACCCGGGGAGGTCGTGTGTCTCTCATTAGCCCAGTTGCAACATTGTTTCAGCTTGTTAAGTGGTTTTGTGTGTGTGGCCACCGTTCGTGTACCGAACACGCGGCGGCCATCTTTGTTCGCTAAGAGTTCAGCGGTGTTTGGTCGTCGAGTGCCTGGAACTAAAATCGGCTACTTTGATTTCCAAACACCGCTGGACTTCCATAGCGTTCGGGAAACTCTTTCTTTTGGTGAATTAAAACAGTTTGTGAGTTCTCCCTTTCCAGACCCGGTTCACTAAAAACAGTTTTCTGTGTGGCGTTCGGCTATTTCTGCAGGGATTTGAGCGGTAATTCGTGGGATTGTACATTCAGATCCCTGCAATCTAATGAGGGGTCGTGAGAATCTGTGAGAAAATACGTAAGTTATAGATTTTAATGTAAAATACCACATTTTTCTCTAACCACTGTTAATGTAATTATCTGTGCCTGATGATGTCATATTTGTCCTTGTAAAGCAGGGGATGCTGGGAAACGACCTTGCATGGTCAGTTTCCCACACAGTCCACTTGATTAAAACCCCTGCTGTATCAGTTTGGAAACCCCAAGGGACACCGTATAAATTTGGTGACTTTTCAATAAAGACTCCAACACTAGATGTGTCGTCTAGTCATTGGGAAAGGGATTATAATACGCTACCTGTGTTCTCGATGCTGAATCTTGGTTACCAGCGGAGAGTTCTTCCCTTACCCTTGCTACTCCGCTACACTTGTTGCGGTACTTAGCTCTATGTTATGATTTTAAATTCCTCAGCATTTCCTTCAAGTAGACTTCAGGAAGTGTCAACCCGGTATCCTGTCCTACAGTATCCGGTATAGTGGTTTACTCCTTACAGCTATCTTGCTCTGAGGCCAAATTCAGCCTCCATGGGAACACCCCTCTCCCGCAGGTGGGTTATTATACTCCTACTCGGGTCACATTGAGACCCCTCACTACGATCTCACCCATAATCCCCTCCAGGGCCGGACTGGGAACAAAATTAGGCCCGGGCATTTTTCAATCAGAGCGGCCCCCTAAGAAGGGGGCGGGGCCAGAGAGGGTGTGTTTTGTCATCACTAATGACAAGCACGCCCCCTCTCAAAGTGAGCAAGTTGGTTCAATGCGCAGAGCCCCGCTGAAGAGGTCTGGCATTAGAAAAAGGCCCTGTATTTGTTCTGCGCAGCGCAAGCAAATTTAATAACATGCTTGAGCTGTGTTTGCTTTCAAATTGTCTCTGGTGTCTCCACAAGTGGGATACCAGAGGACAAAAGGGCCAGGAAAGTGTATGGTGCATGTGTTTGGAGCCTGCTTGTGGGATTGCGTGTGTGTAGAGTGTGGTGTGGTATTGTGTAAATAGGTCAATTTAATTTGTGATTGTGATGTAATATGTGTGGCTAGGGGCTGTTGAGAGTGTGTGTATAGGGGGCATAGTGTTATAGGGGATGTAGCGAGTGTGTGCCTACGGGCTGTAGTGTGTGTGTGTATAGGTGACGTAGTGTGTGTAGGGGTTGTAGAGAGGGTGTGTAGGAGATCTAGTGTGTATAGGAGATTGTGTGTGTGTGTGTGTGTGTATAGAGGATTAAGAGTGCATATAGGGTAAGGGATCTAGCGTGTATCTGGAGCGTAATGTGTGTAGTGGTGCAGTGTGAGGGGTGCTGTAGTGTGTGTGTGTGTGTGTGTGTGTGTGTGTGTGTGTGTGTGTATATATATATATATATATATATATATATATATATATATATATATATATATATATATATATATATATATATATATATATATATGCAGAAATAAGGGAAGCACTCTCCGGTCTTCATAAAAAGTCCTTTAGTATTTTATTTTCAAATAACGATCGACGTTTCGACCCCTCAGGTTCTTCCTCAAGATCTTGATCTTGAGGAAGACCCTGAGGGGTCGAAACGTCGATCGTTATTTGAAAATTTGAAAATAAAATACTAAAGGACTTTTTATGAAGACCGGAGAGTGCTTCCCTTATTTCTGCATATATATCCTCTACACGTGGGATAGCACCAAGGCATCTATAACTTGATTTTTGAGATGGGGTGAGTGCCAAGCATATTTGTTTTTTGTATATATATATATATATATGTTTGGACGTATTGTATGTGTGAGGGGCGCAGTGTGTGTGTATGTAAGAGGGGTGCTGTGTGTGAGGGTGTTTTTATCTGCCGTCACATTCTAGGTTTCTAATTTTCTTTGTCTGTTAACTCACTGAGGGTTATTTTATATATTTTTTATATATATATATATATATATATATATATATATGTGTGTGTGTGAGCGAGGGTGCTGTCTGTCTGAGGGTGCTGTGTGTGAGTGAGGGTGCGCTGTGTGTCTGGGTGCGCTGTGTGTCTGGGTGCGCTGTGAGTGTTTGGGTGCTGTGTGTGTCTGGGGGTGCTGTGTGTGATGTGTGTCTGGGGGTGCTGTGTGTGATGTGTGTCTGGGGGTGCTGTGTGTGATGTGTGTCTGGGGGTGCTGTGTGTGTCTGGGGGTGCTGTGTGTGTCTGGGTGCTGTGTGTGTCTGGGTGCTGTGTGTGTCTGGGGGTGCTGTGTGTGTCTCGGGGCGCTGTGTGTGTCTCGGGGCGCTGTGTGTGTCTGAGGGCGCTGTGTGTGTCTGAGGGCGCTGTGTGTGTCTGAGGGCGCTGTGTGTGTCTGAGGGCGCTGTGTGTGTCTGAGGGCGCTGTGTGTGTCTGAGGGCGCTGTGTGTGTCTGAGGGCGCTGTGTGTCTGAGGGCGCTGTGTGTCTGGGTGCGCTGTGTGTCTGGGTGCGCTGTGTGTCTGGGTGCGCTGTGTGTCTGGGTGCGCTGTGTGTCTGGGTGCGCTGTGAGTGTTTGGGTGCGCTGTGAGTGTTTGGGTGCGCTGTGAGTGTTTGGGTGCGCTGTGAGTGTTTGGGTGCGCTGTGAGTGTTTGGGTGCGCTGTGAGTGTTTGGGTGCGCTGTGAGTGTTTGGGTGCGCTGTGAGTGTTTGGGTGCGCTGTGAGTGTTTGGGTGCTGTGTGTGTCTGGGGGTGCTGTGTGTGATGTGTGTCTGGGGGTGCTGTGTGTGTCTGGGGGTGCTGTGTGTGTCTGGGGGTGCTGTGTGTGTCTGGGGGTGCTGTGTGTGTCTGGGTGCTGTGTGTGTCTGGGGGTGCTGTGTGTGTCTGGGGGTGCTGTGTGTGTCTGGGGGTGCTGTGTGTGTCTGGGGGTGCTGTGTGTGTCTGGGGGTGCTGTGTGTGTCTGGGGGCGCTGTGTGTGTCTGGGGGCGCTGTGAGTGTTTGGGTGCTGTGTGTGTCTGGGGGTGCTGTGTGTGTCTGGGGGCGCTGTGTGTGTCTGGGGGCGCTGTGTGTGTCTGGGGGCGCTGTGTGTGTCTGGGGGCGCTGTGTGTGTCTGGGGGCGCTGTGTGTGTCTGGGGGCGCTGTGTGTGTCTGGGGGCGCTGTGTGTGTCTGGGGGCGCTGTGTGTGTCTGGGGGCGCTGTGTGTGTCTGGGGGCGCTGTGTGTGTCTGGGGGCGCTGTGTGTGTCTGGGGGCGCTGTGTGTGTCTGGGGGCGCTGTGTGTGTCTGGGGGCGCTGTGTGTGTCTGGGGGCGCTGTGTGTGTCTGGGGGCGCTGTGTGTGTCTGGGGGCGCTGTGTGTGTCTGGGGGCGCTGTGTGTGTCTGGGGGCGCTGTGTGTGTCTGGGGGCGCTGTGTGTGTCTGGGGGCGCTGTGTGTGTCTGGGGGAGCTGTGTGTGTCTGGGGGCGCTGTGTGTGTCTGGGGGCGCTGTGTGTGTCTGGGTGCTGTGTGTGTCAGGGTGCTGTGTGTGTCAGGGTGCTGTGTGTGTCAGGGTGCTGTGTGTGTCAGGGTGCTGTGTGTGAGGGTGTTTTTATCTGCCGTCACATTCTAGGTTTCTAATTTTCTTTGTCTGTTAACTCACTGAGGGTTATTTTATATATTTTTTTTATATATATATATATATATATATATATATATATATATGTGTGTGTGTGAGCGAGGGTGCTGTCTGTCTGAGGGTGCTGTCTGTCTGAGGGTGCTGTGTGTGAGTGAGGGTGCGCTGTGTGTCTGGGTGCGCTGTGTGTCTGGGTGCGCTGTGAGTGTTTGGGTGCTGTGTGTGTCTGGGGGTGCTGTGTGTGATGTGTGTCTGGGGGTGCTGTGTGTGATGTGTGTCTGGGGGTGCTGTGTGTGATGTGTGTCTGGGGGTGCTGTGTGTGTCTGGGGGTGCTGTGTGTGTCTGGGTGCTGTGTGTGTCTGGGTGCTGTGTGTGTCTGGGGGTGCTGTGTGTGTCTCGGGGCGCTGTGTGTGTCTCGGGGCGCTGTGTGTGTCTGAGGGCGCTGTGTGTGTCTGAGGGCGCTGTGTGTGTCTGAGGGCGCTGTGTGTGTCTGAGGGCGCTGTGTGTGTCTGAGGGCGCTGTGTGTGTCTGAGGGCGCTGTGTGTCTGAGGGCGCTGTGTGTCTGGGTGCGCTGTGTGTCTGGGTGCGCTGTGTGTCTGGGTGCGCTGTGTGTCTGGGTGCGCTGTGTGTCTGGGTGCGCTGTGTGTCTGGGTGCGCTGTGTGTCTGGGTGCGCTGTGTGTCTGGGTGCGCTGTGTGTCTGGGTGCGCTGTGAGTGTTTGGGTGCGCTGTGAGTGTTTGGGTGCGCTGTGAGTGTTTGGGTGCGCTGTGAGTGTTTGGGTGCGCTGTGAGTGTTTGGGTGCGCTGTGAGTGTTTGGGTGCGCTGTGAGTGTTTGGGTGCGCTGTGAGTGTTTGGGTGCGCTGTGAGTGTTTGGGTGCGCTGTGAGTGTTTGGGTGCTGTGTGTGTCTGGGGGTGCTGTGTGTGATGTGTGTCTGGGGGTGCTGTGTGTGTCTGGGGGTGCTGTGTGTGTCTGGGGGTGCTGTGTGTGTCTGGGTGCTGTGTGTGTCTGGGGGTGCTGTGTGTGTCTGGGGGTGCTGTGTGTGTCTGGGGGTGCTGTGTGTGTCTGGGGGTGCTGTGTGTGTCTGGGGGCGCTGTGTGTGTCTGGGGGCGCTGTGAGTGTTTGGGTGCTGTGTGTGTCTGGGGGTGCTGTGTGTGTCTGGGGGCGCTGTGTGTGTCTGGGGGCGCTGTGTGTGTCTGGGGGCGCTGTGTGTGTCTGGGGGCGCTGTGTGTGTCTGGGGGCGCTGTGTGTGTCTGGGGGCGCTGTGTGTGTCTGGGGGCGCTGTGTGTGTCTGGGGGCGCTGTGTGTGTCTGGGGGCGCTGTGTGTGTCTGGGGGCGCTGTGTGTGTCTGGGGGCGCTGTGTGTGTCTGGGGGCGCTGTGTGTGTCTGGGGGCGCTGTGTGTGTCTGGGGGCGCTGTGTGTGTCTGGGGGCGCTGTGTGTGTCTGGGGGCGCTGTGTGTGTCTGGGGGCGCTGTGTGTGTCTGGGGGCGCTGTGTGTGTCTGGGGGCGCTGTGTGTGTCTGGGGGCGCTGTGTGTGTCTGGGGGCGCTGTGTGTGTCTGGGGGTGCTGTGTGTGTCTGGGGGTGCTGTGTGTGTCAGGGTGCTGTGTGTGTCAGGGTGCTGTGTGTGTCAGGGTGCTGTGTGTGTCAGGGTGCTGTGTGTGTCAGGGTGCTGTGTGTGTCAGGGTGCTGTGTGTGTCAGGGTGCTGTGTGTGTCAGGGTGCTGTGTGTGTCAGGGTGCTGTGTGTGTCAGGGTGCTGTGTGTGTCAGGGTGCTGTGTGTGTCAGGGTGCTGTGTGTGTCTGGGGGTGCTGTGTGTGTCTGGGGGTGCTGTGTGTGTCTGGGTGATGTGTGTGTCTGGGTGATGTGTGTGTGTGTGTGTGTGTGTGTGTGTGTGTGAGGGGGCTGTTAGTGTGATTTTTTTATTTAAATTTCAATATATATTTTTTTTATTAATAATAAAAAAAAAAAAAAAGTTATATCCCCCCCTCCCTTCTTACCTTTATCCTGGGATGGGGGTCCATTCTGCTTGTGGGTGGGGTGCCATGCTGCCATGGAGGGTGCTGCAATCCTTCCCTGGTGGTCCAGTGGTGAGAGTGAACTCTAACCTGCCGGCTAGAGTTCACTCTCGCGAGATCTGAGCGTTGCCGCGGTAACCGGTAACCGCGGCAACGCTCAGACCTCGCGAGAGGACCCGGCGGAGCTGCTGGACAGAGCTCCGCCGGTCCTCTCTCCTGCCTCCCTTCCTCCCCTGCCGGCGGCCGCATCTCAATGCCTGTGGGCCGGTGAGGGAGATCTTTGATCTCCCCACCGGCCCATGGAGACACACAGCAGGGCCGGCGCTCGGGTAGCGCTGGCCCTGCAGGGGCTGGCAGGGGAGATCCTGTGATCTCCCCTGCCGGCCTCGGCCCCACGGCTATCGCGGCCCACCGGGCATTTGCCCGGTATGCCCGATGGCCAGTCCGGGCCTGATCCCCTCCCAACCAATGTCACTCTGCTTCTTCAAACTAATAACTTTACATCACTTGTTTTGGTATTGCTACGTTTATTACCTAGACCTGCGTTAATACCGCAGTCCCGTCAAGCTTTCTACGCTTTCAACCACCGTCCGCCAACCTGGGATCCTGTATTTCAGTACCAGGTATTGTTAATCTTACTTACTTCGATTAAGATTTCTCCTCAAGGCCTCACTCAGCTTCCTTCATTACATTCCCAAAAATAATGGTAACTAGGGTCTTGTCTCTATGTATGGACCAACGTTCATTACATGGGTACTTACGTTTCAGTATCATTGATACACACCTCTCCATATGTTTGACATCTTTACATACATTATGTATAGCAGTGGCATATACCTACTGTACCATGCACTGTGATAAGAGTGATAAGAGTAATACTCAAGGTTAGTATCTAGATGTGTTCGGTCACACCATTAGACAAGCCCCAACAGGTTTAGAGAACTGGCATACAGGGATAGGGGCTGGCCTTAGCTACCCTAAGTAAATTCACCGGTCCCACAAGGCCTACTCCCCACCTCAACACTGAGGTTCAGCCCCACGGCCAAAATCATAGTTAGCCGCATCGCTCACCCTTCTTTAGGGTTACAGTTAGGGCCTCCCAAGACACGGCGACACATATTTGAATCTCTTATGCTCATCGAGAGGCCAACATCCCGCCACCACGCCAGTGGCCATGACTTCCCTCGGCCCAAATCATACGTAGAGCCTTTCACCGCCACTTGGCATTAGCAGGGCCTCATCTGTCACTAAATACTATAGTCACTATATACTATAGTCAAGTTCTTCACCTCGGCACTAGTCAGCAGGCCAGTTCTCCGAAGGTTGAGACCTTGATGATTTAAAATTAGGTAGGGGAGTGTATAGGAAGAATGAGTTCTTCCTTCACACTCCCCTACCTAATTTTAAATCATTATTCCTTTTTCAGAATGTAATAAGAATCAATTCCCATCGATGATTTGCCATTGGATGAAGTGTCCATCACGCCAGCCAGACCTAGATCTCCAGAAGAATTCCTCACTCCCTCTACCCCTAGGTCCTTGAGATCTTGGACTATCACAAAAAATGCAGCTGAACTTGGACTCAGGGGTATCCCCTTTTCAGCCACTGCTAGAAAGGCAGAGCTGTACAGACTTTTGAGGTCACAAGGGCTGTGTGGCAGAAGCAGCCACAAGAGACTGTTACCCGAAATGTTATATTGTATTTAAACTGCATGTCACTGAAGGTTACATGGTATTTGAACGGCATGTTAAAATAATCGGTCCCCAAACCAGAAACTCCTAACCGGTAAAAAACAAAAAGTTAGCATTTAGTAATTATAAAAAAAACCAGAGTGAGGAAGACAGAATGACCTATAAGATTAGGCAGAAAGAGGCTAAGCAAGTTATAAGAGCTTCCAAATCCCACACAGAAGAGAAAATAGCACAGTCAGTAAAAAAAGGGGGACAAAACTTTTTTTAGATACATAAATGAGAAAAGAAAAGTAAAACAAGGATTAGTTAGATTAAAAACAAAAGAAGGAATGTATGTAGATGAGGATAAAGGTCTAGCTGACTGCCTTAATGAATATTTTTGTTCGGTATTTACAGCTGAAAATGAAGGAAAGGGACCTCTGTTAAAAAAAAGGATAAATGAGTCATTTATTACACGTGAGTTTACAGAGGAAGAGGTTCTATTTCAACTGTCAAAAGTAAAGACAAATAAGTCAATGGGACCTGATGGAATACACCCAAAGCTATTAAAAGAGCTTAGTGGTGTACTAGCAAAACCATTAACAGATTTATTTAACCAATCATTGTTAACAGGAGTAGTCCCAGAAGATTGGAAGTTAGCGAATGTTGTGCCCATTCACAAGAAAGGTAATAGGGAGGAGTCGGGCAACTATAGGCCAGTAAGCCTTACTTCAGTAGTGGGGAAAGTGATGGAAACCATGTTAAAGGATAGGATTGTTGAACATCTAAAAACACATGGATTTCAAGATCAGAGACAACATGGGTTTACTTCAGGGAGATCATGCCAAACTAATCTTATTGATTTTTTTGATTGGGTAACTAAAATTATAGATCAGGGTGGTGCAGTAGACATTGCTTTCCTAGATTTCAGTAAGGCTTTTGACACTGTTGCACATAGAAGGCTTATCAATAAACTGCAATCTTTGAGTTTGGATTCCAATATTGTTGAATGGGTAAGGCAGTAGCTGAGTGACAGGCATCAGAGGGTTGTAGTCAATGGAGTATATTCGAAGCTTGGGCTTGTCACCAGTGGGGTACCTCAGGGATCTGTACTTGGACCCATTCTCTTTAATATTTTTATTAGTGATATTGCAGAAGGTCTTGATGGTAAGGTGTGTCTTTTTGCGGATGATACTAAGTAACAGGGTTGATGTTCCAGGAGGGATAAGCCAAATGGCAAATGATTTAGGTAAACTAGAAAAATGGTCAGAGTTGTGGCAACTGACATTTAATGTGGATAAGTGCAAGATAATGCATCTTGGACGTAAAAACCCAAGGGCAGAGTACAGAATATTTGATAGAGTCCTAACCTCAACATCTGAGGAAAGGGATTTAGGGGTGATTATTTCTGAGGACTTAAAGGTAGGCAGACAATGTAATAGAGCAGCAGGAAATGCTAGCAGAATGCTTGGTTGTATAGGGAGAGGTATTAGCAGTAGAAAGAGGGAAGTGCTCATGCCATTGTACAGAACACTGGTGAGACCTCACTTGGAGTACTGTACACAGTACTGGAGACCCTATCTTCAGAAGGATATTGATACCTTAGAGAGAGTTCAAAGAAGGGCTACTAAACTGGTTCATGGATTGCAGGATAAAACTTACCAGGAAAGGTTAAAGGATCTTAACCTGTATAGCTTGGTGGAAAGACGAGACAGGGGGGATATGATAGAAACATTTAAATACATAAAGGGAATCAACACAGTAAAAGAGGAGACTATATTTAAAAGAAGAAAAACTACCACAACCAGAGGACATAGTCTAAAATTAGAAGGACAAAGGTTTAAAAATAATATCAGGAAGTATTACTATTACTGAGAGGGTAGTGGATGCATGGAATAGCCTTCCAGCTGAAGTGGTAGAGGTTAACACAGTAAAGGAGTTTAAGCATGCGTGGGATAGGCATAAGGCTATCCTAACTATAAGATAATGCCAGGGACTAATGAAAGTATTTAGAAAACTGGGCAGACTAGATGGGCCGAATGGTTCTTATCTGCCGTCACATTCTATGTTTCTATGTTTCTATGGTTCGGGAACCGATTTTAAGTACCGAATGAAGGACCACCGGGCTGTGGTCGTGTGCCTCCCCTTAATGGAAGGCAACAATGTTGCAACGATCCGTAATTGGGTTCGTGGGTGGCCGCCGTTCACATAAAACACACGTGGCGGCGGCCATCTTAACTCCCGAACAGCGGTGTTTGGTCGTCGAGCGTCTGGAACTAAAATCGGACGCTCGACTACCCAGACACCGCTCAGACCTCCAGGACCCCAGAAACGTACGATTCAAACTACCGAACGGTCCACCGTTCGGTAGTTTGAATTCCCCAGATTAGGGGATTCATCCGAACATAGAATTAGAGCCGGATGGCTAAAATGTTCGGTACTTTTTATTCACTGAAATAGACCGACCGCAGGGCCAGAATCCTTGGAGCCGTTTTTGGCTACCGAATCCCTGCGGTCGGTCAAAACTTTAACTGTCTGTAACTCCCGAACCCCTGGTCTGATCTGGGTGAATTTTGAGTATGTTGCTCACCCAGAACAGATCTACCAGGGGACCCCTTATTTGTCACCGTACCCCCTGTATTTAGGGGACATCCAGAAACTGGGGAAAACTCTGTTCCCACTAATGAGTTTAACTGCTAATCTAAGGGGAGGAGAGGGAGAGGAGGTGACCACGATGTGATTGGATACTGTAAGTTACCTCCCTTGCATGGGAAAAAGACATAAAAGCAAATGTGTGAATAAAGCTGACAGTTGACCTCCAAGCTATGTGTCGTCTAGTTCTTGGAGGGAAGGGATTGTAACTACGCTACCTGTTTTATACCTGTCTTGGATTGCTGTTCCTGTCTACCAGCGGAGCTACCTTGGATCATACCTCTACTCCGCTACAGGCGGTCTACCAGCACCTCCGATTCTGCACAGGAAACCCTGACCGCTATTCTGGCCAACCTCCAAACCATGAATAGTAGACTGCAAAAAGTGGAATCAGCCATAGCAAACCCAGGTGACCTACCAGGCCCTTCAGGTCCTCCTCTGGTAATCCCTATTTTGCCGACTGGCACCACCCTCCCCCACCAACCACAACCACTACCTCTTATGTCTCACCTGCTCACTCCGTCCCAGCATCTATAAAAAAAGGAAATACTGGATGGGAAGGGAGTGAACCTATTTTCCCTGCTCATAGCTTCACAAGATGTACTTGAAAACAGCATATAATTACAGGGACATCTCAGTGGTATTAAAAACTAGAGACCCAAGACTGTCGCCTAAAAAATGACTGACCGAGGTCAGCTTAGATATTGTGGCTTACTACCTATGCTCCCACCCAGCCAGGCATTTGGTAGACTATTTGGTGACTGGTTTCTCTCTGGCTTTTCACACGGGCCTCCTCACCATCCGAACAGGCACGCTCGAATGCCCTAACCTGCTGTTGGCTTCTAACGACCCTCTTATTGTGGACCACCTACTGTCCACATAAACTAAAGCAGGCTTCATGATTGACCCTTTCACAGTATCACCTTTTTCATTCTGGCGTACCAACCCCATTGGTGTAGCCGTGCACAAATACTCTAATAAAAAAAGACTGATTATCGACCTCTCAGCACCTCATTCTTCTTCCGTCCCCAGCATAAACTCTCTCATACCCACTGAGGAGTTTTCACTACACTACGCTAAAATCGATGACGCGATGCAAGCCATCATCACAGCAGGCAGCAAGGCATTGTTGAGCAAGACCGACCTCACCAACGCCTTCAAGCTCCTACCCGTTCACCCCTCACTATGGCACTTAAGTGGTGTTAAATGGCGGGACAGGTATTATTTTTCTACCCGGCTAACTTTTGGGTCAATGTGCAGCCCTAAGCTGTTTGACATTGACGCTGAAACGCTCTGTTGGCTGCTCCTAAACATAGTTAGGTGTCCGTCCATTATCCACTATTTGGACGATTTTTTGTTGGTAGATCCGGGGTCACACACACCAAGTAGCGTTCACACCACCACAGCCCTTTTCACTACATTAGGGGTATCCCTGTCACCAAGTAAAATGTGTGGACCCTCTACCAAGCTAGTTTTCTTGGGCATCGTTTTGGACACCGTATCTTTCCAAGCCAGCCTACCACCCGAGAAATTGACCCGCATTAGGGACGAAATCTGTCTGTTCCTGCGGAGTGATACATGCACCAGGAGGGGACTCCAGTCCTTATTGGGGTCCCTTAATGTCGCATTGCAGATCATTCCGCAGGGCAGATTATTCGTCTGTAGGCTACTTTGTTTACTCCATGGGGTGCCTGACTCCTGACCAATTACTTTGTTTTGAATATTTTTATTGGTTTCATAGCATAAATGCATGTATCAAACTGATCTGTAGTTAAGCACGTGATTGCCCACGCAGGGGCCTAGGCATTGGTTTAGCGTATCAAACTGATTTGTAATATAGCCAGTTGTCGCCCTCGCAGGGGCTGAAGCATTGGTTTACACAGTATGCACATTTGGTTGCCTTCGCAGAGGCGAATTTGTCATAGCCAGTTTAACTTAGAAACATAGAAACATAGAAACATAGAATGTGACAGCAGATAAGAACCATTCGGCCCATCTAGTCTGCCCAGTTTTCTAAATACTTTCATTAGTCCCTGGCCTTATCTTATAGTTAGGATAGCCTTATGCCTATCCCACGCATGCTTAAACTCCTTTACTGTGTTAACCTCTACCACTTCAGCTGGAAGGCTATTCCATGCATCCACTACCCTCTCAGTAAAGTAATACTTCCTGATGTTATTTTTAAACCTTTGTCCTTCTAATTTTAGACTATGTCCTCTGGTTGTGGTAGTTTTTCTTCTTTTAAATATAGTCTCCTCTTTTACTGTGTTGATTCCCTTTATGTATTTAAAGGGACTCTATAGTCACCATATAAAAGCAAGAAAGACAGGTCCCCCAGCCTTCCTTCTTGCTTTTATATGAACTTTCATTCATTAAAAAAAAAAAAATCGGTGGTTTTATATTAAAAACTTACCTCCGTTCCAGCGCCGAGCTCCCCGCTAGGCCGCGCCCCCTTTTTCGTCAAAATGACGAAATCGCGGGGCCCAATGGGACGGCTTCGCGCTGGACCAATCGCGTTCTTCATAGAGCGGCATTGTATGCCGCCCTATGAAGAACCTGAGCGCTTTACCGCGCATGTGCGCGGAATGCGCGTTCGCGAGCTGAGCTGTCTGACTGACAGCTCAGCTCGCGTTCTAAAATTATCAATAATAATTTAGGGCCCCCACCCGCCCTGTGCGGCGGGTGGGGGCCCTAAAATTATCAATGAGGGGGGGGACCTACTGTCCCCCCCCCGGCCCCCACCCCTGTGCGGCGGGTGGGGGCCCTAAAATTATCAATGAGGGGGGGACCTACTGTCCCCCCCCGGCCCCCACCCCTGAGCGGCGGGTGGGGGCCCTAAAATTATCAATGAGGGGGGGGACCTACTGTCCCCCCCCCGGCCCCCACCCCTGTGCGGCGGGTGGGGGCCCTAAAATTATCAATGAGGGGGGGACCTACTGTCCCCCCCCGGCCCCCACCCCTGAGCGGCGGGTGGGGGCCCTACAATTATCAATAAGGGGGGGGACCTACTGTCCCCCCCCGGCCCCCACACCTGTGCGGCGGGTGGGGGCCCTAAAATTATCAATGAGGGGGGGGACCTACTGCCCCCCCCCGGCCCCCACCCCTGAGCGGCGGGTGGGGGCCCTAAAATGATCAGTAAGGGGGGGGGACCTACTGTCCCCCCCCGGCCCCCACCCCTGTGCGGCGGGTGGGGGCCCTAAAATGATCAATAAGGGGGGGGACCTACTGTCCCCCCCCCCCCGGCCCCCACCCCTGAGCGGCGGGTGGGGGCCCTAAAATGATCAATAAGGGGGGGGACCTATTGTCCCCCCCCGGCCCCCACCCCTGAGCGGTGGGTGGGGGCCCTAAATACAAAGGGGGGGGGGACCCTAGTTAACCCTCCCCCCCCCAAAAAAAATATCTCCCTACCTACCCCCCTCACCCTAAAAATAATGAGGGGGGACCATTAACTAAAAACCTGTAAAAAAATGAGATAAAATCAACTTACCATTCGATGTTTTCTTTCTTCTAAAATCTTCTTTCTTCAGCCCCAAAAAAGGGCAAATAAAAATCCATAATAACCGACGCAATTAAAAAAAAAAAAAAAAAAAACCGAGCGCAAAAAAAAATAATCCATCTTCACCCATGGAGGGCTCCGCGCAGACTGAGCTCCGCAGGGGGGGGGAAGGCTTATAAAGCCTTGCCCCGCCCTGCAATTAGGCTAAGAACACTCTGATTGGTGGGTTTAAGCCAATCAGAGTGCTCTTTGTCATTTTACAAGCGTGGGAAAGTTCTTTGGAATTTTCCCACGCTTGTAAAATGACACAGAGCACTGTGATTGGATGGATTTCAAGCCATCCAATCACAGTGCTCTGTGTCATTTTACAAGCGTGGGAAAGTTCTTTGGAATTTTCCCACGCTTGTAAAATGACAAAGAGCACTGTGATTGGATGGATTTCAAGCCATCCAATCACAGTGCTCTGTGTCATTTTACAAGCGTGGGAAAGTTCTTTGGAATTTTCCCACGCTTGTAAAATGACAAAGAGCACTGTGATTGGATGGATTTCAAGCCATCCAATCACAGTGCTCTTTGTCATTTTACAAGCGTGGGAAAGTTCTTTGGAATTTTCCCACGCTTGTAAAATGACACAGAGCAATGTGATTGGATGGCTTGAAATCCATCCAATCACAGTGCTCTTTGTCATTTTACAAGCGTGGGAAAATTCCAAAGAACTTTCCCACGCTTGTAAAATGACACAGAGCACTGTGATTGGCTTAAACCCACCAATCAGAGTGTTCTTAGCCTAATTGCAGGGCGGGGCAAGGCTTTATAAGCCTTCCCCCGCCCTGCGGAGCTCAGTCTGCGCGGAGCCCTCCATGGGTGAAGATGGATTATTTTTTTTGCGCTCGGGTTTTTTTTTTTTTTTTTTTATTGCGTCGGTTATTATGGATTTTTATTTGGCCTTTTTTGGGGCTGAAGAAAGAAGATTTTAGAAGAAAGAAAACATCGAATGGTAAGTTGTTTTTATCTTATTTTTTTTTTCTTTACAGGTTTTTAGTTAAAGGGTCCCCCCTCATTATTTTTAGGGTGAGGGGGGTAGGTAGGGAGATAAGTTTTTTTTTTTTTTTGGGGGGGGGGGGGGGGGAGAGGGTTAACTAGGGTCCCCACCCCCTTTGTATTTAGGGCCCCCACCCACCGCTCAGGGGTGGGGGCCGGGGGGGGGCAGTAGGTCCCCCCCCTTATTGTGAATTTTAGGGCCCCCACCCGCCGCACAGGGGTGGGGGCCGGGGGGGGACAGTAGGTCCCCCCCCTTTTGTGAATTTTAGGGCCCCCACCCACCGCTCAGGGGTGGGGGCCGGGGGGGGGCAGTAGGTCCCCCCCCTTATTGTGAATTTTAGGGCCCCCACTGCCGCACAGGGGGGGGGGCCGGGGGGGGACAGTAGGTCCCCTCCTATTGTGAATTTTAGGGCCCCCACCCACCGCTCAGGGGTGGGGGCCGGGGGGGGGCAGTAGGTCCCCCCCTTATTGTGAATTTTAGGGCCCCCACCCGCCGCACAGGGGTGGGGGCCGGGGGGGGACAGTAGGTCCCCCCCCTATTGTGAATTTTAGGGCCCCCACCCACCGCTCAGGGGTGGGGGCCGGGGGGGGGGCAGTAGGTCCCCCCCCTTATTGTGAATTTTAGGGCCCCCACCCGCCGCACAGGGGTGGGGGCCGGGGGGGGACAGTAGGTCCCCCCCCTATTGTGAATTTTAGGGCCCCCACCCACCGCTCAGGGGTGGGGGCCGGGGGGGGGCAGTAGGGCCCCCCCCCTTATTGTGAATTTTAGGGCCCCCACCCGCCGCACAGGGGTGGGTGCCGGGGGGGGCAGTATGTCCCCCCCTTATTTTTTATTTTAAGGCCCCCACCCACCGCACAGGGGTGGGGGCCGGGGGGGGACAATAGGTCCCCCCTTATTGATAATTTTAGTGCCCCCACCCGCCGCACAGGGGTGGGGGCCGGGGGGGCAGTATGTGCCACCCTTATTTTTAGGGCCCCCACTCACCGCTCAGGGGTGGGGGCCGGGGGGGGGGGAGGAGAGTAGGTCTGTCCCCCCCCCCCCCCCCCCCCCCCCTTCAACCACTATTGTGGCCAGACAGCATCCCTGTGGGTTCGGGCTTCAGCTGTCAGCTGAAGCCACGCCCACAGCAGTGCTGACAGGCTGTCAGCACACAAAGCGCGTTCACAGTGCTTTGTGTGCTGATAGCCCGTCTGATGCATTCACCCAGAATGCATCGGACGAGAGGCCTTTTTAGGGCCTCTGAACTCGGAAGTCCCTCTGGTGGCCGTCTGATTGACTGCAACAAGAGGTGTTCCAAGCTTCCAATGTAAACACTGCATTTTCTCAGAAAATACAGTGCTTACAAGAAAAAGGCTCCGGGTAGCTGTAGCACTCACCTAAACAACCTCATTAAGCTGAAGTTGTTCAGGTGACTATAGTGTCCCTTTAAATGTTTCTATCATATCCCCCCTGTCTCGTCTTTCCACCAAGCTATACAGGTTAAGATCCTTTAACCTTTCCTGGTAAGTTTTATCCTGCAATCCATGAACCAGTTTAGTAGCCCTTCTTTGAACTCTCTCTAAGGTATCAATATCCTTCTGAAGATAGGGTCTCCAGTACTGTGTACAGTACTCCAAGTGAGGTCTCACCAGTGTTCTGTACAATGGCATGAGCACTTCCCTCTTTCTACTGCTAATACCTCTCCCTATACAACCAAGCATTCTGCTAGCATTTCCTGCTGCTCTATTACATTGTCTGCCTACCTTTAAGTCATCAGAAATAATCACCCCTAAATCCCTTTCCTCAGATGTTGAGGTTAGGACTCTATCAAATATTCTGTACTCTGCCCTTGGGTTTTTACGTCCAAGATGCATTATCTTGCACTTATCCACATTAAATAAATAACTTAACCTTTTCGTACATAGCTGGGTACTTTGCGCTTTATACTCTTATAATCTGTGGTGCCCATTTATTTTGGTTAGAACTGTGGGTAAGCAGTTGTGTGCTCTTGCTATTTGCTTGCTGCTTTGAGCTCTAGTGTGTTGTGTAACTATTTGCTAGTTTGTTTTGGACCCCTTTTTTGGGGGGAGAGTGGGGGGGAGGAGGAGGGCTGGGTTGTAGTGTACTTTTTTTTTAGCTGTTCCCTCTGCTAGATGTGTTAGAGCCGTTTGCGTTAGGTCTGTGTCTCCTCTATTGTGTGTGTCTGTGGTTTTACATGTGTTGTATTGCTTCACTCTGGAGCTCTGTGTGCCTGCCTCTAGTTTTGCGTCTTTGCGGCTCATTTTCCCGTGTTTCGAAATCGGTTTCTGTGTGTATTTTCCGTGTGGTCATGTTTAGGTAGATTCACTTGTGTAAATGGCTGTAGTGTTGTCCTGTGCGGGTCGGATGTGTTTTCCGTGTGTGCTCAGCGCGAGGCTGCTTGTGTGTGTGGTGTGCGTTCTCTTGTATATGTTGTGGTCATGCCTGTTCGTTGCCTTGCCTTCATTAGTCCTTTGGAGGCATGTCTCTATGTAGGGGCGGGTCGTGACTTGTCTGGGTGTATGTGAGCTGTATGAGGGGGGGGTGGTGGGTGATTCTATCCCCTGTCGCCGTCCCGGTTCGCCTTTCTCCATCTCTTTATGTTGGTGCTGTATTTACTATGGTTTAATACTCTCCTTCTCCGCCTACTGTGTCTCCATGCGGTTCTGAAAAGAGTTGGAGGCGGTTCGTCTTATCCAGTGAAACCAGCGTTTGGTGTAGCGATCTCTGAGGTTCGGGGTGTTCGCCTTTATGTCTTCGAATTTCCTGGTGGCTTCTACCTCTTCTACCCATCATGTATCAGGGTGATGCTTTTGTCCCAGTCCGCTTCTGTCATGGGTTTGTCTAGGTCTTCCTCCCAGTTTCTCATGCAGCCAGTAGGTACCTACCTGTGACCAACATTGCATATATCTGCGAAATGGCACTTGGTGTTTCCTTATCTTGCGTACAGAGTAGTTTGAATTGCGTAGGTTCTCTTAGCAGTGATGGATTTTGCGGGATGGACCGAGCATATTCGGCTATTTGTGCTCTTGCCAGTGTGTGTGAAAAGGTGAGTGTCTTGTCCGGAAAGAGGTCAGTGACGGAGCGGACATTAAATGGTCGTTGGAGGACATCCATCATGTGGGGGGAGTTGCTGTGCGTCCCGCCGGGCCCAGTCTCCCGCTGGGAAGTCTGGGTTGCCTCTTAGCGGCAGTAGCGGGCCTGGGTCCGTTGTGAGGTATTGCTTCGTGCCTTGCCTTTGCCAGATCTTCATGGTCGCCGCCACAAATGGGTTGGTGACATGTATGTGCCCCTGGGTATCCATGGTAGAGTTCGGAGGTCGCAGTTAGTGATGTCGGATTCTAGCTGGGTCCACGGTTTTGTTCCGCTGGCGACTCTGGTGAGGTGCGCAGCCTGGTAGTATTTTTCGAAATCGGGAAGCACCAAGCCACCTCGGTGTTTAGGAAGGGTTAATTGATCGTGCGCTATGCGTGGGGATTTGCCCTTCCATATGAACGTGCGGACCTCTGCCCGTAGTGTCGTGAAGAAAGTTTGTGGAGCTAGTATCGGCACTGTTTGGAACACGGAGATAAATTTTGGTAGTAGCATCATCTTGACTGCATTTCACTAAGTAGCGCATGCGTTGGTCACACCAGCGGTATGGGTGTTGTCTTTGAAGTGTTTGTTTATAGGCGTGGTTGATGGTGAGGTTGAGAATCTACGACTTAGAGTAATTTATTTGGAGGTTGGAGATCCGACCATATTCTTCAAACTCTTCCTGTATCGCCGGCAAGGTGGTCTCCGGGTGTGGGACTACAAACAGCATGTCGTCCGCATATGCTAGAGTTTTGTGTTGTGTTGTTCCAATTGTGAGGCCCTGTATGTTTATGCTCAGTCTGATCCTCCGCAGAAATGGCTCCAGCGTCAACGAGAAGATCAGGGGCGAGAGTGGGCAGCCCTGTCTGGTTCCATTGTATATCCGGAACGGGTTAGTCAGTGCTCCCTTTATCCGGATTCGTGCCGTTGGGCAGACGTAGAGTGCCTGCACCCATGTAAGGTAGTTTGGTCCCATCCCGAAGGCCTGGAGGGTTGCAAACCTCATGTCCCAGTCCACCCTGTCAAACGCCTTTTCCGCGTCTGTCGACAGAAGGAGGGTCCGTGTCTTGTGTGCTATGATGTTCAGGGCACTGATGGTGTTGTCCCTCACCTCTCTGCCCGGGATAAACCCTGTCTGGCCTGGGTGGATCGTGTCCGGCAGTAGCGGCGCTAGTCGCGTCGCCAGAATGCTTGCCAAGAGTTTGATGTCCGTATTAAGCACTGAAATCGGGCGATAGTTTGGGCATAATGTCGGGCCTTTGGGAGCAGGGTAATGTTCGCCGAGGTGAACTGGGCCAACGGTGCTGCTCCCTCCTGGACGGAATTGAGGGCTTTAAGTAGTTTCGGTTGAACCTCTTGTGTGAAGACCTTGTAGTATTGGAGGGGCGGTCCGTCTGGTCCCGGTGCCTTGCCTGTTTTTGCTTTCTTGATGGCATGTGCCAATTTTTCGGGTGTTATAGGCGCTTCTAGTGCTTCTCTGTCGGCTTCTGTTATTTCTGGTATGTTTGCTGAGTCCAAGTATTTGCTTATGCCCGCTGTTTTATGTGGTCTCTGGTTGTCCTGTGCGTCCCTGCGAAGGTGGTAAAGGTCTTGGTAGTACTTTTGGAACTCCGTTGCTATTTGGTCAGGGAGGTGTCTGATTTGTTGCTGTGCGTTTTTTATTTTGGGTATATACAGTTGTGTTTTACGTTGCTTCAGGAGGTTGACTAGCAGTCTCCCGCATTTATCCCCGTGTTCGTGTATCATGTGTCTGTAGTGTTGGTAAGAGCGTTGGATCATTCTGTTAAGATGCGTGGTGAGTTGGTTTCGCTTATCTGTTAGGTCTCTGTATATCGTCGTTTCTAGGGTTCGTTTATGTCTGGCTTCCAGGATCACGATTTCTCTGCTGAGCTCGGTTATCTCCTGTACTGCTGCCTTTTTGCAGGTCACGCAAATTGCTATGATCTGGCCACGTACTACCGTCTTGTGTGCCTCCCAGCAAGTCAGTGGTGTCACGTCCTCTGTTTCATTATCTGGAAAGTAGTCCCGTATTATTTGGCCTATTTTGTCCGTCACTGTCACATCCGATAGGATTGATTCGTTCAGTCTCCAGGACATCTGTCTAGGTTTGAATAGTGGTGAGTTCATCCGCATGCGGATCGGGCAGTGGTCTGACCACGTCATTGGCAGGATTTCCACTGCTTTGAGTAGGGCCAAGTTGTGATGTGACATTAGGAAGTGGTCTAGCCTTGTGTATGTTGAGTGGGTCTGTGAGAAGAAGGTATAGTCCCTTGCTGTTGGGTTCAGCACTCGCCAGCAGTCTGCCAGTTGGTGTTGGTGTAATAAGCGGAGTGTGTTTGCGTGTCTGTTATGCGGGGTTGTTCCGTGTGTAGATGTAGAATCTTGATCTGGGTGCAGTGCCAGGTTCAGATCTCCCCCCATGATCAGAGTGCCTTTTGCGAACTTCATCAGGGTGTTTAGTGCGTTCCGAAGGAAGTGATACTGTTTCGTGTTCGGGGTGTAGACATTGGCGAATGTGTAGGTTTGTTCGAGGATAGTGCCTTTTAGCCCTGTTTGCATCTGACGGTTGCTTGTTCTGTGTATGGGGTTCTGCTGGAAAATAGGATGCCCACTCCCAGCGTACGTCTATCAGGGTTGTTGCTGAAGTAACCCATTCTAAAGTTGCAATCCTTCAGTGCCGGCGCTCTTCCTTCTTGAAAGTGCGTTTCTTGGAGAAACGCTATTGATGCCTTGTAGTGTTTCAGGTCCCGCAGAAGTCTTGTGCGCTTCTCCCTGACATTTAAACAGTGTACATTATAGGAAAGTAAGGTTAGGTCTTCATTGGCAAATCCGCCTGGTCCCGAGTCTGGCATCTTCCGGGAGGCCACAGGGGTGGTCAGGTTAGTTGTGGGGTACGGTTGAGTGTGTGTGTGTGTGGTGTAGTACCGCCCTGTGTATGTTTAGGGTTGGTACGTGTTCTGCGTCTATTTACGATGCCTGTAGGGTTTCTGTAGTTCTATAGGGTAATGGACAGTCGTCCCGGGTGTTTGACTGTGTTGCCCGGCCTGTTAGGGGGGCTGGGTCTATTTCGGGAGTTGTGTGTCCCCTGGTAGGTGGGGATTCCTGTGTCTTATTCCTGTGGAGGTGTCGGGCTTTCCGTGACGTCTTGTAGGTCTGTATGTATTAGTTGGTACTAAATGTAGTCCTTGGTCTGTCATCTCCTAAGTGGCTGTGTACTCGGAGCACCCGCTCCGTGCCTTATTTTGTAGTGAGTATGGATCTATGAGTGCGTGGTGCGTCGGTCCGTGCCCGGGCTGCCTCTGTTGTCAGTTATCGGCTCATGTGTGTGAGAATCGGTTTGTTTGATGCCGGCTTAAACGGGGCCTAGCTGTCTCGTGAGGTGGGGATGCTTTGGCATGGGGTGCCTTGTAAGTCGTATCGGGCCTGTGGGGATCCTGGTATGTCCGGGAGAGGGCCTCCATGTTACCTAGCTTCATTCAGTAGCTATGTTATCGTCAGATACTTGCCCTGTTCAGGCTCTAGAACCTGGAGTGTTATCTGGTTCGCTGCTCTGGGTCTGCCTGGAGGCTGGTGTGAGCTAGTGTTTCTGGGTTTCTAGTGTGTGCCGAACATCACACATTTATCTATGAACATCGTACAATGTGCTTTTCTGACTCCTTATTGTATTGTTTCTGCTTGCGTCTATCTATTAGCTTTGTGGGACAGCTGTCCCTATGTGTGCTTTTCCAGGTTCCCTTCCCCCTAGCTTTACCGGCCTGTCTTAGCGTCTAGGTGGTGCCTTGGCTTCCGTCCCCTTGATCTGTGTCATGGCCCTTCGCCTGGAAGTTTTGAGTGTATTTGCTCCCTTGTTCCCTCCCCCTTGTTGTTTTTTTTTTTGTACAAAGATACAGATTATCGTTATTTTCTTTGTGTATATTTACTTCATTTCCTTCTCCCGCCCTCCCTCCTCCCTGTCGTTGTAATTCTGCTTGTTTCTGTCTGTTCCCCCCCCCCCCTCCTCTCTGCTGTCCCCTTCCCCTGGTGCTCCCCCCTCCTTTCCTTCTGCTTTCCTTTGTCTCTCCTCTCCCCTTCCCATCTCGTTCCGTGGTTTTCCATCTTATCCTTGCGATTCAGGTGTCCCATAATCCTCCTCCCTCCTCTCCCGCCTCCCCCTACTAAGTATCCGTTAGTACATCATCATTACACGGTCCTGAGAGGCCTCAGGAATGGCGTCCTTATTCTTGTTTCAGTGTGGTTGCAAGCAAGTCTGTCTTTGAGCCAGCATGTTCCCTGCATTTCCCATACTAGCAAATTTGCCACATCTCCCTCCCCTGTTCCCCTCCCCAAATGTCCTGTTGCCCTCCCGGCTTTGCCGGCATTAAGGGTCAGGTCTCTGGTTGTGCCTCGTGTGTTGTGTTCCCCGCCAGTATGCTGTAGTCTCTTGATCCCCAGACCCCACCCCAATTCTTGCGTACTTGTGTGGTGCTCTTGTGTGTGTCCCCTTTGTTGGTACTCACGATTCAGCTAGGTCTCTTTAATGGTATAGGAGTCCCCATGTCCTTGTCTCGGCTGTGCGGTGCTGTGTTCTTTTACTGCTCCCTCTGTGCTTGGCCCTGGTGCCAGTCGCGTTGGTGCTGAGGCTGGGGTCTTTGCTGGCCTGCGTTGGGTCGGCGTGGTTGTTGGAGAAATGATCTTGCCAGCCAGTCAGGTACTTGTTGTGGTGGGAGGCCTAGGGTGTGTAGAAATCTCTGGACATCATCCGGCTTCCGTATTATCAGTTGGTCATGTCCATTTCTGGCTGTGAGCGAGAATAGCCCAGCGCTTGTTGCAGCGCTGACTTCACCGGACGCAGGGCCCTCCTGGCCTGCAAGGTGTAGCGTGACAGGTCTTGGGAAATAGATACGGTTTGACCTTCCATGCGGATCGCCCCCATGCGTCTGGCTGTGCGTAGTATTTCTTCTTTTAGGTGGTAGTTTTCTAGACGGCATATTCTGTCTCTCGTTTGCTCTTCATGTGCTGGTATGGGTCTCAGCGCCCTGTGTGCGCCGACCAGACCTATTCTGGGTACGTTTTGGCCCCCAAATACTTGGGTAAAGATCTGTCGCAATGTTTCTGGTATGTTTTCAGAATGCCCCCCTTAATGCACTCCGCGGACGCACAGGTTCAGTCTGCGGCCACGGTTGTCTAAATAGTCAACCCATGTGGTAAGGTAGGCTATGTCAGTGTCTTGTTTTGCGACCGTCGTGTTTGTGAGCTCCAGGTCCGTCCTTAGTGCCCTTGTTTACGTTTCCGCTCCTGCCATGCGGGCCTCTACGTTTGCCACATCGGCGCGCAGCTGGGCCACCTCCTCACGGACCACGCGGCCCAGTCTGTCGGAGAGGGCTTCAAAATCAGTTTTGGTGAGTAAATTGGGTAAAATGTCTCTCCACTCACCCTCTTATTGTTGCTGTGGATCCAGTGTGGAGAAAGAGCCGGGGAGAATCCGGCATCCATTTCCCGCTGTGGGGACTGCGTGCGGCTTGCGGTGTGGAGGAAGGGTCGGATGGATTGATCTCCTCCATGTCCCCTGGGTCTAGGGGTGCCGCCGTAGTCTGCCTGTCTCTTTGTGCGACCCATCTGCTGGTTGTGGGTGAGCTGGGCTCACTGTTTGCTGCGTTGATCGCGGGTGCCACGAGGAGCTACAGATTTAGCCCAATTACTTTGGATGGTCCCACCAGGGCTGATTTGCACATGTGGTATAACTTCTTGGCCGAATGGATTGGAGTCTCTCTGTTCATACCTCCTCTATCCGAGCTTTCACCTACTATTTACACACATCGGGTTTGCTGCCATTTTCGGCAACCACTGGTTTAGGGTTAACTGGCCCACTGAGACGGATGCCTTGCTGGCCTTTAGAGAAACATCCTCATTGTTCAAGATTTACCCCATTGTGGCGGCTGCCCATACATGGGGTCATCTCTGGACCGGCATGGCAGTTAAATGCTGCTCAGACAATTCAGCAGCCTGCGAAATTATCAACAAGGGACGGTGGTCCTCTCTTACCATCATGAGGCTGGTACGCAAGCTGACTTGGCTGGCAGCAACCGCTCCGTTTCACCTAGTCTGCATTCACATTCCTGGTATCCGTAACACAGCTGCTGATGCTCTTTCCCGCTCTCATTTTCAGGTATTCTTCCAGGCACTCCCCACGGCCCACCACCTACCATCCAGGATACCACCTTTTCACGAACTAATCATGGACTAACTGAGCTACTACGCCACGCTCAGGCACTCTTGCACCACGCACTCTCACCCAACACCACTACCACCTACGCTAGGGCTCTGTCCATTTTTAATAAGTTCACTGTGGAGTTTCACTTGCAAGGAGACTTCTCCATTAAAACCATGGTGGCTTTTTCCTCCTTCTGTCACCTATACATCAAATTATCCCATAATACCATTAAGCTTTACCTCACAGGGGTACAACACCACGTCCTCACTAACTTTTCTAATCACTTTCCTAACCACTACCACCAACGCTAGGGCTCTGTCCATTTTCAATAAGTTCACTGTGGAGTTTCACTTGCAAGGAGACTTCTCCATTAAAACCATGGTGGCTTTTGCCTCCTTCTGTCAACTATACATCAAATTATCCCATAATACCATTAAGCTTTACCCCACAGGGGTACAACACCACGTCCTCACTAACTTTCCTAATCACGCACCTTTTTTAGCATCATACCCTATTAAGAACATCCTTAAAGGTATTCACAAGGTTTCAGTTCTCCCTGTCACTACCAGATTGCCAATAGATGGTCCTATTTTTAAACCGCTTAGCGATCTACTGGACAAATCCCTGTTCGATTATCACACTAACCTGGTTTTAAAGGTCGCAATCTTTATTGCTTTCTATGGCTTTCTTAGACCTAGGGAGTTCAGTCGTACACCAGTTAGATACCACATCAAGCCTTAACCCCTTAAGGACACATGACATGTGTGACATGTCATGATTCCCTTTTATTCCAGAAGCTTGGTCCTTAAGGGGTTAAACTATCTCATCCAAAGAAAGTTGATGACCACTATGTCCTTTCATTACCTTCTGCGAAAACTAACCACACCAATCATCCCACTATCATTCCTCTCTTCCCTACTGAGAATGCCTGGTGCCCAGTCAAAGTACTTAACATTTTTCTTATATCTCACCACGCACACTCTCACTGGACACTCCACTATTACTACTCACCCACTCACCACAGCTAAGTTCACATCTCACATCAGAACTCTACTGTCAAGGTTGGGCTAAAAACCAGCTTCCTTCTCCGGTCACTCATTCCGTATAGGCGCAGCATCTTCAGCATCTAGCTCAAACATACCAGTCCACATCATTAAGAGACTGGGCCGCTGGAAATCCTCTATTTTCAATATTTACATACCACGACCGGAGAGGGAGCTTCGACAAGCTTTCAGAAGTCTTGCTTTATAACTTGTAGTAAAGTGTGTTTTCTTTGAATCCTCATTTTGCCCTCTTTTTATTACAGGCCTACTTGTTGGTTTTGCCACACCTCAACCAACTTTGCGTCTACTTATACATTTCATACCCTATTCAAAAATTCAGAGCACAAGTTGAAAGGCCATTAGGCCTGAATTTGTCGGAGGAGTTATGGCCCCTATTTAAACTCCTAGCCCCTACTCACCTCTCAAGCTGATTGACCCCACCCACCTACACCCATCTATATATTAAATTTCTACTGGTTCGTTGGTTTCGGTACACCTCAACCAACTTTACATCTTCATACATTCCATAACCTATGAAAAAAATTCAGAGTATATATATATATATATATATATATATATATATATATATATATATATACACACACACATATGTAGTCCTGTTTGAAACCAATACAAACCATTGTGTGGAAATCTATTCACAAATATATTTGTATAATGATATATCCCTGCTGAGGCGCAGTTTTTCCAAACTAAGAATATTTAAATTTGTTAATCTTTCTTCATAACTATAATGCTCCATTCTTTTTATTAATTTTGTAGCCTGCCTCTCCACTTTTTCTACTGCCATAATATACTTCTTAAACCCTCTAATTACAGAGGCAATTGTACATATTCTGATCAAAACAAAATTTGTGCTATATGTCTGTTCAACCGTAATTTTATAACATGACAGGAGGCTTCGTATTTGCTTAAGTCTCTCTTTACTAGAACTCCACAGCAGCATAGAAAAACAACCAATCAGAAAAAAGTTAGGTACTATAAAACTCCCCTCCCCATGCATCATTTCCTCTTTCTTTGCTGCTCCGCAGACAGTACAGGTCAGAGTACCACTGCCTCCTGCTTATAGTGGGTGGCTTTGGGATTTTAATTATATTTTCAGTGTTTCACTTATTTTTTATTTGGGGACTTGTTTGTGTGTTTCACTTTATGCACCTCTGCCTATTGCTCTGGGGTTTGTGGGGAGTTTAGGTTTCTTGGTCATCTGTTCATCTCCCCTGGGGATTCTTTCATTCCTCCGGTCGCGGGGTTCTGTGTTAATGCTCACACCCGCCGACCGGAGGCTTTACACGTGGCCGCCTGCCGCGGCCTGCTTTATCCACGGACCACATGCCCGCCGGAGGAGGAGGGAGCATTAACGCTGCCCCACTTGTGTTTTTCTTCTCCTCCGATGGCGGGTACTATGATACCGCCGACTGGAGTCTCAGCACGTGGCTGCCTACCGCGGCCGGCTCAATACGCGGACCACATGTGTCCGCCGGGGGAGGACAGAGCAGTTACGCCGCTCGCCCACCCGACCCCTCTCCTCACCTCACTTCACCGTCGGCGGATTCCCCGGCGGATTGCTTCAGTTGGCCATGTTTTTTCTTCAGAGGTGACTATTAGTTTTCTCTCAGTATATTTCTCACAGCTTACTGTGCCTTATGGTTTTTTACCTGTCAGATTTCTTTGTTTCTGTGACCTGTGTTATTGGCATATTTTGTCTAAGATTACTGTGTGTTTAATTGGCATATATACCTAAGGTTGCTGGGGATTTTGCTGACAGTGTATTTCACAGATTTCTGTGTGTTTTACTGACTGGGTGTACCACAGATTGCTGTGTGTTTTTCTGACAGTGTATTTCTAGATTTAGTTTTTCTGACAGTGTATATCGCAGTTTTGCTGTGAGTTTTACTGACAGTGTATATCGCAGTTTGCTGTGTGTTTGACTGACAGTGTATATCGCAGTTTGCTGTGTGTTTGCCTGACAGTGTATATCGCAGTTTGCTGTGTGTTTGCCTGACAGTGTATATCGCAGTTTG
Source organism: Pelobates fuscus (assembly GCF_036172605.1). NCBI lineage: Eukaryota > Metazoa > Chordata > Amphibia > Anura > Pelobatidae > Pelobates > Pelobates fuscus. Next base: position 110,931,008 of record NC_086324.1, on the reverse strand, counting down.
CTGTGTGTTTGACTGACCGTGTATATCACAGTTTGATGTGTGTTTGGCTGACAGGGTATATCACAGGTTGCTGTGAGTTTTGCTGGCGGTGTACATCTCAGATCGCTGAGAGTTTTGCGTTCTACTGTCAGGGTGTATCACAGATTACTGTGAGCTACAGATATATATGAACTCGGTCATACAGGCTCTGTACAAGGGTATACAGTGCCGATTAGCTCTAGGATTCATATGCTTCTCAGTATATATTCTTTCTGGTCCAGCTATGAGGTCTCAGATGGGACTACTCTGGTATGAATTCTCTGTCCATGGCATATATAGCTATCAGACCTGGCTCTGTCTCAAACTGGTATGGGAGACCAGTCTACGCTGATACGATACAATTTTATCAGGTTCTTGGGGGAATTCCTTGAGTTGGCTATGTTTAGCCCTGCTCCTCAAGGGTCCGTGACTACGATAACCTGCAGGTGGTATGATGATGGTAATCTATGATAATGCTACGGTATTTCAAACCGATCTGTGTGAGCATGTGCATACCTACCCTCAGTTCAAGGACAGTATCGCTCAGCGTATCTTACATTCATGGACATGTTGGTCAAGCCAAGAGCCAAAGTACGAGCCGAGAGCAAAGGTACGATCCGAGTGCCAAAGTGCTAGCCATGAGGCGGAGTACTAGCCATGAGCCGAGGTACTTGCCAAGCTAAGGTACTAGTCAAAGCCATGAGCCAATATGCTAGCCAAGGACCAGAGTACTAGCCAAGAGCAAACGTTCAAGTTAAAAGCTGAAGTACTAACCGAGCTGAGTACTACCAAAAGCCAAAGTACTAGCCAAGAGCAAAAGTACTAAACTGGTATACTTCCGCTTATACCCAATACAGCTGGAATACCACTATTTGCCTGCTGGGCACTTAGGGACTGCCAGTCCCGGTTCAGGTTTATTCTCACGGCATTACACTGTCTAAAAGGGTTGGTGTCTAGGGGTCCTATGTCACAGGATGCTCTGAAGATCGGCTATTTTTTAGGGACCAGAGGTCCCCATTGCTCATTCAATATCCATTGTAACGCTTTACGGAATTGGATGGCACTATATAAATACATGTTATAATAATATAACAATAATACACAACCCAGGATTGGCCTGCCATGTCTGTGCCCCATTGATTGGCCTGCCATGTCTGTGCCCCATTGATTGGCCTGCCATGTCTGTGCCCCATTGATTGGCCTGCCATGTCTGTGCCCCATTGATTGGCCTGCCATGTCTGTGCCCCATTGATTGGCCTGCTATGTCTGTGCCCCATTGATTGGCCTGCTATGTCTGTGCCCCATTGATTGGCCTGCTATGTCTGTGCCCCATTGATTGGCCTGCTATGTCTGTGCCCATTAGAACGGCCTGCTATGTCTGTGCCCATTTAAACGGCCTGCTATGTCTGTGCCTATTTGCTTGGCCAACTATTCTGTGTCCATTCGTTTGGCCTGCGGGACCTATGCCCTACTCACGGGCCTGCACGATTGGTGCCGAACCCCTTTTTGGCCGCTGGCCTGGGGGAATATCTCTGAGGAACACCCAGTGCCTTTCAGTGACATGGAGATTGGCAGGTGTCCAGACAAGCACCATTGCCATACTATCCAAGAAGACGCCAGTATACGGCCATCTGAATATGGTGGGAAGGGTGAAGGCCCTAAACCTCATGCCTGAAGGGCTAGGTTTCTTATGAAGACCCGGACACGTCCATGGTTTACACCAAACCTGCAACGGCACATCCCCAAAGAGGACTTCGCACAGGCAAGGACCGGTACTCTGACACCTACAGGAGTACGCAGTGTTTTTCCTTGTCTTTAACATCTGCTTTTTGCCTTCTCTCTGAGATAGAATTGGCATATTTTCTCATCTACGTTATTGTTGCCTTTTTGTTTTTCATTACTTATTTTTCCTTTCGCTCGGGTCGTCAAGAGGCCTGACTAGACCTCTCCCGGGCACTCGTGGATCGCGGAGTACGTCTCCAGCTTTCCTCAGACTACCAACGGCCTTCCTGGACCCCGCGCGCGCGCACGGGATCCGGACAGTCAGTTGATAGTTTTTTTCCATCGTTGTTTCCGAAGATTGCCCTCAGCCTTATGCTGACATTAATAATTGGTGTGCCCTGCAGTTGACCACCCCGAGTCTTTAGGGACTCTAGTTTGGATCACAGGAGGGTGCGGCCTTCCATCATCTCGATCCAACTATATTTATTTGCAGAAGCAGAGGGCGAACCCCTCTTATATACAGTACAGGGTACTGATTTGTTATTAGAGGACGCAGCCCCTCCCTCGACCTCAACCAGATACTGGGCTAGATGCGGAGGACATGTTTGTAGGACACATTCTCGTAGAGAGAACCGGCCACGGAGGTAGACTCTGCTGTTGGTTATTAACGGGTGCGGCCCGCTCAGGCTAGCAACTGGACGCTATCACAGTATGCGATCACATTGGTAGAGAGCGTGGCTCTCTCATACACTCGCCGCTCTACAGTGCCGGCCATTTGTTCATCACACAGGCTTGTACCTGTGCAAGACATTGATGACTACATAGAGGGGCGTCCCACCTGCGTCCATTTAGATCTGACGCCCATGCTACTGATTTCGTTATAGAGGACTACCTGGTAATGCAAGATATACATATTTAGACCAGATCCCTCTATTCTATCTCCGGTAGTGGATTTACAGGATCCGGACCGCTGTATCACACGCAAGATGATATACCTTCAGAGGTAGGATGGGGGTGACTTCCACTTATTTACACAGCCTCCTGGAGATGCTACGGCTAATGGATGGTCCTCCGGTTTTACGGGAGTACAGGTTTTGGTATATTCTGCACCACTTACCGCAGTGTCTTGCTTTATATTTGGATATCCAGACCATTATCGACAAACTGCGCAGACAGTTTCACCCATGTCAAGATGACAGGAGATACGGAGACCTTCATGGAGCAAACGGACACTGCCTTGTTCGGGTAACAAGATTAAGGAAGGCCTATTAACCGGTCTGAAGATACACCGTACGCATGCATCACATGGTGAGACCAGAAACCCCGCTTGTCTTGAATTCCCCGGTCATTACGACCTTGGGATAAGATGGCAGGACTGCCCCATCGCCTCGGAGCGCATACCTGGTGACCAGGGTTCGAAGATGGTGGGCCCTCCGTCTATATTCTATTTAGCCCTCACAGGAGCCGTTTTTTTGGATTCGCGCAAACCTACCTTTCAACTACTGTCAAGGAGACCTACGAGACTTTATGGAGGTACCTGGTGTGCCCCGATTCCTACACCGACTTCTTTCACTCTTAGACGAGGACATATCTGGATGGAAATCTGCACTCCGGTTTGCGTTTCCCGTCCCTTTGAATATTTCTGGGATTCGCTATTCCCTGAATAGTCGACCACCGTTCCTCCACACTGGTTCGGTTCGGAACCCTGAATGGACGCCCTTTGGGGTCTTTTCTCTACCACGTCCGAGGATTACACAATCCATTTGGAATATTTGAATCACTTAGGATACGGCTAGTTTGATTACACTCTTGCCTGCATTATAATTTATTCTTGGATGAGACATTTCACTGGGTAGGCCAGGAGGGAACAAAAGATCCTACTCGGTTCTATTGCAATTTGGTGGTGGACTTAGGTACATTTCTTGAGATTGGAGATCTACCTGCAAGGCCACATCGCCGGATGACCCTGGCATCCGATCGGAGGATGGACCGATCGGAGGAGTCACCTTACAGATCAGGAGTTGAGACATGATGGCAGTTTCATCTCGCGGCCCTACATCCGCACACGGCCTTCGATATTTTACAACTACAGGAAAATAGCTGATTGGTCAGCTTGCCAGCTCAGGGACTGACGCTGGGGAACAGGTCGCAACACCACGTACGATGGATCTATCAGCGGATGGTGTTTCTTTCCGTGTTGAGATGCATCGTCGGTTGGCATCTTCATTAATCCGTCTATCGTTTATCGCAGTTGGGGAGTCCAATTGTGATTACTCTGAGATCTCCTGGAATAGGTACCAGCGACACAAACCGCGTTGGATTGGTGATCTGAGCGTTGAAACAGCAAATACGAAGCCTCCTGTCATGTTATAAAATTGTAGATTTGCTAGCTTAAGTGTACCTATAATCTTAATTTTATTAATGACAGGAGGTGAGTATTTCCCACCCATTCTTATCCCTCCCTTGTTTAATTTTATAGTTTAGATCAGTGTTTCCCAACCCAGTCCTCAAGGCACACCTACCAGTCCAGGATTTAAGGATTACCCAGTTTTGTCTAAGGTGTTTTTTCTTTTTTTTCTAAAAACACCTTAGACAAAACTGGGTAATCCTTAAATCCTGGACTGGTAGGTGTGCCTTGAGGACTGGGTTGGGAAACACTGGTTTAGATTAATCAGGTGCGTATGCAACTCTGTTTGTTGTCTCTGCTACCTGTCGCTTGTTTCTTATGTCTGTTTTTCATAGTAGGGTTGGGATATCTACATGTTAAGATGATTTTGGTGGCTATATTGGGTGCCTACATGCTTATTCAGAGAGTACATTACTATGGATAATCAACCTGTTCGATTCTGTTTTTCTCTCGTTTCAGAGAGACTTTGTTTTCTTCCCCATTATTTTTCTGCCTCTTGTTCTGTTTTGTCGCAGCTTGAAAGAGGAAATGGTGCATGGGGAGGGGAGTTTTATAGTACCTAACTTTTTTCTGAAAAAAGTTTTTTGTTTTTCTATGCTGCTGTAGAGTTCTAGTAAAGAGAGACTTAAGCAAATCCTGTCATTAATAAAATTAAGATTATAGGTACACTAAAGCTAGCATAATCTACAATTCACCTTTCATATTATATGCCCACACTTCTTATATATATTTTTGTGCAAAATAAACCAGGCTTTCATTTCATATCAGATATTTCTATATTAAACCTAATTTAATATGAATAATATCTAAAGTGTGAGAAGTTAAGAAATTGTGTTATTTTCTTCTGCTCAGCATGTTGACTGTGAATATCATAATACTGTTAACTTTTACTGCAATAAAATAAAAATTTGTGTTCAGCAATGTCTCACGAGTACAACAGTACATATTTTATGGTGTTTTGGAAAGTTACAGGATTAAATATAGGACTTGCAAATTAAATTGAATAAAATGTCATGTAGATCCCTCAAATTGTAATTGGTAAAATCACATAATTATGTGAAAAGATTCTATAAATATACATGTAGAATTTAAAAAAATAAATGTATGTATGTGTGTATATATTATATGTATGTATGTATGTATGTATGTATGTATGTATGTGTGTGTGTGAAAATGTATTCATACTTAGTGTAATTCTTTTCCTGGTCATAGGCCATGGCAGCACAACAATGGGTAGCTCCTCCCTATACCTGGTGTGACCGAAAGCAAGGAATTGTGCTGGAGGGAATCTATATACCTCCCCAGATTTTGCAAGGTTCCTACTTTGTGTAATTAGCCCCAGGGAAATGTGTTATGTTAAAATTAATATTGCGGGGGCGGGGCCGGGCCGCCGAGCAGAGAGGCAGCAGAACAATCTGCCTCCCGGCCTGAGCCCGGAAAAACAGCAGAAATCAGCGCTCAGACGGCCCAAAAACAGGACCGACTACTATATATGCAACCAGCAACATCTAAGCTACACGGAGATCCCAAATAGGAGCTGGTTCCGAGCCGGGAACACCCTAAAATAAAGAATTGGGCCTACCCACCGTCATAACTGTGGATAATGGCGGCTCCCAAAGACACACGCTACTTGGCAGCCCGAAGATAGCGGTATGCCAGCACCAATACCTGCATGGAGGAAGACACAGCTGTAAGGGGCGGCCTGGCCCCGTACCCCCCCTCCCCACCTGGCTGGGGGAGGCAATCCTGGCCACATGGCGGCAGCACACCCCAGGGCGGAAGAAACCGCATGCGGTCCGAGCAGACCGCCTACAAAGGCAACCGGAATGAAGCCCGCCCGAGGACTTACCTTCGGCAGAGAAACACAAGGGGGGACTGGCATGGGCGGCTCACATCGGCCCTGGCGGAGCTGAGCGCCAGACAGATCCTCCTCGCTGAGAACTGGACCACTGGAGATGTGAGTACCCGAGGCCTCTGGGTCTGGGGGGTCCCCGGAGAGCCCAGTCCCCGACGCTGTGAGCCTGGTGGGGCGGGACTGCGCCAGCCTCCCGACATACCGGTGGCCGTGGGGGATAGACGCTGGTCCCAAACACGTGGCCGGCACCGGGCGAGACATAGGAGTACACACATCAAGAGACCCACGCAGAGCTGGGGAGGTGCAGGGAGTAGACGGCCGGAGGACTTTGGTGGTGGGGTCCAACGGTCAGCACGAGCTCCTGAGTGCCCACGGCATGGCGGGGGCCCCGACCGGTGAAAGGAGATCGGCAGGGGGAAGATGGAAGGTGGCCTGGCGATCCAGGGACGATGTGGTAGCAGTGCCATGAGGGACTCCCTCCAGAAGGGCTAAGCGGACTGGCCATACTGTTACTGTTACTTGCCATATTTTTAAGTTATGGTGCACTTCAGCCAAACGATATGCCACCTCCCACAGTAGGGATACACTCTCTTGGCTATCCGCACTCTGTTACGTAGTTTTTTAGTGTTACTTACCGCATATTACGCCTGACAAGCAGAAGGGCATAAAATACGATAACAATTGCATACTTAAATTATTGTTAAGCATAACCTGTCAAACCAGTGGTATCACATACTCTTCTCTTACGAGAATTATGGTTAGGTGTTAGTAGATTGCCTCTAATTACACCAGGACAAGCTATCTCTGGGTAGTACACTATGCCGACATTGGTTAAACGCAATTGATCTAATAATGCCTATAAATGTAACCCTTTTGTGCCTCCGCGCAGGAGACTAAATGCACTATATGTCTATCCTCTGATTTATAATGCCTCTGCGAAGGCAACAGTGCATAGGATCTATATCCATTACCATTCTCTTATTCTCCTCCCTCTATTATTTTACCTCAGGTGTATTATTATACCAGGCCGCACGTGCACGGCACAAGACCCCTTTTTGGCCTCTGAGACATATTCTCACTGGTGCTTAACTGGGGACTTCACGTAGGCCCTTTCTCCCCCCCCCCCCTTTTTTATGTCCCTCCACCTCAGGCGGGAATAATTTTGTTTTATAACATGATGAGACCGATATTACGCTTTGCACTGACCTACGTTACTACTGTTTAGCTAGTTTAGCTAATTATGCTTCACTAGGCATTACACCAATATACAAATTTGATTTAACTGTGCGCTGTCAGCTTACGTTATTCTCTGTTCTGCTGTTACATAATACGCTGTACCATGACACTGTAAAGCTCCATACTATCCTTGATGCACATACTTGCCTTTACTAATGTATGTAAAAAATACGCAAACAGTGCACTGTTCCTCATGGCACATACTTGCTACAATTTCACTCAATATTAAGCTCATGCTTCTTTTCTTTACTCTTACTATCCTCACGTGACACTTGTTAACAATACTATGAAACGTTTAATTAACTAAAATATGTGCACGTCATTTTCATGCCACAAATATGTTTAACACTTTATGACCACTGCGCTTGTTAGAGCTGTTGTGGCTATACAAGCAATGTTGTAAACTTTCATGCATCACAAAATAAAGAAACTCTGAATAACAAAAAAAAAAAAAATTTATATTGCACTTTAAATATGTGTATATTTGGGCCCTGGGGTGGAGCACTTGGAGAGTAGGGTGGGCCAGTGCTGCACTCCACATTTTGGAAGTTGCTTGTAACCTACAGATGAGAAGTCCAGTTCCAGAGTTTGAATCCTAATTTAACTCACCTGAAAAGGATGGTCAATTACCGGTGCTATTAAGTACTCCCCTGCCAAGGGAGGAGGGAGATTGTTTTCACTCACAGAAATCAAACACAGATAGCTGAAAACCCTGAAACAGTAAGGTTGTTTATGTTTATGTTGGGAAATGGACAAGCCATCCAACCCAGTTAGCTAATTATTTTGTTTAGTTAGTGCTCAGAAGAGCAAGGATTTTGTTTTATATATTTTTGTTACCTTTTATACCTTACTGTGCATTTATTTTGGAACCACAATAAAAGAGCAAGTCCTTTTACCTCATCCAGTGTGTGAAGTGTCTCTAAAGCCTGAAAAGACTGTGTGTGTGTGTGTGTGTGTGTGTGTGTGTGTGTGTAACACCCCAATCCCAGGACAAGGTACCAAGGGAAAGGAGTACTTTTGTCACACTAGTTAGACAGGAACTAATTTAAATAAGGGTAAATACCCCTTTCTCCCTCAGTCTTGTTTCTAGTAACATCCCTGGGAGGGGTCTTTGTGCTGCCATGCCCTATGACCAAGAAAAGAAAATTACAGCAAGTATAAATAAATATTCATTTTCCTTGGCCATATCCATGGCAGCACAACAATAGGTAATAACCAAGGGAGGGAAATAAAAACAGACTCCAAAATTATCAAACGCAAGTGTATTAGCACACACAAAACGTGACCTATATCCAGTAATCAAACCTATATATCGTGTCAAACTGACCAGCCTTCATATCTAATTGACCATTTCTAATAATGGTGTTGGTTGAGTATCAAGTGACTGCTTTACACATTAGTCCTGGGGGCACTTTAGCAGCTGCTTCCCAAGAGGCAGAAAGGGACCTTGTGGGATGGGCTTTAAGTCCTTCTGGTACCGGGACTCCTGAAGCCTTGTAAGCCTGGATGATAGCTGATACGATCCATCTACTGATAGCTGTTTTCGATGCTTGATGGCCTCTCCTGACACCATTAGGTATGGTAAATAGTCTTTGAGAAATATGCCATGCCGAAGATCTGTTTAACCCCTTAAGGACACATGACATGTGTGACATGTCATGATTCCCTTTTATTCCAGAAGTTTGGTCCTTAAGGGGTTAAATAAATTCTCAGGTATCTAACCAAATCAATAGAGGAAAGATTACCTTCCTCTCCACTGGACTGAACTGCAGGTTGCAACGTTGAGAGAACTATTTCCTCATTCATGTGGAATGCTGAAGTCACTTTGGGGAAAAATTCAGGAACTGTTCTTAAGATCACTCTGTCCTTGTGAAAGACTGTGAAGGGTTCTTTGCCGTGTAGTCTTGATACTCTTCTACCAGATTCTAAGGCTACGAGCAGAATGGTCTTGAGGGTAAGCAGATGAGGAGAAATTGAGATTTCAGTGCTTTAAGAACCAGGGGTATATCCCATGGAGGGGCAAACTGTTTGTTTAATAGGTGGATTTATCTTTAGCCATAAATCTTGCGATATCCATATCAAAGTCCCATTTGTGGTTTGTAATTGCTGAAAGGGCTGAAATATGCACTTTTAAAGTATTATAGCTCAGTCCTTTATCTAGGTTCGGACTGGAGAAACTCAAGGATGTCTTTAGTTGATGGATTCTGGATGTCAATCTGTTTGAAAATGGCCCATGTAGCAAATACGTCCTATACTCTGCAATACGTGTCTGAAGTGGAATGTTTCCTTGCTTGTAACAGTTTCAATCACTGCCTGGGAAAACCCTTTATCTATTAGCCCTTCCCTTTCAATTTCCACGCCATCAGGTTGAGGGAGGCTGGATCTGGATGAAGGACCGGTCTTTGTTGCAGCAGGGATGGAACGTCCGGAAGCTACCAGGGGGTTTCCTTGCAGAGTCTCCGCAGGAGTGGAAACCATGGTCTGCATGGACAGTACAGAGCTGTGAGGATGATCGTTACATTCCCAGGAATGGTAAGATGCGTGGAATTGGAGGAAATACGTATCCCAGTTGGAATTGCCATTTGCAATAGCTTGAGGGTTGAGCTTTTTGGAGAAGAAATTGCTCATCTTCTTGTTGTTTATTGCCATTAAGTCTATTTGTGGAAGACCCCATTTTCTCTTCAGATTTGAGGCAGTGTACAACAACTGGGATTTCCTCTAATCTGGATCGGATAGGCAGACCGGCGACCCAAAAACTTAAAAACACCCCTTGACTCTGCCTGCCTTTGGCAGGGTAGGTTGGAGAGTTCCGTTGGAACAAGTTAAGTCGGTGTGGACCGAGGAGGGCTCTGTCCATGGTGCAGGGGGACGCGCAGGACTTCTCCTTGTAATTCTGGGGGAAAGCAAGCCGGGCGCCTGCTTTCCACCGTGCTTTATTTCCGCCATACATCCACACCAGGTGCTGTAAATGGCGAGGGGGCGCATTTCTCTATTTGCGAACTAGGGCCTGGGAACACTTTATAACCCAGCAGCAACTTGCAGTTGCTGTGCGCTCTCACCTGCCCTCCAGTCCATTAAGGTAAGACTTTTTAGTTTTTTCCTTAATGTTCTCTTTCTTGATTCAAATCTTGCTTATCCAACAAAAGTTTTATGTATTTTTTTCTCTTCTCCTTTTTTTACCAGTATGTCTAACCTTGAGCAAACGGATACGCCTGGAGAAAAAGGGAAATGCATGGCTAAAACAAAGCATTTGATGTGTTCCTCCTGTTCCCAGCGTTTACCAGACTGGTATAAGAAGAAAACCTGTGGCAGTTGTGCTATAGAGGGTTTAAACTGTCAATGTCTTACCTGTGGTGGGAGGCAGAGATCTGTGCTCACCCTTGCAGATATATACAGTCCAAAATTATAAGGTTAGAAGCCACCAGGAATGTGAGTCTGTGCACGGGGGCCGTGCATGAAAGGTGCTCCAATTTGCTGTACAGACAAGGATACAGGCAGAAGGATCATCAAGGATAATCCAAAGTCAGAGGATGCCATAGGTCAGGATAAACAAGGAGGAAAGGCATAGGCCTTTCTTCAGCTCTCATAATCTTTACCAAAATGTTAGTGGTCATCGCGGCAGAATTGAGGTAAAGGGGTCCCATATCTAGACGCTTGGCTCCTGATAGCCTCTTCAAAAATACAACTGCTAAAAGAAGTCAAAAGGGCTTCTATCACCCTATGGGATAATAGTTGGATAAAACAAAGAAAAATCAGAACTAACTCTTTCACGTTCCATTCAGTTTTTTGGGGACTCGTTCTAGACTCCGTTCGAATGAAAATCTTCTTACCGGGGAACAAAATAAACAAACACAGGGTAACTATGAGAGAAGAAGTGTCTTACTGTAAGAGAATCAATGAGACTTCTGGGTCTCTTCACTGCTGCAATCCCAGCCGTAAAACTGGGCCAAAGCACATATAAGGCCATTACAGAGGAACATCCTCTCTTCCTGGAACCAAAATGACTGCCTCCTTATACCAATCCATGCACCTAAGCCCCTTTGCTCTCCAAAGCTTCCATTAGTGGATGACATCTGATTTCCAAATAAAACATTTTGTGCACGTAACCACAGATGCTTCAAGTATGGAATGGGGTGCGAATATGAGGATAAAGGTTGCAAAAGGAGTTTGGAATCTTTTAAGATTCAAAAAAAGTCTTCGAATTTCAGAAAGATAAAAGCCATTTGGATGGCACTTTTCTCTTTCAATGGACATTTGGAAGGTCATCGCACACAAATAAGATCAGACAACTCAATGGCAGTAGCATATGTGAACAGGGAAGGAGGGACACGTTCACTTCCTCTGGAACGATTATGCACCAATATTATGCATTGGTCAGAACTACACCTGTTGTAAGTATCTGCAGTCCACATAAAGGGAGAAAAGAATGTTCTGGCGGACTCAATTAGCAGGAGCCATATGAAACTGGAAGATTGGTCTCTCTGTCCTCTGATTTTTCTGGAAGTTGTGGCAAAATTTGGAAATCCAGTAATAGATCTCATGGCCTCAAGGGTAAACAAGAAGACAAAGATTTGCATCCATCAGTTCAACAGACACTCCCGACTTTCTGGATGCTATGTCAATTCAGTGGAATTTTCCACTGGCATACATATTCCCTCCGGTTATCCTCATCCGTCTTATTCTTCAAAAGATCATCAGGGACAGATCAAGGATAATTCTCCCCTTCTGGCCTCAAATAAGTTGGTTTTCCATCCTGTTAAACCTATCCAACAATATGTTCTGGAAACTGCCTATGTCAAAAAACATTCTGGAACACAATCTGGTTCCTTTGAAAACCCTTCAGACCTTCCAACTAACAGCCTGGTTTCTGAACGCCAGATCCTGAGATTAAAGGGACTGGGTCCTGAAGTGATCGCTATCCTGTCAGCTGCTAAGAAAGATTCCACCTCTACAGTTTACACAAGAATATGGAAGAAATTCTGCTTGTGGTGTTTTGCAAAGAGTGATCATCCACTTTCTGCCTCTATTTTAAAGTCCTCCTTGGGATTTAAACATTGTCTTGTCTGCTTTGTGTGAAACTCCTTTTGAACCCTTGAATTCCGTCAGTCTGAAGACTCTCACTTTAAAAATAGTGTTTTTAGTTGCAGTGACTTCTGCAAAACGTCTGGGGAAACTTCAGGCTTTGGCCTATTCTCCACTGTTCCTGGTTTTTCATTTGGATAAAGTAGTCCTGAAACGCCATCCCTCTTTTCTTCCTAAGGTGATGAATTCATCTAGTGTAAATCAAGAAATTGTTCTTCCCACATTTTGCCAGAACCCAAATTCCATTGCCTGGATGTTAAACGCTGCCTACAGTTCTACATGGAAAATCAAATCCATAAATCTGACAGGTTGTTCATCCTTTTCTAGGGGAAAAACAAGGGTCTTATGGCTTTGAAAGCTTCCTTGGCAAGATGGATTAAATCTATTATACTGGCATACAATTCTTCCAAGTTATTCCCTCCTCTGAATTTGCGTTCTCATTCTAACAGATGTGTTGCTACTTCATGGGCTTTAAGAGCTTCAGAATTTCCTTCCCAGATATGCAATGCAGCAAGTTGGTCTTCTCTTCATACCTTCTTCAAACATTATAGGTTGTACGTACAGGAGGATTCTGCCTTTGGGCATAAGCTGTTACAAGCCATGGTAAAGTAAGGTTTTACCTGCCCTTTAAGGATTGCTTGTTTATCCCAGTTGTTGTGCACTGCATCTAATCCGGAGGGAAAAGTTCAAATTTTACTTACTGTAAATTTATTTTTCCTCAGGATTAAAGGCAGTGCACAACAACTGGGATAAACAACCCTATTAATGAAAATATTTTTTGCATTTACTTGGCTTTTGTATTTTCAGGGGTTTTGGTGGTTTGTTTTTTTTTAATAACAAATTGGAAAAAAGGGTAAACAGAGTGCAGGCCAGAAGCCCGGAAGCAAATCAGGGGCCCATGGGCTGCACCACTGTAACCACGTATAAGGGGGTAACCCTTCAATTGTACAAAAAACAGAATAAGGGGGTAACCCTTCAATTGTACAAAAAACAGAAGGAGAACCATGTATAGTATCCCACTAGGGGAGGCTCCACTGATTTAAAAAGAGGGGGGGGGGGGGGGCGGGGAAAGGAAAACCTACCTTTAATGAATCTCAAGGTGTATGTAAAATGTAAACACAATGGTGGTAAAAAAGGGGAGATAAACTAAACGGTACTATGAGGGTCCATATACGGGAGTGCTCTAGATCGCATATTCCCCATTCCCACTAGTATCCGACTGAATGGAAAAGTAGTATAGGCAAGGTGAGGGAGAGAAAATAAGAGGTACACAGAGAGAAGGGGCAAGAAAAACTAGTCTGGATTCAAATAAAAGAGAACCTCAAAAAACAGCTCTCCCTAAAGGTTACCTTGACACCGTGGTCTGGCCACTAGTGTTTTCCTAAATCCTCTCTCCCTACTGAAGTTATCCCAAGTAAAATAAATTCAAAAAGAAAACCCCTCAAAAAACAACCATAGTGGTAACAAACAAAAATGTGCTTGACGCGCATTTCAGCATATCAGACCCTGTCATCAGGAGCATGTAAGTATGAACAGCTTGTCCTTCAGTTTAAATATACCTTTCATTAATGAACCAGACCATCCGCTCTGCCCCCGGATTGCCTGGGTGTGTTCTTATAGCTATGGGATGAGTCAAGGGGTGTTTACGTTGTTTTAGGCCGCCTGCCTGACTCATCCAGATTAGAGGAAATCCCAGTTGTTGTGGGTCCCTCATGCCTCCCTAAATGTAGCAAAATCTTACTTAAGTATTCAAGTCTGAAGCTGTAGCTCTGCATACTGTTTGCCTCAGAATAACAGGCTGTCTGCTGACATAATCAGAAGTTGTAGCCTGATCCAATCACTGTGCTTCCCCATAGGATTGGCTGAGACGGACAAGGAGGCAGATCAGGGGCCGAGCCAGCATGATTCAAACACAGCCCTGGCCAATCAGCATCTCCTCATAGAGATTAATTGAATCCATGAATCTCTGAGGAAAATCCAGTGTCTGCCCAGAATACCTGCCTTTCAAATACTTCTAATTGAGCTGCATTAGAAGTCTATGATTGAACAGCCACTGAAAGTCTGGACTGGGAAAGATAGGGAGTGCTTGCAAAGGCATCAGACAAGAGAAATTAAGTTCTTACAAGCTGATTTTAGATTAACCCCTTATGAAAAAATGCATAATTGAAAGGCAATCGTGTCTTCATTGTGGGCATATCTATTGGTTATTTGTTTTGTATATATTTTTTTAAAGTGGAGTTTATCTTTTTTTTTTTTTTTTTGTAAATATGTTTTTATTTATTTTCATATATGAACAATAAACATCGAGACTCGCAGGTCTCTCTTTTTAACCTGTAGTGTTAATTTTACACTTATAGATTCCGAAACTCGCAGGTTTCTTCCCTTCTGCGTACAACATACTTTTGAGACGCGTAGGTCTCCCGTTTCTTGTAGTTTTCATTTTAAGTAAGTTTTTCAATTTATATGAACTTCAGTAAGTCTGAGAATTCCATTGACCGCATTATGTTGTGTTGGGAAATGTGGTTGTCCATGACTACATAATATATACAGTGGGCTGCGTAGGGGTATCTTGTTGTTCAGCATGTATTGGACTCGCAGGTCCTTGGTTAAGTGCTTCGCTTTTTGGCTCGCAGGCCTCAAATACCATATACGTTCCAAGGAGTAGTTCCTGCGTGTTGTGTGTTGTTTGTGGGTTAGGCAGCTACTTCTTACTGTGTCAGTGTCAACTCTGTGGGTATCTGGTGGTTGGGGAGGGTGGGAGCTCACGCCGCTCCCTGCATCTGGGATCGGATCGCTCTCCCCCTCTGGTGTTGTTGGGCATGTTGCCTGTCGCCCTTTTGTGGATCCCCTGCCCGATATGTCGTGTTCATGGTATGGTCATGCTTTCCTCATTCTCATTTAGACCCGTCTCCCTCCTGTACCTTTGGTCCTTCAAGTGGTCGGGGGTACTCATTCCCCAGTCTCTTCCTGTCGGTCGATTTGTCCTGTGCGGTGGGGTAGGGGTGTCCAGTCCAGTGTCGTGGCGGGTTGGGGAAGGGGGGTAGGGGAGGTGTAGGGCGTCCTTATTGGTCAGTTGGCTATAGACGACTGGGAGTTGTTCAGTCGCCTAGAGGCCTAGTGGTCGGTGTCAGGTTGAAAGTCTTCCCGTCCTGTCTCTAGGATCCATCGTGTCCATATGTCAGTGTAGATTGTTGGGTTTGTCGTGGTCGTCAGGGTCAGCTCTTCTATAGCTCTGAGTCCCTCCATTTGGTTAAACCAGGTTAGTAGTGAGGGGGTTTTCTTCTGCTTCCATAATTGGGGAAGGACCTGTTTTGCTATATTCAATATCCTAATGGTCATAGATTTTTTGTACCGCGTTCTGGGTATAGCGGTATGGTGGAGTAACATTGCCGCCGGTTCCAGGGGGGGGGGGTGCATCGGAGAACATCTCCAGAACTCTGTGGATCCCCTCCCAGTATGGTCTGATTAATTCACAGTCCCACCAGATGTGTCTTGCTGTACCTACGTCTTTTTCGCACCTCCAGCAGAGGTCGGGGTGGGTCGGGTCGATGGCGTGGAGGGTGTGTGGCGTCCTGTACCAGTTAGTCAATATCTTATAGGCCGTCTCCTGCGTCTTGCTATGTACTGAGCAGTGGTGTGTGAGGTAGCATATGTTGTCCCACTCCGTGTCTGAGAATGTGGTGGTCAGTGCCGTCTCCCATCTGCCCATGAATTGGGGCGTCTCCTGCGGTGTCTCTGCTTGGAGCATGGAGTATAGTAGGGATATGCCGTGTGGGGTTGGGGTTGGTTGCATGCAAAACTTTTCAAATGTGGTAGGGCTCCTGGTGAGCGCTGACCCCTGGGGCAGAGTGAGGACAAAGTTCTTGAGTTGGGTATGTTTGAATTGGTGCATGAATGAGGGGACAGTGTCTCCTATCATGTCTTGTAGCGGTTTGCATTTCCCGTCTCGTATTATGTGGTGTAGGCGCGGTGTGGGGTTCGGGAGGATGTGCCGAAATGCTCGTGGGTCTAGGCCAGGTGGGCAGGCCTCGTTATGGGTTAGCGGGGTTAGGGGAGATGGGTACGGCGCTAGTCCCCTTTGCTTCGCGGTCCGCCGCCACACCTCCAGGGTGTGTCTCGTGTATATTGACATTTCCTGGCTATCTGTGCTCTCTTTCCTCCAGGGTATCCCTGATATCGGCTTACCTGCCTCCGCCTCCTCCGCTGTCTTCCATAGTTTAGAGACTCCCTCTTTCGACCATTCCATTTCCCTTTGTAAGTGTGTGGTGACATAATAAAGGTGAAAGTCCGGCAGGGCCAGCCCTCCCTTGTTTTTGGGTTGCATCAGGGTGGTGAGTTTGAGTCTGGGCCTCCCCCCGTTCCATATATATCTAGTCATCGCGGAGTTAAGTGAGGTGAAAAACGTTTTCGGTATAGTTATTGGGATGGCCTGTAGGAGATATAGGAGTCGCGGGAGGAAGTTCATTTTAATGACCTGGATACGTCCCAACCACGATATGTGTGGGTACGACCAGTCTCTCATGTCAGTTTGGAACGTTTTAAGCATGTCTGCGAAGTTCTCCCTAAACAAGTCACTGCTCTTCCTCGTTAGCCATATGCCTAGGTATCTTATCTTACTGTCCGCCCAGTGGAATGGGAAGCTTTGGCGTAACGATTCGGCTCGTTTGGTCGGTATGCTTATATTGAGGATGAAGGATTTGGAATTGTTAATTTTCAAGTTGGAGACTTCTCCGTATACTTGAAGTTCTTTTATGATGTTAGGGAGTGTGATTTCCGGGTTGGAGACTATGAACAAGAGGTCGTCTGCGAACGCTGCTACTTTATGATGAGTTTTGTCTATTTCACGCCCGGTTATGTCCCTGTTTTGCCTGACGTGGGTTAGGAAAGGTTCCAGGGCCAGTATGAATAGCAGTGGTGATAGGGGGCAGCCCTGCCGGGTGCCGTTACATATGGGGAATGGAGCTGTGAGTGCTCCGTTGACTAGGACCTGGGCTGTTGGCTCCGAATAAAGTGCCTCTACCCATCTCCGTATATGTGGTCCAATCCCCAGGTGTGTTAAGGTTTCAAATAGGAACGTCCATCGGACCCTGTCGAACGCCTTCTCCGCGTCTGTAGACAGCAGGAGAAGGCCCCTCTCTTGTCCTCTTTTTCCATGCATGAGGGTCAGTGTTCGAATTGTGTTGTCCCTCGCCTCCCTACCCCCCACAAATCCCACCTGGTCCGGGTGGACCAGTGAGGGGATGTGTTGTGTGAGCCGCGTTGCTAGGATTTTGGCCATGAGTTTGATATCGCAATTTATGAGCGAGATGGGCCTGTAGTTCCCGCAATATTCCCCATCCTTACCCTCTTTAGGGATAACAGTGATATGAGCCGTTAAGGCTTGTTTGGGTATTTGGTGCCCTTCTCTAATGGCGTTGAACGCCTCTACCATTGGGGGATATAGATGTTCTGCGTAGGTTTTGTAGTATGCTGTCGGGAATCCGTCCGGGCCCGGACTTTTGCCCTGTTTCGTGTGTTTGACAGCGAGCGCCAGCTCCCCTATCGTGATAGGTTCGTCTATCAATGCCGCCGTCTCCCTATCTAGAGTTGGCATTGGGAATTTGGCGAGGTAAGTCCGTATAGAGTCTTGCAGTCGCAGTTTCGCTGCTTCGGTCTGCGGTTGTGGTATGCTGTATAGGTCTGAGTAATATGTTCGTATCGTCTTCATTATATCTGTCGGGAGTCGGTGTAGTGTCCCGTGTTTGTCCCTAATTTTGTCAATGTACGTTTGTTGTCTCCGCTTGTTCAGCATCCTTGCTAGTAGTTTGCCACTCTTATTCCCGTGAAGGGCAAAAAAGGCCTTATGTCTGGTTGCGTCCCTGTAATGTTTGGAGTGTAGTAGCGTGGTAAGGTCCCGTCTCAGTTGTAGTAGTTGGGTTTGTCGTGTGTTTGTTTGTGTATGCTTGTTTAACTCCTCCAGTTTGTGTATGTCGGCCAGAATCTCCGATAGGCGGGCTTCGGATTGTCTCTTCAAGATCGCCCCCTGTTGGATGCAATGGCCTCGTAACACGCTTTTGTGTGCCTCCCATCTGATCATTGGCGATGTCTGGTCAGAGGTGTTAAATTCAAAGTATTCTTTGATCGCCTCTCCTATGGAGGCTTTGGTGTCTATTTTAGCGAGTAAATATTCATTGAGGCGCCATTTGGTGATGGTGGGGCGAAAGAGGTTAGATTTTAGTGTCAGTGTGACCGGGGCGTGATCCGACCACGTCGCCTCGCCTATGTTCACGTCGGTTACCAAGGGTAGGTTATGGTGTGTTACATAGAGGTGGTCAATTCGGGAGTAGGAGTTGTGGGGGTAGGAGTGGAATGTGTAGTCCCTAACGTCCGGATGGTGGGCTCTCCAGCTGTCTATGAGTCGGTGTTTGCGGAGTAGGGATTTTATGTTTTGAAGTTGGTATGAGGGGGCCTGTGAGGTGCCCGAGGAGCAGTCCCATGTGGGGTCAAGTGCTATGTTAAAGTCCCCACCCAGGATGAGTATCCCTTCTGTGAAGTCCTGGAGTTTGCGTAGCGTGTGGGTGAGAAAGCGGTAATGGTGTTTGTTCGGGGCATATACATTCGCAAATGTGTACGATTGGTTCGCTATTTTCCCTTTGAGGAATATGTACCTGCCCTCTCTGTCCACCCTGCATCCCCCCTCCTGGAACGGCACCATTTTGTGGATGAGAATGGCTGTCCCCCTGGACTTACCACCATGATAGTCGCTGTAGTATCCGTGAGGGTAGTGATGGTTGGTCATTTTGGGCCTAGCTCCCTCCCTGAAGTGCGTCTCTTGGATCATTACTATGGAGGCCTTGCGTCGGTGGAAGTCTCTCAGGGCACCTGATCGTTTTTCTGGTTTATTCAGTCCTTTGGCGTTAATCGTTAGAATAGTTAGGGGTTTGGGTATTGTAACTGGGGTTACTTTACTCGTCTCTGTCCGGTGTCGGTCTCTTCTGGGGGTGGGCAGGTTATACCGATCGGGGGGTAGTGTCTGTCGTCTGTCTCGGGGGTCAGGAGTAAACGGGTCGTGAGAAGAAGGTCTGGATATTGCAAAGTGGGTGGTTGTGGTAACCTACCCCAATGTCCGTCGCTAGTCTGCGTCGGTGAAGGCGCAGGCGTCGGGGAGCGGTGTCTCACGCTACCACCTGTGGTATGCGTGGTTCGCTCACCTGTATGGTGACGCCTCTGCCTGTGGGTGCGTCGGAAGGACGTCCAGATGTACCTGTCAGTATGGGATGGTTCTGGTCCAATACCGTCAGGGATTCCTATCGTCCTCGGGGTATGTCGGGCTATGTCCCGTTTCGTCCCTACTCGGCTCTGTGGAATGGTGCCTGATTTGGTGTATTGTGTTTCCTCGCCTTGGTGTACAGTGGCCCGAAGGCCGACATGGGTGTGTGTAAATCGGGTTATGGGTGTGTCTCTGTTTGGTAGCAGATCATAACATAGCATAAGCATCAACATGTAATAACATTCTATCAACGTATGACAGCAAAACTAGTATTAAACAATAAAACAAGTGACCGTTACCGCCCTCCCCCATCCCGGGTGTCTCATTCCTCCTACCACACGCTTACTTCCCATGTAGTGACTCAGGCCTCGTGTGTCTCCGACTCTCCCTTCTCCGCTCCCCCGTGGGAGCTGGATCCCCCCCGGGTGGGCCCCCCCGGCGCTTCCCCCCCCTGCCTGCTCCCCTTGGTTCGTCACAGGTCGGGTAGCCTCGGCGGCCGGGCCCAGCCAGGCGGTCATCCCCCCACCCCTCCTATGTGCTCGTCATGTGCATTTGTCACAAGGCTCGGCTAGTGTGCAATTTCCCCCTATGTGTGTCCTGTTCCCCGTCGTAGACCCTCTTTAAGTGAACCTTATATCCATATTACAGTAGTACATGAGACTCCCATCTTCCCTGTTGGTAGTCTTTGTTAATCTTAGCCTGCTCTACGGGTCCGGAAAGAGGAAGGGGAGGGGGACCCCAGCACCACTCTCAGCCTCCTTGGTACCTTTTCCCATGTCCCCCCCTCTCCACCCCCCCACCCTCCCCCCCTCTGTGAGGTGAGCATAATGTCCAGGCAAGTGTCTAGTGGGACCGCCGACTCGGCGGAATACTTGCGGTTTGCTGGGTGCTCAGTGTCTTTGTAATTAGTCCATAGGGTCTCGCGTGCGGTGTCTGTGCGGGAGGTGTTGTAGGCCATAGGTGAGAGTCCGTGATGCGCCGGGAGGGCGTTCTGTGCGTTGGGCCTTAGGCGTTAGCTCCCGATGGGCGAGTGGCCTGTTGTCGGGTCCTCCTCGTTCTAGCGGCTTGCACTGGTTGTTGCTGCGGATCCGTCTGGAAGGCGTAGAATGTCATCGGGTCCGGCCACGACATTGGGATTGGTGGTAGTTGTAGTTCCTTTTGTAGGTCGGCAAGATCCTCTCAGTTTTTCACGTTGAAAGGTCCATTAGCTGTGGTGACCTGTAGGCCTGTTGGGAAGTTCCAGCGGTATCTGAACTTGTTGGCTTGTAGTGACCTAGTGAGTGGGCATAGTGCCCTGCGGTACGCCAGCGTTGCCGGAGACAGGTCCGGGTATATTTGGATTTCCACCCCGTTAAGTAGGATTTGTTTAGTGTCTCTCGCCTTGCGGAGTATGTCTTCTTTCGTTTGAAAGTGGGCGAGACAGCATATTACATCTCTAGGCGGGGAGTCTGGCGGGCCACGCGGTCGAAGGGCCCTGTGTGCCCTAACAAATTCAATGTGCGTGGTTTTCGGCCTGTTTAAGAGGTCGTTGAACAGTTCTGTAAGAGTGTCTCTTATGGAGGCGACCTGGTCCTTTTCTTCAGGTAGGCCCCTTATTCTTAGGTTGTGTCTACGTCCCCTATTATCTAGGTCTTCAAGGTGTAGTGCCATTTGCCTGAGTTGTGTCTCTTGGCGCCTTATTACACCTGTATTTGCAGCCTGCGCCATTGTCATGTGGTCGCAGTCCGCCTCCAGTTGTGCTAACTTAGTCTGCATACCTTGCATGTCTTCTCTGATAGCGTGCAGTTCACCCGTGATACTTTGCTGTAGTGCAGCATTCGCCTCCTTTAAGTCTGCCTTTGTGGGCAGATTATTGAGCAGGGCCATCCAGTCTGGCTGTGGGATGCATGTAGGGTCCCGTGTGCGTTCTTCCGGCTGCCTCTCCAGCGGGGATGCTGGCGTGGAGAGGTCGGAGGCCTCTGTGTCCCTCGAGGCCTGTGCGGCGTGTTCCGCCGGCGCGGTGAGAAATTGGCGCATTCCCGCCGGTTGGGATCCCCGCGGGGTGCTATTTGCTTGGGCGGCCTGCGTGGCCCGATGTGTTTTCCCCATGTTGCCGGGTGTAGGTGCCGGTTCGGCGAGTTTTTGCGGAGAGCCTAGCGGGAGCTCGCGGGTTACGCCGCCATCTTGTCCGGCGTCCAAGCCACCAAGTGGAGTTTATCTTTAAGCAGGGTTCCAAGTCTTTAGGTAAATATGCACTTGATTTTTGTTCACTTGCTTCAGAACAGCAATTATGACATGACATATTTGTGGCAGCATTTATGGAAGGTGTTTCTGAAGCTATTAAAGATGAGCTACTAGGGATCTCCTTGAAGATCTAGAGGACCTCTTTATATACTTGTTCATAATGAAAGACACAGATTGAACACTGTAGAAAAGCACAAAGTCAGGAAACAGTCTATTATAATAGCATCTATGTTTCCAGTAACCAAATCTGTAGCATCACTTGAGCCCATGCAGTTGGGCCTTACTAGATTCTCTGAAGAAGTGAAGCAATTGTGACAAGAAAGGGCATATAAGACTTCCTTAAGGTCTAACGGGGGACAAGTCTTAGGTGTTATGATTATGTCTTCCTATATTGTCACATCAGCTTCTACTTCCAATCACTTTGTCCTCGAAAAATATAAAGATATAGGCTTATGCCTTGGTTGATTTCAGTGCAGCCAAGAATATTGCCAATGCTCATAGATAGCCTCCCTATGAAAGACAAGGAAACACTCTTGATTGATGGCAATTATTAGATCCTACAATTATAAAAGAAACATTGTAACAGTCCCATTGTTTCATTTAGTGACATTCTAGCATCCCGCAGGCTATAAGCTCAGTTGCCTTTTCTATTCTATTTCTGAAAACACAATCCTGTGATCTATTGGGAGGTAGGACAGATAACTGATTTTATTTATAAAAAAAAAAAAAAAAAAAAAGGCTGTACATCAGCTGTAGATGGTTGAATAAAATAACAGTTAAAATTGCTTATCCTATTCATCCTATTCCCCCTCATAACCAAATTGTTCACCAAACTTGTCCGAATCAAGAATCATTAACCTAGTCAGAATCAAGAAGGGAGATGAATGGAAGACAACATTCCACATCAGAAGCAGGAATTACAAATATGTTGTTTGGCTTATGTAATAATACTGCCATCTTGTAGGGCTTAACCCCTTAAGGACACAGCTTCAGAAGCTTGTCTTTCACTTAATGACACAAGCATTTTTTTGCATTTTTTGCTGTTTGCGTTCAACTGCAATTTGCATTTTACTAATTTATTGCACCGACGCATATTATATACCGTTTTTTAAAGGACAGAAAGGGCTTTAATTTGATGTAACATATATTTACATAAATGCTTATTTATTATTGAAAAAATACAGAAATATGCAAAAAAAAATGAAAAATCTTGATTTTGTTTTACAGTTTTTGCAATAATAATGTGTGCACAATTAGTGCAGGTTACGGAAAGTAATTAAAAATAAATTCATTTAGTTGTTCTGATTTACAGAATATATAATGTGTCTGGGATTTAAAGTTTTTTTTGGTAGTTACAGGTCACAAAGCACAAGGAGTAAAATAAACTTTTAATGTGGAGCGATTTTAGAATTTGGTATGTTTGTCTTGTAAGCTTAATTGCCATAAAAGAAAACAAAATTGCCACACAAAAGTATATATTTATATAAAGTAGACACCACAAGCTATTTACCTAAGGTTGTTTTGACACTTTCTACGCAGCCATTTTACCGCCAACCTCTGCTAAATATTGGAGTGAAATTGTGTTTTTTGGAGGTTTTCGCACACAAACTTATAACAAAGAACTTCTCATGTGTATTTTGTAAAGTTGGTGTGTGCTATTCCTGTACAAAGTTTTATTATGTGTTCAGTTACTTCTGCTGAGTACAACGGTACCCCCATTGTATGTCGTTGGCACTATTTTGTGAAGCCATATAGGTGCCATATGGTGCCATATAGGAGACCTGTCCTTTTCAGTATTCACAGTAGAATTTTGAGAGACGGATTTAATGAGCCTATGCTTCCATTTGGGGTATTATAACAGTTTGACTGTTCAAAGAAACCCCACAAAGGCCTACCATTTGTAAAAGTAGACACTCCAGGGTATCTCATAAGGTGCATATTGTGCCTTAACATGCCCCCATTCTTTTACCATTACATGCCAAAGTATGTGGTAAAAAATAATTTTGTGCATTTTTTACATACGGATTGCATTTTTGCTGGGTATTTTGTATATTTCATATGCGCCAGTAAGTTCAAACCCCCCAAATTATGCTCAGCTAAGTCTTCTCAGTAAAAGGACACCCCCATTGTATGTCTATGCCACTATTTCGTGAAGCTACAGTGCCATACAGGAGACCTGTCCTTTTCATTATTAACAGTAGAATTTTGAGAGACGGATTTAATGAGCCCCACAAAGGCCTACCATTTCTAAAAGTAGACACCCCAGGGTATTTCAAAAGGCATATTTTGAACCTTGGCGTGGGATAATTTTTCCGCTAGCTTGTACCAGGTGTAGTGGTAATAAGCGTTTTTTCTGCCTTTTTGACACACAAAGTGAGTTTGCACAGTATATTTTGCAAACCTTATGTGTACCACCACTCTATAATACTTTATATGTTGCTCAGCTATGTCGGCTGAGTACAAAAATACCCCCGTATGTACCTTTGCCAGGTATATGTGGACATCGGAGGGGCACATTTGGGACACAGCCATTCCATTTTTTTTCAAACTTTTAATTTTTACGCTGTGCCCATGTCCCATTTTAGAGTATTTTACCAGGCTATATAATCCAAATACCCCATAAAGCCATACCATTTCTTAAAGAAGACATCCCAGGGTATTTCAAAAGGCATATTTTGAACCTTAGCGTGGGATCATTTTTCCGCTAGCTTGTACCAGGTGTAGTGGTAATGAGCGTTATTAAATGTATTTTTTAACTTTTTAAAACTTTTTAAAACTATTTTTTAAACTTTTGTTTGGCTTATTAATTTTTTTTAAGTTTCCTAAACTTTCATAAAACTTTTTTTTTTTTACAGATTTAACATTTTTCTAAGCTTTTTCTTTTACCGTTAACCCCTAACTAGCAGTAAGCAGCACTAACAGTAAATTCCCCATTTTCCCATAACTCCCACCAACCCCAGCTAGCAAAATATTTAATTATACAATATTTAAATTAGTTAATTAAATAAATGTAACCCCTGAGGGTTAAAAAATAAATAAAAGTTCATCGTCAGGGGTTAAAAAAAAATTAGATCACAGTATAATACTGTGATCTGTATTTTGATCACTGTAGGCAGTGATAGACTGGCAGGGAAGGGGTTAATTTTTATTTGGACTGGGTAAAGGGTTTATTTATTTTAAATTTTTAACTTAAACGTTATTAAAACTTTTTTTTTACTTATTTTTTTAACTTTTAAAAGCTTATTTTAAAACTTTTTTTTAACGTTAACCCCTAGTTAGCCTAACACTAAATCCCCCAATTCCCCACTAACTTCCACCCTCCCCAGCTAGCTAAATTTAAAATTTTAAAATATTTAAATTAATTAATAAAATAAATTTAACCCCTGAGGGTTAAAAAAAAAAAGAATTAACCCTCAGGGGTTAAAAAAAATCAGATCATATTAAAATGTAATCCCTGCCAATTGATCACTGTAGTCAGTGATCAATTGGCAGGGAAGGGGTTAATTTTTTATTAAAATGGGTAAAGGGGGGTGGGATTTTAATTTTACTTTTTTTTTTTTTACAGCAGGGGGCAGGATCATCACTGATCCGTCTCCCTGCACTTCACAGTGAACCTGGAAGTGCAGGGAGGCGGAGGTAAGTATACAGAGCACATGTGCTCGCTCTGACATGCTGTCAGAGCGGGCACATGAGCTGGGACAGCCCGATCCGGTGCTCCCGGTCTGCCTCTAATGCAGAGGCAGACCGGAGCACCATTAACCCCACGATCGCCGCGATTGCGGCGATCTGGGGTTAATTTTACCGCGTGACGGACGAGGTCCGTCACCCGTCATTAAGGGTATCCCCTGGATGACGGACCTCGTCCGTCACCCGTCCTGAAGGGGTTAACGAACACGTGTATGCAATCTCTTAATAAGTTGTTTATTATCGTTTATCTAAACTGTATGATAACCCATCATACTAATGTGTTAATTGCGTTAAAGACACTCAAAAACGGTCTTTTGTAAATTAGAGAAATGCCAATTCATTCAGTCAGTAGTAATTTTTTGGCATTGCAAATCTGATTTTGAGTTTCTTATGGAGAACCTTTGAAGAGGCAAATTATGTGTGAATACTCTGCAAAAATATGTGCATTTGGTTCTTAATACTTTTATATACACTCTATTTGTAGCTCATTAGTGGCATGTTAATGTATGCTTTATAGAAATATGATTATCCTCTGACAGAGTAACACATTCAAGGCCGGTGCAAGGATTTTTGCCACCCTCCCCATGTTGTGACATCACAAGGTCCTACCTGTATGATCCGCCCATGTCATGACATCACATATGCCCAATCCTTGAGGGACTGTTTCTACAGTAGTCTGACAGTCTGGCCACTATTAACGCTCTTTGCTGAGTCTGCCTGGGCAACTCATTTGCCTAGACTCCAGTAAAGCCACCACATGTGCACATAGGCATGCACAGCCCATTTTATTAGGGTGTGCACCAGGAAATTCTTCCCCCGTGTTATTTTTTTTAATTATGTAATGTGAATATTTTTAAAAATGTTGAGTGGATGTGCGGTGTGGGGGTGTGTGTGTGTTGTAGCTATGTGTGAAGTTTATGTTGTGGCTCTCTGTGTGTGATGTATAAGGCTGTGTAAATTGTGTATTGCTGTCAGTGTCTGCGTGTGAGTAGCTGTGAGCAGTGTGTGATGTGTGAGTAGCTGTGAGCGGTGTCTGTGGCAGTGTGTGATGTGAGTATAGCTGTCAGTGTCTGCGTGTGGTTAGCTGTGAGCGGTATGTGTGGCAGTGTGAGAAGCTTTGAGTGATACGTTTGGGCCTCTGTGAGAGTTATATGTGATAATGTGTGATGTGTGGGAAATGTATGTAGGAAGCAGTGGAATTTCCATTTAGTACAAGATGAGAAGGGAGACTCAAGTTAGCTCCCCCTCAGCCCAATATAGCTGGGGGTTGCGGACGTTTAGGTGCTGTAGTGAGGGTTTAAAGGCAGCAGTCAGGGTAGAGGGCTGTAGTGATGGATAGGGGCAGTAGTGGATGTTAGGTGCAGTGGAGGTGTAGTGTGGCGTTAGGGGTGTGTGGAGAGTGGTTAGAGGATTAAATAAGGGGGTATAAGATGTAGTGGAGGGTTAAGGGCTGAAGTGAGGGGTTAGGGGCTAAAGTGTACCTGTAGTAGGGGGGTCAGGGGCAGTAGTAGGGGCAGGGGTAGTGGTAGGGGGGCAGGAGCAGTAGTAAGAGGTCAGGATCCATAGTGGGGGACCTGCAATGGGGGATTAGGATCAGTAATAGGGGGTTAAGCCCTGTGATGGGTGGCTAGGGGCAATAGCAGGGAGTTAGGACCTGTGGTGGGTGGTTAGGGGCAATAGTAGGTGTACTAGTGGGTGGTTAGTGTTATCAGTAGGGGGTGGTTATGGGCATTAGTCGGGGTAGTAGTAGGGGGTAAAGTGAGGTAGGGTTGGTTAGGGGCATTAGTAGGGGGTTAGGGGGCAATGATGGCATTGAGGGTTAGGACTTTAGGGGGTTAAAAAGGGGCTAAGGAGACTGTTAATATATATATGAGGCTTAACTTTGGCCAGGGAGGGAGATCCGGTTCCAGGTCTGCTCTCTTGAGGGCTGGGGCGCTGCGCAGCAATATGTAGGCGCTCCTGGTGCCCACTCCTCTCTCCGTCTGGCCGTGCGCCGACACGATAATGTGGCACTTCTACAAACGCCGCGTGAAGAGGCGTGCACGGGGCGCCCCTTCCAAAGGTGGCGCCCCTTCCCTTTGCCTATAGGTGGCGCCGGCCCTCAACACATTTAAAACCCAGTGATGGCATTTGATAGGGTTGCGTACACAATCACTTGCATATAATTGCCAAAATGTTTAAGCAGGATAGTGGAGATATATTGTATGATTGGCGTTGGAATTTAAACACTTCGCAGGTATAAAACAAACTTAATTCTATAAGTAGAAAGAGAATAGAAAGGGAATGCAGGGAAGCAGCGCCTTCACAAGTGTCCTCAATTTAAATAAAGATGGTACGATATGTAAAGCAAGAGGACAAATAATGCAGAATATGGGGTAGTATTGTTGATGCTGGTGATTATAAATAAAAGAAAGGAAATGCTCGTACAATCTTTTGGAGCTTGAAATCCGCTCCAGATATATGCAATTGGACGGTACAATCCTAGTCTGTGGATATGCTGATCTTGGTCTTGATCTTATGTGGAAAGGCATTCTTAGGCTGGTCAGCAGCGAGTGGTGTCAGCTTCATTATTATTATTATTATTATTATTATTATTATTATTGCCATTTATATAGCGCCAACAGATTCTGTAGCGCTTTACAATATTATGAGAGGGGATTTAACTATAAATAGGACAATTACAAATAAACTTACAGGAACAATAGGTTGAAGAGGACCCTGCTCAATCGAGCTTACATTCATAGAAGTGGTCTCTTTTAATATGATGTTTTGGCACAGTGAGAGTTCACCAGCAAATAAAATGAAAATAAAAACAGAAGATTGTACTCTCTGTATAGCTAAAAAATAATAAAAGGTATACTCAGAAACTGAAAGCACAGTAAAGTTATGCTCTATCCTATATAGCTTTGGTGGTATCTTCCCCACCTAGGAAACACCAATAAAACACTAACTCGTTTTACCTTCACACAGGCTTTTTCAAAGTGTTACAGAGATATGGACCTGTCCTGTTTTTAAAAAATAAATAAAAAAAGCCTACTCCATAGACAGGAAATGGAAATTATGGGTCTTGTAGTCTCAAAATACTAAACTTAATGTGTGCATTGGAAATAAGATACAATAAATAATGGGATTAAAACGAATAGGACTAAAAATGAATAGTATGAATAAAACAAACAAACAAAAAAAGAAAAGCTTGAGGGAATAAACATCTAAAACACACATAAAAGGATCAAAATCGGCATAATAACCCTAAACACTAAAGTGTTAAAAAAAAAAAAAGATGCACCGAAATAATGAATATAAATAAGCGAATAAAAAACATGTCATACAAAGTTATAAAAAGGTCAAAATCAGCCAAGCAACTGACCTGAATGGCCACAAGACGCACGAGCACTGCAAAAATCAAGTAATCTGGGCCAGCCATTACAGCTCAAAACTCGAAAAAAACGGCGCCAAACCGATCCCCGGACCGCAGCCAACGACATGGGCCAAAAAAACAAGAAGCCCAAGCCTGACAAACCGCAGAAAAGTCTAAATATAGGCGACCTCTGGAGTCAGGCGCTCAGCACCCAGGGCCCAAATATGGCCGCCTACAGCGACGAAGGCTCTGATATTTCAGACGACTTCACAACAGGGGTGGAGGTGGCGAACTCAACTGCCGTGAAAGCACCCCTCCAGACTCCTCCACGACCAGACTCCTCTCCGGTGACCACAACACACTATACAAGCCAATATGGCCCAACTTGGGCAGGACCTGTGGGGCCTAATGGGCCGCCTGGGTACCCTGGAGGCTGACTCCCGCCATAACGCACAACTATTGCAGCAAGCAGTGCAAGAATTGAAACAGCAGCACCTTACCTATGAGCAATGCTTCGCGGTGTTGGAGGATCAGAGACGCAGCCGGAATGTCAAAATCCATGGCGTCTGGGAGGGAATACCGGAGGCCCAACTGCCACATGTAATACGGCACCTCCTGCAGGCCCTTTTACCCCCCCCCCTCCCCCAAGCAAGCCAGGCAAGTGGCCATTGAGAAAATGTTTCAACTAACAAGAGCAGCCAAGGCCCCAACAACGACTGAGAGATCTCCTGGTCTGCTTCCGAAACCAGGGGGATAAAGTAGCGGTAATACAAGCCACACAAAACTGCTCACCATACCAGTTTGAGGACATGCAGATCGCCTTCTATGTGGACCTGTCGGGGTCCACACTAGCATGGCGGTGCTCGCTCCAACCCTTCACGACATTTCTACGCTAGCACAAGGTCCCATATAACTGGAAAGGGCCCCAAGCGCTCATGGTCCACCACGAGAACTCTGTAACCACCATCCGGGACATGCAGGGGGCAACGGAACTACTGCCCACCCTGGGACTTCACATGAACTCTATGCCCATCGTTGAGAGCAACACCACACCAGCACCATCCAGCATCGGTGACCCCGCAAATATGGCCCCATTTGTCCCCAGACAGGCCGGGACAGCGGCTCACACAGTAGCCACTACCTGATGCAGCTACAAGAGCCAAACTGCCTCCTGTCCTCAGCAGAGGCCATCTCTCACTAGCTGAACTCGTTTGAGCTTGTGAATGTTAAGAGGTTTTTGACGCTTTACTAGTTTTCACACTCAAGGCAACCCTCACTACTGCTAGCCATCCAATACACAATCTTACATCACACTTCACAGCCCCCTCAAATGCCCGTGTACAACGTATAACACCCCACCCCACCCCACCCAGGGAAAAAGGGTACACCTAAGCAACACTATCTCGGGGTATTGAAGTAGCAACCTAAAACCAAACGTAGCCAAACTACCCCAGGACGACCTGGCACGCTAATTACTATTATAGACATGGATAAGCTCCAACCCCAAATAACAGCTTACTGTAATTTTACTTCAAGTTTAACATACCGGACCCAAGGCACTAGTATTAAGCCCCAGACTACAGTATATACACGGCAAAACACGCCGAAATGCTATATCGCCCCCACTGGGCACCGGCTCTATTGGGGACACTGTCGCACATACGGCCACACGAAATCGACCAAACACTAAGACAGAGCTGTGCATACCCACTATTTTAACTCTAGTGCCGGCTGGCGAATGCGAGGTATATACATATTGGAGAGACAACCCTGCCACCACCCAGACCAACTCCAGTTTACCCATGACTCTCACACCCCTGGCTATCATACTCCAAATCACATACGCTTTATCTAGGCCAGGACTTAGACTATTACCGTATATACTCGAGTATAAGCAGAGTTTTTCAGCACATTTTTTGTGCTGAAAAACCCCAACTCGGCTTATACTCGAGTCAGTCTGTATTATGGCAATTTGCATTGCCATAATACAGACAATGGGGGCTGTGGGGGCTGCAGAGAGATGTTACTTACCTTTCCTGCAGCTCCTGTCAGCTCTCTCCTCCTCCGCCGGTCCGTTCAGCTCTTCTGTCAGCTCACAGTGTAAATCTCGCGAGAGCCGCGGCTCTCGCGAGATTTACACTGGGAGCTGACCGAGGTGCTGAACGGACCGGCGGAGGAGGAGAGAGCTGACAGGAGCTGCAGGAAAGGTAAGTAACATCTCTCTGCAGCCCCCACAGCCCCCTTCTACACAGTGCCCATCCACTGGACCACCAGGGAAGGAGAGCCCCCCTCCCTGGCCAGCTAGCAAGCAGGGAGGGGGGACAAAAAATATATATATATATATTAATAATAATAAAAAAAATAAAAATAAAAAAATAATAAAATAAAAATAATAAAATAAAAAATAATAAAATAAAAAAATGTAATGAAACAAAAAAAAAATATTAAAATAATAATAAAAAAATAAAAAATGCCCACCCCCCACCAAGGCTCTGCATCACACTCTGCATTACACACACACATACACACACTGCACTCATACACACACACTGCACTCATACACACACACTGCACTCATACACACACACTGCATTCATACACACACACTGCACTCATACACACACACAGCACTCATACACACTGCACTCATACACACAGCATTCATACACACACACACAGCATTCATACACACACTGCACTCATACACAGCATTCTCATACACACACACTGCACTCATACACACAGCATTCTCATACACACACACTGCATTCATATACACACACTGCATTCTCATACACACACACTGCATTCTCATACACACACACTGCATTCTCATACACACACTGCATTCATTATATACACACACTGTAAATAAATATTCAATTAATATAATTTTTTAAGGATCTAATTTTATTTAGAAATTTACCAGCAGCTGCTGCATTTCCCACCCTAGTCTTATACTCGAGTCAATAAATTTTCCCAGTTTTTTGGGGTAAAATTAGGGGCCTCGGCTTATATTCGGGTCGGCTTATACTCGAGTATATACGGTAGTTGAAGTTGAATTTTTGTAATATTATACTCTTCTTTAAGTAGAATGCCAGCTAAAATAGCATGTTTAATTCTGTACTTACTGATGAAGTCCCACTGGCATAGTCCAATATATTTGCTTTTACCAACATCATACTAAAATGTTCCTTTACCTCGGTGCCATACCTGTGACATACAATGTTAATGTGATACTTGTTTATGCTGTTGTGGCACCGTATCTTGTTTTTGTTACTCCACGCGCAACAAAAATAAAAACATTTAAAAATAAAAAGGTCAAAATCAACATTTAACCCCTGAGGTGCAGGTGTGCTTAATTTAAAGACCCAGCTCAAACACATTTTTGGCTATTCGGGTAAAATCTTTAAAAAAAAATGTCATCTTCTTTTAAAATATCCCTGTTTTGTTTTTTAAAATAAACTTTTTTCTTAAAACTTTTACTGTTAAAATGTAAAACGATAGGCAAAATTATCTGTTTTGATTTGTGCCATGGTACCCAGTAGAGGGTAGCGCCCAGTTACATAAACCTTTTTATGGCTGACTGGGAGGATGCTTTTATTTGGTTGAATTTTAAATGGAAAACCAATCTTGTTTTATGTCGTTGGTATATAGATGACCTGTTTTTTTGTTTTTTTTATTGTTGGTTTTTTTTTTTTGAGGGCACTGAAGAAGATCTAAAAGCATTTTTATCTTTTTTAAATGATGATGATAAGGGTATCAAACGCAGCACCGACATCAGCACTACCAAGATTACATTTCTTGATTTAGAAATTTATATAGAAAATAATCCGTTACACACCAGAACCTTTTTTTTTTAAAATGTACATACGAACACCTTTATAAATTTCACCAGTTGCCACCACCACCCCTGGTTAAAAAGCATCCCAAAAAATCAACTTATTGGAATAAGCTGCGACTGTAGTGACTGAAAAGCCCAACTTTTTTTTAGATGGGCCCCTAATCTAAAAAGAGTTCTAGCTAAAAATTACACACAAAAAACAACCCCCCCCCCCAAAACTATTTTAACTCACAATTTTCATTTATTTTTTTAAATGTAAAAGGTGATTAGCCTATAGAAGCAGCAACAGGAAAGATACATATTTTTTTTAGTTTAATTCAAAATATTCGTCTCAGAAATACAATATATACAGCTTCATTACATGCCATTCGAAAAATTTTATTTATTTATTGGAGTGTCCCTGTAAATTACAACATGTGGGCATGTCAACTAGGAGCCTAAAAACATGCACTGCCGAACACTGCAGGAATATTTCAAAAGGCCTTTTAAATCACTCGGTTTCAAAGCACTTCTTAATGCATAATAAAGTTCCCAAATGTCTAAAATGCTCTGCTGTAGAGAAGATTTCCCCTCCATGGCGAGGTGGTAATCTCTCTAAAATACTGGATAAGAAGGAGATGAGTTGGGTCTTTAAATTAAGCGCCTCAGGGGTTAAATGTCCTTTTTAAATTTTTATGAATTTTTTTATTCGCTCATTTATTTCTGTGCATCTTTTATTTGGGATCTTTTTTTACATTTTTTTTAACACTTTAGTACCTTGGGGGTTAATATGCTGATTTTTATCCCTTTATGTGTGTTTTTATATGTTTATCCCCTCAAGCCTTCCTTTTTGTTTTATTCATACTATTTTATTGTATCTTATTTCCAATGCACACATTAAGTGTAGTATTAGAGTTTATGAAAACTGCAATAATTACACTTGCAGGGTTAAGGGTAGTGGGAGTTGGCACCCAGACCCCTCCAATGGGCAGAAGTGGTCTGTGTGCCTGGAGTATCCCTTTAATATTCTAATTTTGATTTTTATTACATGCTGTTTTTATTATTTCTTTCTGCTCATCTATACTTATCCAATTTGTGTGGTTTGCATGTTTTATAATTATTGGTCATATACTTCTAATACCATATTGTGTGATTTATATACACTTTTTACCTTGTGTTTAAGATCCTGTATATTGCCAAATACCTTTTTATATTTTTCAGTGTTTTCCCCTTGAACTCCCTCCCCCTCCCCCCCCCCCCATTTCATCTGTTTTTATTTATTTATAGTCCCATTATTTTATTTTATCTTATTTCCAATACACACATTAAGTGTAGTGGTTTTTAGACTACAAGCCCGATATGTCCCCTGGTTCGTGTCAAGATTCAAGCCACCCCCCTTCCATTTATGAGCGTCCTTCCTATTACCCTTTTCACAAGCTGGTGATGGCCATCTTAGAATCTTAGAACTCCTATTTTTTAATTGTGGCAGCCATATTGGTACACGCTTTTAAAGTTATCTCACCCACTTTTTTCCAGTTTTTATTTTTATTTATAAAATCTGACTTTTACCT
This sequence comes from Pelobates fuscus, assembly GCF_036172605.1. Taxonomy (NCBI): domain Eukaryota; kingdom Metazoa; phylum Chordata; class Amphibia; order Anura; family Pelobatidae; genus Pelobates; species Pelobates fuscus. The sequence goes on along the minus strand of NC_086324.1, from coordinate 110,896,777 downwards.
GATTTTAACATCAATCTAAGCATCTCTATACCCTTTTTCAGCTCGCATTTTTGCCTTCTTTTGGATCAACAGCAAAAAACATATGTGAGGAAGGCTGAACTTGATGGACGCAAGTCTCTTTTCAGCTATGCAACTATGTAACTATGTAACTTTGTAATATGAAGATTGTATTATACTCAATTATTATGTTAATTGAAAGACTGGTCACATGACTGATGACCTAATCTGTCAGTTATTTTTGCTTGTGTAAAGGTGAAACGCGTAAGTGTTTTATTGGTGTTTCCTAGGTGGGGAAGATACCACCTAAGCTATATAGGATTGAGCATAACTTTAGTGTGTTCTCCATTTGTGAGTATACCTTCTTTTATTATTTTTTAGCTATACAGAGAGCATTATTTTATGTTTTTATTTTCGTTTTATTCGCTGGTGAACTATTGCAAAATTGGATATATTAAGAGACCACTACTACGAAGCTTACCACAACGCGCTGCTGACTGTCCTAAGAATACCTGTCCACATAAGATAAAGACCAAGATCAGCATATCCACAGACTGGGATTGTACCGTCCAATCGCATATATCTGGAGCTGATTTCAAGCTCCAGAAGATTGTAAGTGCATTTCCTTTCTTTTATTTATTTATCATCACCAGCATCAAAAAAGACACAACCTTCTGTATTATTTGTCCTCTTGTGAAGGTGCTGCTTTCCTGCATTACGTTTCTATATCTACCTACGGCCAGAAGGAAGAGACTCTGGTTTGGGAAGTCCGAGTTGCCACATAGACTTTGAACAAGCGCTAGAAATTAAATTTTGTTATTTGTTTGGAAAGAGGAATGTATTTCTAAAAGAGATGCCGCTCTATGTATTTTCCTTTCCTTTAAAGGACCACTATAGGCACCCAGACAGCTTCAGCTCAATGAAGTGGTTTGGGTGCCAGGTCACCTAGTTTTAACACTGCAGCTGAAAACATAGCAGTTTCAGCGTAACTGCTATATTTACACTGCAGGGTTAATCCAACCTCTAGTGGCGGTCTCCCTGACAGCCACTAGGGGCTGGATTAACCCTGCAGTGTAGTCTCCCTGACAGCCACTAGAGGCCGCTTCCGCGATTTACACGGAGTAAATCACACTTATTTGACGCTGGACTTCGTGAGGAGTCCAGCGTCAAAAAAGATCCCCATAGGAAAGCATTGAGTAATGCTTTCCTATTGGCGGGTATGAATGCGCACGCGCCTCTGGCCGCGCATGCGCATTCGGTCCACTCGGGAGCGGACGTTGATGGAGGAGGATAGGTCACCAGTGCCGCGGGAGCCCGGTGCTTGATTAAGGTAAGCAAATAAATGGTTAATCAACCATTTATTTGACGTGGTAATGGCCCTAGTCACCTAAACAGTGACTAGGGCTCTAGCTTTAGGAATATATATTTGTATTTCTAATGCTATTGTGTTTATTTAAGAAGAGTAATGAGAAGTGACATCTCACTGTTAACAAGCAGTAGCTGGACTCGTGTGGGAGAACTTGGGTTGAATAACAGCTGATTCTGGCTCAGTACAGCTCTAAATGTCTATACACTTATGGGACAGGGTTGGAGGGGGGGGGGGGGGGGGAGTAAATGTCAAAATAAAATAATCAGTGGGAAAATAATCACAGCATTCACATAATTTGTTTTTTCTTGCAGCCGGAGAGTGTTATAAAATGACCTGTTTTATAAGATAAGCTACCAATATGTTTGGTGATGGTATCTTTAGATATAGCTGGAAATAATACAAATATGGCATAAAAAATAAATAAATGTAATACAAAATACATAGCACTAGAACACCTACAATAAGTTTTGTAGTGCTTATGGTGCTTGGAATGTCTGATTAAATCAGAAGCATTGATGAAAGCAAATATATCATTCTAATAATATGATAAAAATGTGGGAGATGACTATACCTTTAAAATGTTAGTTTTGATTCAACCATACCCAAATGCTGCCTATTAAATATTATCCTTTTTATTATTTCAGTGGTTGAGAAGTTTGACTATGTGTTTGCAGAAAATGGTCTTGTAGCCTACAGAGATGGGACATTTCTTTGTAAGCAGGTGAGTAAACTAGTAGGTGTATGCATGTGTATAGATGGATAGAAGATAGTGGTGAGACATGAGTTAAAAAGTAACTTTTCAAAAACAGAAACAACCTCATTACAGAGATAGTGAGTGATACTCTATAGTGCCTAAACAAGAAAGCAGCTCAACATATAATACCCTTATTTCCACGATCAATTTACAATGTGTTTTATGTTTATTATTTTATTTGGAGCTGCATGGCCCTATGTGAGATGCAATTTAGATGATACCCTTAAATACACCCTTCCCCTTCTTTTTTTGGTTCCCTCCATAGAGCCCACTTCCAAAATGTTGGTTTTTTCGGTCTGGTACCGTCTGAGGGGTTTAGGCTGATGCACACTATTGTGTGACGTCCTCAAGGCCACTCCCCGACTGGCGCCAGGACCTCCCCCAAAGCACAATCAAAAGTTTCACTACTGAGGACTGGCGTGGATGGCGGGCGTATTCGGAGCGCTTCGTTATTTCCACCAGTCAGACGACGGGGAGTGGATGGTGTGTGATCGACACCCCTGACCACCAGTAGAATTTATTTGAAGGGTTCTCTCTGCGGTCAGCAATCCCTTCCGGTGGTGGATGGCGGGTTTGATGAACTGCGTTACCCATGATGTCATTTCCGCCAACCACGAACCGGGTTTTATACCTATGAGCCACCAATGACTGTTAATTATACAAGTATGGGTGGTAAACCTAATTGCCCAACAGGGGCTCACCAACCCCAGGTGTCTCTAGGTCACATAAGCAATTCCAGCAAATCTGCACTCAACACTGGCTAACCACATACCATGACCCAAAGAGGAGGAACTAAGAAACTGACTGAACATTTAAAAAGAAAAGATTTCTGAGGCTGTATTACAGCTGACTGAGGAAGCTCACAGATGAGTGAAACGTGTTTTGGCTGATTTTGGACTTTTGTTTGGACTTTGTATACTACATTTCCATCTTTTATTTTTTAGTTTAAAACCCACAATATTGTGTTTTAATTTGGAAGCAACACATTTACTTTTTATACCATTTAAGTCGTTGGAGCCTCCAGGAATTCTTTATGGAACGTGCCATCCCAGAAATTGGCAAACTGCTGAACACCCTCAGAGCCAGGAATTTAAGGCTCTTAATAAGGTGAGCACAATACTTACCACAAGTATATATACTACATTTCTGCACAAGACTACTCATCTGGTCTATTTCTCCTCTCTCCAGTCTTTCTGGAGGAACACCACTGTGGAAAGGGGTGTGTTGCTGCCCAAAGAGCAAAAAGGTTTATTTTACGGAGCCAATATAGGCTCCAGACCATGTGAGTGGTTCTAGTTATTTACTTTTATCACCTATTAGTACCAAACACCATCTGCACCATATATTTGTTTTTTCTTTTATTATTATTTAAAGATTTTTATTCTTTTTGTGAGTAACAAGTTACAAATACATCAAAGAAAATTGCACATTACAGGATTCGTCTTTTTTGCACTTTACAATACATGAATATATGAGTCAGAACAGTTCAGAACATGTTATAACACACTTTAAACTGGGGTAAAATGATCGTAGGGTACCGCTTTACAATTAAGGAATGTCCAGCTTTTTAAACATCACTAGTATAATATCGATATCTACAGGTATATAATCAGTGGGGTAGCAAAAGAATTACTCTATGGGATGACTTCTGCATGGAAGGGCCTTCGTCGGGCTCGCCTATGGTTAGCGCTGCGTGTTAAGCATTGTGGAGAGGGGATAATGCTGAGTCTTTGAGATAGGAATCCCAGGGTGCCCAAGTGTACGTAAAAACATCATATGTACCAGCTATGGAGTGCGAGAGTTCCACCATCTGCCTGATGGAATCCACCTTGGTGATCCATTCCCTAATAGATGGGGGTCTGGTTTGCTTCCATTTGAGAGGAATTAGGGCGTTAGCTGCTGTAAGCAGGTGGTTAAGCAGGAGGCGTGTTGGTTTCGGCAGAGCTGTGGGATACAGCATGAAGAGGAGGACCTCGGGGGACTGCGGTACCACATATTTTGTTATAAGTTGCATTATGGTGGTTAGCTTGCTCCAGTATGTTTGAATTATGGGGCAGAACCACCAGATATGGCCCGGAGTGCCTATGTCTGTTTTGCATCTCCAACAGAGGTTGGAAGCGTTCGGGAAGAACTTACGTAACCTAGTTGGTGTAAAGTGCCATCTAGAGATGCGCTTGTAATTACTTTCTTGGGCAATAGTGTTGGTAGTGGACCTAAAGGTGTTTTTAAATATCATCTCCCATTCGTCATTCGTCAGTGTAATCTTTAGTTCTTTTTCCCATGACTTTGTGAAATCTGGGAGTTGGGCCTGTACGGTCATCTGAAGGAGTTTGTAGAACACGGTGATGTGTTTCTTTTTCATTGTCCCCAGGAGGGCCTTATGTTCGAATGTGGACATTGGTCTGTGTCCGTGTGAGAGTGATTGGTGCGCTTGTAAGAAGTGTGAGAGTTGTGCGTAATTGTAATATTGCATAGGTGTGTGTGTGGGCGTTTGGATTAGATCTGCCAGTGGGATTATTCCTTGCCTATTGGTTACATCTTTCAGATGTAGGTGTCCTGGATGGTTTCCAAAATCACTGTAGGCGTGTTGTGAGAGGCCTGGTTTGAAGTATGGGTTTTTAGTTATTGGGTATAGTGGGGAGGGGTTGGGGGCAATGTTGTCAAGTGTCCTGATAGCGTTCCAGTACTTCAGAGTGGGGAGTACTGTCGGGTGGTCTGGGTGGTCCTGTCTAACCCACGGTAGGCCCGTTTCGTGCCAGGGTATTGTGTTGATGTGAACTTTTAGGCTTGTCGCTTCTATTTGTACCCATTGTTTCTGGTTATAGGCATTAGTCCAATCATAGATTCTGGACAGGATCACTGCCTTGTGGTATGTCTCTATGTCCGGTACTCCTAGGCCTCCGTGGAGCTTATGTCTCGTCAGTTGTGTGTACTGTGTTCTCGGGCGTTTACCCGCCCAAATGAAAGTGGAGAAGATGTGCTTTGCCGCCTTAAAGAAGGTAGCTGGTATTTTTATAGGTAGTGTTTGTAGTACATATAGAAATTTCGGTAAGATGGCCATTTTCAGTATGTGTACTCTGCATAGCCAGCTGAATTGGGGTTTGTTCCAATTTTTTAAGTCTCTGTCAATGTTGGCCAGTAGTGGGGGGAAGTTGAGTTCGTATGTTTTGTTGAGTGTATGTGTGAGCTGTATTCCCAGGTATCTGACTGAGTTCTGTGGCCAATGGAAGGGGTATGTCCGCCTAAGTCGGTCCCCTAGCTCTGCTGGAATGGTTAGAGGCAAGATCTCACTTTTGCCGCCATTCATCTTATAGTTGGATACCCGGTTATATTGGTCAATTTCCTGTAGCAGGTGAGGGAGCGAGGTTTCAGGGTCTCGAATCGTGTATAGGAGGTCATCCGCAAAAGCAGATACTTTATACTCCTTGTCTGCTATTTGTATCCCTTGAATGTTCGGGTTGTCTCTAATTCCCTGGAGGAAGGGTTCCAGTGTGAGGATGAACAAGAGGGGAGAAAGGGGACACCCTTGCCTCGTCCCATTGGAAATGTGGACCGTGTCTGTGAGTTGGCCATTTATTCTTATTTTAGCCCCCGGTCTGGAATATACGGCTGAGAGCCAAGCTAACCAATTGGGCCCGAAGCCCATGGCCTGCAATGTGGCTTGTAACAGGGCCCAATCCACCCTATCGAACGCCTTTTCGGCGTCGATCGTGAGGATAAGGCTTGGGTCATTGTTCATCTTTGCATGGTATATGAGATTTAATACTTTGGTGGTATTATTCTTGGCCTCTCGGCCTGGCACGAACCCTGATTGGTCTGGGTGGATGAGTCCCTGTAGGTAGGGCTTGAGACGGACTGCCAGTATCTTAGTAAAGATTTTTAAGTCTACATTTATTAGTGAGATGGGCCTGTAGCTGCCACAGTCCGTCAGATCCTTGCCTTGTTTGGGGATGAGTGTGATATGGGCTTCAAGTGTCTCTCGCGGTAGGGTGTGGCCTTGGTGTAATGAGTTAAAAACTTGTAGGAACGGCTTGTTCAGGGTCGCGGAGAATGTTTTAAAATATTTGGCTGAGAATCCATCAGGCCCTGGGCATTTCCCTAATGGCAACTGTCGTGTGATTAGTGAGAATTCCTCTGGTGTGAGTGGAGAGTCCAGTGCCTGTCTGGCATTGGGTGGTATCGTTTGTGTTAATCTCTGGGTGAGAAAGTTTTGGATGTCCTTCGGGTCTGGCGGTTGGGACCTGAGATTGTATAAATTGGTATAGTAGGAGTGGAATTCTCCCATTATGTCAGGTAGTAGGTGAGTCATAGTCCCAGTAGACTTTTTAATATGGGTTATGTATGTTTGCTGCCTTTCCTTTTGTATTGCCCTGGCCAACATGCGGCCACACTTTCCGCTCTGGGTGTAGTACCTATGTTTGGAGTAAAAGAGAGATTTCTGGATTTTTGCATTCAGTAATGTTTGGAGAGAGGAACGCTTGTCCGTTAGTTCTTTGTAAGTATCTAGGAGCAAGTGTTTTTTGTGGGTGTGTTCTAGGTGTCTGATGTCCGTCGTGAGGGATGTAATCTGAGCCTCCCTCGCTTTCTTTTGTTTAGAAGCTATGGCAATTATGTGTCCTCTTATTACGGCTTTGTGGGCTTCCCACACAATTGTGGGCGACACTGCCGGTGTACAGTTTTCCTCAAAGTATTTAGTAAGTGTCTCGTTTAAGGAGGCTACATTGACTGGGTCATTAAGTAGTGTGTCATTAAGCTTCCACTGTGATCTCGAAGGGATCAGGTTTGGTATTTGGATTGTCATGGAGAGGGGGCCATGGTCAGACCAGGTAATAGGGCCGTAGTCGCAGGACTGTATGAGATGGAGGTGTCTATGTTGGAGAAAAAGCATGTCTAATCTAGAGTAGGTATGTTTAACCGCTGAGAAGAAGGAGTAGTCTCGGGAGGTGGGATGCGTCACTCGCCAACAGTCGAAGAGATGTCGCTCGTCTAAGAGCTGGACAATTCTGGACCTGGAGGTTGCGTTGTACTTGGTGTATTTGGAGGTAGTGTCCAAATCCGAATCTAATGAAATGTTAAAGTCTCCTCCTAAAATAAGTAACCCTTCCGTGACCTTGTCTACTGCAGCCAGGTATTTGCGGGTGTATGTGCATTGTTTTCTGTTGGGGAGGTATAGGTTGGCAAGGGTCACTACTGAGGTCCCTATCTTTCCTTTGACTATCAGGAGCCTGCCGTCTGCGATCGATTGGTGTGACGAGTATTTGAAGGGTGTGCGTGCATTTATCAGAATGGCCACCCCTTTTGATTTGGAACCTTCATAGTTGCTAAAGTAGCCTAGGGGGTAGTGTTTGTTGCGTAGGGTTGGGGCTGAGTCTGCTCTGAAATGTGTTTCTTGTAGAAACGCTATATCCGTTTTAAGGTCGTGAAGTTCCCTAAGAGCCAGAGATCTTTTGAGAGGGGAGTTGAGACCTCTCACATTCAGTGTCGTTATACGAATAGTTGCCATGCTGGGATAGTCAGAGAGGGGGAAGAGCTCCCTATTGCAAAGAGTGTGGAGTGGTAGAGTTATTCGGGTAGCGGTTGTTCAGATATTAGTGTGTGCGTAGAGGTGATTTCAAGAAGATTTGTTTAGGTGCAATTATCAACGTAACAATAAGAAAAACAACGAAAAAATTTACCGGATTAAATCCAACTATATACAAAGACTTAGGATAAGCTCTGGAGCTAGCGAATGAGAGTGCTTTAGAATTATGGATGGGTAAGCCCCTTTAGCCGGTGGCTTCTCCCTGTGCGTTCTAGGTGGGCGCAGGGAGGTAGGTAAGGCACCGCTTGGGCTTGTATTGCCGCTACAGAGGGTTCCACAGTCTATCTGTGGTGGGGGGGGAAGTCTAGGTTGGCGTGGGTGGCGTAGGGAAGGTGGCGGGTAATCCACCTATCTAGTTATGAATAGTTGTGGATTTCGGGCTTAGTATTTCTGTTAGGAGTTGGGACCATTCGATGCGCTGCAAGTGGGCCTCTGGGCCTGTAAGGTAAGTTAGAGCGGCTTACAACGACAGGAATGAGTAGGGTGTCAAGCTGGGTTAGCACTCTCTTTCGCTCTCTCTTGGTCATTGCTCCACCCGGCCCCCATCCCGCTCCCGCACTCCCGCTCCCCTACAATATCCCTCAGATACATGGTGTAACTCAATGATAGAATGAAGGGAGAGGAAGGAGAAAGAGCACGTAGTGGGGGAGAGGGCCCTGGGTCGCCCCTTTGGGTCCCTCCAGCCCCCTGTCGCCCCTGAGGGCCATGGCAGTTGGGGTAAGCGGTTCAGAGGGGGGATGGCAGGTTAGCCAAGGGGTGGGAGGATAGGAGAGTGAATACAGAGGCAAAACTGACCAGTAACATGTTAAAGTTAGTCAACACATTCGGAAATTCTCTAGGTAGCTAGACAGACAACCCCAGCTCTCCGCTCTGGCATGCGCTGGGGAGGAGGGGGTATTCTCAAATACCAGTTGCGTGTTACCTATCCCATTCTGGCGGTGAGGGTCACTGGATTAGGTCGGTAAGTCCTTTTGGAGTTGCACAGACTTGTCTTTCAGTGTCGACCCAGCTATAAAGTTCTTTCGTGAGTTACCAGAGAAACCTTTGTGCTGGGTTCCATGTTGTGTCTGGGAAGAGGTAAGTGAGACCTCATACAGTGTGAAACCAATGTCTGGGTCCAGACTTGCTGATTTTCCTGGTCGGTCATAAACAGAGTGTTGGTCCGTAAACAAAACATAGGCAACGTCTTACTGGTCGTTTATATGGTTGTACGGTCTTTTCTGGCGTAGTATTGTCCCGGGCGTCAGTTTCGGTGTGGTTCAGCCTGTTGTCCTTGTGGGTTTCGCTGGGGAGGATGGTGCTCATTGCGCCGTCTTTTTGGCGGTGTTTGCCATCTCGCTCTCTGAGGGCGAGGGTAATTATGGGGCGCCTGAATCGGGCCGTACCAATCAGGAATCTGCACGTCAGGTAAGTTCAAAGTAGAAGTAAATGTGGCGATATCCTCTGCAGTGGTCACGGTAGCGGTGGTTCCGTTGTGTGTGGCCGTCAGCGAGAGGGGGAAACCCCATCTGTATTTGATGTTTCTGGCACTTAATAGGTCTGTCAGGGGTCTAAGAACCCGTCGAGCTTGTAGAGTCATCCAGGATAGGTCCGGGTAAATTTGAATTTGGGCTCCAAGGAATAGTAATGGTTGAGATGTTTTTCTTAGTTCTCGCAGTATTTCTTCTTTAGTCCCAAAGTAGTGTAAACGGCAAATTATGTCTCTTGGGGCTTCAGAGGCCGGGCCTCGCGGTCTCAGTGCTCTATGGGCTCTATCAAACAGAATGTGCTCTGCTGGATCTTTGTGGAGTAAGTAATTGAATAGCTCCTGTAGTATTTTAGGAAGGTTTTCCCCTTCAGCTTCAGGTATGCCTTTCAGTCGCAGGTTGTTGCGCCTTCCCCTATTATCGATATCATCAATAGCCCTGTACATCATGGCCATCTGGGTGTTTTGTGCCTCTAGGGCCTGGTGAACCTGCTGAACCTGGGTGAGTGTGTGGTCTTGGTTATCTTCAAGTGCTTCTAATCTTTCCTCTACCCCTTTAACCTCTGCCGCCATATTGTCTAGTTTGTTTTGGAATGAGGATTCCATTTTCTGGATTAGAGCCTGAATATCCTGTTTTGTAGGCAGGTTGTTAAGTATAGCTCTCAGATCTGCATCAATATGTGTGGAGGCCGTGTCTGAGCTGGCTGGGCTTAATGGGGGTGAGGATGGAGCTTGCTCGGTGAAAATTTCTGCCGCCATTTTGGGGCCTACTTCATCGGCGTTTTTCGCCGGATTATCCTTAAAGAATTTAGTGAGAGCGCCCGTTTTTGCTGTGGACTGCCTCTGGGAGGTTTGAGCTGGGTTGGTACCTTTTCTGGGGTGCCCCATAGTGCGTTGTTCGCCCGATGTTTGTGGATTACCCGCCGTCCCAGTCGGAGCTCAGCTACAGCACGTCCAGCTCGGCTCGCGGTTGGCTCCGCCCCCCTTGTTTTTTCTTTTATATGTGTCTCTGAGTGTATATCCCCAAGTGTGGACCCCTCCATCACTTTAAATGTATACAGCGCTCCACTAATTGGTGTATATTTTATATCGTTCAACATTGTAAACTGATCGTGGAAATAAGGGTATTACACTTTGTGTTGAGCTGCTTTCTTGTTTAGGCACCATAGAGTATCACTCACTACCTCTGTAAACAGGTTGTTTGTTTTTGAAAAGTTACTTTTTAACTCATGTCTCACCACTATCTTCTATCTATTTAAATTTATCAAAGGGCCAAAACCCCTTCATCTTGAGTGGTGATACATCCTTTTTAATTACCACTATCAGTCAATTAGTGACAGACAAAAATACCTTCTTTCTTTATTCTAGATATAGATAGATATAGAAAATAAGTGAAGCGCATAAAGAATGATATTGGTGCATTTAAAACCACAATATAAAATATATCAGTGGTGCAGAACAATAAAATAGTATACTTAAAGTTGCTTTATCAGATGGGATTCCAGTATAGCAAGGTTATGTAGTAGTATATATAAAAACAAATCATAGTCTGATAAATAGTGCACAGCGGCGTACATATCACTTCAGAGGGCCCGGCCGCCCTGCGGACCCCTGCGATTGGGAGCCCGCCTTTACACCGGGGCCCCATGGATTGTGTGTACGCCACTGCTAGTGCATCAAGTTTATTTATACATTAAATTTAAAATCTCTTGATATAAGGCTGCTTACAAGATGTAAATAGGTGAGTGTCTGTGGGCTTCAAGCACTGCTACTCACAAAAGCCAGGTCTTTGTTAACAAGTGGAGCAGGATGGATAGGGGAACCCAAGGTCTCTTATCAGCCACTGTAATATTCCTCTCTCCAACTTGATCGTCAGCTGACCGTATCCAAATTGAGTTCTCCGCGGGATTCAAGCTCCGTCCACTACGTGACGTCAATGCGCCGTACGTCTACACCTTCCGCCTTCGTCAGGACGTAAGGGCAGTGCTAAATCTCCCACCAGAAGTTCATTGGTTAGTAGTCCAAGTATTGCATTTGCATATTCTGAAACCGTAATCTAATTCAAAGTAAGTCAGACAGTCCTCTATATTCCCATATATGCATGTAAAGGAAAACCTTAAAATCTACACAGACTGCAATGTATAGCTATAAAGATAGCATACTACAAATACATTTCAATGTATTATAAAATAGACAAGAATTATGCATTTTAAAATGAGGGGTTGATATTCCCCTCATACTGAGGATATAGGAAATCAAGCTCAGTTGTACATAATATATAATAAAATATATAAAACTGTGGATCATACTATGAATCCTAAAAAAGAGAGAAAAGCATTTTAATATAATGAATTAAAATATTGCATCAATAATAAGTGCCAAAATACGGTTGAGTGAAAATCTATAAACTTCCATTGATTGAAGCAAGGAAAGAGATTAAACATATTATAGATACATAAAATATCCATGTATCTATACAATTAGATCACAAATATGGACAATATAATAAATTATAATTAAGTGTTCTTACATAGCAAGACCACTTAATGTTATCTCACATATATATTATTATTAAGTGTTCTTGCATAGGAAGACCACTTAATGTTATCTCACATATATATTATTATTAAGTGTTCTTGCATAGGAAGACCACTTAATGTTATCTCACATATATATTATTAAGTGTTCTTGCAAAGCAAGACCACTTAATGTTATCTCACATATATATTATTATTATTAAGTGTTCTTGCATAGCAAGACCACTTAGTTATCTCACATATATATTATTAAGTGTTCTTGCATAGCAAGACCACTTAATGTTATCTCACATATATATTATTATTAAGTGTTCTTGCAAAGCAAGACCACTTAATGTTATCTCACATATATATTATTATTATTAAGTGTTCTTGCATAGCAAGACCACTTAATGTTATCTCACATATATATTATTAAGTGTTCTTGCATAGCAAGACCACTTAATGTTATCTCACATATATATTATTAAGTGTTCTTGCAAAGCAAGACCACTTAATGTTATCTAACATATATATTATTAAGTGTTCTTGCATAGCAAGACCACTTAATGTTATCTCACATATATATTATTATTATTATTATTATTATTATTAAATGTTCTTGCATAGCAAGACCACTTACTGTTATCTCACATATATATTAAGTGTTCTTGCATAGCAAGACCACTTACAGTTATCTCACATATATATTAAGTGTTCTTGCATAGCAAGACCACTTACTGTTATCTCACATATATATTATTAAGTGTTCTTGCATAGCAAGACCACTTACTGTTATCTCACATATATATTATTAAGTGTTCTTGCATAGCAAGACCACTTACTGTTATCTCACATATATATTATTATTATTATTATAGCCAAATTTGCCACCCTAACTCCTCCCACAGTTTTTACACTACATAGACGAAAATTTACCAAAACGTGCCGATTGTTCCCGATCGGATTGCTATTACTTTGTGGAACGTTTCGCCGAATGGTTCACGGAATATCGTCGTTCTTGTGGCAAAATTTGTCCCATAGGAATGAATGGCAAAGCTAGAGTGGGAGCTGGCAAAAGCTGAAAAATCAGGACATGATTTCTAAACTGCCACCACTCCCTCATTTTCAGGCCCACCTACACAAATCTTATATCAAAATGTTCAGCTATCCCTGCTGCCACTAAAAATGTCCACAGCTAAGCCATAGTCCTTATAGTTTTCACAATATGACAATTTGTTTGCAACTCACGCAGTCCATTGACATTCATTGAAACTCCACTCTGCAAAGCTCACATTTGAAGGGCAATTTCTAAACTGCGACTGTGCCTTCATTGTTAATATCTCAGAGACATACTATACATCAAAATGTAGGTCTGGGCCTTGTGATTCTCACAATATAAAGCTCTTCACTGTAGGATTTATAGTTTTTAAAATAGGACCATTTGAAGATGGCAACCGCAAAAATACTCTGACCTGTGCCAGGCTGCAGCAGCAAGTGATGTCATAGACAGGGCCTTTTTCACACCTGCTAATGTTTTTATAAATGTATGTTTTAATGTAACTGTGAAGCACTTTGGGCAACAACGTTGCAATTAAATGTGCTATATAAATAAATAACATTTACTCCGCCCACTCCAGTTGTAGACTACTGGTGGAGGCAAGAACACTTCACACAATTTCCCCAGAAATTGTAGCTTTTCTAGTTATTCTTATTATAGCCAAATTTGCCACCCTAACTCCTCCCACAGTTTTTACACTACATAGACAAAAATATACCAAAACGTGCAGATTGTTCCCGATCGGATTGCTATTACTTTGTGGAACGTTTCGCCGAATGGTTCTCGGAATATCGTTGTTCTTGTGGCAAAATTTGCCCCATAGGAATGAATGGCAAAGCTAGAGTGGGAGCTGGCAAAAGCTGAAAAATCAGGACATGATTTCTAAACTGCCACCACTCCCTCATTTTCAGGCCCACCTACACAAATCTTATATCAAAATGTTCAGCTATCCCTGCTGCCACTTAAAATGTCCACAGCTAAGCCATAGTCCTGATAGTTTTCACAATATGACCATTTGTTTGCAACTCACGCAGTCCATTGACATTCATTGAATCTCCACTCTGCAAAGCTCACATTTGAAGGGCAATTTCTAAACTGCGACTGTGACTAAAATACGACCATTTGAAGATGGCAACTGCCAAAATACTCTGACCTGTGCCAGGCTGCAGCAGCAAGTGATGTCATAGACAGGGCCTTTTGCACCTGCTAATGGTTTGTATAACTGTATGTTTTAATGTAACTGTAAAGCACTTTGGGCAACAACGTTGCAGTTAAATGTGCTATATAAATGATAACAGTTACTCCGCCCACTCTAGTTGTAGACTACTGGTGGAGGCAAGAACACTTCACACAATTTACCCAGAAATTGTAGATTTTTTAGTTTTATTATTATTATTAAGTGTTCTTGCATAGCAAGACCACTTAATCTTATCTCACATATATATTATTATTATTATTATTATTAAGTGTTCTTGCATAGCAAGACCACTTAATGTTATCTCACATATATATTATTATTATTATTATAGCCAAATTTGCCACCCTAACTCCTCCCACAGTTTTTACACTACATAGACAAAAATATACAAAAACGTGCAGATTGTTCCCGATCGGATTGCTATTACTTTGTGGAACGTTTCGCCGAATGGTTCTCGGAATATTGTCGTTCTTGTGGCGAAATTTGTCCCATAGGAATGAATGGCAAAGCTAGAGTGGGAGCTGGCAAAAGCTGAAAAATCAGGACATGATTTCTAAACTGCTACCACTCCCTCATTTTCAAGCCCACCTACACAAATCTTATATCAAAACGTTCAGCTATCCCTGCTGCCACTACAAATGTCCACGGCTAAGCCATAGTCCTGATAGTTTTCACAATATGACCATTTGTTTGCAACTCACGCAGTCCATTGACATTCATTGAAACTCCACTCTGCAAAGCTCACATTTGAAGGGCAATTTCTAAACTGCGACTGTGCCTTCATTGTTAATATTGCAGAGACATACTATGCATCAAAATGTAGGTCTGGGTCTTGTGATTCTCACAATATAAAGCTCTTCGCTGTAGGATTTATAGTTTTTAAAATATGACCGTTTGAAGATGGCAACCGCCAAAATACTCTGACTTGTGCCAGGCTGCAGCAGCAAGTGATGTCATTGACAAAGTCTTTTACACCTGCTAATGTTTTTATAACTGTATGTTTTAATGTAACTGTAAAGCACTTTGGGCAACAACGTTGCAATTAAATGTGCTATATAAATAAATAATAACAGTTACTCCGCCCACTCCAGTTGTAGACTACTGGTGGAGGCAAGAACACTTCACACAATTTCCCCAGAAATTGTAGCTTTTCTAGTTAAGTGTTCTTGCATAGCAAGACCACTTAATGTTATCTCACATATATATTATTAAGTGTTCTTGCATAGCAAGACCACTTAATGTTATCTCACATATATATTATTATTATTATTATTATTATTCTTATTATTCTTATTATAGCCAAATTTGCCACCCTAACTCCTCCCACAGTTTTTACACTACATAGACAAAAATATACCAAAACGTGCAGATTGTTCCCGATCGGATTGCTATTACTTTGTGGAACGTTTCGCCGAATGGTTCTCGGAATATCGTCGTTCTTGTGGCGAAATTTGTCCCATAGGAATGAATGGCAAAGCTAGAGTGGGAGCTGGCAAAAGCTGAAAAATCAGGACATGATTTCTAAACTGCCACCACTCCCTCATTTTCAGGCCCACCTACACAAATCTTATATCAAAACGTTCAGCTATCCCTGCTGCCACTAGAAATGTCCATGGCTAAGCCATAGTCCTGATAGTTTTCACAATATGACCATTTGTTTGCAACTCGCGCCACCCATTGACATTTATTGAAACTCCACTCTGCAAAGCTCACATTTGAAGGGCAATTTCTAAACTGCGACTGTGCCTTCATTTTTAATATTGCAGAGACATACTATACATCGAAATGTAGGTCTGGGTCTTGTGATTCTCACAATATAAAGCTCTTCACTGTAGGATTTATAGTTTTAAAAATATGACCGTTTGAAGATGGCAACCGCAAACATACTCTGACCTGTGCCAGGCTGCAGCAGCAAGTGATGTCATAGACAGGGCCTTTTGCACCTGCTAATGTTTTTATAACTGTATGTTTTAATGTAACTGTGAAGCACTTTGGGCAACAACGTTGCAATTAAATGTGCTATATAAATAAATAATAACAGTTACTACGCCCACTCCAGTTGTAGACTACTGGTGGAGGCAAGAACACTTCAAACAATTTCCCCAGAAATTGTAGCTTTTCTAGTTCTTATTCTTATTCTTATTATAGCCAAATTTGCCACCCTAACTCCTCCCACAGTTTTTACACTACATAGACAAAAATATACCAAAACGTGCAGATTGTTCCCGATCGGATTGCTATTACTTTGTGGAACGTTTCACCGAATGGTTCTCGGAATATCGTCGTTCTTGTGGCGAAATTTGTCCCATAGGAATGAATGGCAAAGCTAGAGTGGGAGCTGGCAAAAGCTGAAAAATCAGGACATGATTTCTAAACTGCCACCACTCCCTCATTTTCAGGGCCACCTACACAAATCTTATATCAAAACGTTCAGCTATCCCTGCTGCCACTAAAAATGTCCACAGCTAAGCCATAGTCCTTATAGTTTTCACAATATGACCATTTGTTTGCATGTTTGCAACTCACGCAGTCCATTGACATTCATTGAAACTCCACTCTGCAAAGCTCACATTTGAAGGGCAATTTCTAAACTGCGACTGTGCCTTCATTGTTAATATCTCAGAGACATACTATACATCAAAATGTAGGTCTGGGTCTTGTGATTCTCACAATATAAAGCTCTTCACTGTAGGATTTATAGTTTTTAAAATACGACCGTTTGAAGATGGCAACCGCAAAAATACTCTGACCTGTGCCAGGCTGCAGCAGCAAGTGATGTCATAGACAGGGCCTTTTGCACCTGCTAATGTTTGTATAACTGTATGTTTTAATGTAACTGTGAAGCACTTTGGGCAACAACATTGCAATTAAATGTGCTATATAAATAAATAATAACAGTTACTCCGCCCACTCCAGTTGTAGACTACTGGTGGAGGCAAGAACACTTCACACAATTTCCCCAGAAATTGTAGCTTTTCTAGTTATTCTTATTCTTATTATAGCCAATTTTGCCACCCTAACTCCTCCCACAGTTTTTACACTACATAGACAAAAATATACCAAAACGTGCAGATTGTTCCCGATCGGATTGCTATTAGTTTGTGGAACGTTTCGGCGAATGGTTCACGGAATATCGTTGTTCTTGTGGAGAAATTTGTCCCATAGGAATGAATGGCAAAGCTAGAGTGGGAGCTGGTAAAAGCTGAAAAATCAGGACATGATTTCTAAACTGCCACCACTCCCTCATTTTCAGGCCCACCTACACAAATCTTATATCAAAACGTTCAGCTATCCCTGCTGCCACAACAAATGTCCACAGCTAAGCCATAGTCCTGATCGTTTTCACAATATGACCATTAGTTTGTAACTCACGCCGTCTATTGACATTCATTGAAACTCCACTCTGCAAAGCTCACATTTGAAGGGCAATTTCTAAACTGCGACTGTGCCTTCATTGTTAATATTGCAGAGACATACTATGCATCAAAATATAGGTCTGGGTCTTGTGATTCTCACAATATAAAGCTCTTCGCTGTAGGATTTATAGTTTTTAAAATAAGACCATTTGAAGATGGCAACCGCCAAAATTCTGTGACCTGTGCAAGGCTGCAGCAGCAAGTGATGTCATAGACAGGGCCTTTTGCACATCTGCTAATGTTTTTATAAATGTATGGTTTAATGTAACTGTCCAACAACGTTGCAATTAAATGTGCTATATAAATGATAACAGTTACTCCGCCCACTCCAGTTGTAGACTACTGGTGGAGGCAAGAACACTTCACACAATTTCCCCAGAAATTGTAGCTTTTCTAGTTATTATTATTCTTATTATAGCCAAATTTGCCACCCTAACTCCTCCCACAGTTTTTACACTACATAGACAAAAATATACCAAAACGTGCAGATTGTTCCCGATCAGATTGCTATTAGTTTGTGGAACGTTTCGGCGAATGGTTCTCGGAATAGCGTCGTTCTTGTGGCGAAATTTGTCCCATAGGAGTGAATGGCAAAGCTAGAGTGGGAGCTGGTAAAAGCTGAAAAATCAGAACATGATTTCTAAACTGCCACCACTCCCTCATTTTCAGGCCCACCTACACAAATCTTATATCAAAACGTTCAGCTATCCCTGCTGCCACAACAAATGTCCACAGCTAAGCCATAGTCCTTATAGTTTTCACAATATGACCATTTGTTTGCAACTCACGCAGTCCATTGACATTCATTGAAACTCCACTCTGCAAAGCTCACATTTGAAGGGCAATTTCTAAACTGCGACTGTGCCTTCATTGTTAATATCTCAGAGACATACTATACATCACAATCAATGTAGGTCTGGGTCTTGTGATTCTCACAATATAAAGCTCTTCGCTGTAGGATTTATAGTTTTTAAAATGCGACCGTTTGAAGATGACAACCGCAAAAATAGTCTGACCTGTGCCAGGCTGCAGCAGCAAGTGATGTCATAGACAGGGCCTTTTGCACCTGCTAATTTTTTTATAACTGTATGTTTTAATGTAACTGTGAAGCACTTTGGGCAACAACGTTGCAATTAAATGTGCCATATAAATAAATAATAACAGTTACTCCGCCCACTCCAGTTGTAGACTACTGGTGGAGGCAAGAACACTTCATACAATTTCCCCAGAAATTGTAGCTTTTCTAGTTCTTATTGTTATTATAGCCACATTTTTCACCCTAACTCCTCCTACAGTTTTTACAATACATAGACAAAAATATACCAAAACGTGCAGATTATTCCCGATCGGATTGCTATTACTTTGTGGAACGTTTCGCCGAATGGTTCACAGAATATCGTCATTCTTGTGGCGAAATTTGTCCCATAGGAATGAATGGCAAAGCTAGAGTGGGAGCTGGCAAAAGCTGAAAAATCAGTACATGATTTCTAAACTGCCGCCACTCCCTCATTTTCAGGCCCACCTACACAAATCTTAAATCAAAACGTTCAGCTATAAATAAATAATAACAGTTACTCCGCCCACTCCATTTGTAGACTACTGGTGGAGGCAAGAACACTTCACACAATTTCCCCAGAAATTGTAGCTTTTCTAGTTATTATTATTCTTATTATAGCTAAATTTAAGAAGAAAGTGAGGCGGGATCACCCCGTATCCAAACGAGATAATCCCCCTCAAAACTCCACCCCAATAGAAATGTCTAATAACAAAAAAAATAATAATAAATCAACTTTAATGAAAAAAATACTTATTACAATACAAAGACTAGGAACTCATAATTACATAGGCTCCTGATTTGCCGCAAGAATATAACTGTGGCAGCATGTGTCAATAGCATATACCGTATATACTCGAGTATAAGCCGAGTTTTTCAGCACATTTTTTGTGCTGAAAAACCCCAACTCGGCTTATACTCGAGTCAGAGTCTGTATTATGGCAATTTACATTGCCATAATACAGACTGGGGGCTGTGGGGGCTGCAGAGAGATGTTACTTACCTTTCCTGCAGCTCCTGTCAGCTCTCTCCTCCTCCGCCAGTCCGTTCAGCTCTTCTGTCAGCTCACAGTGTAAATCTTTACACTGGGAGCTGACCGAGGTGCTGAACGGACCGGTGGAGGAGGAGAGAGCTGACAGGAGCTGCAGGAAAGGTAAGTAACATCTCTCTGCAGCCCCCACAGCCCCCTCCTACACAGTGCCCATCCACTGGACCACCAGGGAAGGAGAGCCCCCCTCCCTGGCCAGGTAGCAAGCAGGGAGGGGGGACGAAACAATTTATAAATATTAATAATAATAAAAAAAATTAAAATAATAATAAAATAAAAAATAATAATAAAATAAAAAAATAATAATAATAAAAACATGTAATGAAACAAAAAAAATATTAAAATAATAATTAAAAAATAAAAATGCCCACCCCCCACCAAGGCTCTGCATCACACTCTGCATTACACACACACATACACACACTGCATTCATACACACACACTGCACTCATACACACACACACTGCATTCCTGCACACACACTGCATTCCTGCACACACACTGCATTCCTGCACACACACTGCATTCCTGCACACACACTGCATTCCTGCACACACACTGCATTCCTGCACACACACTGCATTCCTACACACACACTGCATTCCTACACACACTGCATTCATACACACACAGCACTCATACACACAGCATTCTCATACACACACACTGCACTCATACACACAGCATTCATACACACACAGCATTCATACACACACTGCACTCATACACACACACACACACACACTACTCATACACACACACTGCACTCATACACACACACTGCACTCACACACAGCATTCTCATACACACACACTGCACTCATACACACAGCATTCATACACACACACTGCATTCATACACACACACTGCACTCATACACACACACACTGCACTCATACACACACACACTGCACTCATACACACACACACTGCACTCATACACACACACACTGCACTCATACACACACACACTGCACTCATACACACACACACTGCATTCATACACACACACTGCATTCATACACACACACTGCATTCATACACACACACTGCATTCTCATACACACACACTGCATTCATACACACACACTGCACTCATACACACACTGCACTCATACACACACTGCACTCATACACACACTGCACTCATACACAGCATTCTCATACACACACACTGCATTCATATACACACACTGCATTCATATACACACTGCATTCTCATACACACACACTGCATTCTCATACACACACACTGCATTCTCATACACACACTGCATTCATTATATACACACACTGTAAATAAATATTCAATTAATATAATTTTTTAAGGATCTAATTTTATTTAGAAATTTACCAGCAGCTGCTGCATTTCCCACCCTAGTCTTATACTCGAGTCAATAAGTTTTCCCAGTTTTTTGGGGTAAAATTAGGGGCCTCGGCTTATATTCGGGTCGGCTTATACTCGAGTATATACGGTAAATGTAACAATCTTGCTCTGTACAAAGTAAATTACTAATGGAGACACATTGCAAAATGTACTAGACTCTGCAGATAATCACTAAAGCCAAAAAGGCAGTATAATGTGCTACAGATGAAATCGAAAGGACAGAGGAGAGTGTATAGTGGAAAAAAAGGGGAAGAAGGAATAACTCCCAAGGGGGTCCAAGCCTGAAAGACCGGACAGCTCCACCTAGAATAGCCCTATGTATATACCCCAATGTCCCTACTGCCTTAGAGACCGGCCGATCAAGGTCTCAAGGTAGCACAATAGAAACTGCAAAAAACAAGTTCACTAGAGAATAATAAAATCAACAATGGTAAACATCGGAACAAGGGCTTGTAAAATGCATAATTATTGTCTGTTTTATAATACATTGTAATGTATTTGTAGTATGCCAAACTAAGAGCTATACATTGCAGTTTGTGTAGTTGTTAAGGTTTTCCTTTAAATGCACAAGTGGAAATATAGATGACTATCTGTCTGATTTACTTTGAATTTGAGTATGGTTTCACATTATGCAAATGCAAGACTTTGACTAATAACCAATTAGAGGTTTTGGGGGGAGATTGAGCACTGGACTTAAATTTGCTCTTTTAATTGATGACCGATATGCACCTAATCTCCTGACGAAGGCGAAACGCAATGACGTCACGTAGTGGACAGAGCTTGAATCCTGTGGCGAACTCAATTTGGATACTGTCAGCTGCTGATCAAGTTGGAGAGAGGAATATTACAGTGGCTGATAAGAGACCTTGGGTTCCCCTATCCATCCTGCTCCACTTGTTAACAAAGACCTGGCTTTTGTGAGTAGCAGTGCTTGCAGCCTGCAGACACTCCCCTATTTTCATATTGTAAGCAGCCTCATATCAAGAGATTTTAAAATTAATGTATAAATAAACTTGATGCACTAATTATCAGACTAGAATTTTTTTTATATATATATATATATATATATATATATATATATATATACTACTACACAACCTTGCTATACTATTATATTTTTATCCTTTTTACCTTTCATTTATCTGCCTTGTTTGGAATCGCATCTGAGAAAGCAACTTTACCCCTTAAGGACGCGTCATGCTCATCCTGCCCTTAAGGACGTTCTGTCATGCAGTGTTTTTTGTCCAGCAGGGTCTATTTCCTTGCTGGTAATGATGAGCCCCAAGTCACTTGATTCATGGGGCTCCCATCTCTCACCTGGGGCCAGAATTAGTGGCCCCAGACTGACCGACACACTGTTTGCAGAGCTCAAAGTAAGCGCTGCAAACAAGCATTTAAATGGGGATTTAAATCCCTACTATTACAATTTGGTGTGATCATGTTTAAATCCCTGCTCACACCAGGGAGTTCCAGATATCAATGGAAACCTGGGGCTCCCCTCTATCAGCTGGGGACATTTTTAGTGACCCTAGCCTTTTTCATGAGCTACATGCAGTGCTAGAAGTCGCACGGCGTGTATCTGCTTAAATAGGCATTTAAATGCCTATATTTAGATTGTGGTGTAAGCAGGGTTAAATCCCTGCTCACACCAGGAAACCCAGGTATCATTAGAAACCTGCGGCTCCCCTCTGTCAGCTGGGGTCTTTTTTTAAATACCCCCAGACTGACAATTGAGCTGCATGCAGAGCTCAAATTGAGATCGGCATGCAGCTGTTTAAATGAGGATTTAAATCCCCATAGAGCACAATGCAGTGTGAGCAGGGTTAAATCCCTGCTCACACTAGGAAACCCAGGTATCATTAGAAACCCAGGGCTCCCGGGGGCGTTTCCAACTTCCGGCACGGACGGTCGCATGGAGTAGGAGCTCCGTACCAGCCCGGGCCAAACATGCGACTAATCGATATTTTACTAACACCCTCAGATCCAAAATCAAGTGGGGACGTTTGGAGAAACACCATGTCGCCCTCTAAACAAACAAAATTAACGGACGCGGTCCGGCCACACATAAAAGGCCGACAGAAACAGGCCCAAGATGGCGCCGCAAGCAGAGCCCAGTCTCCTGAGACTGACAACAACTCCGAGGCGCCCCTGCAAAAAGCAGCAGATGGTGATCACATAACTAAGGATTACCTGAGACACATGCTTATGGACCTGAGGGCTACCATTAAAGAAGACTTTACAACCGTCATATCTGGCATTCACCAGGAACTGGAGGAACTGGGAGACCGCACAGATCAAGTCGAGAGAAAGACTGACGATCTATGCTCAGCCCACAACACATTAGCTGACAAAATGCAGAAACTAGAGGAGGAGAACACTAAACTATGGCAGAAGATGGCGGATATGGAAGACCGTTCCCGCCGGAACAATGTAAGATTCCAAGGGGTCCCAGAGGCCATCACACCAGAGCAGATCCCTACTTACATTAAAAACCTTTGCTCCACTCTAGTGCCCGACTTACAAGGCACTACTTGGGAACTGGATAGAGTCCATCGCATCCCAAAACCGCCCAGATTTGCAGCAGAAGTACCACGAGATATTATAGCTCGCTTCCATTATTTTCGAGCTAAAGATGCTCTACTTAAGGCGGCCAGATCAAAACCGACGCTGCCGGAACCATTCACCCACATCTCGATATACGCCGATCTATCGGCACTAACAATGGCACGGAGAAAGGAATTCTCCACCATTACTAAAACCTTACGCAACCACGACCAGGCATACAGATGGGGCTTCCCCACCAAACTTCTGGTGTGGAGGAATAACAAGCTCCATATTATAGAACAGTGCTCCCCAACCTTTTTATCGCCGCGGACCGGTAAACGTTTGATAATTTTTCCGTGGCCCGCTTGTTTTGATTTAATAAGACAAAAAAAAAAAAGAGCACATATATTAAAAAAAACACACAGACACATACATAGTGAGAAAATCACAAACACAGTCACATAAAGACATAGACTCAAAATTGTTGGTTCAGGGTCCCACACATACTCAGACTGAATGTATATAGCATGTTCATGTGAGAGTTAATAAAAATGGGGTACATATGAGGGTATGTGACAGACAGGATAGGTAGGTAGTGTTACACCAGCAGACTAATGCTGATGTAACACCACCTATACTCAGCAGCTTCTTTCCCAGTCACAGACTGGGGGAGTTTCTGTGGCTGGGAACTCAAGGCTGTATTTCAGTCTCCTACCTACCTTGTCCCAAGCTGCCTCTGCTTCCATGCAGTGCCCCTTCTCTCTGGTGCCCGATCACAAGTCTCCTCTGCCCTCTGTTATGGCGCCAGTAGTGTGTGCATGGGGGCAGTGTTTGTGGGGCAATGTGTGTAGTGTGTGCATGGGGGCAGTGTTTGTGGGGCAGGTGTGTAGTGTGTGTATGGGGGCAGTGTTTGTGGGGCAGGTGTGTATGAGGGGGCAGTGTTTGTGGGGCAGTGTGTGTAGTGTGTATGGGGGCAGTGTTTGTGGGGCAATGTGTGTAGTGTGTACATGGGGCAGTGTTTGTGGGGCAGTGTGTGTAGTGTGTGCATGGGGGCAGTGTTTGTGGGGCAGGTGTGTAGTGTGTTTATGGGGGCAGTGTTTGTGGGGCAGGTGTGTATGAGGGGGCAGTGTTTGTGGGGCAGTGTGTGTAGTGTGTATGGGGGCAGTGTTTGTGGGGCAATGTGTGTAGTGTGTACATGGGGCAGTGTGTGTAGTGTGTGCATGGGGGCAGTGTTTGTGGGGCAGTGTGTGTAGTGTGTGTATGGGGCAGTGTGTGTAGTGTGTGCATGGGGGCAGTGTTTGTGGGGCAATGTGTGTAGTGTGTGCATGGGGCAGTGTTTGTGGGGCAGTGTGTGTAGTGTGTGCATGGGGGCAGTGTTTGTGGGGCAGTGTGTGTAGTGTGTGTATGGGGCAGTGTGTGTAGTGTGTGCATGGGGGCAGTGTTTGTGGGGCAATGTGTGTAGTGTGTGTATGGGGGGTAAGGAGGGTAGGGAGGCTTTTTTATATATTTTTTATTTAATTAAATATAATATATTGATGTCCCCCCTCCCTTCTTACCTTTACTGGGAGGAGGGGGGACATTTCTTAGTCCCTGGTGGTCCGGTGGGGAATCCCTGGTGGTCCCAGCGGTGGTGAGATGAACTCTAGCCCAGTTACAGGGCTAGAGTTCACTCTCGCGAGATTTGGAGTGTTGCCGTGGTTACTGCGGCAACGCTCCAAATCTCGCGAGAGGAGGACCCGGAGGAGCTGCAGGTAAGAGCTCCCGGGTCCTCTCTCACTCCCTCCCCTGCCGGCTGTCAGCACAGTGCCTGCAGACCGGGGAGGGAGATCTCTGATCTCCCCTCCGGTCCGCAGGCACATTGCAGGGCTGGCACTTGGGCAATGCCAGCCCTGCACTAGCCGGCAGGCTCGCACACCCCTGGGCGGCCCGGTACCGTTTGATCCACGGACCGGTCCGCGGCCCGGGGGTTGGGGAACACTGTTATAGAAGACCCAATAGGAGGACTGGCCACGCTCACAAAATGGGGCCTCTGGAATGCACAAGGCCATGCCTCTACCCCTGCAGCTATAACACCCTCACCGTCGACGATTCGTCCGGACTGGCAGATGGTGGGTCCTCCACCCTGCTATAGGAGACATGGGGACAGCGGCCTTCTGAACGCGTTGTCACCAGCAAATTCACAATACCACAAGTTACCTATCCAACTGACCGAGACTGTATGCGTCCAGATCATCATATGGACTCACGCAAACTGTTCCTGCTGTTCTATGCTCCTTCTTCATTCTTTCTCTGCTGAGATGGAAGTAACCGACAACTACAAACGACTGGAAGTGGTATTTATATAAGGGTATTAAAGCAGTAAATTAAGCACAAAAAAAAAAATATATATATATATATATATAATATCCACTTACAAAAGCCAAAAAAAAAACAAAAAAAAACGCACTTTATTATTTTTAGAGTTTAAAAGCTACATATGTTTAGGTCCATTGTTGGCAACTACCATGTGATTGTCATATTCTTTGTATTAAATGTTGCCGCTCTTAAATAGTAGCCACAAAACTACAATAAGGGTCTTAAGCATATTCGCACCTACCTAACTGTTTAGATTCCGCCGACAGGGTGATGTACCCCTAATGCACACTGCTGATTGCTACTGGATAATAGCCACGACATCACAAGGATGCTGGGGACTAACCAATTATGCTTGCCATAGTTTATTTATGCTATCACACTCTGGTTTAGGTTGCTACAATATGCTCTTAACCATCACATGACCCCTCTCGAAATAGCAGAACGCAGGCGGACCAAAACTACAAAAAAAAACTAAAAAAAAAAAAAAAAAAATTATAACTTATTAGGTTTAGAGTTAAGAATTTGCATATGCTTAATTCCAATGTTCGTATTTACTATGTGACTGTACTACTCTCAGCGCTAAGCAATGTCGCGAATGGATTGTTAATAATGTCTACAAGGTTACAATAGGTGTCATTGACAGAGTTAAATCTACCTATCTGTTTAAATTTAATCTACTTCACTGATTAAATTACGCTGCACCAGGGTTATACCCTTCGTCTACAATGCCAATGACAATAAGGTATAGCCTAGCACCATCTGTTCCGGTTGTTTGTGAACTACTAATTATGTTCGTCACATTCATTCATGCTTCCACTCCAGTTCAGGTTGCTAACGCGTAGTTGTAAATATCACAGGTCCCTTCCCGAAGTGATAGAGCGCAGTGAGAAGGAAAAAATAATAATAATAGTAAAAAAAAAAAAAAAAAATTATATGAAAGAAAAAAGTAGCTACTACTCAATAACACCTAGATAATGAACTAATTACGCTATATCTCCAAACACCCAAGGTTTCTTGGGTGACACTTTCTCGTTCATCGCCCTTACTGTGAAAAATGTAGGCTATCAGTCGGCTGCTGCCCGCAAGTTCGCTCCCCCCCCGACAGAAACTATCGATACGCAGACAAACAACAACCATATGGCCCGGGTGCGGAACCGCTCCGCACGACCCACAGATGGGATTTTCAATGGACGAGGAGTGGGAAGTCTCCCCATTGTATCCCTTGTTACTCTCTCGGGTTCGAGAGACATTGTATATACTTATTTTTATTCTTTTCTGTTCTCCCCCTGTTCGACCCCCATTCTCAACCTCTACCCCGATAGCAGCGATCTCCTGTCCATCTAGAGGGCCCTGCCGGGCACCACGCCACCTTAAACTGTCCAATGCCTGGTTGAACCTCCGGAAGACTGCATCCCCGAGTGGTGACAGATCTACCTATAATAAGCATCCCAATCCAAATACACACTACTAATGGCATGCCAGTTTAAATGCTTATCTCTGAAAGTAAACGGCTTAAACAGTCCATACAAAAGAAGTGCAGTGATCAAAGATATACATAAATCTAAGGCGGCAATAGTATGTGTCCAAGAAACACACGTGTATAAAAAAGCCTCCTACCTTCCTACCCTCCAAATATCCCCAAGTGTACCATGCTCTCTCGCCTAACAAAACCAAAGGCGTAGCCATATTGTTCCACACTGATTGGGTTTTCCAACTAAATACCACCTACGCAGACGCACAAGGCAGGCTCCTCATCGTGGTAGGCACACTGAACGGTATGCACCTCACGATTGCTTCCATCTATGCACCCAATAACTCCCCAATCTCTTTTATAAAGAAATCGCTAAACAAGATAAATAAATTGCGGGTGGGCCACACTATCATCTCTGGGGACTTCAACTGCATATTAGATCCAGACTTAGACATCAAAAGAATAGCAGATAAACGCCCACTTCAACAGTCCATTACTATGAGTCATAATCTTAGTACACTATTACACAAGAATGATATATATGATACTTGGCGCGCTCTATACCCGGAGGAGAAAAACTACACTTATTTCTCGCGGGTACATTACACATACTCCCGTATAGATATGTGTTGGGTAGACAAGAGATCCCTTACGAACCTTGTAGCAGTGCACATAGGAGAGAGAACTTGGTCTGATCACGCCCCAATAACTGTCACGTTCGGGGCCATGTATCCGGCCTGTGGGCGGGGCACATGGCGCCTGAACGAATCCCTCATAGCTGGTGGCGATATCGCCGCCAATCTTCGTAAATGCGTCATAATGTTCCACGAAAACCATGTAAATGACCCCTCGCGCATTGATACTAAATGGCTGGCCCTTAAAGCTGTAGTGCGAGGTCTCCTAATCCAAGCAGGAACAATAAAGAAGCGAAAGATATACACCGACCATGAAAAACTACTTACACGTCACAAAACACTAGACAGGCCATCCAAACTGCTCTCTCGACAAATTGAAAGAACGAGAGACGAGTTACATGCGCTGTCGTTATTGTCCCTAGAACGACATTTACGAAAACTGAAACTCTCCTATTATATGCAGGGGAACAAAGCAGGCAAAATGCTTGCAAGACGCCTAAAATCCCAATATATCCAATCCAAACTCCCATACATGACATCAGCTACAGGTGCGAAACTATTTAACCCACAAGACATAGTAGATGAACTAGCAGCCTTTTATAAAAAGCTATACAATCTCACATTGGACGATAACCTTCACCAGCCACTAGAGATGGAGATAGATGTCTACTTAAAAGAGGCTAACCTCCCACACCTGACTGCACACTACAGCTCCAAATTGACGGCCATTTTCACTGAAGATGAGGTGCGAAACGCAATTCGCAAGCTTCCCAAATACATTCGAACCCCTTCTGACACCGTACCTCACAAATCTTTTCAATTCTTTTCGGGAATCAGGGTCCATACCGGAGGAGATGCTGCTAGCTCATATAGTTACGCTCCCTAAACCTGGAAAACCTCCTACCGAATGCGCCAACCTAAGACCGATCTCGCTACTTAATGCAGACTTAAAATTATATGCCAAATTGTTGGCTATGCGCCTTCAACCCATCCTACAAGATTTAGTCTCTCCTGAACAAGCAGGGTTTGTCCCAAACAGGCAACCAGGGGATAATACACGCCACTTCTTAAACTTAATCTCCTGGGCTCAATCTACCAACCAAAAGGGCATACTTTTAGCGTTGGACGCAGAAAAAGCATTTGATCGCTTAAATTGGACATATATGCAGGCGGTGCTGTTGCACATGGGGATTCCCACGGAATTCCTGAACTGTATTATGGTTCTATATTCCAAACCTGCAGCTAAAATATTTAATTCTGGCTTCCTGTCACTCTCCTTCCAAATTACGAATGGCGTCAGGCAAGGATGCCCTCTATCCCCCCATATATTTATCCTATGCATGGAACCCCTGATTAGACATATAAAGAATACATTTGCAATTAGAGGACTAGACACGCCGATAGGGGTCCAAAAGATAGCCCTTTTTGCGGACGACGTCCTCCTATTTCTAACACACCCGGAAACTACGTTACCGACCCTGCTAACGTTACTAGACAGGTACGGAAATATGTCTTACTATAAAAACAATGCTAAAAAGACACAGGCACTAGCGGTGGGGATTCCATCCTCCACCCTTACTCTATTGAAATCAATATATCATTTCGATTTGCGAACAACCTCCATTTCATATTTGGGCATTAAATTGCCAACCTCACACTCAGCGATAATTAGAGAAAACCACTTACTGCTTGTCAACAAATTAGAGCAACAACTTAAACAGTGGGAAGATAAAGAGATCTCATGGTTGGGGCGAATTCACACTATAAAAATGATGATACTACCACACATATTATACCTCTTTCGCACCCTCCCTATCACAATCCCCAACCCTATCTTACAGAAATTTCAAGCCATAATGAACGCACACATCTGGAAACGAAAACCACCGAGGATAGCACAAAAAACGATGTGGCGATCATACACAAAGGGCGGATTGGGCATACCCAACGTAAAATTATACTATAAAGCATCCATATTGGCACAGGGCGTTGCGGTACTTGAGCGGGCATCTCCTCCGGTATGGCTGGCGCTGGAAAATGCGTGAATGCACAATAGCACGATCCCGCTTACTCTTTGGATGGGAGCTCGACTCCCCGGACCGAAGCCCCCCCCTACCGACCACAGAGACGTTGCTCCGCACATGGAAGCAATCTACCCCACTATTCTTACAACAAAACGACCTACTCCTGGCGGCGCCACTGCGGGCTCTATCGGCCCGAACGACTAACCTCCAAGTGGACACGTGGCTACGACAGGGAATTAAATTTGTGCGCTCCCTACTGACCCCCCAAGGTATCAAACCATTCCCCGAATTAGTTAGGGAATATCACCTATCGCCACGAGAACTGTTCCCCTATTTACGAATTAGGAACATAGCGCAGGAGTGCGGGCTACGGTTCGAGAAGCCCGCACTGCTGCCGCCGTTCATCCAAAAATGCATGGGGAAATTGCCGATGGCTAAAGCACTGTCTCTGTGTTACAACACACTGCTTTTCCAGAACGCGCAATTCAAGCCACCCTACATGGCAAAATGGGAATTAGATATGGGCAAATGTTTTTCGACAGAAATATGGAACCGTGCCCAAAAGAAAACAAAGCAGGCCACCCGTAGTCTCACCCACTGGGAATCTTATTGCAAATTAATTATGCGTTGGTACTTGGTTCCCACCAAGCTAGCCCATATTTACCCTGGGACAAAAAAATGTGTGCTGGAGATGTCAGAATCAGGAAGGCACCCTCTACCACATATTCTGGACGTGCCCACATATCACCACAATGTGGCACGACATAGCGTCGCTCCTACACAACAATCTAGGGATCGGGATACAAATGAGCCCTGAGTGCTTTTTGCTCCACATCTTCACGGACACCCTCCCTGATGATGAACTTTATTTAATGATTCATTGCCTAATAGCAGCCAAAACTGCAATAGCCCATAAATGGAAATCTACACAAGCGCCCACTTTGCCAGAGATTTTGAGTAGGCTAGATTCA
The DNA here is from genome assembly GCF_036172605.1 of Pelobates fuscus. NCBI lineage: Eukaryota > Metazoa > Chordata > Amphibia > Anura > Pelobatidae > Pelobates > Pelobates fuscus. Next base: position 110,865,931 of record NC_086324.1, on the reverse strand, counting down.
ACCTACACATATGAATGCATGGCAAGCCGATTAACTGATAACCAAGCCAAACATACAACACGCTGGCATAGATGGGTGGAATATAGACAAGGAGAAACACGAAATTAAAAAAAAAAAAAAAATGATAACAATAAATATCATTCACACACAATAACCACCAGCATTTCACACCATTAATAGGGCTCAAGGCTATTACCAACCCCATGGATGACATAGAGGTTACAAGCTTGATTGTTGCTGCTATCCCCCTTTACCCCCTCTCCCTCCTCTCCCCCACTACCCAGTTAGGACTGAATGCATCAAGGTTAACGCATACAACGTTATATGGGTATAAACAATTAAAAATGTCATATGTTCCGATTTATACATGCTAACTAGACAAATGTACCTATAACTGTAACTATGTAAATCTGTTTGAACTTACCTCTGTATAAATATCGATGTGTTATATATCGTTGTCCCCCCCTCCCTTTCTCTCTTTTTCTTTTCTGTACCCCCTCCGCCATTGCGGATGTTACGTATTTCTCATGTATGAAAACTGACAAATAAAATACATTGTAAAAAAAAAAAAGAAACCCAGGGCTCCCCTCTGTCACCTGGGGCCATTTTTAGTGGCCCCAGGCTTTTCGATAAGCTGCATGCAGTGCTGAAAATCAGCACTGCATGTAGCCCTTTAAATCCACAAAGAACACTGCAGCTAAGCGATCAAGCTCAGTTACAGTCATTCTCTCAAGTGATCTGGTGCAAGGAAATTCCTCTGCTGACACCAGCAGGGGGAATCATTTTAACACTATTGCTAATGGTAGGATTAAGGTTATAATTAGTGTTCCACATGGGATTACGATATGGGTTAGGATTGTGGTGAGGTTTATGATTAGATAGAGGGTTTGATTTGGGATTGGGATTTGGTTTAGAATTAGGGCTTGGTTTAGGATTAGGGATTTAGATTGGGATTAAGATTAAGATTAAGATCGCTACTTTCCAAAGATATACATATGGGGTGTATTTGTACTCAGAAGATGTTGCTGAGTACAGCTAAGATAATTTTATGACAGTGGGACACACGAGATTTAAAAAAATACTATGTGTATGTAAAAAGAAAAATGAATACCACTAACTTTGAAACAAAATGGTAAAATGCCACTTCAATAAAACTTATAATATTTTATGTGAGAGTCCCCACGGTGTCCACTTTTGTAAATGGTATGCATTGGTGGCATAATTTAAATATCTGAGCGACTAAAATGCTCCAATATGAAACACAATACCCATTGTCAATTTGCCATTTTTAAGAAAAATTGTACTGGGCCGGATATAATTTTAGCCCTGTATTTTTTCACAAAAACCTGGATAAGGTATACAAAGGGAGTCATTTTGTACTCAGGAAATATAGCTGTGAATAATTTAGTGATTTAATTTACAGTAGCATATATCAAATTTCCAAAATTAACCACTAAAATGCAACGTGTGTATAAAAATGCAAAATTAAAACTATACAATAAAATTTGAAAGAAATTGGTGCTAAAATAACTGTATAATAAAGTTCAAAATATGCCATATGATATAGCCTGTGGTATCTACTTTCACAAATGGTATGCATTTATGGGGTAATTTTAACTGTCAAACTTCTACAATGCCCTAAAATGTGATATATACACATCAAATCCATTTATCAAAATTCTAATTGTAAAAAACTGGAATGGTCTGGACTTTTTTTAAGGCACTGTAGCTTCACAGGATAGTGGCAAGACATACATTGGGGATATTGCTTTATTCAGAATAGTTTGCCGAGCATAATTATGGGGGTTTGATCACAGTGGCACATACCAGATTTGAAAAATGACCAGAAAAAATTTAATGTGTATGTAAAAAAAAAAAAAAAAAATGCAAAACTTTTTTTTTTTTACCACAAAGTTGGACATAAACTGCTAAAAAAAAAATGCCATCACGTTAAGGCATAATATACACCATATGAGATACACTGTGTCTACTTCCACAAATGGTAGGTCCTTGAGGGGTAAATTTAACAGTCAAACTGCCCCAAAATAAGACTTGCACCCATCAAATTCATCTATCAAAATTTATCACTGTGAAAACTGAAATGGTCAGGTCTCTTTTTTTTTTTTGGCACTGTAACTTCACAGGATAGTTGCAAAGGCATAGATTGGGTGTATCGTTTTACTTAGTAGATATGGCTGAACACAATATTTAGAAATTCAGCAGTAGTATACATCAGCTTTATGAAAAACACATTAAAATAACCTTGTTTTATGTGTGTATGTTAGAAATCTGGAGAAAAAAAAAACAACACAATTTAACTACACTTTTCAGCATTGAGATTGGCGGCGAAATGGCTACGTAAAAAGTGTCAGAATACCCTTAGGTAAATAGCCTGTGATGTGTGCTTTATATAAATATATACTTTTGTGCAGCAATTTTGCTTTCTGTGATGGCTATTAAGCTTACAAGACAAACATACCAAATTCTGAAATAGCTCCACATTAAAATTGTATTTTTTTTCGACAATCTTTATTTTATTTTTTTTGTCAATCATTATTTTATTGTATTTTTATATGGAACAATACAGAAAGGAAAAGGCAGTTCAGACAATGAGCGGTTTTCAACAGTGTAAGCTTAATATCCGTGTAAGCGAAGAGATACTTTGTGTTTCTTTTGTTTTTTCTTTGTCATATTCCCTTTTATGAGGAAGTAAACAGTGTACATGTTAATACAAATATAACATTTGCGTTTTGTATCGTAACAGGTGCTACATGTTTATGCGGGTGCCAGATTTTCAGTAGTTAGTATAGCATAAGAGTAGGCATTGTGAGTCTAAGTAGCAGTGCTAACAACATGAAGTGGTTTTTTTTTTAGAGGGCTCGTGATCTGCTGTGAGTGGGTGTGACTCAATGTCGTCAATCCGGTATAAGTGTTGTTTTCAGGTGCGGTAGTGCGGCCTACATCGGGTGTAGAGCAGTGGTATATTCAGTAAGTGAGGTATCTAGTTTAGTATCCATGGAGGTGGGTAGTGTTTCGGTCGAAAAAAATTGGTAGAATATAAAGCGTTGGGGAAAGAGGGGGGTAAGGGAAGAGGGGGGATAGGGTAGGTTAGGTTGGTATCGCTGCCTCTGGGGTTGAGGCGCCCCCACGCACCCACCGAGAATCCGTCCGGCTGCACCCGTGGTCCAGAAGCTCGTCTCCGCAATCCGAGCCCCGCCTCAGTCTGCGTTGCCCGTCCGGCCATGGCCGGGTGTCATGCCGTTTCAGACCGGTCTCCCGGAGATAAACGTGAGCTAGGGGGTCCAGGTTTTCAGGTAGTGTTCCGTTGTTCCGTGGAGTGAGGCCGTGAGTTGTTCCATTCCGTGGATCTCTTTAACCTTGTCCATCCAGTGCTGGAGGGTGGGCACTCGGGTGGTCCGCCATCTTAGTGCGTTTTGGCTGCATTTAACAGGTGTTTGGTGAGCGATTTATTTATTTATTTATTTTAAAAAAAATTTTGAGAGGTGCATCGGGGTGTGGTGTAGAAGCATCTGGAGGGGCTGGAACGGGAGGTCCGTTTCTAGGATTTCCTTGATCTGGGTGTGGATTTGCTGCCAGTATGGGGCTATTTCACTACAGGACCACCATATATGAAGGTCCGTACCCACTTCGCCTTCGCACCGCCAGCAGGTCGCTGGGGCATCCGGTATCATTCTGTGTATTCTTACCGGCGACCTGTACCAGTTGGTCAGCAGTTTATAGTTTAGTTCCTGTTGTTTGGTGCACATAGAGCTTTGGTGTGTTAGCATGTGGATTTACGTCCATTGGGGGACCGACAGTGTGACTCCCGTGGCCTCTTCCCAGCGCGCTATGTGTTTCAGGGGTTCAGGCGGAGTTGAGGTCAGGAGCATCGTGTAGAGGGTCGAGAAACCTCTGATCACGTGTGTGTGCTTCGTGCAGAATTTTTCTAATTCTGTCAGGGGTCTATGGAATAAATGTCTCCCACGTTGGGATTGGTAGTAGGTTTTAACCTGGAAGTATCGGAATCTCTCCAAGCCCGTTGGTGTCTTGTCAGGCAGCAGGTCTTGTAGTTGCTTCAGCGAGTGTTCCGTGAACCACTGGTGCATGTATGTCCAGTCTGAGTCTCCAAAGGCCTTGATATCCCGAGGTGTAAGGCCCCCGGCCAGGTCTGGGTTATGCGTGATCGGGGTCAGAGGGCATGGTTGGTAGATAGTGTAAGTTTAGTCCTGGCTGAGTGCCAGATTCTTAGGGTCGCTCCAATGAGCGGGTGGATTCGGGTTCGCGCGCCCGTCGGCGGGTCCCTCAGCCACACCGCTGCCGGGATCGACCCCTCCATCTGGCTTCGTTCCATGTGTATCCAGCTTTTACAGGTTTTAGGCACATGCCAGTCTACTACTCGGTGTAGGTGCGTTGCTCTGTAGTAATCCAGAATGGATGGGAGACCCACTCCACCTTGGGCAGTCGGAGGCAGTCGGAGGTGTGATCTTTTCAGCCTGGGCGCTTTAGATTGCCATATGAATCTAGCAATGGCCGTGTCTATGGTTCGGAAGAAGGTCCCCGGTATGTTAATTGGGATAGTCTGGAAGAGATATAGGAGTCGGGGTAGTAGATTCATTTTGATTGCATTCATTCTCCCGAACCATGAGACACACAGACTAGCCCATCGCGCTAGGTCCGCCTCCAACTTTAGTAACAACGGTGCGAAGTTGTGTGTGTACAGCTGGGTCAGGTCTGCCGAGAGCCAGATGCCTAAATATTTGAGTTTAGCTTGACACCACGTAAAGGCGTATTGCTTTTTGAGATGAGTGGTCATCGCCTCTCCTGTAGAGATTTATCCGTGTTTAGTTTCAAGTTGGAGACCTGTCCATATTCAGCGAAGGCCCTTAGCAGATTCGGGAGGGAGACCATTGGTTCGCTGACGAAAAATAGCGTGTCGTCCGCGTAAGCGGCCACCTTGTGTACCTGTCCACAGGGTAAATCCCCCCACTCCCACGTCATCTCTGACCGTCCCCAGGAAAGGTTCCAAGGAGAGGGCAAACAGAAGGGGGGACAGCAGACACCCCTGCCTCATCCCATTTCGTATTTGTACCGCTTCCGAGAGTGCTCCGTTGATCCTGATCCTGGCCGATGGGATCGTGTATAGTGAGGAAATCCATGCCATTAGATGTGGGCCGAAACCCATGGCCTGTAGAGTCGCTGTCATGTATCGCCAGTCCACCCGATCAAAGGCCTTCAGTGGAGAGCAGGAGAATCCTTTGTGTGGAGCGCCTCGCTGCATTGATGACATTTAGAGCACGTATGGTGTTATCCCGTGCTTCCCGACCTGGGATAAACCCCACTTGGTCGGGGTGGACTAAGTCTGGCAGGACTCCTCCTATGCGTGTTGCAAGAACCTTCGTAAAAAGTTTCAGGTCCGCATTCAGGAGTGAGATTGGCCTATAACTCGCGCATTTGGTAGGATCTTTGCCTTCCTTAGGAATGACGGCGATCATCGCTGATAGGGCATCCCTTGGGAATGCGCCTCCGTCAAGCAGGGAGTTCAGACCATTCAGGAGTTTGGGTAGAAGCACCTCACCGAACTCCTTGATGTATCTCACTGGTAGGCCATCTGGACCTGGGGCCTTGTTTAGCTTAGATGTCTTCAGTGCCGCTTGGAGTTCTTCCAGTGTGATGGGGGCTTCCAGTCCGTCTGCTACTTCTTGACTCAGAGTTTTCATGATGTGTTGTTGTAGATAGGTCGCTATTCGTATGTCTTTTCAGCAACCTGCGTCTGTTGTATCTTCATATGGTAGGTTGTATAACTCCTTGTAGAAACCATAGAATGCGTAGGTAATTTGGTCCGGGAGCTGTGTGGTCGTTTGAGCTCTGGTTGTAATTTTATTAATGTGGCACATTCGGTGTCTTTTTTGGAGCGTTCGGGCCAGGAGTCTGCTGCATTTACCCGAGTATTCGTAGAAAAAGCGGTGGGCTTTGCGGATGGTGTACTGTAGTTTGCGGTGAAGGATGTCTCTCAGGGCCTCCAGAAGTACTTTGTAGCTGTCGTCTGACAGAGTGGCTTTGTGCTTATCTTCCAGATCCGCGATCCGTGTTGTCAAGTCCGCCACATGTTGTTGCTGTTCCTTCTGCCTGCGGGTGCACATTTTAATAAGCTTTCCTCTGATTACGCATTTGTGCGTTTCCCATACCGTGAGGGCTGGGATCTCCGAGGATTCGTTTTCCTCAAAGAAGGTGGGTTAGCATCGTTCGAAGTTCCGCGAACAAGGGTGCATCATTCAATCGCCACTGACAGTCTCTCGGGCGATACCGGGGAGTGGTTGGACCAGCCCATAGGCCGGATCTCCGTTGATAGCAGCATGGATAGAAGCTCCTGGGCCACTGATATTTAGTCCAACCTGCTATAGGATTGGTGTATCGAGGAGTTGTAGGTGAAGTTCCTGCTACAAGGGTGGAGTACTTTCCAGCTATCCATTAGGCCCGCACCCTGTAGTGCTTCTTGGATGTCTCGTAGGCCACTGTGTGGGAAGGAACTAGTCCCCCTTGAGGTGTCGTTTCTCGGTTCCAGGGCTACATTCAGGTCCCCTGCCGCTATCAGGAAGCTCTGATGCAGCGTCTTCCTGAGGAATCTGTATTGTCATATATTGGGGGCATAGATGCTGGCAACGGTGTAAGTGCAGCCTGCTATAGTGCCTTTGGCAAAAAGGTAGCGCCCCATGGTGTCTGCCAGGGTGTCTGTACATTCAAACAGGGCTGTGTTCGCGAATTGGATCGCTACTCCCTGCCCTCTTGGCCGTCCGGTGATTTGTAAAGAACCCCGTTGGGTATCGCATGTCTTGCAGCGTTGGGCCCTCAGCGCCTCTGAAGTGGGTTTCCTGTATAAATGCAACAGAGACCCTCTCGGCCCAGAGCGAGCGTAGCAAGTGCGATCTCCGTTCGGGCACATTTAGCCCCCGGGCGTTACTCGACCAGAGGTGAAGAGGCGCCGGGGCAAACCCCAACCCCGCAGTCTGCATGTTGGGGAGGGAAAGTGATGGGGAGACGAGTAAGGAGCGTGGGGTGAGGAAAGAGTAGTGTGTCAAGCCCTGTGTGGGCTTGCGGTGACTCGACACCTGTGGTGGGGGCGTCGTGTGGACACCCTATCAGAGTAGTCCACGGCCGTTATTGCCAAGGCATAAGGTTCCCGGTAGGTCGTGAGCGTTTAGTCGCTATGGGGTTGCGTGCTTGTTTGTGGTTATTGCCAGGGACCCGAGATCCATGAAGGGCACCCCTACGGGAACATGTGAGGGCGGGAGGGGGGAGGGAGGGCTCGTCCTTTCATCTGCGTATCCCCTCTCGCGTTAAGCCTTCTACGGCCGTTTTGTACCGTCGCTCATAGTCCGCTATGTCTGTTGCTGGGGGTCAGTTGGGCTCCCTTGACGTCTCGGGGTGGGGGCGGGGGTGGAGGAGGCTTCATGATACTGTCGCTATACGTCTGCCCTGTGTACTGGTCGGTGGCCTCGGCTGGTCACCTATCTCATCCCTGTCTGTGGTTCGTTAAGTCATCTTGCTGTGGTTCAGTGTTGCCCGGTCGTCCCTTTCGTATCTGGTTCCGGGTTGCAAAAAAAAACCAAAAAAAAAACCCTGTGCTATCCAGTGTCATGGCAGAGCAGTAGACCCTCTCTCAGCCACCCCTCTAAGGGCCTGTGTAGTTCCACCCATATCCCCTATAGCCAATTCTCCCTCCCCTTCGATGTCACACTACCATAGCCTGCTTCCAGTAGTCGCCAGGCAGTGTCCACTGTCTCAGCTAGATCAGTCGGGATGTAGGCACTCGTGCCCCTAAAAGCGGTTTGGTGTCTCCAGTTTATGTTTTGGAGCCTGCTCCCTGATTGAGTCCTGGAACCGTCTGGTTGGATCAGTTTCAACGTCCCCTGTGCTCCAGTTAGGCACAATGCCTTTCGTAGTGAGCGTACCAGTCCATATCTCCCCCCCCCCCCCCCCCAGCAATCACAGCTCGCATTCCCCCATCCAAATCGCCGTCTGCGGTACCTTAGGCGTGCTCTATCGGTTGTGCCCCTTACGTGGGGCTCTCCGGCTCCATGAGGTGTCCCCCTGTTTCCAAGTTGGCCCCGGTCCACATCCTCAAGAGGGACCCCTCGCCCGTTCCCCTCCCTCCCAAAGCGTCCCGGGTGTACCCCCCCTCGGGCCTCCCCAGGTGCTCCCCGGCATATGTGTCCCCAGTTGTGCATTTAACTCACCAGTCCCCCAGCGACCACCGTCTGGGCTCCGACCAGGTTATTCTTCGGGGCCTTCCAGGCCCCCCCTCCTGCGTGGCGGTATATTCCCACTGGATGCGGTGGTAGGCAGGTGCGTGGGGGCCAGCGGGTCCCTTTTCATGGTGATGGCTTCATCTAGGATCCAGTTTCTCACTCTGATCAGCGGTAAGCCCAGCGTCCTCTGGAGTCTTGGGATGTCTTCCGGCCAGCGGGCCGTTAGCCAGGAGTTGCCATGCTTCGCTTGAAGACTAAAGGGGTAGCCCAAGCGGTATGGGATCCTTCTGTCTCGGAGTGCGCCAGTCACCGGGCTCAAGGCCCATTTGGCATCCAGTATGAGGCTGGATAGATCTTGGTACAGCGAGATCTCTGTGTCATGGTACCTGATGGAGGGTAACTCTCTCGCAGCAGCCATTAACTTATCTCTCAGTCCATACGTGGAGATGCAACAAATCACATCTCTGGGGCTTTTGTCTTGCCTCGCTGGCCCTAGGGCTCTATGTGAGCGGTCAATGTGGATCGTTTCAGGGGCTTCTGCACCTAGGAGCTGCTTGAACAGTTCAATTAGCGTGGTCTGGAGCAGTTCTGTGCCTGCCTCTGGCAGGCCACGAACACAAATATTGTTACGCCTGCTCCTATTTTCGTGATCTTTCACTTGTCTTCGTAAGGTGAGGAGCATGTTACCTTGTCTGGTAACTGCTACCTCTGTTGCCCTGTGCTGTTCCTCGCAGCCTTGAGCCACCGTCTCCACTTCGTCCACTCTCTGCTCTAATGTGGTCATGTCTGAGCGGAGGCCTGCGAGTAGTTCCTGCACCAAGATACCTGTGTAAGCTTTAGAGAGCATCCTCGCTGATATCTGGGTATGTTCCGCTCTAATTTGGGCTAAGTCACTCGCCTGTGTGCTTTCCGCCACGGATTCTCCAGTGCTCACCGAGCTCGGGAATGCAGGCGCCATTTTGTCTGCCTGGTGAGGCCCTCTGAGATCCGACGGCATGGCAACAAAGTCGTCCATCGGCCCCGTATATCGCCGTGGGGAGCCGTCTGTGGCTGACTCCGGAGCCAGATGCTTCCTATTCCTGACCATTTCCATCCGGTTTATCGCTTATTTTAGCTTTTTAATCGGCCAGGGGTGTGGAGCTCGTTCACCGTGCGTCCTGCACCATACTCGGCCAGGCCACGCCCCCTTAAAATTGTATTTTACTCATTGTATTTTGTGACCTGTAATTTTCAAAATAAGCTGAAATCCTAGATCTATTATGTACTCTGAAAATCAGAACGAATTGAATATTTTTTGAATTACTTTCCTTAAGCTGCACTTATTATACACACGTTATTATTGCCTAAAATGTGGAAAAAAAAAATATGTTGTGCATTTTTTTTAATAATAAATAAGAATTTATATATGTATATGTCACATCAGATTAAATCCCCTTTTGTCCTTTAAAAAACGGTATATAATATGTGTTGGTGCAATAAATAAGAAAAATGCAAACTGAGGTTGAACACAAACGCAAAAAATGCAATAATTGCTTGTGTCCTTAAGGGTAAGTCCAGTTTTTGAAGCTGCGTCCTTAAGGGGTTAAGTATACTATTTTATATTTCTGCTCCGATTATTTATTTTGTATAGTGGTTTTAAATGCACCAATATCATTATTTATGCGCTCCACTTATTTTCTTTTTTCAATTCTTTATTTATATGTGTGTGTAAAGAAACCTTCTGGGGTAAAAAGCCCTTGAGTGTGGAGCAGCACTGATTATTATTATTATTATTATTATTATTATTAACACTGTTTTAAGTTTTATATTTCTATAATATTTTTTATTTTCTTGAGGAGACTGTTTTACCCATTTTTCTTCTCCTTTTGAATGTCTATTTAGCGCTATTACGATTATCTTGTTTAGATAGAGATAGATATATACACAATATTGCTGATTGGATTAGCCATAATAGTCCAGTAGACAAGATACCAACATTTGGCACTATATATAGATATAGATATAAATTGCCAAATCTTTGTATCTTGTCTACTGGACTATTGTGGCTTATCCAATCTACAATATATATAATAGAAGAGATTTGCAATGCCTTTAACCCCTTAAGGACACATGACATGTGTGACATGTCATGATTCCCTTTTATTCCAGAAGTTTGGTCCTTAAGGGGTTAAAGGGACACTATAGTCACCTGAACAACTTGTTCAGGTGAGATCTATAGCTCTCTTCAGGCAATCTAATGTAAACACTGTATTTTCAGAGAAAATACAGTGTTTACATTGATAGGAATACCTCCAGTGGCCGTCACTCAGACGGCCACCAGAGGGACTTCCTATCATGTATGGCCATAAAAAGGCCATGTACACGTCAGCTGTATTAAAATATGTCTGACCTGTGCAGGAGAGAGAAGGCACTGTGTGCGCGCGCCTTCTCTCTCCTGCCTGTCAGCAGAGGAGAGGGGGCGGGCAAAGACCGCGAGCTGAGCTGTCAGTCAGCTCAGCTCGCGGCCGCGCACACCGCACGCATGCGCGGTAGTGCGCTCAGGACTTCATAGGGCGGCATGAATGCCGCCCTATGAAGTATGTGCGCATGTGTGGCGAAGCGTCTGATTGCTCCCTGCTCGCGCCCGCCTATTTTGTAATTTTGACGAAATAGGGGGCGCGGCTTCACGAGGCTCCAGGCGCTGGAACCAGGTGAGTAAAAAGGGCTGCCTGGAGTGTCCCTTTAAATATCCAGAGAAGTAGAAAGATAGCCACACTCACGGTCTTACATAAAATCAGTTCTTTATCGAGTCAAGGTTAAAATAGGATCAACGTTTCTCCTTTGCCAGGTATTGATCCTGATGAAAGTCCTTGGAAAGGACTGGAAGGAAAGAACTCTCTCCTTATGTCTAAATCACTTTGCGCTTTTTTCATTTTACTGAACGCTTAACTTTTCATAAAGTTATATTGCAGTTTAGTTGACAGTTTACCTAAAACTTGACAATGAGTAGATCAATAGCAAAAAAACAAATGTGAGGAAGGCTGAACTTGATGGACGCAAGTCTCTTTTCAGCTATGTAACTATGTAACTATGAGTGGATATTAAAGCAAAATTCAGTTTCAGTTGGCAATCTAATTCACTCACAGTCGATAGCTGAAATCAATCCAACAGCAAGGCAAACCGCAGACACAGGGCTAGATTTACGTGTCAGGTGCCTGTAGGCATAGAATTCTAAGTCCTACCATCCCAACACTCCCCCACCCTAAAAAAAAAACAACAAAGGGAACAGAGAAGGTGATTTTAAGGGGATTTAGTAGAGTAAGGAATACAAAGTTGTATTCCTTACACTATGGCTCCCTGTGGCCACCTCCCTCCCCCGCACTGCGAGGGTTAAAAAAAACCTTTTAGCACTTACCCGATTCCATCGCCGATCTCCCTCAGCTCTTTGTTGGTACTCCGCCTCCTCCAATGGGGGCTGCAACTGCACATGTGTGGCACATAGTCCCTCCCCATAGCTTCAATTCTTTCCTACGGGGATTTAACGGATGCTGGATGTCCTCATGCAGAGCTCAATATCTGTCCAGCGTCAGTAAATTCGGTTAGCCACCAGTTTTAGTCCTCTAATGTAATCATTGCAGTTTTTCAAAAACTACATTGATTTACATTGCAGGACTAAGTGAGACTTGAGACACTGCACCCAGGCCACTTCATGGTCTGGGTGTTTGTAGTATCACTTTAACAAATTTAGTTTATTACATTGTTTTAAATTAATGGATGCACTTGACACTGTTTTACTGAACACATTTTTGTCCTCCAACAGAGCATTCATGCCCATTTGGGAGAAGATTTACTACAAGAGTTGATCAATTATTGTCTAAGCTACATTGCAAAGCTCAAACTACCAAAGAAAAGGTTTGTTGAATGTGCACACGAAGATGTGCAAAAAAACGTATTTAACATCTTTCTCTTTGTATAGAGTGAGAGTTTTTTTTTTTTTTTGTTTTTTTAATTCTTTATTTTTCTTGTGCATAGAATAAAAGATAAGCTTGTAACGCCACGACAGCGGTGACAAGCAGTTCAACAGCATACAATGTCATGGCAGATGAAACAGCACATTTTATATTTATGAGTGTTAGCAGGCTAGGGGTACAAGAGTAAACTATAGTAGTGTAGCCAGTCTACGTATGCATGCTTAAGTAATAGTTGTATGATCAGAGAGTATGTAAGCTAAGCAGATTAACATCAGAGTATTCAGACATGTATATGATTTGTGCTAACAGTAGCTAACAAGGTGTGAAACCACTGGGAGCAAGTAGTAATTAAAGTAAGAAGTAAAGTGGCGGACATTAAAATAAGGGAACTGCTGCCTCGCTTAATGCTATTTGTAAAATCATGGATTTTTCCTGTTAGAGGGGCGTTATAGACTAAATGAATGGGCAAGCATTAGTTACTTGATGTATATAGTCCATACAGCAACAGCTGAGAATGGGCCCTCAGGATACAAGTGAGGCTAGTGGGCTGAGAGGCATAGTGGGCGCTTCAGCCTATGCCCAGTGCAGGGATGTCCTCTTGTCGTCATTGTATGTCTCTTCGATGGTGCCTCTGGGCTGGGATTCAGCTCCAGCGGTAATCAGTAGGGTTGTAATGATATTGATGTTACAAAGTTTTGGAGTCCAGTAGCCAGATCAGCAATGTTTTTTTGCCAGAGGTAGCCACTCGTTACCCAGGTAGTTGAGCCCCTGAGCCTTGAGTGGCCGTCTGGTCTTAAGCAGAGATGGGAGACTGGAACAGAGAGATGATAATCGTTGTGAGGCAAGCCGAGGTCAGTGGGAAGGAGAAGCAGCTAAGTCAGAACGGTCCAAATTCAGCAACAGGTAGGAGAAACAGGAACAAGCTTGATTAGAGAGTACAGGAACCACAATAATTTGGCAAAGGTACAGAGACAGGAAGTGGCTTTTATAGGCCAAGAACCAGACACATGACCAGACACAGCTGAAGAGACTTGTCACTGATACCATTGCTTGTAGAGTCAAGGTTACCAGATCTATGGTAAATTTGCAAAAGGCAGGCTGGTGTACTGGTAAGGAAGAGGTTTAGCAGCATGTAAACCAGGTTTCGAAACCCAGCAGAGTCAGTTCCTCACATTACCCCCCCTCTGGATGCCCTATTTCCTGGTTTAGCAGGGTACTGTGCATGGAAAGAAGACCAGGAGCATGAATATTGTCCACTGGTTCCCACGGTCTATCCTCCTCACCATATCCTTTCCAATGAACCAAATATTGAAGCTTGTTGCGGAAGATCCTGGAGTCAAGAATTTTTTCCACCTCGTATTCATCTTCACCATCCACGAGGACTGGTGGTGGGGCAGGCAGGGCTCGACCAGGGAAAGTATTTTCATGAAAAGGTTTAAGCAGTGCAACGGGAAACACCGGATGTATTTTCATGGAATCTGGAAGTTGCAGACGGAAGGTGACAGCATTGATCTGAGCGATGATCTCAAAAGGTCCCATGAACTTTTGACCCAATTTATGAGAAGGAATCCTAAGCTTAAGATTCTTTGTTGACAGCCAAACCTTGTCACCAACATGATAAACTGGGGCCTCCTTTCTATGCCTATCAGCAGCTCTTTTGTAACATTCCTGAGCCTCCGAAAGAGTCTTCTTCAACAGTTCTCGTAAGGCGGTTAGCCGGTCAGTGACTGCAGGAATGAAAGTAGTAATTGGGAGACTCACTAGAAAGGTTGGATGGTAACCATAATTGGCAAAAAATGGGCTCAGAGAAGTGGAGCAGTGTTGGGCATTGTTATAGGCAAATTCCGCCGTGGGTAGAAAATCCAGCCAGTCATCCTGCAGGTAACTAATATAGCACCGCAAATATTGTTCTAAAGTCTGGTTGGTTCGCTCAGTCTGTCCATTAATTTGTGGATGAAAAGCTGACAACAGATTTACATTAATACCTAGAATAGAAGGTCAGCAGTCTGTTTAGCTGAAGGGAGACCACGAGCTGGTATGAAATGACTCATCTTAGTTAACCGGTCCACAACAACAAGACTGGTAGTGTGTTCCTTAGAGGGAGGTAGTTCCACAATAAAGTCCATGGATATAGATCCCCAGGGACGATGAGGAATAGGAAGAGGCTGAAGCAAGCCAACAGGGGATGAGCGAGGAGTCTTATGTCTGGCACATACATCACAAGAGGACACATACTTCTTAACATCCTCATAATATTTAGACCACCAAAAGGATCGGGTAAGTAGTTCTTGTGTCTTTCGGATTCCTGGATGACCTGCTGGTTTTGAGTCATGGTAGAGACGTAAAACGTCCAGTCGCACTGATTCTGGAACAAGCAGACGTTGTTGAAAAATCCAAAACCCATTAAGCATGGTCATATGAAGATCATGAGGAGGATCACGAAAAACTGGATCTTCAGCGTAGCCCTTTTTAATGCGAGACATTAGATCAGAAGGAAAGGTAACTCCTAAAAATCTACTCTCAGGCAAGATGGTGGCTTTGGTTACTGTAGTATGGAGGGGGTCAGCTATCCTAGACAAGGCATCTGCCTTGCCATTTCTGGAACCAGGGTGGTATGAAATCAAAAAATTAAACCTTGAGAAAAATAGGGACCAGCGTGCTTGTCTGGCTGACAGTCTCTTAGCTGATTGAATACATTCCAGATTTTTGTGATCTGTGAGGACAGTAATTGGATGGGTGACTCCCTCCAAGAGATGTCTCCATTCGGCAAAGGCAGCTTTTATAGCCAAAAGTTCTTTATTCCCTATGTCATAATTTCTTTCTGCTGGTAACATCTGGCGGGAATAGAAGGCACATGGATGTAACAACATCTTAGGTCCAGTCCTTTTAGACAGTATAGCCCCAACAGCTGAATCAGAAGCATCTGCCTCTACAGTAAATGGCAATTCTGGCTGAGGATGTACCAGGATAGGGGCAGATGTAAACAGAGTCTTTAATCTGGAAAATGCAGTGTCAGCCTTATTGGACACTTTACGTGTAAGTTCAGTGATCGGTGTAATAACGGCAGAGACATTCTTAACCCCTTAACCCCTTAAGGACAGAGCTTCAGAAGCTTGTCTTTCACTTAATGACAACGGCATTTTTTGCATTTTTTGCTATTTGCGTTCAACTGCAATTTGCATTTTACTAATTTATTGCACCGACACATATTATATACCGTTTTTTAAAGGACAGAAAGGGCTTTAATTTGATGTAACACATGTATATATATATGCTTATTTATTATAAAAAAAAATACAGAAATATGCAAAAAAATGAATTTGTGTGTGTTTTTTTTACAGTTTTTGCAATAATAATGTGTACATAATTAGTGCAGGTTAAGGAAAGTAATTAAAAATAAATTAATTTAGTTGTTCTGAATTACAGAATATATAATGTGTCTGGGATTTTCAGTTTTTTTTGGTAGTTACAGGTCACAAAGCACAAGGAGTAAAATAAACTTTTTATGTGGAGCGATTTTAGAATTTGGTATGTTTGTCTTGTAAGCCTAATAGCCATAAAAGAAAACAAAATTGCCACACAAAAGTATATATTTATATAAAGTAGACACCACAGGCTATTTACCTAAGGTTGTTTTGACACTTTCTACGTAGCCATTTTACCGCCAACCTCTGCTAAATATTGGAGTAAAATTGTGTTTTTTGGGGGTTTTCGCACACAAACTTATAACAAAGAACTTCTCATGTGTATTTTGTAAATTTGGTGTGTGCTATTCCTGTACAAAGTTTTATTATGTGTTCAGTTACTTCTGCTGAGTACAACGGTACCCCCATTGTATGTCTTTGGCACTATTTCGTGAAGCTACAGTGCCATATAGGAGACCTGTCCTTTTCAGTATTCACAGTAGAATTTTGAGAGACGGATTTAATGAGCCTATGCTTCCATTTGGGGTATTATAGTAGTTTGACTGTTCAAAAAAACCCCACAAAGGCCTACCATTTGTAAAAGTAGACACTCCAGGGTATCTCGTAAGGTGCATATTGTGCCTTAACATGCCCCCATTTTTTTACCATTACATGCCAAAGTATGTGGTAAAAAATAATTTTGTGCATATTTTACATACGGATTGCATTTTTGCTGGGCATTTTGTATATTTCATGTGTGCCACTAAGTTCAAACCCCCCAAATTATGCTCAGCTAAGTCTTCTGAGTAAAAGGACACCCCCATTGTATGTCTATGGCACTATTTCGTGAAGCTACAGTGCCATACAGGAGACCTGTCCTTTTCAGTATTCACAGTAGAATTTTGAGAGACGGATTTAATGAGCCTATGCTTCCATTTGGGGTATTATAACAGTTTTACTGTTCAAAACACCCCACAAAGGCCTACCATTTGTAAAAGAAGACACTCCAGGGTATCTCATAAGGTGCATATTGTGCCTTAACATGCCCCCATTTTTTTACAATTACATGCCAAAGTATGTGGTAAAAAATAATTTTGTGCATTTTTTACATACGGATTGCATTTTTGCTGGGCATTTTGTATATTTCATGTGTGCCACTAAGTTCAAACCCCCCAAATTATGCTCAGCTAAGTCTTCTGAGTAAAAGGACACCCCCATTGTATGTCTATGGCACTATTTTGTGAAGCTACAGTGCCATATAGGAGACCAAGCCATATCAGTTTTGACCGAACTTTGAATTTTGACGCCGGGCCTATGTGCAATTTCCAAGCATCTTTGCAGGTTTTAAATTCAAACTACCCCACAAAGGCCTACCATTTCTTAAAGTAGACACCCCAGGGTATTTCAAAAGGCATATTTTGAACCTTAGCGTGGGATCATTTTTCCGCTAGCTTGTACCAGGTGTAGTGGTAATAAGCGTTTTTTCTGCCTTTTTGACACACAAAGTGAGTTTGCACAGTATATTTTGCAAACCTTATGTGTACTACCACTGTATAATACTTCATATGTTGCTCAGCTATGTCTGCTGAGTACAAAAATACCCCCGTATGTACCTTTGCCAGGTATATGTGGACATCGGAGGGGCACATTTGGGACAGAGCCATTCCATTTTTTTTCAAATTTTGAATTTTTACGCTGTGCCCATGTCCCATTTTAGAGTATTTTACCAGGCTATATAATCCAAATACCCCATAAAGCCATACCATTTCTTAAAGAAGACATCCCAGGGTATTTCAAAAGGCATATTTTGAACCTTAGCGTGGGATCATTTTTCCGCTAGCTTGTACCAGGTGTAGTGGTAATAAGCGTTTTTTCTGCCTTTTTGACACACAAAGTGAGTTTGCACAGTATATTTTGCAAACCTTATGTGTACTACCACTGTATAATACTTCATATGTTGCTCAGCTATGTCTGCTGAGTACAAAAATACCCCCGTATGTACCTTTGCCAGGTATATGTGGACATCGGAGGGGCACATTTGGGACACAGCCATTCCATTTTTTTTCAAACTTTCAATTTTTACGCTGTGCCCATGTCCCATTTTAGAGTATTTTACCAGGCTATATAAACCAAATACCCCATAAAGCCATACCATTTCTTAAAGAAGACATCCCAGGGTATTTCAAAAGGCATATTTTGAACCTTAGCGTGGGATCATTTTTCCGCTAGCTTGTACCAGGTGTAGTGGTAATGAGCGTTATTAAATGTATTTTTTTACTTTTTAAAACTTTTTTTACTTTTTAAAACTATTTTTTAAACTTTTGTTTTGATTATTCATTTTTTTAAAGTTTCCTAAACTTTCGTAAAACTTTTTTTTACAGATTTAACATTTTTCTAAGCTTTTTTTTTTACGTTAACCCCTAACTAGCAGTAAGCAGCACTAACAGTAAATTCCCCATTTTCCCATAACTCCCACCCACCCCAGCTAGCAAAATATTTAATTATACAATATTTAAATTAGTTAATTAAATAAATTTAACCCCTGAGGGTTAAAAAATAAATAAAAGTTAATCGTCAGGGGTTAAAAAAAAAAATTAGAACAGTATAATACTGTGATCTGTATTTTGATCACTGTAGGCAGTGATCGACTGGCAGGGAAGGGGTTAATTTTTATTTGGACTGGGTAAAGGGTTTATTTTTTTAAATTTTTTACTTAAATGTTATTAAAACTTTTTTTTTAACTTAATTTTTTAACTTTTTAAAGCGTATTTTTAAACTTTTTTTAACGTTAACCCCTAGTTAGCGTAATACTAAATCCCCCAATTCCCCACTAACTTCCACCCTCCCCAGCTAGCTAAATTTATAATTTTAAAATATTTAAATTAATTAATAAAATAAATTGAACCCCAGAGGGTTAAAAAAAAAAAGAATTAACCCTCAGGGGTTAAAAAAAAAATCAGATCTTAGTAAAATGTAATCCCTGCCAATTGATCACTGTAGTCAGTGATCAATTGGCAGGGAAGGGGTTAATTTTTTATTAAAATGGGTAAAGGGGGGGTAAAGGGGGGTGGGATTTTAATTTTACTATATTTTCTTTCCACCAGGGGGCAGGATCACTGAAGATCCGTCTCCCTGCACTTCACACAGAACCAGGAAGTGCAGGGAGGCGGAGGTGAGTATACACAGCACATGTGCCCGCTCTGGCATGCTGTCAGAGCGGGCACATGTACTCTGACAGCCCGATCCGGTGCTCCCGGTCTGCCTCTAATGCAGAGGCAGACCGGAGCACCATTAACCCCGCGATCGCCGCGATTGCGGCGATCTGGGGTTAATTTTAACGGGTGACGGACGTGGTCCGTCACTCGTCATTAACGCATTCCCCTGAGTGACGGACCTCGTCCGTCACTCGTCGTTAAGGGGTTTAGACTGCAGCCAAATGTACAAGTTGTGATCCAAAAAAACGTAAACAAAACCTGGCATTTGCGCTATATGTCTGTCCAACCATAATTCACCTCTTTCATATTAAATGCACCCCCCATTATTATATATCATTTTATTCAGGGGAAACGGGGCTTTTGTTTAACATCAAATATTTAGGTATGGAACATAATTTAATATGAAAAAAATATTTAAAAAATGGGAGAAAATAAGAATTTTTTAAATTTTTTTAGTTCTACGTGACATTCTAACTGTGAATGTCATAATACTGTTTGCTTTTACTGCAATACAATACACATATTTGTATTCAGCGATGTCTCGCGTGTAAAACAGTACCCCCTATGTACAGGTTTTATGGTGTTTTGGGAAGTTACAGGGTCAAATATAGCGTGTTAAATATTTCAGTTTTTTTACATTGAAATTCGCCAGATTGGTTACGTTGCCTTTGAGACCATATGGTAGCCCAGAAATAAGAATTACCCACATGATGGCATACCATTTGCAAAAGTAGACAACCTAAGGTATTGCAAATTGAGTATGTCCAGTCTTTTTTAGTAGCCACTTGGTCACAAACACTGGCCAAAGTTAGTGTTAATATTTGAAAATGCAAAAAACTAATTTGAACGCAAATTTTGGCCAGTGTTTGTGACTAAGTGGCTACTAAAAAAACTGAACATACCCTATTTGCAATACCCTGGGTTGTCTACTATTGCAAATGGTATGCCATCATGGGGATAATTTTCATTCCTGGGCTACCATACGGTCTCAAAGGCAACCTGGCAAATTTTAATGTGAAAAAACTGAAACGCAAACCTTATATTTGACTCTGTAACTTTTGAAAACACCATAAAACCTGTACATGAGGGGTACTGTTATACTCAGGAGACTTCGCTGAACACAAATATTAGTGTTTCAAAACAGTAAAACGTATCACAACAATTATATCGTCAGTGTAAGTGCCATTTGTGTGTGAAAAATGCAAAAAATGTCACTGTCACTGACGATATCGTCGTTGTAATATATTTTACTGTTTTGAAACACTAATATTTGTGTTCAGCGAAGTCTTCCGAGTAAAACAGTACCCCCCATGTACAGGTTTCATGGTGTCTTGGAAAGTTACAGAGTTAAATATAGTGCTAGACAATGTAATTCCCTGAACTTTTGGCCTGGGTTGGCAGGCAGGTCCTGCAAATTGTAATTAATAAAATGACCTAATTATGTAAAATTATTACATAAATATATGCGTAGAATTATTATCAATTTTTTTAAAATTATTTTTTTATTATTTTTTTATTTATTTTTTTAACGTATTTATATATTTATTTATTTTTTATTATATATAAATATATATAATGAAAATTATATATATATTTAATCAATATCATTGTACGTGTATTTTGATATTAATATATATATATAATTATGTATATATTAATATTAAAATACACGTAGACAGTGTATGCATATTTATGTGTATGTGTGTATATATATACTTAGATCATATATATAATAAATATATATATGATCTAAGTATATATAATTTATTTTTACACTGTTTTAACATTTTTTTTTTTTTTCAGACAGCAGGGGGAGTACCTGTCATTACAGGCACTCCCCCTGCTGGCAATGCCTTGGACGGCTATGCCGTCCATGTGATCGCGCGGTCCTCGCAAGGACCTCGCGATCACATGGCCCTGGGCGGCTGAAGAGGACGCAGGGGGACTCCCTGGGCTCCCAGGTAAGTCCCCCATACCGCGATCGCCGGCGTGGGATCGCCGGCGACCGGGTAAGTACATAAGATCGCAGGACGTACTATGCAGGACGTACTATACGTACTATTCAAATCTCTGAATATCTTTTTCATTCTTGGGGATGGGCCAGTCCAGCACAGCTTTAATTTTACCTGCGTCCATACTTAAACCTTTAGGAGTTATTACATATCCCAGGAATTGAATTTCTGTTTGTTCAAACTCACATTTTTCCAGTTTAATGTATAGGTGGTGGGTACGAAGGCGCTCAAGAACAATGCAGACCTGTTTTCTGTGATTTTCAAGATTATCAGAAAATATCAGGATATCATCCAAATATGCCACAACAAACTGATCCAGGAGATCCCGTAGTACATCATTGATTAGATGCTGAAAAGTTGCAGGGGCATTACAAAGCCCAAATGGCATTACTAGATATTCGTAATGTCCGTACCTGGTTCTGAAAGCTGTTTTCCATTCATCATTTGGTCTTATGCGAACCAGATTATATGCCCCCCGTAGATCAAGCTTCGTAAATATTTTAGCTGAGCAAAGTCTCTCCAGAAGTTCAGGAATGAGAGGCAAGGAATAGCGTTTTTTTGTTTTTTTTTTAATTCTTTATTTTAGGCGTGCAGTGTTAAGTACAAACTTTTGCAATGACTTATAACAGGAGTTACAATGGTAAGGACAATGTGTTAACATATAAGTTCAAGATGGGCTGCACTTTATTTTTTTTTTAAAGAAAAACAAGCTTATTCACAGTGAGATAGTACATGTGCTGTGAGGTATTAAGGACATGTAGCAACTGTAGTTACGTTTAGTTATAGTTAAGTTTAGTTACTGTATAGTCTAGTCTATCAACGACACAAGTAATGCCCATATACATACAGGTAAGTAAGTTTGGCTAGTTAAGTCGGTAGAGCGGCAACAGTAACTGTGGGTCAACTTAGTAGGTAGGTGTGGTCAGTTATGTCAGTACCGCTGCTGCAGCGTTTAAAGTGGTTTCACATTATATACAGACTAGGTCGGTTCTGACTTGCAAGCAGTTTCTACTTCAACAATAAATCGTATAAGCAGGCTTGGTCTGATAGGTCATTAGAGCATCACTGAAGCATTACTATTACACAGAGACTATGCAGTGCAATTATGGTAATGGTTGTACCTATCAGGCTAGTTAATCTACCAGTAGCTACAATTACATGCATATGCGGAATAAGAAGCTGGAACCATGTTAGAAAGTCCCCTGGGGTCCCCCAGGTTCAGGTCCTTCTCTGGACAGTTCAGCAGTGCGATGGTCATTTTCCGGTATCATGGTTTAACGTGCCGTGTCAGGTCTCCCGGTCGTTGAGCCAGGGGTGTAGTATGCATTGGGCTATTCATCCGATACCTTGTTGGGGCTGTGCAGCGACCCGCCACGTGTGTCCGTCTGGTGGGGTTTCGATGCAATGAGTCTCCGGGCGCGGTGGGTGTCTTTGAGGTGAGTCATTTATTTGATTCATGGATGACCTTAGTATGGAAGGTGTTCTAGGCATGGGGCTTGGTGTCAGCGGTGTGCTCCTTTTCACTGCTCTGTGCCAGTGAGTTGCCTGTCTGGCCCTGGAGCAGGTAGGGGATTTGGCTGGTCTATGCAGCTTACTGTGGTTGCTCCGCTGTGGTGGTTGATGCTTGGCGGGGAGGTCTCGAGTAGCTCTCGGCACGGGTAGGCGGGCAGCTTTGCGCCTGGGAGCTTGCTGTGCTCTCTCTCCCTGCGGAGGCACACTCCAGTCTGGTGGCTTGGTGGTGTGAGCAGCCATTTGCCGCTCTGCCTCAGATGCTTGGATACGCTCCTCCAACTTCTGCCAGAAGTGTTGGAATATTGCATCCAGGCGTTGCGAGTTGAGGTCAGTTGAGTGATATTGATGCGCTTGTAGGCCCTGTTGGCCGGATGATTGAGCAGTCGCCATTTTGATTTCCCAGTGCGGGTTATGTGTTGCTTATTTCCACGTGGAGTGCAGAGTAGGTAAGGTAGTTAACCCCAGTGTGTCCCGTGGGGACCGGGATATCCCCCGCCGGTCAGGGGGGGGGAGGGGGGGCGGTAGAAGTGTATCTGAGCCAAACCGGGATCTATGAAGTGAGGAGATCGGCCGCCTCTCCCCAGCTCCGTCCCCAGTAGGCCGCAACAGCGAGACACGGTTTCCAGTGGAGTAGAAACACCGTTCAAGTTTCAGGACAGTCCGCAGGGGTCCCCCAACTCGGCTAGTGCCCTTGCTTGGTCGTAGTCTTTCCTTAACCGAGGGATATCACCTCAGATGCAGTAAAATGCTTAAGAGCTCAGGCACCGCACGTCTGCTCTGCATGGCAGCCTGGCCCCGCCGGAATAGCGTTTTTTAACAGTGATTTTATTAATGTCCCTGTAATCGACACATGGCCGTAGACTGCCATCTTTCTTTTCTACAAAGAATATAGGAGCTCCTGCTGGAGAAGTAGATGGTCGAATAAAGCCTTTGGCAAGATTTTCTTGTATGTATTC
Organism: Pelobates fuscus; assembly: GCF_036172605.1. Lineage (NCBI taxonomy): Eukaryota > Metazoa > Chordata > Amphibia > Anura > Pelobatidae > Pelobates > Pelobates fuscus. Next base: position 110,842,636 of record NC_086324.1, on the reverse strand, counting down.
ACGAAGTGCTTTCAATTCAGGCTCAGAAAGGGAGTATACATGGCCAAATGGGATAGCAGCTCCAGGTAGCAGCTCTATGGGGCAATCATAAGGCCTGTGAGGTGGAAGCTGATCAGCATTCTTCTTATCACAGACATCTGCAAAATCCCGATATTGTAGCGGAAGCTTAGTTAAGTTTGTAGCAACCATTTCATTAATTGTTGTGGCAACAGGTGTTGCCTTAGAGGGTTGACAATTCATTAAGCAGTGTTCTGAAGGAAAGGACAAAGTTCTAGTCTTCCAATCAATCTGTGGGTTATGCAGAGCAAGCCAGGGTATACCCAAAATCACTGGAAACTGTGTTGAGGAAATTAGGTGGAAAGATATAGAGTCATGGTGATTCACTTCCAGAATCAATTTTAAGGGCACAGTCTCATGTGTAACCGGTCCTGACGTAAGTGGAGAACCATCTACTGTTTCCATTAACACAGGTGAAGATTTAGGGATAGACTGAATTTTATTTCCTGCTGCAAATTTAATGTCCAGAAAGTTTCCGCCTGCTCCAGAATCTATCATAGCTTTAGTTGAAATGTTATTATCACCATATTGCACAGTGATAGGCACCACCAAATGAGGATGTTGAGTCATCATACCCTCTTCACCCTGAGCCAGAGAAAACAAGGGTTGTGTGACAGAATCCAGTTGGTCTGAAATCTGGGATTGGTGTTGAATCTGTGCACCCTTAGCAGTCATAGCTATTGTTCTTTTAGACTTTCGAGGGCAATTGATGGCATAATGCCCTGCACTACCACAATACAGGCATAAATTGTGAGTGCGTCGCCACTGTTTTTCTTCATTGGATAATGACCCTCTTATTAGATCAACCTGCATAGCCTCAGGTTCAGAGTCTGTAGGTGTTTGTGGGGTCGGAGTAGAAATTCTTGAATAGAAAGTAGGAGTAGCACTTGGTTTAAAAGAGCCCTGTCTTTCCAATCTTCTTTCTGAAAGTTTCCGATCAATACGGATAGCCAACCGCACAAATGCATCAAACTCAACAGGAAGATCACCACGAGCTAGCTCATCTTTTATAGCTTCTGAGAGACCCCTTCTGAAGTGGAACCTCTGGGCTGATTGGTTCCAAGTAGTATCAGCAACCCACTGTCTGAATTCAGCAGGATATTCAGCCACAGAGCGCCTCCCTTGATGTAAATGAAAGAGAGTGGCTTCTGCTGTAGCACAGCGATTGGGGTCATCAAAAACTAGGCACATGGGGGGGCGTGGCTTGGAAGCCGAGGAAGATGGCGGCGTAGACCCGGAGCTCCTCTGCAGGCTGAGCACTAATCCTCCTCACAGCACTGATTCCGCGGGCAGAAATGGGTAAAACCCACCGGGCATCGAGCGCTACCAAGCCGGCGGTCACGCCGAAGGGCACAGCAACGACATCGCTACGACACTTCCTCGTGGCTCCCGCGGACGCGGCCACTCAGGCCTACGCCAATGAAGAGCATGAGGACGCCTCCCGCCCAGCGTCGCCACGAGGTGAGGGCCCAACAACTGCTGCCCAGACCCCTCCGGACCAACACCCAGACTGGGTTCAACTAATTAAAGCCTTGCCTACCAGACAAGACTTGAAGGAGGCCAACTCCGAGCTGAAAGCCTCTCTCACAGCTGAATTGCACTCCCTCAGGGAGGACATTCAGGGCCTACACACCAAAGTGGCCCAACTCGAAGCAGACACCGACCATTTAACCTCTGCTCAATCTGCAACCACAGACGCAGTACGCCGCCACACGGCACAAATGAGACAAATGGCCCTGCACATGGAAGATTTGGACAACCGTGGCAGGCGCCAGAACATTCGGGTGCGTGGCATCCCAGAAGACCTTGACCAGGCGACGCCGATAGCTGACACCCTCGTGAACCTGTTCAACATGATCCTGGGCCGCCCTGAGCACTCCGAGATAGAGCTCGTTAGAGCCCACAGAGCCCTGAGACCAAGGGGCTCTCCTGAGGCTCCTCCAAGAGACACCATCTGCTGCCTAGCCGACTTCAAGCTGAAGGAAGAAATCCTGCAGAAAGCACGCAACACTGACAAGGTGCAGCTAAATGGCGTGGAATTACAATTATACCCGGACCTCTCACCGGCCACCCTGGCCTACCGGCGGGCTATGAAGCCCCTTACAAGACTTCTCCAAACTCACAGACTTAGATACAGGTGGTCTTTCCCGACCGGACTCCAAGTTATTACCCAGCAAGGACCTTTTGCTATCCGAAACCCGGAGGACCTGAGCGACTTAGCCTTGGAACTACGCCTCCCACCTATCACCCTGCAATGGCCGGATCCTCTCGCCTTCTATGCACCGCTACAGATGACTTCAGGGCCTCGGCCACAGCAGCCCAGGAGCAGAGGGACTAGACAACAGGCTATCCGACCCTCCGGGATGGCGGTTTAAGTACACACCACTGACTGCTGCAGTATATAATCGCAAGTACCAACTGACGGGACTCACTCCCCTGAACGGGGCTTAGTCCCTCCAGAGACTCCGGGGGTTCTCAGACTATCTCACAAAGACACACTGCTCTACGCAAGGGGAGATTAGGGATACAGGGGGGACCCACCCGGCCCGGACACATGGGGGGAGGCAGGCACTGGGGGGATACGTAAGGAGTAAAAAGTATAGCACTCGCTCCATTGAGGTAGCCACCCGCCCTTATACAATGGGCACTCATGGCTTTCCACAATAACCATCTGACGACCGCTGGAGAGGGTGGGGGGAGGGGGGGGGGAGAGAGGCGCCCACTAGGCCCGGCGCAGTCATGAATGCGGAGCCCTCTTAGGACTGGGGCCCGCCGCTGGAGCCCTACCTGCCCTGTGATGACCTAAACGAGCAGGGGGGCGGGCTCCACCGGGGGGTCTCACTCACATATAGCTTAAAGGTTGGAGAAAAGAGCCACACTGTTCAGCGGCCTAGACTCCCGCTCCCTCATCACACACACGTGGTGAGACACGAATATGGAGAAAACTGACATAGGGGGGGAATAGGAACCTCTTTGGGGAGGGCTGGGAAAATGGCGATTGGGCTGGGACACGGGTGGCGGGAGGGGGAGGAGAGGGCACGTTAGTTAGGTACGTAACTATGACAAGAATTGAATTACGCAGCAGGCGGATGTACACCACAACACAGTTTATTGTTTGATGTTTCATGTTGAGAGAGTTATATGGCAAGTGTTTATGTAACTGTTATGTTATTTGCTTTTTCTCCACATGCGCAAGGCAGGCACCCCAGACGGCGACTAGTGCTAAGACCCGGAGCCTACTACTTACGACTTCAACCGAGGAGGACGCTAACACAAACCCGACTGTAGCTGACACAGCCGACAGAGAAACTACGCGGACCCTACAAACCGACCTACACAATCAGGTACCCACTTGTCTACCACAGACAGACGCACAGACGCGGGGAGGACTGGTTCCACCCGAAGTCGCTCGACTTCCTTCTGCTGCCCTATAGGGCCCAGTGACCAAGGCAGGGTGAACGGGATCAGCGGGCCACTGGTGGCCGCTGACTAATCCGTTCCCCGTCGCTGCCACCTCACCGTCTCTTCACAGAGGCGAGGACACACCTACACACACTTCACACATCACCTTCCCCCTCCCCCCTCCTTCCCTGCATACCCCATCCGACCCGTAACTAGCAGACGAGGACGACCATAGACCCCTGGACTGGACTGGGACCCACGGACGGAATGACACAGCCACCCTCACACCCCGACACAAGGGCACTCGTGCCGGACTGCCTCACGGTCCTCTCCATCAATGCCAGAGGTCTTAATAAACCGGAGAAGCGCTCAGGAGCGCTCCGAGACTTCCACACCCACAGAGCCTCAATAGTGCTAATTCAGGAAACGCACTTTCGGGAAGGGTCTAGGCCCAAACTGACGAACCAACATTATCCCACTGGATACTATAGTGACTATCACGCGGGGAGGTCCAGAGGGACGGCCATTCTAATCGGGAAACACATACCACTAGTAGTAACGGGACAGTTAACAGACAGAGAGGGCAGATTCATCTTCCTTAAGGGCACAATAGCCGGCCAGGCCTACACGTTCGCAAATATATATGCACCGAATACTCGACAATACCGGTTCCTGGCACGCACACTTAGGATACTCAAGCCCTTCTCGGAAGGGATCCTCATAGTAGGGGGCGACCTCAATGTCGCGCTCAACCCAAGGTGGGACTCCTCGACCGGGAAATCGGGGGTCCCGTCGCAACACCTGAATGCAATCAAAACTCTCCTGACCCGATCTCAATTGATAGACTGCTGGAGGGCCTATCACCCTGACGAGAGGGATTACACATATTTCTCACAGGTCCACAACACCTACACCAGATTAGACTACATCTTCACCTCTCACTATAATCTACCGACCACGAGCGCGGCGGAACACGGGGTGCCGACGTGGTCGGATCACGCGCCGGTGACCCTGACACTCTCCTCACCCATGTTCAGGCCCCGCCACAACAAATGGCGACTTAATGACTACCTACTGACCAGACCCGACTTTACGTCCGAAATCTCAGGCACACTTAAGGAATACTTTGAGACGAACACTACAGACCACACCTCACCTACCATCAGATGGGAGGCACACAAAAGTGTGATACGCGGCCACTTCATCCGCCAGGGGTCCACTCTCAAAAAACAGACCAATAGTCGCATGGCAGACCTAGTAGCAGAAATACACAAGGTGGAAACACTCAATAAAATCGCACAACTACCGACACACCAGGCGACATTACTGCAACTCAGACGCGACCTGACGGGCCTCCTACACAGACAACACCACAGGGATGCACTTAGACACAAGGCCTTCTTCCTGCTCCACGGCAACAAAAGTGGAAAGCTACTGGCCAGAATGCTAGCCAAAAGGCGACAGGGGACATATATAGACAGGATGAGAGACTCTAAGGGCACCTTACACCAACTGCCTTCCAAGATCCTTGATATAACTCGGGATTACTACGCGAACCTCTATGCCCTTCCCAGACCCTACCAACACAAACACGGGGAAGAACTACATGCGAAAATACAGGACTACTTGTCAGAACACTCCCTCCCGTCCTTGACACCGGAAATCGCGGACAGGCTAGACGAACCGATCTCCATAGAAGAGCTGGCCCGCATCATTAAAATGATGAAACAAGGCAAAAGTCCCGGCCCAGACGGGCTGCCTCTCAAATACTACACTACGTTCGCAGACCTACTATACTCACCCCTTCTAGAGGCCTTAAACGCACTCCGGGAGGGCCACCACCTACCGAAACAGTCGCTAACAGCACACATCGCGCTCATCCCCAAGGAAGGCAAGGATAGGGAACATTGCGGGAACTACAGGCCCATCTCACTGATTAACTGCGATGTCAAACTGCTGGCTAAAATACTAGCCACAAGACTCCAGACACACATCCCCACCCTCATACACCCAGACCAGGTAGGCTTTGTCAGGGGACGCGAAGCAAGGGATAACACGATCAGGGCGCTAACACTCATGCATAGACGACATGGCGGGACCGAGGGCCTTCTGCTGCTGTCGACAGACGCAGAGAAGGCCTTCGACAGAGTCGACTGGCAATATATGTTCCACACACTGACACACATCGGACTGGGGCCGCATTTCCGGGGGTGGGTCGAGGCGTTGTACGACGGGCCCACCGCACACGTCATAGTGAACGGAGCCCTGACGAGCGCCTTCCCCATCACCAACGGTACGCGGCAGGGATGCCCCCTATCCCCCCTGCTCTTCGTGCTGACGCTCGAACCCTTCCTGACGCACATAAGACACAATGAGGCAATCAGGGGAATAGGATCTGGAGACACGCAACACAAAATCGCGGCGTATGCCGACGACCTCCTTTTTTTCGTCTCCAACCCGGAGGTCTCACTCCCGAACATCCTGAAGGCCTTTGAGACCTTTAGGGAGATTGCTAACCTCAAGATCAACTACACGAAATCTTACATCCTGAACATGAACCTATCGGAACATAGAGCCTCCCCTCTAAGACAGAGCCATACCTTCCAATGGGCACAACACCGCATACAGTACTTGGGCACCTGGTTAACAAGGAAGGATACTGACCTATTCAAACACAACTTCACACCCCTACTGGACAGATTCCGGAAAGACCTTTCTGAATGGGCATACCCGCACATCTCATGGCTAGGTAGGGTTCAAGTTATAAAGATGAACCTTCTCCCGCGCCTGCTATATCTAATGCAAGCCATACCGGTCACCATCCCCAGCTCATTCTTCCGAACCCTGAGACAAGACATCGGGAAATACATATGGGACCGCAAACGGCCAAGGGTCAAACTAACTACACTGACATTGCCAAAAGACAGGGGGGGCTTAGCCATACCGGACTTCGCCCTGTACTATGACGCATGTCATCTCCAACGTGTCATGGAGTGGACAAAAGAGAGGGTTCACAAGCGATGGAAGGAGGCGGAAGAGGCGGACACGGGGACACCACTGTCCACGGTCCCGTGGACAGGGAGAGGGGGATATGGAGGACTGGGCACGCCATACACGACCGCAACACTGAGGGTGTGGGAGAGAGTGGCGAAGAGAAGTGGACTGGCCCCGTTCCCGTCTCCCCTGCTCCCACTCACACACAACAACAGCTTCCCCCCGGGGCTTGACCCCAACGCGTTCAGGGACCTACTCAGACATAAAATCCCAAGACTATACCACCTCCTGGCGGGGACGGAATGCAAGACACTCCCGACCTTACTGGGAGAGACTGCCCCCACCCTCTTACACCACCTTAAACACAGACAGCTTCGGAGTTTTGTGCACACCCTCCCTGAGGGCATGGCAAGGAAACGCGACCCCACCGCATTTGAGAGGCTTTGTATGGAGCCAGACCCGCAACCTCACGGAATCTCACACATATACGCCATGTTACAAAGGGAAACACCCGGGGAGACTCCTAAATTCATGGGGAAATGGGAACGAACATTAGGGAAGACTTTCACGGAGGAAGACTGGGAACAGATGTGCTACTTGACACACCACTGTTCAGTCTTCAGCAAAACCCAAGAGACAGCGTTTAAGCTGCTAACGAACTGGTACCGTACCCCAACGGTACTGCATGCCATGGACCCTGAACATACAGACCTCTGTTGGAGGTGCAATAGGGAGACCGGCACTACACTCCACCTCTGGTGGGATTGTGAACTGGTGCAGCCCTTCTGGCGGGGCATACATAACATCCTGAAAACCTTCACCGACATACCACCCCCCTTCCTTCCAGAACACATGCTCCTACACCACACACAGACCCCGAGAACACGCTACAAACACTCACTGACCATCAGGATTCTAAATACTGCCAAGCAGGTAATACCCCAATTCTGGAAACGGCAAATGACACCTCCGCTAACATCCTGGTTCTCTCAAATGGAGGAGCTTAGGGCGACAGAGGAACTCATTATGACTACATCAAACACAACGACCAGGTACATGGAAATATGGACCCAATGGATACTGACCACCACAAGGGCAGACTTTGCGACCAGACTTCAACACGACCCATAATGACACACCGAGGAGACGAACAGACCGGACAACCACAGGACAGACCCAGACAGAAGGGACTTGGAAGTAGACGCACCCTTCCCCAACCTTCCCAGACAAGCCATCCCCGACCCCCCCCTACCCTCAGACACACACACACTGATTATTAGCATGGCTCACAGCTGGAGCGCCAACAGAGCGGACATGAACAGCTCATACGACGATACTCACTTCCCTAAGGGGTGACCACAGTAACTGCACCTCCACAAGCAGACCCATGACAACGGGGGTTGGACGCCCTGCAGAGCCACACTGTGACCGATTGAACACTCTGACACGACACCAGATCACCTCACAGGAGGGATACCTGACCGACACCCCGCAGCCATACGAACGGACACGGTACACGAGAACACGACCGGCGCATGGGGACGGGCGCAGCAGGGGAGGCCGGTATGTATAGGATGTAATACAAACCTAGAGTGCCCTGACTAGAGCCGCCGCCGCTCGGGCTGCGCTCGTTCCCCTGGACTGAGGCTGTACTGTGCAGGTGGAGAAATTATACGCATACTGTGCAGGGACCCATATATCTACCCCGTTTACATGTCCAGAAAATGCTTCTAGAAATGCTAGGCTGTGACCTGCGAGTCACCATTACCTGATTGCTCATACATTTTTCCTATAAAGCCGTGACGTGACCTGCGTGTCACCTTTACCTACTTGCTCGAAAATTGCTTACACAAGTGCCAGACGGCGACCTGCGTGTCACCACCAACGACATGTCTATACCATACTATGTATACTGGTACAACTTGATATTGAAAATAATAAATAAAAACCTATTTACAAAAAAAAAACTAGGCACATGGCCTCAAGAAAGTATTTTAAATTTCCCAAGACTGGACTGTCGTGTTCCAGAAAAGGGGAGCCCCAAGCCAGGGCTTCATCTTTGAATAGGGAGAAAATAAATCCCACCTTCTCTCTTTCAGATGGAAAACGGTTAGGTAACATCATGTAATGCAAACGGCATTGATTTAGGAAACCCCTAAATTTTTTGCGGTCTCCTCCAAATTTTTCTGGTAGAGGCAAGCGGGCATCTTGTGCAGGTGTAACAGTAGCAGCAGCAGCCGCAACATCATGTGTCCTGTAGCTAGTAATCTCACTATGCATTGATCGAACTTCATGTTGCAGTTCAGCTACCTGATCCTGCAGCACTTGAATGGTCTGTGCCTGGGTCTGCATAGTTCTTGCATTAAAAGCAACTTGCTGGGCCAATGCAGAATCTGATCCGACGGTATCCATGAATGGGCCAGATTATTCTGTAATGATATTGATGTTACAAAGTTTTGGAGTCCAGTAGCCAGATCAGCAATGTTTTCTGCCAGAGGTAGCCACTCGTTACCCAGGTGGATGAGCCCCTGAGCCTTGAGTGGCCGTCTGGTCTTAAGCAGAGATGGGAGACTGGAACAGAGAGATGATAATCATCGTGAGGCAAGCCAAGGTCAGTGGGAAGGAGAAGCAGCAAAGTCAAAACGGTCCAAATTCAGCAACAGGTAGGAGAAACAGGAACAAGCTTGATTAGAGAGTACAGGAACCACAATAATCTGGCAAAGGTACAGAGACAGGAAGTGGCTTTTATAGGCCAAGAACCAGACACATGACCAGACACAGCTGAAGAGACTTGTCACTGATACTGATATAGATTCTTTTAAGCAAACAAATAAGTTTGAATGACTATCTGTTCCTGTCCAAATTAGAGATGATTAAATTGCGTATACGCAGAAGTAAATTCACACTGACACACGGAGTTCAGGTTAAAAGAACTTCGAGAAAATTTAATGGCATCTGAATAAAAAGCGGGTATGCAGACCCTTTTAAAGGCAATATTACATCATCATAGAATATCAAGATAACAACAAATAAACATTATTAATTGGATTAGGTGTTAAGTGGTTAAGTCAATACCCTCCCATCAATATTATTAATTGGCTTAGGGGTTAAGTGGTCAGTTGGGCATCCTCCCATCATGGGATGTCGTCATCTTTGACACGGGAGTGGACATAAGATTCAAGTGCCATTGTTGTTTAGCATGAGGCTCGCTCGATGGGAGTGGGGATCTGGCAGCCAGCCATTTTGAGTACTTGGCACCATTTAGCTTCAAGGTTAGTTTCTCAGGCTTAGTGAATACACATTTTATTAGTACAGTTCTCATGATCTAACTATGGCATACGATGTTTCATATTACAGGAACTTGACTGTTCCGGTGCTGCTCATAACCTTCTAGAAAAGCATTTCCTTCTAATATTCTAAATACTGTTAGGAAAATGAATAATAGTCAATCAATAATAGGTAATTTAATAATTCTACAACCGTCCCCCCTATAAAATGTTAGTCACTAAAAGATAAACTATATATGTTAGTTCCAGAAGACATGTTAGCCCAAAGGCACAAAACCCTATGAAGTAACGGTTCTTAAAGTCTTTTTAGTTCTTTAGAGGGGCATTATAAAATAGACAAGCTTACATTACCATATGGACCTGTGTTATCTGGAATATAGGCACAACAAGTCATGGTGACAGGTAGTATTTTACATACACCCCCCTTCTCAGCTAGAATCATGTCTAAGGCCATTCTGTTCGGCCAAGCCCTGGAGGGCATCTCTGGTGTAGTTGACACAACGTTGTTTGTTGCAATATATATAATAAATGCAAATCAAAATATTATTAGCAGTGACGGTTGGGAAAATGGACTCAAACTTTTCTTTAACTGCAAAATCATCTAGTACCCCCAATGGCACACCTATGGCATCAATATATATGTATATATGTGTCAAACTTCCCTTTAGAGGGGTGCTCCTTTTTTTTTGTTCTGAAGCATGAATGTGGTGTGTCAAGAGTACCTTGTCATGTATTATGTGTATGGACATAATAACCTTGGCTAGGGCACATTTACTTATTCATCATAGTATTAAACCTGTCCCATACTACATCAGTGTAGGTGGATTCGGATCATTTAGTCAATATTAATATCACCACAAACTCAGGATGGGCAGATAATCCTGAAGAAGCTTGGCGTTTGAATCTCTTTAGCTTCACGAGGTCTCCTTTTGGGGTCCTCGGCTTTCCATCGATGGCAGGTGGTCAGGCATTATTATGGCCATCAAAACACCTACTTGTTTTATAATTAAATGTATTTTTATTTTTTTTTGTCTTCTAACAAGTAATTTTTTCGTTTAGAGTCAAAGGTTTGTCAAGATCAACAAATGTTACTTCCCATGTTGCAGAGAGTCTTGAATCTTGAACAGTGAATCCACTGAGTGATCTCTGCAACTTTCACAATGCACTATTGGGTGTATGGTCTTGGTTGTCACATTGATGACCGACTAGGCCTCTGGCCATCCTGGCAAAATGTCTATTATAACTAGTGCATATTTGAACCGGCAGCTCTTTGGCACCTGGATATAGTCACTTGGATTCTTGAAAGGGATAGTGAGAGTTAGCTAGGTGCTTAGGATTCTCCTCCTCTTCTGCCTGAGCTGTCCTTGGCACAAATGACACAGGATCGGCAGTAACTGTTGATTAGAGGAGTAATTATAGGTGCTTCAGAGTATTTAGAGATCAAAGAGTTCATGAGGGTCTTGGATAGGTATAAAACTCCATGGGCCCACTGCCCAGTACATGTTTTTGGGTAAACAGAACTTGAGAGTGTTGTAGTACAGCCCGTCTTCAAGGGTTGCCCCTTTCTGTTTTCAGCTTTGTATTTCTTCAGTGTCAGCAGCTGCTTGTCATTCTTTCAGGATCTTGAGATCTGTGGATAGGATCTACATGGTGAGTATAGAAGTTTCTTCAGCGGACACCCTTCTGTCCACTTCCCTTGGTGCACTTGTGGCTTGGTTGGCAGCTTGGTCAGCTGAGTGGTGCTTCTTCTAAATTCAGTTTTCCGTGGGCCTTTACCTTCAGTATGGCCACTTCTTCAGCAGGAGTAGGGCATCCACCAACTTCTTAATAGCCGTGCTATGCTTAACTGGCATGCCAGTCGCTGTGTGAAATCTTCTTGTCTTCCAGATTGATCCAAAATCATGTGCCGCACCCAGGGCATATCTTGAGTCAGTGTAGGTATTAGCATGTCTTCCTTCAGGCATTTTGCATGCCACTGAGAAGGCTGTCAATTCAGCGTCTTGAGCAGATGTGGGTGAGGAAAGTGAAGATGCTTGACGTACCTGATCTTCTGTAGCAACAGCAAATCCAGTATGGTACCCTCCCTCTTCATCCGCAAACAGAGTGGAGTCAGGATCTGGCAAAGCGACTGCATGCACTGTTGAGAGGTGTCTTGTTTCCTCTTTCATCTGTTCGAAGCAACCATGAGGAGCAGTAGGAGAGGTATCCTCACCTATTTCTGGGTGGGATTGAGGGTATTTGTCTTTCCATTTACAGTTCTCTTGCTGACCCCCCTCTGTAGAGAGCTGATATCGTTTTTTTTAGTGTTTTCATGTACCTCCACCAATCTGAATTTTTTTTAATCTGAATTTTTCGTAGTGTGGTATTCCCCCCTGGGAAGTGGCAGAAGAGTGGCCGGAGCAGCTTTCCTTCAAAATATGATGTCAGGTAGAGGCAGAGTTTTCTGTGGGCGGAAATGTCTTAGAGAGGTAAGGGGCTGGATACAATAGATAAACTTTATTAATATCATGAGGAGCAAGAATTATTAGGACCGGCACTAGAGGTGCCACACCACTGGGGGCTGCCATGTTGGATGTGGGCACGACTTGAGCAGGTTGAGGCAGGGTAGGCGTGATCGGGGTAGGGGGTGTGGCAATGGAAGGTGCATGGGAAGTGGCTGAATAGGGCGGAGTCGCGAGGTAAGGGTAGGAGAATGGTCAAGCCATTTGGGCAGGTGTCAGGGCGGGGCGCGGGTAGGGCGGAGGAAATGGGTAAGGAATAAGAAGGGAGGAAGCATATAAAGGATATAGATATGGTGGTGGGGAGATGGAGGAATGAGTAGCGGATGGAGCGGGAGGGGGAGAAGGTGGAGTAGGAAGGACAGGAGAAGTAGGAAGAGGAGAAGGTGGAGTAGGAAGGACGGGAGGAGTAGGAGGAGGAGAAGGTGGAGTAGGGAGGAGGAGAAGGTGGAGTAGGGGGAGGAGAAGGTGGAGTAGGAGGAGGAGAAGGTGGAGTAGAGGGAGGAGTAGGAGGAGGAGAAGGTGGCGTAGAGAGAGGAGTAGGAGGAGGAGAAGAGGAGAAGGTGGAGCAGAAGGAGGAGAAGGTGGAATAGAGAGAGGAAGAGGAGAAGGTGGAGCAGAAGGAGGAGAAGGTGGAGTGTTTTGGATCAAAGAAAACTTTGATTATTTGTCTATCTACACCTTCCAAATTGATTGATGAATGCGTGCACGCTTTCCCTAGAAGTAATTCACACCGGAGACAAAGTTTCTGATCAGTGAAATACTAAGGAATGCTTTATTCCCCAGAGGGGGGTCTCCTTCTTAAAGCTAAAATACGTCACAGTTTAAACATACAATATCAATTCAACAATTGGTTAACATTCAAAAAGGGTCCCACCCTACAGGATGTGATGTCATCATTACAGAGCTCTTCCCCCCATATTCCAGCTCTGGCTTGGATACATGAAGAAAGGGGAAGTGAGTAGTTTCTTTGTTACTTTAACAGTGATTCTCCATTTTGTTGCACGTGGAATTGGCACAAAGGAAGTGGGGGAGGAGTTAGCAAAGGAGGCTACCTATTAACACAAGAATGTGTAACAAGAAACTTGCAGAGGAAATAATGACTGAACCATAAAGGGGGAAGGGAATATTTACTCTAGCAGCCAGTTTTAACATAGTGAACACAGAATAAATAGACATTAGTAAATAGCTATTTTGGTTTAATTCTTCTGTCCACAACAGGAGTAGGAAGGACTGTAGATGAAGGGGAGGGATCGGTGGAAGGAGTAAGCGGAGCTGGGCAGGTAAGGGAGCAGACAGGTGATGTAGCAGTGGAGGTGGGCAGGGTTGTGGATGGGTTTGAAGGGAGGAAGAGCAGACGGGAGAAATGGGTTGGAGGGGGAGGGTGGTAAAGGAGAGGATGAGGGTGACAAGATCTATAGGACGGATGGGGGGGGAGGGTAAATAAGGATACATCAGCATTCAGGACCAGGTAGAAATGAGGAGGCAGGTAGGATTTTCTTCCGCTATGGAGGCCGCAAATAGCCCATGTACAACAACTATTAACTGACCCTATGTTTTCCCTAGAGAAAAATAATAAAAGGTTAACATGCTCATCTGTCTGAACAGGCCTCGAACGCTTCACTCCGTGGGTATCCCGCAGTGGCTATGTGGGTATCTCCCACACCAGACTTGTGCCCGTGGAGACAGACGCTATCCCTGACTCTCCGTTCTTTATTTTATTTATTTATTTATTTCTAACATATCTCAAAATATAATTCTTACATACATCACAAATATACATTATCACAATTTTATGTCTCGCAAAAGGGATAAAACTTATTCTACTCTTCACTGATAATGTATTAAAACATACAAAATAGACAAATAACATTGTTTTCTATGAAATAAATGAAAAAGATAATGGAGATTTTGTTAAGCTTGATAAATAGCTATACATTAATCTACCTTTCTTGTTTTCCAGTTTCTGGCTGTTAATGACAATGTACAATGTAATAGAGCAGCAGGAAATGCTAGCAGAATGCTTGGTTGTATAGGGAGAGGTATTAGCAGTAGAAAGAGGGAAGTGCTCATGCCATTGTACAGAACACTGGTGAGACCTCACTTGGAGTACTGTACACAGTACTGGAGACCATATCTTCAGAAGGATATTGATACCTTAGAGAGAGTTCAAAGAAGGGCTACTAAACTTGTTCATGGATTGTAGGGTAAAACTTACCAGGAAAGGTTAAAGGATCTTAACATGTATAGCTTGGTGGAAAGACGAGACAGGGGGAATATGATAGAAACATTGAAATTCATAAAGAGGGAATCAACACAGTAAAGGCGGAGACTATTTTTAAAAGAAGAAAAAACTACCACAACAAGAGGACATAGTCTTAAATTAGAGGGACAAAGGTTTAAAAATAATATCAGGAAGTATTACTTTACTGAGAGGGTAGTGGATGCATGGAATAGCCTTCCAGCTGAAGTGGTAGAGGTTAACACAGTAAAGGAGTTTAAGCATGCGTGGGGTAGGCATAAGGCTATCCCAACTATAAGATAAGGCCAGGGACTAATGAAAGTATTTAGAATACTGGGCAGACTAGATGGGCCGAATGGTTCTTATCTGCCGTTACATTTCTATGTAATGCACTTGCTGCTAGTAACAGATCTGGAATCAATACATTATAATGCCCAAAGTCTCGACTTATATGCATATGCAATAATAAAATATCTGGGCTTACATCAAAAATTATGTTAGTCAGTCTTTAATCTTGGAGGCTATCATTATCCAATAAAGACAGATTGGAGCACACTCCCACCTCCATAGTTTATGCTAGTATCTAAGTCCTTATTCCATTTGTTAATAGTTAGGCTTATAATGCTTTCTGGTTCCTTTTCAATTAGATCAAAACATTTTGAGACCAATCTTTAATTGTATTACCATTAAATTAAATTATTGAAACTCTCTAATGTTTCCTTTAGTAATTATAACTTTCCTGTTCATAATATGTGGGATTCAAGGAAAACAGCATGTCTTAAGATAGGATGAGCATGATAGGAGTAGGTCTTATGATCGAGGCAGCCATGACAGAGGCAGGGAAGGAAGTAGGGCGGAAATGATGAGAAAGGAAGAGACTGGAGATAAGGGCAGAAGTAAGGGCAGAAGTGATGTCACCTTAGGGCCAACCTTCTTTTGTACTAGGGGCCATTTTCTTTTAGGGAGTTTCAACATTACACTATATTATAGCTAATAAAATAAATCAGAGAAGCAACATTCTGTTCAGCAAAATGAAATACTAAACTATGGACAGACTTGACGGATTAAATAAGACAGTTGAAAACAACATGCATCTAACAGCCCGTAAAGCTGTCTCTAGAAACATATACTTTTAAAATAACATGATGCAAAATAAACTCACGGAATGCAACCAATCTCCCCCATCATTCACCAGTCATTAATCACTTCACATACTAACTTAACAACTTCTATTCTTGCATCAGATTCACTCCTTAACCATCCTATCAATTTCTATTGAAATAACAAAATATACAATTAGAATATTTTTCTAGCAAAAAAATTCCATTTCTAACTCTTATCGGTAGCTATGAATAACTTTCACTGAAGAGACAGACCTGAATCACAAGCATGTCACCCCCCTCCCTCCTCCCCCCCGAACCTCCGCACGGAGACCAGAAGCAAGAGAGGGAGGGAGGGGGAGAGAGAGAGACGAGAGAAACTACAGGCATAAGTTTTAACCATGTCACTGCTGTACAGTAACAAGACAGAAGGATAGTTACATTACAATTATTGCGAGCAAAGAGACACACACAAAAAAACACAACATCCACCCACACTATAGCAGAAAGCAACATGGCCACGCACACAATCAGCAAAACACTCCTGATCCAGTCAGGTCAATCATAATATAGTAATAATCTCAGTGAAACTCAATACAAAACCCCAATCCTCTACTAGGGTGGTCCTCTACCATCTAATGGCTAACACAAAATACAAAAAAACCCACAGCATTTAAGATTGGGGTAGGGTGGGGACCAGGGATGGTGACCGTGGTCAGCTACATTTCGATCATTACTGACGGGATGATGGGAGTGGTCACCTCCTGGACGCCATGACAGGGCGCTGGCTGGGAGAGCTTCCCAGTAACACCATTATTATGATAAACATACATTCTTAACCCTTTGTGATCAATTTCTTCCTCAACCTTCCTGCTGAATAGTTCTTGCTACTCTGTACCAGGCTTCTGCTGTATGAAGCAAATCATTATCTGTAAGCTTGCCTCTCTTCTCTGTCAGTAATCTGCGCCAGCTCTCTGGCTGTAATCTACCACATGAAGGTACAGCAATTCCACACACTTTAGCAATCTTTTCAACTTTCTTAACCATCTCTTCACCCTCTCTGTCTTCAACTAGATCACACGCTAACCAGCCCTTACTGGGCTTATCTAACCCCTGTCCCATTCCCCCTATAAAAGGCGTCCCAGATATAGAGGAAGAAAATGAAACAAAGTGTCTACAATGCTCGACTGCCACGTAAGGGTGGGTCCCTACGTGCGTCTTCCCAAAACGTAGACTAGTCACTTATTCCGCCTACCCGAGGTAGCCACGGATTGGAGCGAGGTGAGAAGTGTGTGACCAATCACTTCTCTCACAAAGAGAAATAGGAGGGGAAAGTGTAAATAACACAGGAAGTAGAGTAAAAGTAAAAAGTGAAAGTAGAGATAGACACAGGAGTTTGAATGACTCCCAATTAAGACAACATTTCAATTGAAATACAGTGCATGCATCACAGTTCAAATAAATTCAACAGTAATCCCTTTCCTTTACTCATGTGGCCAAAGTCACCTCCCTCAACCTCGTAGTGTCCCCGCTCGGAGAACGACTTTCGTAAGTCTCACTACCAGCAACCACAGGAAACAGCAACCATCTCCGACCCGAATCCTGTGTAGCCTCCCTTGTTACAGTGGCCCGGTACCCGTGACCACCACTTCCCTCACTCCCGTAGTGCCCCTACGGACCCACCCGTAAGTCCCACTACCACGTGGTGCTGGAGACAGCAATGCCTGCTTGAATCCACCCGCCACAAATAAAATTGGAATGCCACCAGCCTCAGCGCTTGAGGCTGGAGGGTACCACCTCTCTGCAAGCAGAGCAATGTGCACAATGAGGCTAGCTAGGCTATCAAAGTGACACCAAAAGAACCCCCAGGAAGCTATGAGTCTACACAAACCTCCACAGATCCCTCACCCCCCTTTTTCTTTACTGCCGCAGCTACCCGGCACCTAAAAGAGGTAAACAGGCAAAAGAAGACCCCCCAGGAAAACTTCCACAGGTCCACCCCCCTTTTTCCTTACAGCCACAGCCACGTGGCTCCTAAAAGGGGTAAACAGGCAACAGAGGACCCCCAGGAAAACTTCCACAGGTCCACCCCACTTTTTCCTTACAGCCACAGCCACGTGGCTCCTAAAAGGGGTAAACAGGCATTCATTCTACCCGGGCACTAAGCTAAAAAACAAAACAAGGCAAACACACCCAGGCAACAGATAGTCAAAATGCAGGTAAACAGGTATTAACAAATAAGGTATAGGTTCTCTGGGCAAGATATTGCCTGTCTTTGATGTCCTCTTGGCAGCCAATCACAGACACTGGGACAGGTAAATCACAGGGAAAAGGAACATACCGGCCAGGCCAGGTGCTGCAGCAAACTCTACCGTGTATTCAGAGGTGATCAATCTCCTTCCCCCAGGATTCATCCACCCAGCGTCTTCTTGGACGGCTGCCAGATAGGTCATAACCCAGAGCCCCACGTTGGATGCGCCAAATTGATATAGATTCTTTTAAGCAAACAAATAAGTTTGAATGACTATCTGTTCCTGTCCAAATTAGAGATGATTAAATTGCATATACGCAGAAGTAAATTCACACTGACACACGGAGTTCAGGTTAAAAGAACTTCGAGAAAATTTAAAGGGACACTGTAGGCACCCAGACCACTTCTGCTCATTGGAGTGGTCTGGGTGCCAACTCCCACTACCCTTAACCCTGCAAGTGTAATTATTGCAGTTTTTCATAAACTGCAATATTTACATTGCAGGGTTAACTCCACCTCTAGTGGCTGTCTATTAGACAGCCACTAGAGGTCACTTCCTGGGTTCTAGCACAGGTTTCCTCCAGCGTCGCTCAAAACCCCATAGGAAAGCATTGAAATGATTTTTCAATGCTTTCCTATGGGGGGACGTAATGCGCATGCGCGGAATTTCCGCGCATGCGCATTAGGTCTCCTCGGCCGGTGAGCGAGATCAGTCTCGCCCACCGGCCGACGTAATCACTAGGAGGAGCGTCGCGGAGGCGGAGACAGCGGCGAGGGACATCGCCGCTGTCCCAGGTAAGTCACTGAAGGGGTTTTCACCCCTTCAGTAACCGGGGATTGGTGGGTGGGAGGGAGAGGGACCCTCCAGTGCCAGAAAAACGGATCGTTTTTCTGGCACTGGAGTTTCCCTTTAATGGCTTCTGAATAAAAAGCGGGTATTCAGACCCTTTTAAAGGCAATATTACATCATCATAGAATATCAAGATAACAACAAATAAACATTATTAATTGGATTAGGTGTTAAGTGGTTAAGTGGTTAAGTCATTCGAACGAGGACAGCGGTATGTGTAGCCAAATCCATGGAACTGAAATCGGCTACTCATTTAGACGAACACCACTGACCCGTACCTTCTTCTCCACTTCGACACTGCGGCTGGAGACTAAGTCCCGTTCGGCAAATCGAACGCATGTTCGAATGGGACTTAGTCATTTTTTCAGTGTAAAATAGACTGACCGCACAGCCCAAATCTTTGGAACTGTTTTGGGCAGGAAAATGTGCTTGCGGTCGGTCATAAAGGACTTCCAGCTAACTTTTTAACCTCTGGATGGAATTGGCTGAATTTTGGATATGTTTGTAATTAAAGTGTACTGAGTTCGAATATGTTTATGAAGATTGAATGTATATTTTTAAAGTCACAGTGTATGTGTAAAAAGTATATTTTTCCTGCCTGTGATAATTACTTTAACCCATTGTGTTCAGTAATTATATCAGAGGCAGAGTGGAGGGTTTGTGTGTAATTGCTGGGAGTGTTTTATTGGTTGTTTTACAAAACCCTGTGGGGGCGGTACTATGTTTGTAAAATGGGCATAAATACAGAGTGTTGGATTAAAAGTTCAGTTCTTCTTGACCCTCAACACGTAGTCTTGTCTCGTGATTGGAGGGGACAGCTATACTCACACTGGGGATTGCTATGCTCCACATACTCCCCTGAGCTTTAATCACTTAGCTCTTTTAAGAGCTTGTTCCTGATACGCTCTCCTGGAGGAGAGATCTTCCCCACACGGTCCTGGAGGACAGAAGCTGATCCAGGGTGGACAGAAGACGGCAAGACTCCACTTAAGCTACGGCGGTTGTGGAGTCTGCGGTGGTTGTGGTGACCGGTGCGGTGCTTGTGGTCCTCGGCGCAAGCTAGGAAGCGTCCATCAACAGAAGGTACTCGGTCAGAGTACGGGGAGTTCCGTTACACACACGTCTGCATGGCTAGGTGGTCAGTCTCCGCCCCTCTGAGAGAAGTGTTTTTTTTTTTAAATATATTTTTTTATTGTTTTTAAACATCCATATGTTTTTGGCTTGATGTAAAAAAATAGTACACAATACATTTCTGGTTTGTTAAAGCCCTCATTTACTACAAGTCCAAAGTTCAGTGGACCAATACTACAAGTCCAAAGTTCAGTTTAGCCCGTCTATTTGCCCTTTTGAAAGCATTGCTGACACAAGTATGGGGTTGACGAAACAAAGATTATTATTATTATTATTATTATTATTATTAATTATTTATTTTTAAATCTTAATATAATATGGTGTATATAAAATAAATATATATAATTTGCTTCTATTATATATATCTTTCCAAATTATGTTAACCACTTCACAACATACTTGGCGTTAACGCTGTTAGGATGTATTGACTCGTCTTAACGTTTGGGTGTGCGCAGGGTTAAATCCCTGCTCACATCAATGAGTCCCAGGTATCCATCGATTTTTTTTTTTTTTTGGTGTCCCCACACTGTCACATGCTCTTTATGCAGCACTCAAAGAGAGCGCTGCTCTAGCCATTTGAATAGTCATTTAAATTACAAGGCAGTGTAAGCAGAGTTAAATCCCTGATTACACCAATTAGACACAGGCATACAGCCCTATGAAGCCATTAAGGACACTGCAGCCGAGCAGAATAAGGCCCTATGTCAGTTGTGATCTGTGCTGTAATTTGTCAGCTGCTCAGCACTGATCACAGTGTAATCGGCATTTGTGACTTCCACAGAGATAACAGGGATATGATGCAAAATAGAACAGAAAAAGGTTGCGCCTAAAATATACAGTAAAAGATATAAGAGTGTATATAATAAATAATATAAAATATATTTACATGTCAGGTGTGTCCCTCTTTTACTATTATCTACTTGAAGAAGCCCTTGCGGCGAAACACGTTTAGATATTAATTTTATTATTTTACAATAAAGAAAATACTTTGGCATAAAACATTTTATAGCCATTTTGATTTCTTTTTCACCGGACTATACATATACTATCTACCTGACGAGAAGCCTAAAGAATCCTTAGGTGGGGATGATACCACCCAAGCGCCTACATTGAGCAGTACAAGCCTGCTCTATATACTGTGAGTAGTATATTTATTCTCTTTTTTTATACCTTTTAATTACTATACAGAGAGCACTATATACTTTATTTTATCTCCCTGGGTCGAATAATACCAACTTGGACGTTGAATCTGAGCCAGATACTCGCCAATCAATATTACGCCGCATATCCTTGAGTGGGGATTATTCCACTTCACGTGCGTTATATCAGAGCTAGGTTCTAGCTCTGAAAAGTGTGAGTAAGACTACTTTTATTTTATTTTATTTACCATTTTATTCATCTATATACTGTGCCATTGGAGTTCCTCTTGTTTTTTTCTTCACCTATTACCTCACTGGATTGCAAGTACCCATTTGTGAAGACACACCCCATTTTACGCCTCAGGATCCCTGTTCTTATACACGGCATCTACCATTATGGACTTATGATAAGTGCTTTGGACTATTGCCAATTATCCATTTATATTTCATTTAATATTCAATATTAAATTGTATTATTTTATATTATTTATTATATACACTCTTATAGGTTTTACTGTATATTTTAGGCGCAACCTTTTTCTGTTCTATTTTGCATCATTTCTTATCATTAGGGGATTATAGGGGACTCCCCTTTAAGGATTGCAGCCTTACTATTATTTTCTTGCGTGGCAATCTAGCGCTGATTTTTTCTCTTTCCATAACAGGGATATGCATATAATGTTGAAACCCATCTACTTATATCTGTGCTTAGGGGTAGGGTTAGTTGTAGGGATTGGGTTTGTTTAGGTTAGTGTTTTGGTAAAGTAAGGGTAAAGGTTCACTCCACTGTCATATACATAAGAAAATATACCTCCAATGAAAACATGAATCCATTTAATTATGCATTTTATTTCCATTGTGGTCTATCTAAAAACAGCTTGAAAAGGCTGCAATTTTTTTGTGTGAAGCCATTGTAAGCCTTTCCATTCTAATCCAGCCCATACATTCTGTGACTTCACAGACCTTCCAATGCAGTCGCTCTGGACAACTGCCCGCCTCTTGTGTTTAGCTCCACTGAGCCAACCAAACCAGGAAGTAACAGGACCAGTTGTCTGATTTACAGCCAAGGGGGCATAACAAGGTTAATTTTTAAAATTGCCAATATCTATTTAAGTCTGCACTTTTTGTAAAAGGAAAAAAAGCACACACTCTTCACACATAAAAAAATTCTGCAAGATAAAGTGCTTTGAGGCTCTGAAGTGTCTTTTTAATGCTGGTTTAGGGTTAATGCTGTTACAAGGACTCGATATAGTGTTGAAACCTTACTTCTTTCGTTGAAAAACCTCATTCTACCGGCACTCAGACCATACGAACACATTACACAAATTATTATAAAGACTAATTTGTCGGTACGAACGATGGACCCCCCAGCCTTTGACCTGTGCCTCCACTTAACCTGGGCACCCTCAGAAGTGCCGAATGGCCGACCACCCTGAGAGTGGAGTGTGCCGCTCATTAACCGCCCAAGGCGCTATGTATCTCCGAACGGTCGGGACAACCAGACTGATAGCGGGGATTTGTGTGACCATGTAGCCGACCTCCGCTCCATAAGTACGGAGTCGAAGTCCCGCTGTCTATTGACCAACCTAAAAACATGGCCACCATCAGGGGTTCACGACCAAACTGCCGAACAAGACTTTCTATGGCAGAAACCTCCCGTTCTGTTCGTGGAATCTGGGCGCAATTCGTAT
Organism: Pelobates fuscus; assembly: GCF_036172605.1. Classification (NCBI taxonomy): domain Eukaryota; kingdom Metazoa; phylum Chordata; class Amphibia; order Anura; family Pelobatidae; genus Pelobates; species Pelobates fuscus. Next base: position 110,819,994 of record NC_086324.1, on the reverse strand, counting down.
AGATGATATACCCAGATCTGAGCTACCGAATGATTTGTGGAATGAATTATATTGTCTATAAAATGCCAAAGTTATATATTTTTATGCTGTTTTCTAGGACACAATAAAGCAGGGTCTTTTGGGCGCTTGGAGATAATTAGATTGTATAACCGTTGGCCTCATTATCTCCAAGCTGGGCGGGTACTAGTTTGAAAGATACATTGTATTGTGATTGGTTGACTCGTTGCATTGTATCTGTATCCCATCAGGTCCATAGGGGGATGTCCCTGGACCTGGGGACTTGCATAAATTGCCATGCTTGTGTGCCATTAAACACAGTTCGTTTTACCCTCAACTCGCAGCCTCAACTCGTGTTGTAGGGATCCGGGAATCCTAGCTTTACTATAACTAGGGGATATTCTATACTTGCATGTTTTCTACCGATTGGAACATTGTTCGACTCTCTGACTGCGGGAACCAGGACATCTAAGCAATCCAACCTCCTGCTAGACCGGAGGCAATTGTAACAAATGCTTTTTTGGAGATATCGTTCGTTAATGTAAGCATATGGTTAGAGTTGATCTAGCTTTTGGCGGGGGTGGGGTTGATAAAAGCTAAGCGCTAACTACCAAAAATAATTTATACTAGACGCATGCAGCATTTAACAATCAGTACTGATATGTGAATGTATTTTGAAGGTTTTTTTGTTTTTTTTTATTTCAATTCTTTCTTTTTTTTTTATTAGTCTTTTATTTTTCTCATGCCACACAAAAATTGTACAGAAGGGTATAGTACATAGGTCACAATAAGCATCAAGTTATTAACGATAGGGTGCATACCGTAGCGTGGTAGTGACAAAGGAATGTGCAAACTGTGCCATGTGTGGAATGAGATTTTTATTATAAGAGAAAGTAAGCGTCTGAAAGGCATTACAGTGGTGGTATGGTGAACCAAGGTGAGAGCTAAGAAGTGCCACCACTTATGGGGTCTCCCTCTCTCCTCTGAAGGGGCAGGATTAGGGGTACTCCATGGACCCGTTAGGGTAATACAAGAGAGAGGGGGGAGGGTGGTTTGTTTGTTTATGCGTCATGCATAATACAGAGTATCAGAGCGTTAGGGACCGGTATGGTCAGTTCTCCAAGCTGGTTAAGCACCTTTGTAGGGTGTTGGGGGGGCTCTCCCCGATATGTGACTATGTGTCATCGTTGTTGTGAGTGTGTATATGCGTCTTTAGGACACAGGAAACAGTGCATATTAGATGAAAAGTAAAATAAGCAAGAAACAATATAATAAAGCAATAATAGGCAAAAGAGTCTATTTAGGTGGTATCGCTGGGTAAGGCCAGATACAGTGATGGGCTGTCAAACCCAAGCTGACTGCTGTTGGGACAGCCTCAGATTGTGCGATCAGGTCGTAGGACCGGGTGTTGGGGAGGCCCGAGCAGTACGAGGTACGAACTCCTGAATTCTAGCCGGGTCAAAGCGAGCCAGTCCAGACCCAGAAGCAGTGTTCGGGGAGAGAAAGCCAAGCCTGCTTAGGTGGTCTTCGAGTTCTTGCAGGGTGCTCACTCGGTATGATTCCCCCTGTACCTGATATAGGAGAGTCCTTGTCATTCCCCAGCGGTAAGCAATGTCTTTTGCCCGCATGAGCTGCAGGAGAGGGCGCAGGGAGCGGCGCCAGGCCAGTGTGTTCCTGGTGAGGTCCGGGAATATCTGTAGCGTGGCTTCCTCAAACGGTATCGGATTCTTCCCCCTTACTGCTGCGAGGAGCAGGGCCCTGTCCGGCAGTGACTGGAAGCGAAAAATAAGGTCCGGAGTTGTAGAAGGAGGTGCACCCTTTGGTTTTGGGATACGGAACATACCATCGAGTTTTACCGCCTTTGCTTGTTTGGGCAGCAAGTGGGCCGCGAGGAATCTCCGTAGAAAATTAGGTAAGTCCGAGACCCCCACTGATTCCGGCACACCCCTGAGCTTGAGGTTGCACCGTCTCCTCATGTCTTCAAGTGTGTCTAATCTGCTTGTTGTAGTGGTGTGCAGCTTTTCGAGCTCTCCCACCCTCTTCTCCACTGCAGATAGTCTTGAGTCGTGGGTGCTGTGCGCCGCCTCCAGTTGGGCGGTTTTAGTCGTCGCGGTCTCCACAGCCTTTTGGAAGTGGGCCATGTCTCCTGCGATATTGGCCCGTAGCTCTGCAAGCATCGCCCTCAGCATAGTTGCAGTAACAGGCTCCTTGTCGTCCAGCTTCTTGTGCCTGGGGCCCGCATTTAGATTGGCAGCAGCCCCCTCCTCTGGGTCAGCGGAGTAGTCCTCTGAGGAACAAGAGGAACCCTCTTCGAGGGCCGCCATCTTGTCCCACGCGGCCTTCTGCTTATTGCGGAACAGTTCCCCGATGTCCCGGCTTGGAAAGTCTTTATCGGCTTTTGGCTTCTTGTTTTTGCGACCCATGTTGGTTGCTCTGTGGTAGGTAGGGTTTGTAGACCGTTTGTTTGCCAGATATCACTTGTAAAACTTGTGGATATCATAAGTTGTTGCGGAGCTCGGAGAAAGCGTGTCCGCTCCGGTTCTCTACAAGGCTCCGCCCCCTCAATTCTTTATTTTTGTGTGCATGAGATAACAAATAGGTAATTTTGCTGCACCACGACAGCAGTAGCAAGCTTATTAATAACGAGGTGTTATGAAATTTGAGAGAAAAATAGTACAATTTTAAATGGTAAGACATTCAGGCTAAATATGCATTAGTAGGCTTATATGAGCAAGCTAGATATGCATGATTAAAACGAAGATAAACTATTAAGGTTAGGTCTAAATGAATAAAACCGTGAAAGAGTATGCCACCCCAGTGAGCTGTAGGCACATAACAGGAAGTCTGCTCTCACTTAGCTGGCGGACAACAGTCTTCTGAGCACCCCAGAATTCAACCTAAAATAACGAGTTGTTAGCAAAGAGACCTGTAGGTCGTGTAGGAACACACAGAGAGAGTCCCATGAGCAGTTATTCTATTCCTGTTATGAGTACAATGCTGCGCTATCCAAGAATGCCAGGTTGTTGGCCCAGTGCAAGCCGTGTCAGCTGTGAGTGTCTTGTGCTCACCTGATGCTGTCTCTGGTCTCCTGATCTCACACTCCACATTATCTGTGCGAGTATTGCCATGGAGCATCGTTGTGGTATCAGGGTGGGGACTGGGATCACCCCAGCCGGTCCAAGGGGGTGGAGATTACTGGTGAACAACTAGACTCTGTGGAACCTGTGTCGGTACAGAAGATCGGCTGCCTCTCCCTTCCTCTGCACCCACTAAGCCTCAGTTGTATAGTAGTGTCTGGGTAAAGCTTGCAGTAGCATTCCCAGGTTGGTCCTTTGTTGCGGTAGGTAAGTATTATCTATTTCCAACTGGAAGGGTTAGAGCTAACTCTGCCAGATTGTGAGGTTTATTAAGCGTCTCCCCTGGACCTTACAGGAGACATGTCCATTTGCCATTAGACCCCCCTTTGAGTTCTTTTTATTTAGTTGCACTTGATGTGTTAAAATTATTATAATAAGCAAAAATGTGAAAGAATGAATGTTCTCCCCCCCTCCCCCCCCCCCCCCAATCTCTGACATTTTGTTAAAGGACCACTTACAGCCACTTACCTTTATCTAGCGCTGGGCTCCCTCGGCGCTGGTGACCTCTCCTCCCCCTCCGATGTCGGCTTCCAAGTGGAGCCGAATGTGCATACGCGGCCAGAGCAATGCGCACATTAAAAACGCCATTAGGAAAGCCATTAGATTTTCGCATTTAGCGTCGGGGATTAACCCTGCAATGTAAACATAGCAGTTTCTCTGAAACTGCTATGTTTACATCTGAAGTGTTAAAACCTGGGGGACCTGGCACCCAGACCACTTCATTGAGCATAAGAGGTCTGGGTGACTATAACACTTTATATTATTGTGTTAGGTATACTTATACAACATTAAAAGACACTTATGACCGTTTTGGTCACTCAATGTGAAAATGTCCATATCCTCTTGAAATTGGCTCTTTTTAAAATAAAATGTACTACAGAAGTGTTGTTGTTCTGTATCTAAAATGACTGATATACATTGTTTTCCATTTGCCTTGTGTAGGAATAATGACATTATTTCATTAATGCTTGCCATTATAAACCACTCTGCTCTTTTTTTAATTATGACAAGTGGGAAAAAAAAACAAAAAAAAAACCTATAATTCCTGGAGAACCAGGAAGAATAGATGGGTGGATTGGCGCTATTAATGAGAGATGCAACTACTCCCAAGTGCTACAGAATCACCAAAAAAGCACAATGAACATACATAAGAAACAGCAAAGTAGATTTAGGGAGGTGCAACAAAAAAATAAATAGTAAACAAATTTATACTTATATTAGGTGAATCTTGATTTCAACCTAAAATTAAAGAGAAATGCATAGCATAATACTGTAACACTTGAAAGCAAAATAAAATCGGAGGTAATGGGTCACTCACGATCTGCAGAGCCTTAGGAAGCAGGCTCTAGCTGTAAAAGCATGTGAATAATAAGCTTATTCAAGCTATCTCCACCGGTTCCTGGTAATAAGGCACTTTTTTCACACCATAAAAAACCACAGCGGAATAAAATAAAGTAGAAAAGTTTTACTTAGTAAAAAGTAATAAAAACAAAGGCACAACGCGTTTCGACCGTAACAGGTCTTCCTCAGGTGCATAATCCATAAACTACATTTGATTCTAATTTATACATAAGAATTAATTAAACAATTACAAACACATGTTAATTGGAGGACCATATATGGTCCTTCCGACTTGCCTCCGCCATATTGGGAAGGTCAAATTTTGAGAAACTCATACAATCTACTAAAATACACATTGATATAACGTTATAAACCTAGTTAGACATCATATACTGCATGGACATTCATGTCAATAATGTAAATGTACTCAAAAGACCCCCAATTCTCCTCGAGTTTTTCGGCATGTTCTTTCGTCCGGGATTCCAAGATGGCGGTCGGGTATCTTCCAGTTTTTCTGACGTCATAACGTCGGCGTGATTCGTCCCGGCGTATCATGTGATCGGGAGGTTCTTCATTTCACATTATTGGATGGGCAAAAAGTCCTCTATAGAGAAAAATGCCATTTTGGAATCTGGCATAAAGTCCACTTAATAGGCATTTTAAAGAGAGAAAACTAGTGGATAAAAACAAGTGTCAGAATATTGATAATCATCTACTGACATGCATATTTAAAGAAACCCATTATAAAGAGAAGTTAAATAAAAAATTATTTTTATGTTTGGAATAACATAAATAACATTGGTGTGGTAAAATGAAATGAGAGCTGCCATTTCAAAATCCAAGTTGAGCCCACCCGGAGACAGAGTCTCCAAATTAAAAATCCATCTCATTTCACAACGATTAAGGGCGGACTCAACATGGCCTCCTCTCCAATGGCAGTTAATTTTTTGGATGGCATAAAAAGTAAGCCCGGTATGGTCTCCTCCATGTGCATTAAGAAAATAGGAAGACACGTTGTGTTTAAGAAAACCTCTCTTTATATTGTATATGTGCTCACGTATCCTTGTTTTAAGACTCCTAGATGTCCTCCCTACATACTGCAGTCCACAAGGACACGTGAGCAGATACACCACATTATTGGTGTGACAAGTAATGAACGACTTACCGTATATACTCGAGTATAAGCCGACCCGAATATAAGCCGAGGCCCCTAATTTTACCCCCCAAAAACTGGGAAAACTTATTGACTCGAGTATAAGACTAGGGTGGGAAATGCAGCAGCTGCTGGTAAATTTCTAAATAAAATTAGATCCTTAAAAAATTATATTAATTGAATATTTATTTACAGTGTGTGTATATAATGAATGCAGTGTGTATATAATGAATGCAGTGTGTATATAATGAATGCAGTGTGTGTATGAGAATGCAGTGTGTGTATGAGAATGCAGTGTGTGTATGAGAATGCAGTGTGTGTATGAGAATGCAGTGTGTATGTATGAGAATGCAGTGTGTATGTATGAGAATGCAGTGTGTGTATGAGAATGCAGTGTGTGTATGAGTGCAGTGTGTATATGAGTGCAGTGTGTATATGAATGCAGTGTGTGTATATGAATGCCGTGTGTGTGTATGAATGCCGTGTGTGTGTATGAGAATGCTGTGTATGAGTGCAGTGTGTATGAGTGCAGTGTGTATGAGTGCTGTGTGTGTGTATGAGTGCAGTGTGTATGAGTGCAGTGTGTATGAGAATGCTGTGTGTATGAGTGCAGTGTGTGTATGAGAATGCTGTGTGTATGAGTGCAGTGTGTGTGTATGAGTGCAGTGTGTGTGTATGAGTGCAGTGTGTGTGTATGAATGCAGTGTGTGTATGAATGCTGTGTGTATGAGTGCAGTGTGTGTGTATGAGTGCTGTGTGTGTGTATGAGTGCTGTGTGTGTGTATGAATGCAGTGTGTGTGCATGAATGCAGTGTGTGTATGTGTGTGTGTAATGCAGAGTGTGATGCAGAGCCTTGGTGGGGGGTGGGCATTTTTATTTTTTAATTATTATTTTAATATTTTTTTTGTTTCATTACATTTTTTTATTATTATTATTTTTGTATTTTATTATTTTTTATTTTATTATTATTTTTATTTTATTATTTTTATTTTTTTATTATTATTAATATATATATATATATACACATTTTTTGTCCCCCCCTCCCTGCTTGCTAGCTGGCCAGGGAGGGGGGCTCTCCTTCCCTGGTGGTCCAGTGGATGGGCACTGTGTAGGAGGGGGCTGTGGGGGCTGCAGAGAGATGTTACTTACCTTTCCTGCAGCTCCTGTCAGCTCTCTCCTCCTCTGCCGGTCCGTTCAGCACCTCGGTCAGCTCCCAGTGTAAATCTTGCGAGATTTACACTGTGAGCTGACAGAAGAGCTGAACGGACCGGCAGAGGAGGAGAGAGCTGATAGGAGCTGCAGGAAAGGTAAGTAACATCTCTCTGCAGCCCCCACAGCCCCCAGTCTGTATTATGGCAATGCAAATTGCCACAATACAGACAATTGACTCGAGTATAAGCCGAGTTGGGGTTTTTCAGCACAAAAAATGTGCTGAAAAACTCGGCTTATACTCGAGTATATACGGTAATTCTGAAAATCTTAGAACCCATTTTCAACTTGAATTCTTCTAGCTGTTTGGGTTTATTTTTGAGATTTTTACAGCCCATACATGCTCCACAATAATGGAATCCCTTCTTTGATGTTTTCAAATTACTCAGAAAATTATCTTTCTGTTTAGGCACATCTAAGTAGCTGGATGTTAATTTTTGTTTTAGATTTTTCGCTCCCCTGAAAACTAATTTTGGTCTTTCTTCCAAATAGGGTAGGATCTCTCCATCTTGCTGGAGGATGTGCCAGTTTTTTGCTAGGACTCTTTTTAATGCTTTGTGTTCCTGATTATAATTAAAAATGAAAGGTATTTTATCTTTATTTTCTGTTGAATTTTTCTGTTGGTATTCCAATAAGGGATCTCTATCCATTGACCCGACCTTTTGAATTTCTCGATCCAAAACTTTGGTACAATAACCTCGATTAGTAAATTGACCCTTAAGAAATTCTGCTTGTGAATCAAAAGTCTCCAATTCGGTGCAGTTGCGTCTCATACGGAGAAACTGCCCTCTAGGTATATTATTAAGCCAGGGATGAAAATGGCAACTCTCTTTATGAATATAACCATTTACATCCACTGGCTTAAAATAAGTCTGGGTGACAATGTTGAGATTTTTGATGGAGATTTCCAAATCGAGGAAATGAATGCTCTGTTGGCTAAACTCTTGAGTCAAAAGAACATTCCACAAATTTTTCTCTATAGAGGACTTTTTGCCCATCCAATAATGTGAAATGAAGAACCTCCCGATCACATGATACGCCGGGACGAATCACGCCGACGTTATGACGTCAGAAAAACCGGAAGATACCCGACCGCCATCTTGGAATCCTGGACGAAAGAACATGCCGAAAAACTTGAGGAGAATTGGGGGTCTTTTGAGTACATTTACATTATTGACATGAATGTCCATGCGGTATATGATGTCTAACTAGGTTTATAACGTTATATCAATGTGTATTTTAGTAGATTGTATGAGTTTCTCAAAATTTGACCTTCCCAATATGGCGGAGGCAAGTCGGAAGGACCATATATGGTCCTCCAATTAACATGTGTTTGTAATTGTTTAATTAATTCTTATGTATAAATTAGAATCAAATGTAGTTTATGGATTATGCACCTGAGGAAGACCTGTTACGGTCGAAACGCGTTGTGCCTTTGTTTTTATTACTTTTTACTAAGTAAAACTTTTCTACTTTATTTTATTCCGCTGTGGTTTTTTATGGTGTGAAAAAAGTGCCTTATTACCAGGAACCGGTGGAGATAGCTTGAATAAGCTTATTATTCACATGCTTTTACAGCTAGAGCCTGCTTCCTAAGGCTCTGCAGATCGTGAGTGACCCATTACCTCCGATTTTATTTTGCTTTCAAGTGTTACAATATTATGCTATGCATTTCTCTTTAATTTTTTTTTTTCAATGTATACTTTTTGTAACGGATCACCTGGCACCCCGACTGGATACCTCCGTTAATGGATGCTCCTAGTGCTTCCTGAGGACTCCAAGCACTCTGGCAGACACCATAATCACCGAACCGATGCAGCATATGAACCTTCTCAAGCATATGAATGCTGTATACAGCCGAATAGGACAAACCATGCAAATAGGTTTCCACTCCTAGCAGTCAAACTGGAACAGCATACAATAAATCCTTTCCCCCAATAATGAGACGACACATCACTTTGAGGTTAAAACAGGAACTCTGGACTGGCTCATCCAGCCTGGCTTTTATTACAATACTACACAAACAGTCCCCACCCAGGGGGAGGCATAAAACACCCAATCACACACATGGTTCAGCCCACACATCTCCTCCCCTTAGATAATACTTAACCCAATTATATAGTACACACTTTTCCCCAATTCCTGGATGTACCCCAAATACATATGATACAACCCTAAAACAGGTATCCCCTGATAGCCCTGATCTGGGTGAGCAACATACTCAAAAATCACCCAGATCGGACCAGGGGTTCGGGAGTTATGAGCAGGCAAAGTTTTGACCGACCGCATGGGTAAAGTATCCGAAAACAGTTCCATGCATTTTGGCCCTGCGGTCGGTCACAAACAGGTGAATGAAACACACGAATTACTGGTGTTATAGAGACTAAGGGGAATTCGTATGAATCCCCTAGTTCGTACGTTTCTTTCTACCGAACGGCGGGTCATTCGGTAGTTTCCCCACGAAATCCTGGAAGTCTGGAGGTCTCAGCGGTGTTTGCCTAGTCGAGTGTCCGATTTCAGTTCCAGACACTCGACGGCAAAACACCGCTGTTCGGCAGTTAAAGATGGCCGCCGCCACGTGGTGGTTTTCCTGAATGGCGGCCACCCAGAGGACACAGCACACATTACATGATTGCCAATTACCCGTTTGCAACATTGTTGCAAACGGTAATTGGAGGCACACTTATTCCTGGGTGGTCTGGTTGTTCGGTAGTTTCCTCAATACAATGAATGGAGTGATTCTACCGAACAATCAGATGAAGGCTGCATACAAATCACCCAGGTTAAACTTAACACATATATAAATACATATATAATATTACAGGCTGTACACTAGGATATGCTTCACAGTCTTAAAGGGACAGTAGTCCCAAAAGTCCCAATGTGTCCATAGATGCTGTTAAAAGGGCCAGTAGCAGCAATATACAGTATAACAAGCCCAAATATAAATCTTTAAATGTACCAGTTTTCCAGGGGCCATAGTCAGCGGGTAAGAGGCAGGCAGCCAGGCCCCTCCAATGTCCAGTGGCGAGGTGGGTTCCGCCACATTTCTCCCCTTTCCCATTTAGACTATCCAGACTCCAGACCTCCAGTCGGTCTGGGGCTCTGATAGTCGGCTGGCTGTCCTTACAGGGGGTAGTTGTCCAGATGGCCCCCTGCCACTCGTGTCCAGTTGTAAGTCCAAGGCTTGGGGAAAAAGTAACCAGGGTGTCCTCTCCCCTGGTTGAACACAGCTGTGGTTGGGGAAAAACGACTGTCTCCCCTTCCGATATTTTGTCTGGCTGTTGTGGACTAGGACCGACTGTCCCTATCCCCAGTGGTGTAGGTGCAGAGACTACGGTCCCATCTGCACGGTTGTGGGGTTTACTGTCTCCCCTTGGTGTGCTAAGCTGCCGCTGGGGAGAGGGGATGACAAACTCCTCTCCCTGAACCATAGACTGCCGCTGGGGAGCAAGGACGGCTCCTTCAGCTCCCTGTAACTTGGGCACAGAGACCACGGTCCCATCTGTGCTGGTGAGGGGCTTACTGTCTCCCCTTGGTGTGTTAGGCTGCCGCTGGGGAGCAAGGATGGCACCTTCAGCCCCCTGTAATACACACTGCCGCTGGGGATCTGGGCCAACTGCCCAGCCTCCCTGTAGGGCCGGCAGAGAGACCACGGTCCCATCTCCACCTGCCATCTGTGGGTCTTCCCAGGACCAGTCGATAAGGTCCCCCATTTCTGGGGCTGGTTGGGCAGTAGGAGGTACTAAATGCAGGTCTCCTACTGGCGGGCTTAGTTGTTGGGGAGGGGGAACAAAACTCACCGCTCCCAATGGTGTACAGTCCAGAAGCCCCATCAGGTTAGAGACAGGCGGTGTCACTGGATCATATAAGTCCGCATAATTCTGTTCGATCTCCCACTGCTCTGGTGGTACTTGTGGGGTATATGGTAACTGACTGGCGCTGAACAGGTGTTGGTAATCCTGCTCCAGCTCCCATTCCTGGACAGCCAGTTCAGTCAAGTCTGGCCTTAGGTCCTCGGCCATAGGGAGATCCAGCACGGCTTCTCTGTAGTCAAATATGTCCCAAAGCCGTGACTCTGCCGCACTCCCAAATTCTGGTTCTGCAAATGTCCCCCATAATAAGCCAGGGCCATTATAATCCTCGCCCTCGGGTTTGCCAAATTTGGCCATTCCAGGCACCCGCTGAACCGCGTACCAACGTAGCGCTTGGTATGCGTCCTCGAGACCCAGTTCTCTCCATGCCAGTGAATCAAGTTGCATCACCCATTCCTCCTGAGCCTGTTCTCCCAGCATAGGTATCCGTAGGGCCACTCTACCTTGTAACCGCTGCTCCTTGCTGGGAAGACGCTCCCCTCGCCAACGCTGGACACCCTCTAGGGTTTCTTCCCACATCTCTTGTCGTGCGCTGTCACTGCAGTCCAACCTGGTTGCCTCTACTATTGGCTTTACCAGTGGTGCTAAGAGGTTCTGTAACCTCCGGTTAAACTCCTCTTCCACCTGGAGCACTGTCCAGGGACTCGCTGGTTCTATGCCACTCCATAATAATTCCTGTGTCTCCAGGGTGTTGTTCCTCTCACACCAGGACGCCATCCCACCGCTTGCCACCAATGTAACGGATCACCTGGCACCCCGACTGGATACCTCCGTTAATGGATGCTCCTAGTGCTTCCTGAGGACTCCAAGCACTCTGGCAGACACCATAATCACCGAACCGATGCAGCATATGAACCTTCTCAAGCATATGAATGCTGTATACAGCCGAATAGGACAAACCATGCAAATAGGTTTCCACTCCTAGCAGTCAAACTGGAACAGCATACAATAAATCCTTTCCCCCAATAATGAGACGACACATCACTTTGAGGTTAAAACAGGAACTCTGGACTGGCTCATCCAGCCTGGCTTTTATTACAATACTACACAAACAGTCCCCACCCAGGGGGAGGCATAAAACACCCAATCACACACATGGTTCAGCCCACACATCTCCTCCCCTTAGATAATACTTAACCCAATTATATAGTACACACTTTTCCCCAATTCCTGGATGTACCCCAAATACATATGATACAACCCTAAAACAGGTATCCCCTGATAGCCCTGATCTGGGTGAGCAACATACTCAAAAATCACCCAGATCGGACCAGGGGTTCGGGAGTTATGAGCAGGCAAAGTTTTGACCGACCGCATGGGTAAAGTATCCGAAAACAGTTCCATGCATTTTGGCCCTGCGGTCGGTCACAAACAGGTGAATGAAACACACGAATTACTGGTGTTATAGAGACTAAGGGGAATTCGTATGAATCCCCTAGTTCGTACGTTTCTTTCTACCGAACGGCGGGTCATTCGGTAGTTTCCCCACGAAATCCTGGAAGTCTGGAGGTCTCAGCGGTGTTTGCCTAGTCGAGTGTCCGATTTCAGTTCCAGACACTCGACGGCAAAACACCGCTGTTCGGCAGTTAAAGATGGCCGCCGCCACGTGGTGGTTTTCCTGAATGGCGGCCACCCAGAGGACACAGCACACATTACATGATTGCCAATTACCCGTTTGCAACATTGTTGCAAACGGTAATTGGAGGCACACTTATTCCTGGGTGGTCTGGTTGTTCGGTAGTTTCCTCAATACAATGAATGGAGTGATTCTACCGAACAATCAGATGAAGGCTGCATACAAATCACCCAGGTTAAACTTAACACATATATAAATACATATATAATATTACAGGCTGTACACTAGGATATGCTTCACAGTCTTAAAGGGACAGTAGTCCCAAAAGTCCCAATGTGTCCATAGATGCTGTTAAAAGGGCCAGTAGCAGCAATATACAGTATAACAAGCCCAAATATAAATCTTTAAATGTACCAGTTTTCCAGGGGCCATAGTCAGCGGGTAAGAGGCAGGCAGCCAGGCCCCTCCAATGTCCAGTGGCGAGGTGGGTTCCGCCACACTTTTTATTCAAGTTTTACATATAAATCAAAGAAACATGGGATACAGAAGAGAAGAGTAAGGGAGGGGAATATTCAGTACACTCAGGTTATTTGTTAGTTTGCGAACAGGTATACACATGTGAACAGGATTACATTTGGTCGACATTTGTCAGTTTATACAGTAAATGGATCGACAGTTAAATAATGTAACAATTTGGTCTGATGGACCCATGTGCTGCTACCGTTGTAATTTACGGTACGGTCATCCACATTTTATCTGTTTCGACCAAGAATAAGTGGAACATTTATCCATAGATCGCGTATTTTTGGAGGGAGAACTACAACAACCACATCCTAACTCAAACAGCTTGTAGGACGGCATGTTAAAAACCTCCAGAGTTGTAGGGTTGTTATTACTTATTCTGGTGACCTGCTAATTCCCCCCTAGGCCTGTGCCTAGTTTGATCCGGCCTATTCCACTTATTACCCCATGTTCAACTGTGCTGGGTGACCTCCTCTATGTGTTAACTTCGAGTAGTGGTTTCTATATGTTATTCACATGTTGGGTATTTCTCAATGCTTGCCATGTGTAAAATAATTGCTGGGCGGAAACCGTCAGGCCTGTTCTATGAAGCTAACGTCATTCTAGGGGAATGCCCCTGTCCCGATCCCCCCGCGCACGGTTCTCAGCGACCATCCGCAAGATGACCGGGACTGAACACCCCCCTATTCCCTACTATCTATACCTGTGTTATGCCTCAGAAATTTGGATATAGTGTAACTGGATTGGGTGGGATGGGAAGGTTATGGGGGGGAGAATAACCAGGGAAAGAAACAACGCTATTTGTACTATGCATAGGAGAGCTATATATGTCCTCGGAGGTAGTATCCTACAGATCGACAGGTCAGTGGAACGACACATGTCAATGAGTTGACATATGCATCAGCAGGGATATGTTGCCTGTAGATAAAGTGTTAGGTTCAGTTAGTCTGGAGGGTCCAAGAGATTATGCGGTTCCTATCTATTGTCCTTAAGTCTGGAATATTGGTTTTAGGATTGCTCTGTTAGCAGTCCAGCTGGCCCATTTTGTTGTGTGTAGCTCCTCTCGGCCATTAAGCCTATGCGCCAGAAGTTCGTATTCATATGTGGCGTCTACCCTGTTCCACACTTCTGTGAAGGAAGGTGCGTTAGTTCCTTTCCAGTGGCTGGCTATACTAGTCTTAGCCGCCATCAAGACATGTATGGCAACTACTTTTTGTGGTTGTGAGAAGACAGTCGGGGAGAGATGGAGTAAGTAGCTGTCTGGTGTAAAAGGGATTGGTATCGGCATGAGCTTGTTAAGGGCCTTCCTTATTTGTTGCCAATACGGTCCCAATGTAGGGCAGTCCCAAAAAATATGTCTGAGAGTGCCCGCATGAAGGCCACATCGCCAGCACTTATTTGATACACCTCGATACATATGTGCTAGCCGACTTGGGACCAAGTACCATCTCATCATGAGCTTGCAGTATGCCTCCCAGTGAGAGAGACTGTGTGAGGAAGCTTTGGTTGTTTGAATAGCTTGTAGCCATAACGGGATGGGAATAGAGATATTAAGTTCTGTTTCCCATTGGTCCATGTACTTGTGTTTGGACAATGGGTCTGCTCCGTTTATGGCGTTGTAGCACAGGGATAATGGCTTGATCTTTGTGCCCTTACCTATACAGTGTCGTCCGAAGAGAGTGAGTTGAGATTCATCTGTAGGCTGTATTTTGTGTGTATGCGTTATATGTTTAACTCTTATGTAGGTGAAAAGGTCTTTAGCCGGTAAATTAAATTCTGTTTGTAGTTCTGGGAAGGTCTTAAGGCCCTGTGGAGTGAATAATTGGTGGATATGGGAGATTCCTCTTTGGATCCAGGATGTTACTGGTATATTATGTGACAGTGCTGTGAGAGCGCTCGTAGGGGCGTAAAATATGAGATTCTCTGCACCCGTGAGGGTGTGGGCCCATCTTAGCCAGCTGCGTATTAAAAAGCGTGTACTTGTCAAAGGGTTGTTTTATTTTGTGTCCCATGTTGTGTGCGTTCTAAGCATCTGTGCAAGGTTGTGTGGGTGTAAACATGCATTTTCTAGGCGTAGCCATACCGGGGGTTTGGAATTAGATAGGACCTCCAGTCCCTGCGCTAGTAGCGCTGCTTTATAGTAGGATTTCACGTCTGGGATGCCCAGGCCTCCCTTTAGCGGGGATTGCCATGTGAGGCGTCTTGCTATCCTTGGGGGCTTTTTCTTCCAGATGTATGCATTAAAGATCGACTGGAATCTTTTCAGGATTTTATCTGGTATTTCTATCGGTAGCGTTCGAAAGAGGTATAATACATGTGGTAATGCCATCATTTTCGTGGTGTGTATTCTACCCAACCATGACACCTCCAATTTCTGCCAGGTATCTAATTGTGCCTGCAGTTTGTGGATCATAGATACATAATTTTCCTGCACTAGTAGTGAGCCAGATTTCGCCAGTTTTATACCTAGGTATTTGAGAGAGGTTGATCTCCAATCAAAGGGGTGTGAGTCTTTTAAAGTTTGTACCATCTGTGGGGGCAGGCCTATGGGTAATGCCTGAGTTTTCTTGAGGTTGTTTTTATAGTAGGAGACCTCCCCATATTGAGACAGAAGGTCCATCAAATTCGGGATGGAGGTGTGTGGGTGTGTTAAATAAATTAGGACATCGTCCGCAAATAGTACAATTTTCTGAACTCCGGCTTTTGTGTCTAGACCCTTGATCCCTGGATGGGTTTTAATGCGGTTTATGACCGGTTCTAGGCTCAGGATGAACAAGAGGGGTGAAAGCGGGCAGCCCTGACGGGTGCCGTTACTTATGTCAAACGGCTTGGATAGAAAACCAGAGTTGAAGACTCTTGCCGATTGGGCCTGATATAGGGCCATAATACCCCCCAGGGTGGAGGTAGAGAACCCCATTTTCGTGAGTGTTAGTGTCATATAGTCCCAGTTCAGGCGGTCGATTGCTTTTTCAGCGTCGAGCGCCAGAACGGTACCCCCTTGTTTGCTAGTCCTAGCCCAATGAATCAGATTTATAAAGTGTCTCGTGTTGTCCCCCGCCTGTCTACCTGGCACAAAACCAGCCTGTTCTTCCGATACCAGCTCCACCAGGAGAGGTTTAATCCTTGTTGCCCAAAGTTTGGCATACAATTTCGTGTCTGCGTTTAGCAGAGATATTGGTCTGAGATTTTCACTCACCGTGGGCGGTTTGCCTGGTTTGGGAAGGGTTACAACATGTGCCTCTAGCATCTCTTTAGGCATAGAGCCCGTGTTTTTTATGTCGTTATAGAGCAAAGTCAGGACTGGCGTTAGGATCGATTCTAGTTTATGGTAATAATAGTTGGATAGTCCGTCTGGACCAGGGGCCTTATGTTTTGGTAAAGAGTGTATTGCTCGTCTAATTTCGTCTTCTGTGAAAGGGGAATCTAATGCGCTGCTCTGTCGGGGATCCAGGTGGGGTAGAGTAGTGGCCTCTAGAAAGTCATGTATATCATTTAGGGATGGGTGGGGCGAGTTATGGTCATTTTTTAGGTTGTAGAGGTTATGGTAATACTGCGCTAGTTCATTGACAATATCCTCCGGATTGTATAATTTACCTTTGGAGGGTGAGTTGATAAAGGGGATTTTAGATTGGAGCTGTTTGGTTTTAATTTTGTTTGCTAAGAGTCTGCCCGCTTTATTTCCCTGGGTGTAATATTTCAGCTTCAGGGACCTCATCCATCGTTCTGTCGTGTTTAAAGATAGAGAGCATAGTTCTTTCTGCAGATCTATACGTTTGGAGAGGGATTTGGACGGTTTTATTTTATTCTGTGCTTCTAACTCTGTGTATTCTTTCATGAGTGAAAGGTGTGGTTCCGTCTGGTGTCTTTTGTGTTTTGCTCCCTCCCTGATTAGCACCCCTCTAATCACCGCCTTGTGGGCAACCCACAGTTTGCTGACCGGTATCTCGTCTGAGGTATTTTCCTTGAAATATTCGGATGCCTCCCTAGTGATTACTTTCAACACTTGAGCCCTATCCAACAACCCTTCATTAAGCCTCCACTTCCTTCGTCCCCTAGCTGGATATAGTGCCGCAAATGTCACCACAACTGGGGCATGGTCCGACCATGTTCGCATTCCTATGGAGACATCTAATATATTCGGTAGGGTTCTGGCATCTACGAGGCAAAGGTCTATGCGTGAATATGTCACATGAACGGGGGGAAAAATAAGTATAGTCTTTTTCTGTGGGATATGTGGAGCGCCATGTGTCATACAAATTGTGTTCAAAAAGCAAATTGGAGAAAAGGTTACCATTAGTGCGAGATATCGTTGTGGGGGGTTTATTTTGATCTCTCTTTATATCTAATTCAGGGTTCGGTGCACAATTAAAGTCACCACAAATAATAACGTGACCTTGTTTTAGTGACGCTATTTTATTCAAAGCTTTGCGAGTGAAGGCAATTTGGTTGTCGTTTGGTGCATATAAGGACACTACTGTAACCAGAAAGCCATTCAATGACCCCACCAGAATTAATAATCTGCCCAAGGGGTCAGTATATTGCTTAATTACCTGGAAAACCCAATCTGTGTGGAATAATATGGATAACTCCTTTAGATTTGCTCGGGGAGTATGCATGGAATATTTGAGGATACTGTCTCGAGTAAAGTTTCGGTGGTTTACGTGAGCAGAAGTGGGTTTCTTGCAAACATGCAATCGCTGCATTAGATTTTGACATTTCTTGAATTGCGAGGCGCCTTTTGTGGGGACTGTTTAGGCCCTTCACATTAAGAGAAAAAACTTTAAATGATGCCATTTGTATGGGAAGGGTTAATCGACTTATGCATGTCTAGTAGATATAGTTTGCTAACAGATCCCAGCTGGGAGGGTTGTGTCCCTATTTGGTGAGTACCTATAGTGTGGGGCTGTAGGTGACTTCCGGGTACCTGTCTGCTGTAAGTGTATTTTGCCTCCAAGTACATATTCGGAAAGCTATCGTCAATCATTCGGTGCATGGTACGGTTTAGCATACGAGAAAAAGATAAACATACTAAACATAACAAACAATATAAACAATAAAATTTATACAGAACTCCTTTGCCGTTAGTGCAAAGAAAGAGACCAGGGTGTGTGCGTCTAAACACACTACACATTATCTGGTCTGGGTGGGGTGGTGAGTAATCCACCGTTATACGCCATCTTTGACCGTTTGAGTTGTCTGGACATTGAAAGTAGCGACATTTAACCATATACCAGATATAAGAATACGCAGTGTACGCATATGCATATATGCATTGTACCCTATTCCTATGTTGAAACGCAATAGAGTGACTGGTGGACATGACAGAGATGACCCTGGGGAATGATAATCTGTAGCGTGGGGCATCTGGGTCTGGAAACCCCGTTATTCGTGGGGCCTAGTCGGTGATCTTTGATGGTCTCTCGTCGTGAGGGCCTAAGTGTACAAGGGGATATACTCTGGAAAAGATCCTCTTTATTAGGTGACTCATATCATTATTGCAATATATATTACTATATAGGCCCCTCGATTGCTATTCGGTTCGATATGGGTGTACATCCGTAACTTACACTGGAGACCTCCACCTAGATTAGGTCTAAAGGGGCATTAAATTGAGTTGCCTATGATTGCGGCCTTCCCGTCTGTGTCGAGGCCATAGGCGGGTAAAGCGTATGTGACTGGTAGTTTGTGGGTATACCCCTGGATTAGTGTGTTGGGCCTTGAGAACGTGACTCCTGAGGGTTACAGGGGTCCCATCGGTTTAACAGTTTCCCTGGGGTCCCTATCCAATACATCATCTCTAACAATTATTGAGCCATTAAAGACCTAATAGCTACATTATATAAGAAACAGGGAATTAGTATGTAACATTCTAGCAACAATAAGAGCATTGCGATACTCAAGTGATCCTTGAAGACGTGTGTAGCCAAAGATATGCATCAGTCCGTGGAAGTTGTAGTATTCAATTTCGGCGGGGAGCCTGCGAGAGTCCATTCAGGCCTCATTCTTTTTGGCAGTGGTTTTTGTTTAGGTGATTGTCCCATGGCGTGATGTAGGCCCCATTCTTTAAGCTTGGCCAGTCCCACTTCAGGTTCCAGGACTACCACCGATTTCCCTCCATGCCATATAAGAAGCTTCGTCGGGTATCCCCATCTGTATGGTATATTGTGGTTCCTCAGTGTTTTAGTAACATCAATGAATTCCCGTCTGCGAGCCATGGTATTTGCCGAGAGGTCAGCATACACACTGATCCCCTGGTAAGGCTCTGGCAGATTTGTGAGTTTTCTTGTTGTTTTGAGGAGTTCTTCTTTGGAGCCATAATAATGAAATCGGGCTACAATATCTTTGGGAGTGTCAGCTGTAAATCTGGCGGGCCGCGGAAGGCGGTGTACCCTATCAAGCATCCAGGCTCCTTGTTTCAAGTGGGGAACTAAAGCCGCGCACATGGTCTGTATATAGTGCGCCAGGGCCTCTTGTGGAATGTTGTCAGCTACTCCCCTGAAGCGTAGGTTGTTCCGTCTCGCCCTATCCTCCATATCTGCGAGTTTAAGGCGCATGGTGGTCTGTTCTTCTTCCATTTTCTGTAGTTTATCTACAATGTCGTTGTGTGCTAGGCATAGTTCATCAGTCTTAGCCTCTAGTTGATTTGTTCGTCCCCCCAGTTCCTGGATGTCGCTGCGCAGGTCTGCCGCTATTTGGCGCAGATCCGCTCTCAGGGACCCTTTCAGATCCTGCATCATGGTGTGCAGGCTTGTATTAGTCACTGGGGCGTCTTCTGGAGTGATAGTGCAGTCTTCTGGGTCAGGTATTCCCTCCGAGCACGGTCATTGTGGCGCGGACCCGCCGCCATCTTGGATTTGCCGCACGCGGCTTTTTCCAGTTTGCCGCACCG
Source organism: Pelobates fuscus (assembly GCF_036172605.1). NCBI lineage: Eukaryota > Metazoa > Chordata > Amphibia > Anura > Pelobatidae > Pelobates > Pelobates fuscus. The sequence goes on along the minus strand of NC_086324.1, from coordinate 110,800,294 downwards.
GATTGGTCAATTTGGTCTGTTTTGAAGGTGCCATGTGTGTCCACAGCAGTGTCCGCTCTCGGGGAATAGTTTTATTTTGCTCGCCAGACGGCTAATCGTTGCTTTAGGCACGGTGGTACACGGAGCGAGCGTTACATGCGGCTGCTCCGGTCGGCAGTTGGCCACGCCCCCCCCCCCCCATTTCTCTTTAATTTTAGGTTGAAATCAAGATTCACCTAATATAAGTATAAATTTGTTTACTATTTATTTTTTTGTTGCACCTCCCTAAATCTACTTTGCTGTTTCTATTTTTAATTAGGTGACATACATTGCAGTGCTTATTATATTGACGCTCTTCTTTCACAATTGACCTTTCAACATTTTGAAAGTGATTCGATATATGGATGCTTTGTGGTTGATTACTGAAACATGATTGATTAAGGGTAACTTGTATTTTGTTGGTTATTTAGTGCAGTGTGCTTGGTTGAAAATGTATATGTGATGTACACTTCCTTATTTTACCTTATTTTACCTGTTTTCGCTTTAAGGGGCACATTTATTGAATTTCGAAATGGAATGCTGAATGTTTCACCAATTGGAAGAAATTGCACTCAGGAAGAAAGAATTGAATTCAATGAATTGGATGAAGTAAGTGGCAACCTCAAAACCTTTCTCGGCAAATGGAAAGTTATTCCTTTAAAAAAAAAAAAAATATCTTTTATTGTTTATACAAAATAGACAAAGGGCATATATATTCAATACGTTGCTTATTAAGTGGTTATGATTCCGGTCTTACTGATATAAACTGTGAATGTCATCATGGCAAATCCATTTTTACTATCTATAACTTAATCTCATTGAAACATAGAAGCTGTCATGCTCACTCAAATTTCTGGCCATATTCCTGCTTCCAGTCTCCACCCAGCGGTTCCAACGCCGGCCGCTGTAGCGCCACTAATGACGTCATCGCGTGCGTGCCGTCGTCATCATGTCACGGCCCGCCAAAACCTCCGGACTCGAACGTTTTTGGGGGCGTGGCTTCCAATTTAAAGAGCCAACCTATAAAAGGCTGGTTCACACATATTTATTTTTATTTATAAAATATTTTACCAGGAAAGATACATTGAGATTTCTCTTGTTTTCAAGTATGTCCTGGGTCCACAAAACATTGCATTGATACATTAGGGTACAATAAAATACAAAAAACATATTAATACACAATATATAAAAAATGTAACATGGAACAGGTAGGAAATATCTAATCAACCATAACACGTGCATTCTGTTTTGAGGTATGTAGAGAGGGGTCTCTTAACCCCTTAAGGACACATGACGTGTGACATGTCATGATTCCCTTTTATTCCAGAAGTGTGGTCCTTAAGGGGTTAAAGGACTTTAGGCTTGGGGAAGACTTTAAAGTGTGCGGGAAGTTGTTCCAAAATTGCGGTGCTCTATAGGAAAAGGAGGGTCGGGCTGCTTTCTTTTTGTATTGAGGTAGACTAAATAAAGTGCTGGTACTGGATCGAATGTTATAGGAGGTGGGAACAGCCGGGGAGAGTGGGAGCTTCCCAGAAAAGCTCTTAAATACAAGGCTGGATAGACGAAGGGTGCATCTGGATTTCAGCGACAGACAGTTTAGTTCTTTTAGCATGTCACAATGGTGGGCCCTGTAATTACATTGTAGCGCAAACCGCAGAACGAGTTATACAATGTATTGAGTTTATTAATGTGGGATTGAGGTGCAGGTGCATGTACTACATCCCCATAATCAATTATTGGCATCAGTATTTGCTGTAAAATCTTTTCCTTTACTGTAGGGCTTAGGCAGGATTTGTTTCTGTACAGGGCACCTAGTTTTGGATAAAGTTTAGATGCAAGTTTTTCTGTGGAGGACAAAAGATAGATTGGGGTCTAACAACATACCCAAGTATTTGAAAGAGTGGACTGCGGTCAGTGTGCTATTTGAATTAGTTTTGATGGGTAGGTGGGAATTGTGTAATTTTGTTACTGTTTCCAAAGATCATTGTGACAGTTTTGTCAGTGTTTAGGAAGAGTTTGTTTTTTGCGATCCACTTTTCTACCTCTGTAAACTGGTCTTGGAGCATAGCCTCAAGCTGCGGTAGATCGGATTTGCTTGCATGGATTACTGTGTCGTCTGCATACATGTGTACATGTGTACATTTGAGGATTTGCAGACATTAGGCAGATCATTTATAAATAATGTAAATAGCAGGGGCCCGAGAATGGAACCTTGGGGAACACCACACGTGACTGGGAGAGGGAGGGAGTCGCTCTCAGAAATGGACACATATTGCAAGCGATCCGATACATATGATCGAAACCTGGTTAGTGGACAATCACCAATACCTGAGTCTTTTAGTTTGTGCAGTTTCGTTTAGTTTGTGCAGTTATAGTTATAAACCAAAGTAGTGTCACCAATTTTATGGATAGGTACTACTCTTGCAGTCTTCCAAAGTTTGGGTATGTATCCAGACACCAAGGATTTGTTAATTAGTGCTGTGACAGGTTTAGCAATTGCCCGCACACTGAGCTTCAACAGCATTGCCGGGATTTGATCAGGTCCAGACTGTTTTTTTTATTTTTAGATTATTAAGATTTTTTTTTTTTATGACACTCAGTGGTGTATCCTGGTTTTGTGCTGCCCTAGGCAGGACAAAACTCAGGCGTCCCCCTGCGCGCCACCCCCACCCAACCCTTCCCCCCTGCCCTGCCTTCTAAATACACACACATTCACTGACAGAAACACTCACTCACTAGCAGACACACACACACTAACAGACACACAGTCACACTAGCAGACAAACACACACACACACTAACAGACAAACACACTCACTCACATTAACACACTCACTTTTTAAAAATTTTATTTAACCCCCCCCCCCCCAGGCTCCTTACCTTTGGGAATGCTGGGGGGGGGGTGGTTCTCCCTTTCCCTGCTGGTCGGTCGGTTGGCGCTGGCGACATATTCCGGCTCCCAGCATCACTCTGCGGTGCGCAAGCTCAGGGGAAAGTGCTCCCTCGCCGGCCGCCCGCCCGCCAGCGCCACCCGCCCGGCCGCCCGCCTGGCTTGTCAGTTAGTTAGCCACAAGGTTAACAAGACATTTGCCCCTGGAAAATGCCGCCCAAGGCAAATGCCTTGTTTGCCTCGCAGCTAAAACGTACCTGATGACACTAATAGGTACAGGTCTGAAAATGAATTTGTCTATATTGGGTCTTTACAAATTTAGTGGGGCCTGATCCACATTTGTAGTTTCAGGATGTGTGTCATTTATTAGCTTGGCAATCAGGGCAGTGGAGCATCTGACAAAATAATGTGCATTTTCTACATCTAAGGGAAGTTGCAGTGTTTGGTTATCCACTTTGACAGTGGAGGGTTGGGAGTGGATTGGGGTGTTTGTAATTTATTTATGACTTTCCAAAAGTTTCTATGGTTTGATATGGTATTATTCAGACTTTCACGGAAATATTGGGACTTGGCAATTTTTTGTTGTGCATATATTTCGCCATTGTCTATATGCAAAGTTATCGTTCATAGAGCCAGTACGCTTGAATCCCAAAACTGGTACATTTGGATGAGGTCAGCTGTGATCCAGTTCATATGTGTTCCTTTTACTCTCTCCTTACGCAGCGGGGCATGCAAATTCCAAACTTGTAGGAGTTCAGACTGAAAGAATTCAACTGCACAGTCTGGATTTGGAATAGTGTTTAATCTGTGCCATCTGATGTCATTAAGAAAGGATGAAAGATTTTTTTTTTGAAGGACCTGGTGATTTTAACCTTGGGAGAGGATTTAGTAGCCTTTATTTTGCGCGCGCAGGACACTAAAAGGTGATCACTGAAACTGTTAGAATCCATGAGGCCGGTGTTCTCCCTATCAGGAGAAGTGGAAAGAATCCAATCTAGCAGGGTATGGTTATGGCTTTTAACCCCTTAAGGACCAAACTTCTGGAATAAAAGGGAATTGTAACGGAGCTCCGTGTACTCCAACCGAGTACCCTCCGTTGATGGATGCTCCTAGCGCTCTCAGAGGACTCCAAGCACTGCAGATGACACCACAACCACCGCACGCTCCTCAACCGCCGGAGCTTAACTGGAGCCGTGCCGTCTTCCTTCCACCCTGGAATGAACCTCCAGCATTCAGGACCGTGTGGGGAAGACCTCTCCTCCAGGAGAGCGTATCCGGAACAAGCTCTTAAAAGAGCTAAGTGATTAAGCTCAGGGGAATATGCAGAGCATAGCAATCCCCAGTGTGATACAGCAATTCCCTCCAATAACGAGACAAGGCTACGTTTTGAAGGGTCAAGAAGAACTGAGGACTGGGACACCCAGCCTGCTTTTTATTACAAAAAGGTACACACAGGACACTCCCAGGGGGAGGTTGAAATTAACCAATCACATACATGGTACCACCCCCACGTCTCCTCCCCTCAGATAAACATATAACATAATTATAGCATACAGTAAAAATACAGTTTTCACACATACACTGTAACTTTAAAACTATACATTCAATCTCCATAACAATTACATATTTGAACTCAGCATACATCAAACATAAACACTTCCAAAAATCAGCCAAATCCCTCCAGTGGATCAAAAGTTAGCTGGAGGTCCCTTTATGACCGACCGCAAGCACAATTTCCTGCCCAAAACAGTTCCATAGATTTGGGCTGTGCGGTCGGTCAATTTCATGCGAAAAAACGACTAAGTCCCATTTCGAACGGGACTTAGTCTCTGGAGCTGAAAAACGAAGTGTCGGAGAAGGTAAGGGTCAGCGGTGTAAGGCAAAATGTGTAGCCGATTTCAGTTCCACAGAATCTTTAGCATACACCGCTGACCGCATTCGAATGAACAAAGATGGCCGCCGCCACGTGCAATTAACCTGCAGTAACCTCACAGCCTGGGAGGTAAATTGCCTGCACACTTTAACTTCTGGGTGGTCCGCCTGTGTGGTACTTGGTTCAGTAAGCCCTATTTACTGAACCCAGTGGGAGAGAGCCAGGGGCAAGTTATTTTACAGGTCTGGGGACATAGTCTTAAAGGGGTATTGTTCAGCAAAGTCACAATATGTCCCCAGACGGTTCTTAAAGGGCCATACACACCCAATAAAAGTTAATAAGTTTTCAGAGGCACAATCTTCCAGGGGCCATAGTCATGAGGAAGGAGGCTGGTAAATGAGCTTCTCCACAATCCAGGGAAGCAGAGCAATTTTCCATTTAAAGGGCCAGTTACAAATCGCGATTTGTAACAGGAATCATGACGTGTCACACATGTCATGTGTCCTTAAGGGGTTAATGTTTATGCGAGTTGGGGAGGAGATTAATTGCGTTAGCTGCAAAGTCTTAAACAGCAAGCAAGAACTATTATTTTTAGGATTCAGCCAATCAATATTAAAATATTGAAAGACCAACAGTTCACTTTTTGGGTTTTGAGCTATGGTTTCACTAAGGAGATGAGCTATGTCAGATAGGAAATGCACTGGGGAGCTAGGTGGGCAGTAGATTCCTACAACAATGATTGATTTACCGCACGTGATCTCAATTGTGCCAGAAAGGAAATCAAGTGTCAGGAGGGCTAATGTTTTGTAAGGGGGTAACCTTTATGGAATTGTCAACACAAATAACAATGCCGCCTCCTCTCTTTGCTCTGTCATTTCTAAAACATAAAAATGACCGAGTCTGGTATTTTAGTTGTTAACCACGTGAGTATAATTATGGGGTGAAAAATATTAAAATAATATTTTCATAAAAATGATCAAAATGTAATTTAATAATTTTTATTATATCAACATTTCTATCTTGGTGCAGTTCCCCGAATAATAAAGCTGAGAATTACTCACAATTTTAATTCTCTTAGGTCCTAGAGGAAACTCATTAGATGATTTTTACTTCACACAGTAAATCACATTAATTATAAAAAATATAATTTATTGTGACAATAATAATAAAAATAATATATGTAACATGCGTGACGATAATCAGTGAATATTAGGTATAACAAAAGCATACAATATGGCAATGATTTAAAAACAATACAGCATCTAAAAGCGATCAATTGTCAATAATTTTAACAAGATTTATGATAGGGCACTGTTTAGAAATCACTTAAAACCAAATTTACCACATAGAAGACAGAACTCCATAGAACACACAGCCTAAAGGAATAAAACTTTGGCTAACAGTCAGACCACACTGATTTTACCCTTCCACTGCTGGCTACAAACCTCATAGGCAAGATATCCTATTATGTTGTAACTTTACAATTAAAGTAATGTTCATACCAGATCATTTGACCATTCTTAGGACCATCCAATAATAATAATAATAATAATAATTCTACCAGACATTTGCCTAATTTTAACTTTCCTAAATAAGATTCACTATCTTATATCAGAACAAGTCAATATTTCTGGATAAAATGTGGCATGCTAACACATAGCAAATTTTACCATTAATATATTATCTTTATTCCACCTGCAGGAATGGAATTTTTATAACCATATATTCCTTAGCTAACTAAGATTTCTAATGATTAAAATCTGACCAAGATTTATCCAGATATATATTCCTGCTATTAGTAAAATTAATTTAAATTAATTAAATAAAACTAGCATTATTACCAGGTAGGTTGTAGATTTTCTTATCAGATGTGTAGATATTTCCCAGGAATTTGTATGTAAGTATGATGGGGATTGTGGACAACAGAAAAGTTTTTGTTAGTTGGTAAAGTAATAGTAAAAATTAGGTGTGCAGGAGAGTGTTGTTTCTTGAATACAGTCCAAATGTTTCAAAGAGAGTTTGAATGTGGTCAAAGGGTGTGAATGTTTGAATGTCTGAATCTCTGACTCTCCGAATCTCCCTCTCTTCCCTTGTCCTTACTTTTTAAAGGGCCAAACTCTCTGCATGTCACAAATTGATAGGACCAACAGGGAACTGTAGGTGTCTATTCCCTACAGACTATCATCTAGACTTGTCAGTAGATGGCGCAATTACATCACTAAAATTTCTTGTCAGGGGGTCCATTTACCTTTTTGCATAATGGGTTAACTGAAATTGGTGATGCGTGTTACGTCATTTTCGGCTTTCTTTATATCTGCTATCAATAACAGGACATGTCACTTCAAAGCGTTTTCCCAGTCTTATCCCAGACTCTGTGTCTGTAATTTCAATCGTAATTTTAGAATTGACACCTCCTAACCTTAATTTTACCCTTTTTCTTACAATGGGACTTTGTAAGATTTCATTAGTTATATATTTTTTTAGAAAGTAAAATTAATTACTTAGTGTTATTTGTCATTGGTGCCTGGTTTTCTTGTTTGAAGCTGTGTTTAAGAGAATTGTAGATTATGCTAGCTTTAGTGTACCTATAATCTTAATTTTATTAATGACAGGAGGCGAGTATTTGCTTAAGTCTCTCTTTACTAGAACTCCACAGCAGCACAGAAAAACAACCAATCAGAAAAAAGTTAGGTACTATAAAACTCCCCTCCCCATGCATCATTTCCTCTTTCAAGCTGCGACAAGAACAGAATAAAAGGCAGAGAACATCATGGGGAAGAAACGAAGTCCTAGATACGATGAATATAACGATGTCCACCATCCGAGTGTAACCGTCAAACTAGATAGTGTTGATGGACTGTAAACTGAAACGAGAGAAAAACAGAATCGAACAGGTTGATTATCCAATGAAATGTACTCTGAATAAACATGTAGGTACCCAATGTAGCAACCAAAAGTACCTTAATATGTAGATATCCCAACCCTACTTATGAAAAAACACAGACATAAGGAACAAGTGACAGGTAGCAGAGACAACAAACAGAGTTGCATACGTACCTGATAATCTAAACTATAACATTAAACAAGGGAGGGATAAGAATGGGTGGGAAATACTCGCCTCCTGTCATTAATAAAATTAAGATTATAGGTACACTAAAGCTAGCATAATCTACAATTTTATAACATGACAGGAGGCTTCGTATTTGCTGTTTCAACGCTCAGTTCACCAATCCAACGCTGTTTGTGTCGCTGGTATCTATTCCAGGGAATATCAGAGTAATCCTAATTGGACATTCCATGTACGATAAATGACAGCAGACGAATCAAAGAAGATGTCAGCCGACGAAGCATCTCAAGTACAGAAAAAAAAAAAAAAAGCACCATCCGCTGTTAAATCCATTGAACGTGATGTTGCGACCAGTTTCCTAGCAGTCGGTCCATGAGCTGGCAAGCTGACCTATCAGCCATATTCCTGTAGTTGTATAATATCGAAGGTCAATCTCGGACTTAGGGTCGCGAGAAGAAACTGCCACCATGTCTCAACTCACGATCCGTAAGGCGGCTCCTCCGATCGTGCCAGGGTCATTCGGCGATGCGACCTTGCGGGTAGATCTAAACCTCAAGGAGTGCGCCTAAGTCCACCACCAAAATCGCCATAGAAAACCGAGGAAGGGTCTTCCGGTCCTTCCTGTCCTACCCGGTGAGATGCCTCATCCGAGGATAAATTCACAATGCAGGCAAGAGTGTGACCAAACCAGCCGTATTCTAAGTTATACCAATATTCCAAATGGACTGTGTAATCCTCGGACGCAGTAGAGAAAAGACACCAAAGGACGTCCATTCAGGGTTCCGAACTGAACTTGTGTGGAGGAAACGGTGGTCGACTACTCTGAGAATAGTGAATCCCAGAAAGATCTCTGTGTAGGAGTCGGGGCACACCAGGTACTTCTATAAAGTCTCCTCGACGGTAGTTGAAAAATAGGTTAGCGCGAAACCAACAAAACAGCTCTCGTGAGGGATAAATAGAGCATGGACGGAGGATCCTCTATCTTCGAACCATGTTCACCAGGTACGCGCTTCGAGGAGACGGGGCAGTCCTGCCATCTTATCCCAAGATCATAATGACCGGGGAAGTCAAGACAACCGGGGTTTCCGGTCTTACCATGTGATCCATACGTACGGTTATACCTTCAGACCGGGTACAAGGCCGTCCATAATCTTGTTACCCGAGCAAGGCAGTGCCCGTTTGCTCCATGAATGTCACCGTATCACCTGACATCCTGACATGGGAGAAACTGTCTGCGCAGTTTGTTCGAAATGGTCTGGATATCCAAAACAGAAAGCAATCACTGTATTATATGGTGCAGAATATGCCAAAAAACCTGCACTCTCAAATACCGGAGGGCCATCCGTTAGCCGTACCAACTCCAGGAGTGTGTGTAATAAGTGGGAGACTCCCCCCATTATATCACTGAGTATTCCTTGCGTGTTTTACAGCGGTCTGGATCCAGTAGATCCATTACAGGAGATTGAATAGAGGGATCTAGTCTAAACATGTAATTCTTGCATGACCAGGCAGTCCTCTAGAACGAAGTCAGTAGCGTGGATGACAGCTCTAATTGAATGCAGGAGGACGCTCCTCTATGAAGTCAATGTCTTGCACAGGTACAAGCCTGTGTGATGAACAAATGTCCGGTACCGTAGAGCGTCGAGCGTATGAGAGAGCCGCGCTCTCTACTACTGTGATCGCATACCGTGAGAGCGTCCGGCTGCTAGCCTGAGCGGGCCGCACCCGTTAGTAACCAACAGCAGAGTCCACATCCGTGACCGGTTCTCTCTACGAGAATGGGTCCTCCCAACCTGTCCTCTGTATCCAGCCCAGTATCTGGTTGAGGACGAGTGCGGGCTGCGCCCACTAGTAACAAATCAGCATCCGGTTCTGTATGAGAGGGTTCGCCCTCTGTTCCTGAAAATAAATATACTCGGATCGAGGTGATGGCGGGCCGCACCCTCCCGTGGTGCAAACTAGAGTGCCTAGCGATTCAGGGTGACCAAACTGTAGGGCGTACCTATTATTAATGTCAGCATAAGGCTGAGGGCAATCTACGGAAACAACTATGGAAAACTATCAACCGACTATCCGGATCCCGTGCGCGCGCGCGGGGTCCAGGTAGACCGTTGGTAGTCTGAGGAAAGCTGGAGACGTTCTCCGCGATCCACGAGTGCCCGGGAGGTCGGAGGAGGTCAAGTCAGGCCTCACGACGACCCGAGCGAAAAGGAAAGGGAAGTCATGAAAAAACAGAAAAGCCACAATAAACGTAGATAAGAGAAAATACACCAATTCTATCCCGGATAGAAGGCAAAACAGCAGGCCGGAAGGTAAGAAAAGTAAATCCCACTGGACCGGGCCAGGAGCTAACCTAACGTAGGAAAAAACAACTGAACCTATAAGGCTTCCGGGAGGCAGATACGGAGTAGTTGGTAAAGACAAGGAAAAAACACCGCTTTCTCCTGTAGGAGTCTGAGTACCGGTCCTTGCCTGTGCGAAGTCCACCTTGGAGATGTGCCGTCGCCGGTTTGGAATAAACCGCGGATGTGTCCGGGATCTTCATAAGAAACCTTGCCCTTCAGGCATGAGGTGTAGGGCCTTCACCCTTCCCACCAAATTCAGATGGCCGTATACTGGTGTCCTCTTGAACACGGTGGCAATGGTGTTTGTCTGGTCACCTGCCTATCTCCATGTTACTGGTGGGCACTGGGTTTTCCTCAGTGATATTACCCCAGGCCTGCGGCCAAAAAGGGGTTCGGTACCAATAGTGTAGGCCCGCCAGTAGGGCACAGGCCCAGCAGGCCAAACGAATGGACACAGAAAGGTTAGCGCTACAAGCAAATAGTCACAGACATAGCAGGCCATTCAAGTAGGCACCGACATAGCAGGCTATTCAATGGGACATAGACATAGCAGGCCAATCAATGGGGTACAGACATAGCAGGCTGTTCTTATGGGCACAGACATAGCAGGCCGTTCTTATGGGCACAGACATAGCAGGCCGTTCTTATGGGCACAGACATAGCAGGCCGTTCTTATGGGCACAGACATAGCAGGCCGATCTTATGGGCACAGACATAGCAGGCCGATCTTATGGGCACAGACATAGCAGGCCGTTCTTATGGGCACAGACATAGCAGGCCAATCAATGGGGCACAGACATAGCAGGCCAATCAATGGGGCACAGACATAGCAGGCCAATCAATGGGTTGTGTATTACCTTAATATTATTATTAACATGTATTTATATAGCGCCTTCCAATTCCGTAGCGCTTTACAGTGGGTATGGAATGAGCAACGGGGACCTCTGAGTTCGGGTAGAGGTCCCTAAAAAATTGTAGATCCTCAGGGCATCCTGTGACATAGGACCCTTAGACACCAACCCTTTTAGACAGCGTAATGCCGTGTGAGTAACCTGACCGGGACTGGCAGCCCCTAAATGCCCAGCAGGCAAACAGCGTTATTCCCGCTGTAGTGGGTATAAGCGGACGTTGTTCCAGTGACTATCATGTCCATGAATGTAAGATACACTGAGCGATACTCTCCTTAAACTGTGAATCGGTATGCACTTGCTCACACAGATCCAATTGAAATTTCTTAGCATATTTATAGATTACCATCACCATACCACCTGAAGGGTATTGTAACCATGGACTCTTCCAGGAGTAGGGCTAAACAATAGCCAACTCAATGACTCACCCCAAAAACCTGATAAAATTGTATAGTATCAGCGTAGACTGGTCTCCCATACCAGTTTGAGTCAGAGCCAGGTCTATTAGCGATATATATATATGCCATGGACAGTGAATTCATACCAGAGTAGTCTCATCTGAGGCCTCACAGCTGGGCCAGAAAAATATATATACTGAGAAGCACCTGAATCCTAGAATTAGCTGGCGCTGTATACGCCCTGTACAGAGCCTGTATAACAGTTCCAATATACCTGAAACACACAGAATCTGTGATGTATCCTGATAGCGGAAATCGCAGTAATGACTGTATGGGTAAAATCCGATGCAGGGTCACGGAAATATATGACTGCCTGATATGGGCACCTGAAAATGCCCCAACAGTATGAAGTATGATTAATGGAAAAATGGTGACATAAGTAACTGGTAGCTTTAAACACAAAGGAAAAGCAAGTACATAAAAAAAAAAAAAAACGAAAAACTCTATAAGAAAAATAGAAAGACCAAGCTGTAAACCTAGGTAGCCAAGCATGAGGATATATACATAGATTAGTTACTAAAAGGTAAAATTGAGAGTCAACTAAGTTATTTATTGCAGGTAAAAACAAAAAAACGAATGCCTTTCAGGCAGGATAGGACACAAAGTCAGGTAGCAGCCCGACTTCCATTAGGGTAACAAACCCGAAGCAGATCTCCATAGAAGCATGCCATAGAAGCATGCACAGCCGGGTGGGGGGGGGGCGCGATCAAAGCGCCCCCTCCTCCACCGGTCGGACACACGCGGTCCGGAGACGGCCGCGACATGCGGCCAAGTGAGGAAGAAGATCCAGCCGTCGGGTACTCGTGCTCGATCACGAGTACCCCGGGGACCGGCAAGAAAGGCACGGGACTGTCGGAGGAGACTCCGCGGTCTCGGAGCACAGGGGGTCGGAGGCGGCATGCTGACGGTCAGCCTCCAGCCGCCCCCTTCGAAGACACACAGCCCGACGTCTAAGGGCAAAGGTAGCCAAAAAAACGGGGAATACACCTCTGAGGGGAGGCAAAGCCCGGGAGGTCGGAGGGGGAGAGACAGGCAGCCTCCAGCCGACCCCGGGGGGAAACTTACAGCCTTCCAAGCGGGGCAGAGGCAGCAGGAAACACGGAACATAATATCTGGGGGATAGCAGAGGGGGGAGGAAAACGGGTACAGTAAGGACGAAAAAGCCTTCCAAGACCCCCCAAATCCATGCACAAACATATAAAAGGAATAGATTTATAGATAGCTGACAAAGCAATTACAAAGATGGCTATCAGATAAACATGCAGGCAGATGATAAACAGGGCATCTGCCATGAAAAAAACATGAACACCTTACAGAGAGGCATGCTATGTAGGAATAAAGCTACAGAAAATATTACAAGCTCACAGATAGAGAAATTCAAATTACTGCAATAAACAAATAAATCCCAAAGCCACCCACTAATAATAGCAGGAGGCAATGGTACTCTGACCTGTACTGATGCGGAGCAGCAAAGAAAGAGGAAATGATGCATGGGGAGGGGAGTTTTATAGTACCTAACTTTTTTCTGATTGGTTGTTTTTCTGTGCTGCTGTGGAGTTCTAGTAAAGAGAGACTTAAGCAAATATGAAGCCTCCTGTCATGTTATAAAATTTCTATTCCACTAACATTATTAACCCCTTAACACCGCAGCCAAATGTACAAGTTGTGAACAGAACAAAACGTAAACAAAACCTGGCATTTACGCTATATGTCTGTCCAACCGTAATTCACCTCTTTCATATTAAATGCACCCCCCCTTATTATATATCATTTTATTCAGGGGAAACCGGGCTTTCATTTAACATCAAATATATAGGTATTGAACATAATTTAATATAAAAAATTTATAAAAAAAATGGGAGAAAAAAATATTTTTTTTTTTTTTTTTTGTTCTATGTGACATTTTAACTGTGGATGTCAAAATACTGTTTGCTTTTACTGCAATACAATACACATATTTGTATTCAGCGATGTCTCACGTGTAAAACAGTACCCCCTATGTACAGGTTTTATGGTGTTTTGGGAAGTTACAGGGTCAAATATAGCACGTTACATTTGAAATTGAAATTCGCCAGATTGGTTACGTTGCCTTTGAGACTGTATAGTAGCCCAGGAATTAAATTTACACCCATAATGGCATACCATTTGCAATAGTAGACAACCCAAGGTATTGCAAATGGGGTATGTCCAGTCTTTTTTAGTAGCCATTTGGTCACAAACACTGGCCAAAGTTAGCGTTAGTATTTGTTTGTGTGTGAAAAATGCAAAAAACGCCAATTTTGGCCAGTGTTTGTGACTAAGTGGCTACTAAAAAAGTCTGGACAAACCCCATTTGCAATACCTTGGGTTGTCTACTATTGCAAATGGTATGCCATCATAGGGGTAATTTTCATTCTTGGGCTACCATAGGGTCACAAAGGCAACGTAAGCAATCTGGCGAATTTTAATGTGAAAAAAATGAAACACAAGCCTTATATTTGACGCTGTAACTTTTGAAAACACCATAAAACCTGTACATGTGGGGTACTGTTGTACTCGGGAGACTTCGCTCAACACAAATATTTGTATTTCAAAACAGTAAAAAGTATTGCAGCAATAATATCGTCCGTGTAAGTGCTGTTTGTGCGTGAAAAATGCAGAAAACGTCACTTTTACTGGCGATATCATCGTTGTAATACATTTTACTGTTTTGAAACACTAATATCTGTGTTCAGCAAAGTCTCCCGAGTAAAACAGTACCCCCCATGTACAGGTTTTATGGTGTCTTGGAAAGTTATAGGGTTAAATATAGTGCTAGCAAATTAAATTCCCTATACTTTCGGCATGGGTTGTCAGGCAGGTCCCGCTAATTGTAATTAATTAGGATACCTAATTATGTAAAATTATTACATAAATATATGTGTAGAATTAATATATGTATATATATACATATGTGTATATATACGTATATATATATATAATTTTTTTTTTATATTTTTATTTATATATAGGTATATATATATAGTGATATATACGTATATATTTTGTTCTACGTGTATTTTGATATAAATATATATATTAATATCACAATACAGTTAGAACGAAGTAACACATCTATATATTTTTTAATTATTTATTTTTAAATATTTTTTTAATTTTATTTTTTTACGTATTTACATATATATTTTTTTATATTATATATAAATATATATATAACAATAATTATATATATATATTTAATCAGTATCAGTCTACGTGTAATTTGATATTAATATATATATATATATTTATTAATATTTAAATACACGTCGTGTATGTGTAAATGTGTGTGTGTGTGTGTGTGTATGTGTATATATATATATACTTAGATCATATATATATAATATATATGATCTAAGTATATTTTATTTGTAACTGTAATTTTTTTAATTTATTTTTTGAACTAATATTTTATTTTTTTTACAGGACAGGGGTCAGAGACAGTGTCAGCCAGTGATTTCACATCACTGGCTGACACACAGGATCAGTGATCACAGTGACTGCCTGTCACTGTGATCACCTCCTGCAGATTGGGTAATTGACCACAGGGGGGAGTGCCTGGGTGGTACAAGCACTCCCCCCTTCCAATCTGCAGGGGGATCACTGTGCCAGTTACATGTGTCAGCCAATAGGCTGACACATGTAACACTGATCGCAGTGACAGGCTGTCACTGCGATCAGAGTGCTTTGAGATCGCAGTGACAGCCTGTCACTGCGATCAGACTTCGCAGATCGCGGTCACTGACCCCAGGGGGACTGCCTGGGGGGCCAGGTAAGTCCCCCGACCGCGATCTGCAGAAGGGGAAAGCCGCCGGCCGCATGTGTCAGCCGATTTGAAATCGGCTGACACATGCTGAATACTGGTCGCAGTGACAGCCTGTCACTGCGATCAGAGACTGCAGATCGCGGTCACCGGCCACAGGGGGGGTTGCCTGGGGGGCCAGGCATCCCCCCCGACCGCGATCTGCAGCGGGCGATTAGCGCCGGCCACGTTGGCGGCCATTATGGCGAGGACGTAATATTACGCCCGCCGGCGTTTAGAGCCGGTTCCTGCAGGACGTAATATTACGTCCTCCGGACTTAAGGGGTTAAAAATGATATTTCTTCATTGATATTTATCCATGAATAGTCTATATTACTAACATAATACTAATTATATATGATAATATAATAATAGTAATTTATAAGTGGATAGTGTGTATATGGAATTATGTATACATTTGTCTCTGGGTTAGTATTCCATCCCACTTTCGCTGTTAGACATCATGCCTTATCTTTTGTTTACATTATGTTTTGTTTACATAACTTATTTCTTAGCTCAGACTTGGATGAATAGAGTGATAGAAAGAGATCTTGTGTCTGTCTTGGCCTTGTAATACAAAAATGAAGTCACCTCTGTTCTGAAAGTGACTGTCAGTATACACTTTTAATTTCTGTCTTAACATGTCTGCCAATATAAATATACTGACATAACCCCCCTTAGTGATTAATATTGCAATGATTAATTTAGTCTATGAATAAGCACTGCAGAAGTTACAAGACATATTGTGCACTCATATCACTTCTTCTGGCGTTAGGCCTGTGCGTGAAATGAACATTTTGGCATATTGTTGTACCTGTAAGAGCTTTGTACCTTACACTTAGTACAATCAAACATAGTACCATTATTATCATTGTAAACCCAATAACAATTTTTACATGGATGAACCATGTGGAAAACCTAGCCACTTCAGTCATGGCTATGACTTTAAAGGTTGTCCAGAGCACTGCTGCACTATTATGTTTAAATGTATTTGGCTTACTGTATTGAAATGTCTGTTTGCATGTAATAACTATAGCATTCGTATGCTAGCAGCCGAAAGCCGCTAGCATTTACATGGTTGTTTCACGAACAGCAACTTTACCGGCTGTTCGTGAAACGAACCAAGTACCGAACCAGAGCCCACACACTGAGGGTCGTGTGGCACCAATTAACGGATTGCAACATTGTTGCAATCGGTAGTTAAGTGCTTTCCTGGGTGGCCGTCGTTCGACTACTGACCACACCGTGGTCGGCCATCTTGGATCCTTTGTCTCACCAGCGGTGTTTGGTCATCGAGCGCGTGGAACTGAAAACGGCTACTCGACGGCGCGAACACCGCTGGGCTTCCAGACTGCTTGTGTTACTGTAGACGGGCAATGTTTGCAGCCAATGACCTGGATATGACTATTCTCCCATCATCTAATTGGTACCACTTGTTATTCAAGGAATGGCCTGGTTCTGTTTTCCTGCCATTTTGTTCAGCTAGGCTATATACGGGTGACCAGTCAGAGATGGGTACCAGGGACAGCAGGGCAAGGGTTGACTGAGGTACAGAGTCTTTCATAGCTACATGTTTCGGAGTGCCGTCAGCCAGCCTTCTGGTGGGCTCGACAATGGATGATGCTAACTTGGGCAAGAGCCCAAACCACTTCAAGCATTCATCTGAAATTTTGGCACTACTCTATGTATTTTTCTCCAGAGTTGAGTAGGCGTCTAGTACAGGCATGAGTTGTAGGGCATGCATAATTTGAGTCAGTGTAGATGTTGACACGCAGGACCCCGACCAGTTTCAAGGCCCTGGTCAGTTTCTGGGAGTAAGTGGTTAGGTTCAGTGAGTTGACCGTTTCACAGTGGTTCCTTGGGTTCTCGCATAGCATGGCTTGGTACTTTGTGGTTGGACAGCATGTGGAACACAAACATAGAGTTCTTGTCCTAGGATCAATTTATCAGCTTCTGCAATTAGGAGAGCAGCCGCAGCCACTGTTATCAGACAAGGGGGACAGGCCTTGGGCCACTGGAACCAGTTGTTTGGACAGGCAGGCAAAAGGCTGCTGCCATGACAAGTACTTGGTGAGAACATCAGCAGCAGATTTCCTCTTCTCCTGGACATACAGGTAAAACACTCTTTGGTGATCAGGAAGTCCAAGTGCTGGGGCTTGGACCAAGGCCTCCTTCAGGGTTCTGAAAGCAGTCGGTTGTTTGCGAATATCTGTTGGCTTTACAGTTCAAGGCGTATCCAGAAAAAGGCGTTGTGACGAAGTGCCCTTCGCCACTTGGTCCTGGAGAGGCCTGCTTGCCAGCCTCCTGCCCTGCGACTATGGCCTGGGGGTGTGTGGCCCTTTAAGAACATTATTTGGGCATATGGACTTTTATTGGACTGTGTATGACCCTTTAAGAACCGTCTGTGGGCACATTGTGACTTTGGTGAACAATGCTCCTTTAAGACTATGGCCCCTGGAATACACAAGCAACGTATAACCTTAATGGAAGCGAATTAGAGATAACAACACACGAAAAGGACTTGGGAATTGTTATAGACAACAAACTATGCAACAATGTGCAATATCAAGCCGCAGTGGCCAAGGCCAGTAAGGTATTGTCATGCATGAAAAAGGGCATTCATTCTCGGGACGAGAATATAATTTTGCCTCTTTATAAATCACTGGTAAGACCACACATTGAATATGCTGTGCAATTTTGGGCACCTGCTCTAAAGAAGGATATTATGGCACTAGAAAAAGTGCAGAGGCGGGGTACAAAATTAATAAAAGGAATGTAACATATCAGCTATGAAGAAAGGTTAACAAATTTAAACCTATTTAGTTTAGAAAAACGTCACATGAGAGGGGATATGATAACATTATACAAATATATTCGTGGCCAATACAAACCATTGTGTGGAAATCTATTCACAAACCAGACTTTATATAGGACACAGGTCATGTGTTTAGACTGGAAGAAAGAAGATTTCGTCTAAGGCAATGGAAAGGTTTTTTTACTGTAAGAACAATAAGGATGTTGAATTCTCTGCCTGAAGAAGTGGTTTTATCAGAGTCCATACAGATGTTCAAACAGCTACTAGATGCATACTTGCAAAAACAGAATATTCAAGGATCTAATCTTTCAATGTAGGGTAATAACTGCTTGATCCAAGGATAAATCTGAATGCCATTCTGGGGTCAAGAAGGAATTTTTTTTCCTAGCTTGTTGCAAAATTGGAATTGTTTCAAACTGGGTTTTTTGCCTTCTTTTGGATTAACAACAAAAAAGAAATGTGAGGAAGGCTGAACTTGATGGACGCAAGTCTCTTTTCAGCTATGTAACTATGTAACTATATTGCCTGTTAAAGACTATATTTTAGCAGATTGGATTTTAAAAGACTCTTGCTGCCCCTTTAAATTGTATTGGAGCAGTTCTGCAGCTTTAAATTGGCACTTTGGATACAGCTGAAGTAGTCGAAGTGGCTGCCATTCGACAAACGAACACGTGACGGCGGCCATCTTTGTTCATTTGCACGCGGTCAGCGGTGTGCGTAGCCAAATCCATGGAACTGAAATCGGCTACACATTTCAACGAACACCGCTGACCCTTACCTTCTCCTGCACTGAGATTTCAGCCACAGAGACTAAGTCCCGTTCGAAAATTCGAACGCATGCTCATTTTTTCGGTGTGAAATTGACCGACCGCACAGCTCAACTCTATGGAACTGTTTTGGGCAGGAAAATGTGCTTGCGGTCGGTCACAAAGGACTTACGACTAACTTTTGAACTACTGGAAGGATTTGCATGATTTTTGAGTGTTCATATTTCAAGTATGCTGATTAATAATATGTGTTTTTTGAAGATTGGATGTATAGTTTTAAAGTTATAGTACATGTGTAAAAAGTATATATTTTGTGGATTTTGTGTGTAATTGATGGGAGTGTTTGTACTGTATACTACGTGTATGTTCGTTGTTCTGCAAAACCCTGTGGGTGGTCCTATGTAGGGAAACCTGCATAAAAGAAAGCCCTTTGGTGTTAAGACAGTTCTTCTTGACCCTCAACACGTAGTCTTGTCTCGTGATTGGAGGGGACAGCTATACTCACACTGTGGATGGCTATGCTCGGCATACTCCCCTGAGCTTTAATCACTTAGCTCTTTTAAGAGCTTGTTCCTGATATGCTCTACTGGAGGAGAGGTCTTCCCCACACGGTCCTGGAGGACAGAAGCTGATCCAGGGTGGACAGAAGATGGCGAGACTCCAGTTAAGCTACGGCAGTTGTGGAGTTTGCGGTGGTTGTGGTGTCCATTGCGGTGCTTGTGGTCCTCGGCGCAAGCTAGGAAGCGTCCATCAACGGAAGGTACTCGGTCGGAGTATGGGGAGTTCCGTTACAGGCGTCTAAGTCTAGGACGGTGAAATGGGTGGCTCTTCCATATAAGGACAAAAAGAAAAGTCCTGCGCTCACTCCCATCACTCCTGGGTGGCAGCAACGACTACAGTACACATCAGCTAATACATATAGTAAAAACAAAAGGAAAAAAGTTACCTGCGCTCTCTCCTTAATCCCTATATATATTTAAACAAATGGATGACATTTAGTTACTCCAATGGCCACTGGATGGAATGCCCGCTGCCAACATCAAGGCAGACCCCCCTAGACGGGTCCTACTCTGACCCTTCACCCTGCCTCCTTGAGCTTCTGGCAAAAATATCTCTAATGAGACAGAAAGGGGTATTCTTTATATACACCTCCACATACTTGTCAACCCCTAACAGGGAACACACGGGATGGGCGGCAGCACTGCAACCTAGCTGTGTGATACAAAAAGTGAATACAAATACAAAAAGAAAAGTCATGCGCTCACTCCCATCACTCCTGGGTGGCAGCAACGACTACAGTACACATCAGCTGATACATATAGTAAAAACCAAAGGAAAAAAGTTACATGTTAAGTTCTCCTTAATCCCTATGTATATTTAAACAAATGGAGGTCATTTAGTTACTCCATATAAGGGCCAACAGGTTATAGGGGTTATGCACCACCAGGTGAATTGTCATGACTTCCTTGTTGACTGCCCTGAGGTCCTGAACAGGTTGGTAGTCTGCCAGGCCCACAAAGTCATCTCCTCTACTGGCTCAGTCATAAGTCTAATCGGAGGGGGGGGAGCCGGATGGACAAATCCCTCATGTTGGGTTTATGCCGGCCATCTTCTGACTTCATAGTATCTTCCACTTCTGGCTTCATATTGTCTCTCTCTTCTTCACTTCATATTGTCTCTCTTCTTCACTTCATATTGTCTCTCTTCTTCACTTCATATTGTCTCTCTCTTCTGGTATTGGCTCTAGCGGACAGGGGACAAGCCTGGTTTCAGTTCAATGTGGACCAGAGGCCTGTTTAGGGCAAGAACAAGGGGGTTTTGTTCAGCCCATATACCTGAGGTGTCTATGATTACTGGAGGTAGTGAGGGTGCATCCATGAGGGCTTTAACAATAAATAACCTCCATTCTACCTCTTTTGGTACAGATACAGACATGATTCAGAGACTGTGTGGGAGGTCAAGAACTGTGCTGCCATTTGGAGGAAGTGTGATCTTAGCTTAGAGATTGGAGAGGACATCTCTCCCTAGGAGTTGAATAGGATAGTCTGTACAAGAACTGGTGTTGAATGACATGGCCTCCCAAATTGCAGGTTCTTTCTCGTAGCAATAGTCTGGTGACAAGCTTAGCAGTGGTCCCTACTAAAGTGACAGTCTGTCCAGATGTGGGGCAATGGGACTCTCACAACAGAGTGCCGGGCCACAGTGTCAACCAAGAAGAGACTTTTCTTTCCACTAACGGACGGAGTACAGGTGGTGTGGGTATAACAGATGGGGTATCTGAGGCAGGTCTTGCAGGAGAGGAGGAGGCAAGGGCCGTTTGGCCAGGTCAGGGTATATAGGGGAATAGCAATGGCTGATGGAACAGGGGACGGGGTAGGCCGGCGGGCCCTGCAGACCCTCGTTAAGGGGTGTGTAAAGAAGGCCTCTGCTAACAGAAAAATAGTTTCACACTATACGTTAGCAATGGTAGCCATCTTGTCTCAACACTGACAACATTTTGTCACCTGAAATAACTTACAAAAGACATACATGTTACCTATATCACATGTATTTCAAATCGAGGTTTTATCCTACCAAAACCTCATTTTTTTTTAAATATTTTTTTTATATATTCAAAACTTGAAAAAATGTATGTCCAGACTTTGCAAAATATAGCAATCCATTATCAGTCATGATATTAAAATCTCATTCTCATAAATTAAATTAAAGATGTTTAAATCAACCCCAGTTACCGTATATACTTGAGTATGAGTCGAGTTTTTCAGCACATTTTTTGTGCTGAAAACCCCCAACTCGACTTATACTTAAGTCAATGTCTGTATTATGGCAACTTACATTGCCATAATACAGACAAGGGGCGGTGTAGGAGGGGGGCTGGCAGGAAGCTCTTACTTACCTCTCCTGTCAGCTCCCTTCTCCTCCGCGCCGGTCTGGTCAGCTCCCCTGTCAGCTCCCAGTGTAAGTCTCGCGAGAGCCACGGGGTCATAGCGCGGCCGCGAGACTTACACTGGGACTTGCAGAGGGAGCTGATCGAACCGGCGCGGAGGAGAAGGGAGCTGACAGGAGCTGCAGGAGAGGTAAGTAAACGCTCTGCCAGCCCCCTCCTTCACAGTGCACACCACTGGACCACCAGGGAGAGCCCCCCTCCTTAGCCAGCTAACAAGCAGGGAGGGGGGATGAAAAAAGAAATACAAATTTAAATAATAACATATTAATAATAAAAAATAAAATAATAAAATTAAAAAAAATATTAATATAACAAAAACATTTTTTTATTAAAATTATAATAATTAAAAAATAATAATAAAAATGCCCACCCCCCACCAAGGCTCTGCATCACACTCTGCATCGCACACACACACACTGCATTCACACACACACTGCATTCACACACACACTGCATTCACACACACACTGCATTCATACACACACTGCATTCACACACACACTGCATTCACACACACACACACACACTGTATTCATTCATACACACACACACTGCACTCATATACACACACACTGCATTCATATTCATACACACACTGTAAATAAATATTCAATTATTATAATTTTTTTAGGATCTAATTTTATTTCGAAATTTACCAGTAGCTGCTGCATTTCCCACCCTAGTCTTATACTTGAGTCAATAAGTTTTCCCATTTTTTGGGGGTAAAATTAGGGGCCTCGGCATATATTCGGGTCGGCTAATACTCGAGTATATACGGTATAATCCCTTTTTGAGTGCAGTTTCTAAGACTGGGAGGGAGGGGTCAGCTGTTGTATCACTTCTTCTGCACTGTGCCCAAAAAAAGCTAAAGCCATGGTAAACCCTTCAGTTCTGGACTCCCGCCTTAATTCATGTAGAACAAAGCAACTAATCACAGTTTTGTTTTTTTAGCACAAACTCATTGATTAACTGATCTTCAGGAAAAATCAGCAACAAGGCTATATGCATTTTCAAATTATACAAGAAAATCAGAAATATCCACATCAATGTCTGGGTTTAGTTTTTTTTTTTCAACATTTCAATGTCTGCAAAATCATTCCCTGTTAATTTTAATTAACCACATGTCCACCAGCATGCAGGACAGGCAGACCAGGTTGGGCTCTGAAGACCAGACCTAGCCGTAAGGTCATATCGGTGACTAGTGGAGGCTTTGGGGGACATAAGGAAATCCTCTGCTGGCAAGGAATAATCCATGCTATGTAAGACACTGGATACAGGCTGGGGACAGACTACGTGTGGTACCAGGTGGAATAGAAAGAGCAGTTACACGTAAGTGATGTGTCCACTGAATGCTGTCTGTCCGGCAATCAAACCACCTGGGGAGGAGGTGGGGGTAAGTTATTAAAGTCCGGATATAACCGGGCAGCAGAGGAACAAACGGGTCCCCTATAGGGGGGTGGCTCATGCGAATCTGAAGGATCAACAAGTATGGGCTTTTTGGTGGGGGCAGATTTAGGGACTGAAGCCAGTGTGGAAAGCATCAAACCACTTTTAACCACTCTGGCTGCTTTTTGACTAATTGCTGCCAGGCGTTAACCTTTCTTAAAGTTATTAACCATACAATCTAGGGGCCCAAGGATTCTGATCTTCCCCCTCCCATAATGCCGGATAATAGAATTAATCAGGCAACAATGCAAACAAGTCCCTTTAACAGTACAATCCTACTTTCAAACCCCCTCCCTCTCAAGCAAAAGACAGAGCTTGCAGTTTCCTCACAGCCGTCCTCTTATCAGTAATGTTTTACATAGTGCATGACCAAGAACAAAGCCCACACCGAATGAGAGCATTCCAGGCACTCCCCTGACTCGCAGCCAAATGCACACCCCAACTCATATAACACAGCCACACATGTTATGCCATCTATGCAGACAGTGGAGGGTGATCGGGCCTCCCTTCTCTTCTTTGGAAGAGGTCAAATTGTACATGTACTACCAAACACAGGACTGGAGCCTTACCATGAATCAGACGTTTGCTTGTTCCGCGACCTGGATAGCAGTCCTTGGGTGTTCTGGAACAGGATCAGAGGAAACAAGGAACTTTTTCCGGACAAACGGTCCGACAGGTGCCAAAGTTACCTTGAGGTCATCCGAACCTGCTCCAGGGCACACCTCACCAACTGGGTCCCGGTTCTTTTTCTTGGGAATGGGTATTACCCCCTTATTTCCCATTCAATGCACCAAAATGTTGAAGAATTCTTGGGTCAGAGATGAAACAAGGACACTCCAGACACAGGTGGTTGAAGAACAAAGGCTATTTATTGTTTTGCAGCTGCAAAGTCTCAGTCAGACAATAGTCTTGGAATACCCGACTGAACACACGTTTACAAGAGAACAAAGAATATATACCACAAATGACGTATTCCATACGTATACAGAGAATACGAAAATTACA
This sequence comes from Pelobates fuscus, assembly GCF_036172605.1. NCBI lineage: Eukaryota > Metazoa > Chordata > Amphibia > Anura > Pelobatidae > Pelobates > Pelobates fuscus. Next base: position 110,775,935 of record NC_086324.1, on the reverse strand, counting down.
CCTACATTACTATAGTTACATCCAATTATTAAACTAAAACTTATCTCTTACATATGTTATCTAATAGTGGGCGTTCCTGCAATTCCACAAATGCGCTCTGGTCCAAGATAGTTGCACAGTAGTAGTAGTAATCATGTGAGTACTAAACTTTACTGAAACATCCTGTAGCTTCTACCACAATATCTCTCTATAGATATTTTTCGATTATAGGGATTACTTCACTGACATCACATTTTTTTTTTTATTAGATAGTGTCTCTCTCTCTCTCTCTCTCTCTCTCTCTCTCTCTCAACTCCCCGTACTCCGACCGAGTACCTTCCATTGATGGACGCTTCCTAGCTTGTGCCAAGGACCACAAGCACTGCATCGGACACCACAACCACCGCAGACTCAACCGCACAACCGCCGTAGCTTAACTGGAGTCTCGCCGTCTTCCTTCCATCCTGGATCAGCTTCTGTCCTCCAGGACCGTGTGGGAAAGACCTCTTCCTTCCACCCTGTATGAACCTCCAGCATCCAGGACTGTGTGGGGAAGACCTCTCCCCCAGGAGAGAGTGTATCAGGAACAGCTCTTAGAAGAGCTAGGTGATTTAAAGCTCAAGGGAGTATGCAGAGCATAGCAATCCCCAGTGTGATTATAGCAGTTCCCTCCAATCACAAGACAAGACTACGTGTTGAGGGTCAAGAAGATCTGTTTACTTGGCACCAAAGGGCCTTCTTTTATGCAGGGTTTCCTTACATAGTACCACCCACAGGGTTTTTCAGAACAACCAATAAAAACATTACAACACATACAATAAAGTAAACCACTCCCATTCATCCCAGCAGAAATACTACCCTCTGCCTGTGATACAATTATCTCAACACAATAGACTAACTTAATTATCACAGACAGAAAATATACAGATTTTACACATACACTGTAACTTTAAAACCACACATCTTCATAAAAAATTGATTATTAATCAGCATCCTTTAAATATAAACATAAAAATCCTTCCAGTAACTAAAAAGTTAGCCGAAAGTCCATTGTGACCGACCGCAAGCACATTTTCCTGCCAAAAACAGTTCCATAGATTTGAGCTTTGCGGTCGGTCTATTTTACACTGAAAAAATTTGAACGAGTGTTCAAATCTTCGAACGGGACTTAGTCTCCAGCCGCAGTGGAGAAGAAGGTACTAGTCAGCGGTGTTCGTCTAAATGTGTAGCCGATTTCAGTTCCATGGATTTGGCCATGTGTTCGTTTGCATGAACTGCGGCCACCCAGCGGTCTGCAATTTACCTACAGCAGGCTCCCAGCCTGGGAGATAAATTGCCTGCACACTTCCACTTTTGGGTGGTCCGCCTGTGTGGTACTTGGTTCAGTAAGCCCCAATTACTGAACCAAGTGTAAAGAAGCCATGAATAAAGTACTTTAACCAAGTCTAGAGACACAGGCTTAAAGGGGAAGTGTGAAGTGTCCCAACCAAGTCTGGGGACACCGTCTTAAAGGGGCATTGTCCCAAAAATGTGCTTAAAGGGCCAGCACCAGTCCAATGAAAGTCCATAAGCCCCAATAATGTTCTTAAAGGGTCATACACCCCAGGGCCATAGTCGCAGGGCAGGAGGCTGCCAAGCAGGCCTCTCCAGGACCAAGTGGCGAAGGGCACTTTGTCACAATCTCTCTCCCTCTATCCATCTCTCTCTCCCTCTATCCATCTCTCTCTCCCTCTATCCATCTCTCTCTCTATATCCATCTCTCTCTCTCTCTCTCTCTATCCATCTCTCTCTCTTCATCTCTCTCTCTCCATCTATCCAGCTCTCTCTCTATTCATCTCTCTCCCCCCTCCCCCCGTGCAGCTTGTAAGGAACCTAGTGTTCGGGAGACTGCAATACTGGGTGTAAGAAGGCAGCCAGCTGGCACGTTGGGGGGAACCCCAGCGGCAGATACAGTTACGGGAAATAGAGAGCATCGTCTCCTTTCCCCAGCGGCAGCGTGATTTGCAGGGAATAGAGAGCGCCGTATCCTTTCTCCAGCGGCAGTGTGAAATGCAGGGAGTGGAGAGCATAGTCTCCCTTCCCCAGCGGCAGAATGAGCTACAGGGGGCAGAGACAGTTGGTCCTGCTCCACAACAGCAGTGTGTTTTACTGGGAGAGGGAGAGCCTTGTCCTCCCTCCCCAGCGGCAGTTTAATGTGCAGGGAATAGAGAGCAGCGTCTCCTTTCCCCAGCAGCAGTATACAGTGCAGGGAATAGAGAGCTCCGTCTCCTTTCCCCAGCGGCAGAATGAGCTACAGGGGCAGAGACAGTTGGTCCTGCTCCCCAACAGCAGTGTGTTTTACTGGGAGAGGAGAGCCTCGTCCTCCCTCCCCAGCGGCAGATTAAAGGGCAGGGAATAGAGAGTTCCGTCTCCTTTCCCCAGCAGCTGCAAGTGTGTAAGGGAGAGGAGCCGGTTACCCCCTCTCCCAAGCGGCAGCTTAGCCCACCAAGGGGAGACAGTAAGCCCCAAACCGGTGCAGATGGGACCTTAGTCTCTGTGCCCAAACTACAAGGGGTAGGGACAGTCTGTCTCCCCCTCCAGCAGCGGCACCAGGTCCAGGGAGAGGAGCCTAGCCCTCTTCCCAGCTGGGCTCCAACCAGGCTACTTCAGCTGACGCGCTGGCACCAGGACAGAGTACCGCTGGTCTCTGCCCACTCAGCAACCCACCGATCTGGAGTGCCAGTACCTCACACAGCCGTGGTGGAGCCCCTGGACAAAGGCAAGCTACACATTACACCAGGTGTAGTAACCATTTATTGTGGGTGGGCTGTACTGCTGATTATGTTTTGTGGGTGGGATGCTGGACTAACCAAGGCACTGACCAACAGGAAGTGAGATGCCTTGTTAGTCTTTTTGGGAAAGGGGAGAGATGTGGCGAAACCAACCTCGCCACTGGGCATTGGAGAAGCCTGGTTGCTCGCCTGTTCCCTTTGGACTTTGGCCCCATATTGAACCGCTTGATTTTCCCCTGCAGAAAGGCTTATTTGTGCCTTTCTGCCTGGGCGTTTGGTAGATTGAATCTACCGAACCAAGGCACAAATGGAGGGACCACCTGGGCAAGGAGTGTGCCGGTGATTTACCTCCCAGAAGCTGTGGTAAACTGCAGCTTAATTGGTGACCGCTGGGTGGCCGCTGTTCGTATAGTCGAACACGTGGCAGCAGCCATCCTAAACTCACGAACACCGCTGAGCTGCCAACCTCCCTTCTCTTGTAATTACACGGACACCGGGTCATTCGGCACTTTGAGCCCATTCGTATACCAAAAGACTATGGGAAAGACTTTGGCTCCATGACGATTGAACTGTATGTATGTGATCTGAGCTCCATTCGGTAATAATGTGCGCTCAGATCTGAGCTATCTCGGGATATGTAGAATGTATATGTTTTATTCATTATTTGCAACATTGTGTATTTTTGTGTCTTTTTACTAACATGTGCTCAATGGAGTTTTGCCTTTGTGTCTCCACACAGAGGCAAAACTCCATTGAGCACTTGTTGGTAAAAAGACACAAAAATACACAATGTTGCTAACCCCTTTTATACCTGGGGGTGTCGTTACAACATGTATCTAATGTATATCTAGGACATGTTAAACGGACACTATAGTCACCAAAACAACTTTAGCTTAATGAAGCAGTTTCGGTGTATAGATCATGCCAGTGCAATCTCACTGCTCTATTATCTGTCATTTAGGTGTTAAATCACTTTGTTTATGCAGCCCTAGCCACATCTCCCTGCCTGTGACTTATACAGCTTTCCTAAACACTTCCTGTAAAGAGGCGTCAAATGTTTACACTTCCTTTATTGCAAACAGGGCCGGCCTTAGGGGTGTGCGAGCTGTGCGGCCGCACAGGGCGCCATGGAGCAGGGGGCGCCGTGCGGCCGCACAGCCGATTTAAAAAAAAAAAAAAAAAAAAAAATTTATTTTTTTTTTCAATTTGCGGCGGGGGCGGAGCTTACCGTGCGGCGGGGGCGGAGCTAAAAGCGCCGGAAAACTGCTGCAGGGGAAGCAGGAAGGAGTCCCTGCTTCCCCACAGGTCACCAGGAGCTGCACTGCCTCCACAATTAACTCCACAGGTAACTGTGTGATTGTCATGTGAGTGTGACTCTCTGCCTATGTGTATGACTGTCTGCCTCTGTGTGTGTGTGTGTGTGTTACTGTCTGTGTGTGTGTGTTACTGTCTGTGTGTGTGTGTGTATGACTGTCTGCCTCTGTGTGTCTGTGTGTATGACTGTCTGCCTCTGTGTGTCTGTGTGTATGACTGTCTGCCTCTGTGTGTGTGTCTGTGTGTATGACTGTCTGCCTCTGTGTGTGTGTCTGTGTGTATGACTGTCTGCCTCTGTGTGTGTGTCTGTGTGTATGACTGTCTGCCTCTGTGTGTATGACTATCTGCCTGTGTGTGTGTGTATAACTGTCTGCCTCTGTGTGTTTGTCTGTGTGTATTACTGTCTGCCTCTGTGTGTGTGTGTATGACTGTCTGTGTGTGTGTATGACTGTCTGTGTGTGTGTGTGTGTGTATGACTGTCTGCGTGTGTCTGTATATGACTGTCTGCCACTGTGTGTCTGTGTGTATTACTGTCTGCCACTGTGTGTCTGTGTGTATTACTGTCTGCCTCTGTGTGTGTGACTGTGTATGACTGCCTCTGTGTGTATGACTGCCTCTGTGTGTATGACTGTCTCTGTGTGTATGACTGCCTCTGTGTGTATGACTGTCTCTGTGTGTATGACTGCCTCTGTGTGTATGACTGTCTGCCTCTGTGTGTATGACTGTCTGCCTCTGTGTGTCTGTGTGTATGACTGTCTGCGTGTGTGTGTGTGTGTATGACTGTCTGCTTGTGCGTGTGTGGATGTCTTCCTGCTTGTGCGTGTGTGGATGTCTTCCTGTGTGTGTATGGCCGTCTGACTCTGTGTGTGTGTGTGTGTCACATACAACCAATACACGCATATCACACACTGTTAATATACCCATTACAAATATCACACATAGCATACATATCACACACAGTCATCACACGTACTATTACATACACAGACAACACAAACATAACAGCATACATGGATGACGGGGGGGGGGGGGGCGCTGTGAAGATTTTTCGCACAGGGCGTCTAAATGCCTAAGGCCGGCCCTGATTGCAAATTCTCTTTAATTTAAAATGTCTTATCTCCTGCACTGCTAATCGCATTGTAGGCCCTGTTAGAGCCTCCTGTATGTAACTAAAGCTCAAATTACAGGGCATGAGAAAAACGTTTAAAGTAAGTTACATCTGTTTGAAAATGAAACCATTTTGATTTCATGCAGACTGTGTCAGTTACAGTCATGGGAGTTGTGGCTAGGGCTGCATAAACAGAAACAAAAGTGATTTAACTCCTAAATGTGAATTGAGCAGTGAAACTGGAGGTGCATGATATATACACTAAAATAGCTTCATTAAGCTAAAGTTTTCCCTTACAGTGTCCATTTAAGATGGCAAACCTCCATTTGTATACTTTGTATTAAATGAAAAAAGAAAAACATCAATCACCATTCAGGATAGTTTGCTTTGTATGATTATTTATGGGGGCTCATTAAACAATCAGATAATATATAATATATTGATTATTCAGGGGTACCTGATGTAAACAACTGCAGTAAAAAACAAATGTTAAAAAAAAAAAAAGAAGTGTGCTACATACAGGATATAGGACAGGGGAAGTTAGTAAATATATTTTATACTCTCATCGGCCTCACTACTTAGTGAATTTGTTATTTTAGTGATCATTTCAGTATACATTTCATGGTAAATTAACAACCTTCAACACTGGGGTGGGAATTGTGGGACCCCTATGTGGATATTTGTATTTTCTGAGGAAGTGACCACTTCCTCCCAGCATCACTTGCGGCTGCTTTTTTTTTTTTTTTTTTTTTTAAGGGGGCCTGTTCGCGCTATACCACGGCCACAGCGCTGACCGGGCCCCTGAAGGAGGGGGCCCATCAGTTGGCCCTAAGTGTGTGGGCCGCCAGGCCCGTGACAACCGTTATGGTTTTCACCCCCTGATGGAGGCCCTGGATAGTAGTATGTTATTCACTGGGCGCACATTGAGAGACAATCTACAGTTTCCTTGCAACCCTTTCTTGTAATGCACTGCAAAAAGGAATGGAAGCTTTGAGGCAGATATAACAACCCCAAACTGACTGTTTAACGCAGTGGTTCCCAAACCAGTCTTCAAGGCACCCCTACCAGTACAGGATTTAGGGATTACCCAATTGTGTATAAGGTGTTTTCAGACAAAATAAAAAACACACCATAGACAAAACAAAGTAATCCCTAAATCCTAGACAGTTAGGGGTGCCTTTGTTTTGTCCATGGTGTTTTTTATCTGTCTGAAAACACCTTGGACACGATTGGGTAATCCCTAAACCCTGTACTGGTAGGGGTGCCTTGAAGACTGGTGGGAACCACTGGTTTAACCCCTGTGTCTGGACACTCCTGCCCTCATAATAACTTAAATCATCTTATAGTTCTAGTAAAATAATATAGACCCTAGAAACCTAAAATATTGTTGAGATACAGTGGCAAAAGAAACAAAATATTTCAGTTTGGGATGTGAAATAATGATTATTTTTTTTCTTTTTCTTTTAGAAAGAACATTTTAGAGAAACGTTTGTGGCAGAATTGCAGAAACAATTTGTGGGAAAAGGTCTCACATTTTCCATAGGTAAAAAAAACAAAACCTTTTTTTTTTTTTAGAGCAACAAACTAAATAAAACCACAATTGTCATACTCTAATATTATTATCCTCCCCCCTCCTCCTCTCTTTGACTTGTAAATTGTATGAGCACATACAGAGGATTACCCTTTCCTTCCTAAAATGGCACAATCAATAACTTTAAATTGTAAGACAGTTGAACAAACAAGCTTACTCATATTGTCCTAACACACAAAGTAATGTAGAGGGATTTTATTTAAGTACAATAATAAGGGTCTGACAGTGGTTTCCAACTCCCATGGCATAAACACTACCAATCCCCTTGTAACGGACCGTTTCACTTACAAGAGGATAAAACCCAGTTTAGGCGATAATCCCCTTTTTGAGAGACAGGCACAGCTACTGCAGAACACCAAACTCCCGAACTGGATACAAGATAACACTCCGAACTGGAACAGCTGAACAAGAAAAGCATACAATCCGCTTACACTCCTGGCAGTCAGCTTACAATCCAATTCCCCCCAAGAACGAGACGACACTTCATTTTGAGGGTTAAACAGGAACTGAGGACTGGCTCATCCAGCCTGGCTTTTATTTCCAACTCACACATACAGGCCACACCCAGGGGGAGGCATAAAAGAACCAATGACTTAGATGTTACCTCCCACACATCCCCTCCCCTTAGTGTGACACATAATCCCATTATGCATACAGTTTAAAATATACTTTTACACAACTTTCCTAACTCTAAAACCATACATCACATTCACATAAAAATACATATCCACAATCAATCCATTCAGGGGAACAACATATTAAAAAATGCCATGGATCAGACCAGGGGTTCAAAAGTTAGTAAAGTATCTTTTAAAACCCCTAGCTTCCCAGCTCAGACTGTTTTTTACAGAGCCTTCTCTGTGCTGGAGAAGTAATCTAATTATCTCCAGCACAGAGACAGACTCCATTAACCACATGGTTACAGAAAGACATAAAACACTTTAAAATACAGAAAGTTACTTTTTAACCATAACACACAGACATTTCACATATCCCCAGATAGCTGGGATCTGAGCGCACAAAACTACCGAATAGCGCGCAGATCCTATTCACACAGTACAATTGCCATGGAGCTAAAGTCCTTCATTATATGAATAGGCTCCATGGTATAGCTATCTGGGGTATCACATTCCCATAAAGTCTGGTCCATAGTCCAAAGGCAAGAGGCAGGCAAGCAGCCCCCTCCAAGGACACGTGGCGAGGTCGGTTTCGCCACACCCCTAATAAAAGTACAGTGCAAGTGTGACGGAACGCTGGCACTCCTACCGAGTACCTCCGCCAATCGATGCTCCTAGTGCTTGCCAAGGACTCCAAGCACTCCAACCGACACCATAATCACTGCAGACCCCACTTCCAGCGATGCAGCTGCGCTGGGGTCTCGCTGTCTTTCACCCACCCAAGGCCAGGATCCAGCTTCCAGTGGGTAGACCTCTCCTTTTTTTTTTTTTTTTACAAATATATCTTTATTTGGTTTTAATTTTTTGAGTCAATATCAAAACACATAGATCATACAAAATACAAAAATAGAAACAATTACTACATAAGTAATAGACATCAAATCATTCATACTATACCATGTAACTTCTATCGCAGTTCATTCATAAATCAGACATACATACTTGGTGGGAGTAGGCCGCAACATACAATAGGGTATCAATTTATACATACATAGTCAATTTTGTCATTTAACATTTCTGTGTATACATCACAAGAGATTATTAATTATTAATTATTAATAATTAATATTGCTCCTTGTTTTCTAAGAGTTTTAAACATTTTTTCCCCATTTCGTATTTCTGTACAGTATCCTTCCTCTTAGAAAGCCCTATCTCATTTTTAATCTGAAGTGTTAATTGTTTCTCCCAATGTTTAACCTCAATTGTCATAGAGTTTTTCCATCCTCTTGCTATCAAAATCTTTGCTGCCATAAAAGAATGACAGACCAGAAATTGTTGGTATATTAATAGATCAGGCCATTGAAGATGTAGAAGGGCCGTTATTGGAGATTGTTCTATCAGAATTTTATCCCAAACATACAATTTTCTAAAGACCACATCCCATAATTTCTTAATTAATCTACAACTCCACCAAATATGAATAAAACTTCCCAAGTTACTTCCACATCTCCAACATATTTTAGATTCATTGTGATCAATTCTGTTTAATCTAATTGGCACTAAATACCAACGATAGCAAACTTTATAATGTGTCTCAAACAAGGTAACATTGTGAACATTCCTTTTTAACTGTGTCATCATATTTCCCCACTTTATTGAGTCTATTTTTAAATTACATTCTTTTTCCCAACTTTTTATTTGTTTGGACCTTATACTTTTGGGGATCGATCTTATCAGGGCATATCAATTTGCCATATTTTTCCGAGAGCTGTTGTTTCCAAAAATCTGTTTTATAAGGATACTACTAGTTATATTACTCTTAGCAAGCGATTTATCTATAAAGGATTTTATTCTTAAATATCGAAAAGCCTCTGTGTCTGTGGGAGACCAAATTCATTAGACAGAGTTAAAAAATCTTTGATTTTATCTCTTGTTATTATATCCTCCAGGTTTTCAATTTTCATATCCCTCCAGGAATCTATTTTTAAATCTGGCATTAGGGCTTCTAATATTTCTATCTTCATGAACCCAAAAATATTTCCCAAGATTTTTAGTTTTTTTCTAATCTTATTCCAATCATTCAGTAGATATTTTAAAATTACACTGCTGACTTCTTTACCAATTTTCTTGGGTTGCCAGATATACCTAATCAGTTCTTTTCCATTTAAGTCTTGGGTCTCTAAACCAAACCAGCCAGATTTTTCAGAATCTTTTTTTAGTTAGTAACTGAGTATGGAATATAATAGAGGCTTCATAATGGCTTAATATATTGGGAAAGTTCACCACTCCATGCTCTATAGTATTCGTTAGTTGATCTAAACTAATCCGGGGTTTTTTCCCCTTCCAAATAAAGTTTTTAATAAGCCTCTGTGTTATCTCCAACCATGGCAATGGTATTTTTAGAGGAACCATTCTGAAAAAGTATGTCCATCTAGGTACTATATACGCATTTATTACGTTTATCCTTCCCAACCAGCTAAGAAACAAGGGATTCCATTTTTTTTAACGATATCCCTGTGGACTTCAGAAGCCTAGTAAAGTTAATCTCCACCATTTTGTCCAACTTATCTGATAATATTACTCCTAGATATTCAAAACTCCCATTCGCATCCGTAAAGCAATATGTCTTCAAGAATTAATTTTTCCACTCTTTGCTACAGTTCTTAAATAACACAATTGTTTTATCTGAATTTATTTTGTAGTTTGAGATAGTACTAAATATTTCTATTTCCTTTATCAAGTTGTCAATTGATTTGGTTGGGTCTATAAGGGTCAAAATGGGATCGTCAGCATACATGCTTATTTTTAATTCTCTATCAGAGGTTGGTACTCCCCGGATGTCCGGGTTTTCTCTTATTCTAATTGCAAAGGGTTCCATTGAGAGAATATATAAAATGGGTGAAAGTGGACACCCTTGCCATGTGCCGTTTTTCAATGGGAACCAATCTGAGCATAAATCTATGCCCACTACCCTCGCCATAGGATTTTGATAAATAGAGCCTATTGCAGACAACATCCATCCATCTATACCCATTGCCCTTAACACCCCCATCATATATCCCCACCCGACCCTGTCAAAGGCCTTTTCTGCATCCAGTGACAGGGTCAGGAGCTGGATTCGCGTTCTATCACTCCAATCCAGAACATTGATCATTCTCCTTATGTTAGTACTAGCCTGTCTAGTTGGGACAAACCCTATCTGGTCTCTATCTACCAACTCTATAATTATCTTTTTCAACCTATCTGCCAGTATAGATGAAAATAGTTTAGAATCGACATTAATAAGTGAAATCGGGCGACAGTTCTTTAGATCTTGCGGATCCTTATCTTTTTTTATGGATAGGGATTATATTTGCTTGTAATAATTCTTTAGGGCCTGTACCTTTCAGAGAGATTTCATTATATGTTCTAGTCAAATATTCTGCCAAAATATCTCCATATATCTTATAGAATCTATTGGTCAGACCGTCTGGGCCAGGGGTCTTATAATTCACAAGTTTTTTAATGGCACCTGTAAATTCCCTAATTTGTAAAGGAGCATTAAGCATTATTTTTTTGATCTTCAGAAATCCTGGGAAAATTAATTTCCTTCAAGTAATCATTTATAGCCTCTTCTTTTGATTGATTTGGTAAATTATACAACTTTTCATAGTATATTTGAAACGCCTTTGCTATAGTTTCTGGTTTTCTACAAATTATTGATTCGTTTCTAATACTACTAATCCTGTTTTTACCATTTTTTGGGTTTTTAAGTTTTTTTGTTAGCCATTTATTAATCTTGTTGTTATCATAATAAAGATTGGATTTCATCTTCTCTAGATTTTTCTCTATTCGTTCTTTCTCCATTTTTTCTATTTTCATTTTGATCTCAAAAAGTTGTTTAGATGATTCATTATTTAATAATCTTTTATTTCTTCTAGCCAACAGATAGTATTCTATATATAATTTTTCTCTAGTCTGACCTCTATCTCTTTGAATCCTTTTTTTAAGTTTAATCAGATACCCCCGTACCACCGCTTTAAATGCACACCATATAGTGGTTATCGGGAGTTCTTCTGAGATATTCTCTCTAAAGTATAGTTGGATCAATTCTCTAATTTGTAATTGGTCTTTACTATTCTTCAGAATACTGTCATCTAGACGCCATGTCGTATTAGGTCTATATTTTTTTACATCATTTATAGAAAAAATAACATAACTATGGTCTGACCAGACATTCTCTTCTATACATATGGTTTTTATTTGTTCTACTAAATTAGCTTCCCCCAACACAAGGTCTATTCTGGAAAGTGAGGAATGTACCATTGAAGTGTGCGTATATTCTCTTTCCTCTGAGTTAAATACTCTCCATATATCCAATAAGTTATTTTCTAGAAGTGTATTTCTCAAGATCCTAGCTTGGTTTATCAAATGTTTAGTTATGGGTTTATTATTTTTTGTTTTTTTGTCTAGAACTGTATCCACCACACAGTTGAAATCTCCTGAAATAACTAATAATCCTGTTTTAAATTTGTCTACTTTTTCCATAATCTCTTTAAAATATTTAGTTGGTAGTACGTTTGGGAGGTATACGTTTACCAAAGTGTAAACTTTCTCCTCCAACTTACATATTAATATCTGATACCGTCCTTCTATGTCTACTTCTTCATATATGATTTCTCTATTTATTCTTTTTGAAAGGATTATGGCCACTCCTCTTTTCTTTTTCTTATTCAAGGCGGCTTGTGAGATTATCTCATATCCTTCACAAGTCTACCTAATCCTATCTTCACGTTTCCAATGTGTCTCTTGCAACATCGCTAAATCTATTCCTTTTTTTCTGAGCAATTCTCTCATCATAGCTCTTTTATATGGGGTATTTAGCCCCTGTACATTTAGTGAAATACACTTCATGCTTTGTGCTTTTCAAGTGACACCTATTCCAGCTGCCATCCCTCCCACATCATTCACACACATCTGAGCTCTCATAGTACAGAGAGACCCATTCCCATTCATTCTTACTTGATGTTTCAAGAGATAATACATATTAATTATCTCTTCAACCTGTAAGCCTTGACAATATCTTGTATACTGTCTAGGGCTAAGGTCTAACTCTGACCTTAAAGTGGTAGCTCCTTAGGAGCAATCTTATATATTTATTTATGTATGCAGCCATTCTTTTTCCTTCCCTCTTCTTTAGTCCCACACACTGGGAGAGGGAAGGAAAAAAAACTCCCCTTCCTTCCCCTCCCCCCCTCCTTCTCCCTTTTTTCCCCTTCTCTGCTTTCTTTTACCCCCCAATTGTGTACATAAAGTTATATCCATTCTATTTATTTTTATTGCCTCTTATGTTCATCTACTGTCTTTATCAAAAATCCTCCATAAATCACTAATTACATCTACCAAATCCTTTAGTGAAACTATATATTTCTCTTGCTACTTAAGTGATCATATTATTTTACCATTACTCCCTTATTTCACCTTATCCATACAAATTATTATCGTGTTCAGTTATATCCCCTCACAAACTCCATCTATTATATTTATATTTATGAAATCTCACATTAAATTATCCATTATAACATATCACATATCAAATATAGCATTCAGCACTCTTATTAATCAGTTTAAATAATTGTTGTACCATCAATAACATTCCCCCTCGTGTGTTCCACTCTTATTAAACATTGTTTTACCATCGTTCCCCCCATTTACTGTCTTTATCAAAAAATCCTCCATAAATCACTAATTACATCTCACAAATCCTTTGGTGAAACTCTCTATATTTCTCCCTTGATACTTAAGTAATCATATTATTTTACCATTACTCCCTTATTTCACCTTATCCATAGAAATTATTATTATCGTATTCAATTATATCCCCTAACAAATTCCATCTATTATATTAATATTTAGGAAATCTCACATTAACTTATCCATTATAACGTATCACATATCAAATATAGCATTCAACACTCTTGTTAATCCGTATAAATAATTGTTGTACCATCAATAACCTTCCCCCTCGTGTATTCCACTCATATTAAACAATTTTTTACCATCGTTCCCCCCCCCGTGTAAAAATTATCATAATTAAATCAGCCAATTACATCCTAACATTAGCACATTGAAAGGAAAAAGGGGCAGAAGAAGAGAGAAAAAAAAAAAAGTCCCTTTCTTTTCCATTTCCCTTCTCTTTCCCCTCTCTGATCACTTTCTCCCCTCCTCTTCCCTTTTTCGCCAGAGTTCTTGCATTTTCTCTCCTTATTACTTAAATTGCAGAGATGTCCATTCTTCTAATTCTTTTGGGTTCTGAAAAACTTTTCTCGTGTCATTCCAGTTTATTGTGATAGCCTTGCCTGGTCCCCAGCGATATCCAATATTTCTTTATTTTAGTGGTTTAAATTTTTCAAAATAGCTTTTTCTCTCCATTCTTACTGCTCTGGATAAATCTTGAAAAAAATTTATATCTTTGAATTTATCATCTTCTGAGAATTTTTTGTTTCTTATTGCATTTATTATTTGCTGCTTAGCAATCAGGGAATGAAGAGTGACAATCGTGTCTCTAGGAAAAACATTCTGGATTCCTTGGGGTTTTTTAATTCTGTATATGTTTTCCATACACACTGCCGAAACTTGAGGTTGTAGATTTAATGCTGCAAACAAGCCATTCAAATAGTCCTTGATTTTATCGTGAGAAATGGCTTCTGGGATATTTTTTTATCCTTATATTTTTAGCTCTCATTCTTTCTTCCATCATACTTAATCGATCTTCTAAATATTTTATTTCCACCTTTATCTTAGATTGTTCTTCTGTGATTAAGT